>NC_143520.1:46648046-47848046 GCF_031878675.1 Megascapheus bottae | reverse complement strand
TGTGTTGGCTATTGGCTGAATGAAGCAGAGAGAGATACTCTAGTGCTTCAGAAAGGATAAAGCCATGCTATGTACTTCCTGTGGGTCAATATAAGTAGCTAGGTGCTGGTTATGTTTGGAAGCTGTCTAGCATCCATCCTACAGCATTGAAATTTTATTCATTCGGTGTCAGTAATGGGCCTTGAACTCAGAACCTTGTGCTCTCACTTGGCTTCTTTCCTCAAGGCTTACATTATACCACTAGACCCATACCTCTACTTCCAGCTGTTGGCTGGTGAGTTGGAAATAAGTGTCTCATGGACTTTTCTGCCTGGGCTCATCATATCTGTACCTCCTGTTGAGTTAGGATTACAGGCATGAACAGCCAGCCAAGCTCACAGCATCCTAATTTCCTGCATCTGCTGGTACCACCTCTTCCCCACAGTCTTTTGGTCTATTACAGTCATGATCAATCACCATCTATCAAGCCAAGGGCTTGGCAAGTCAGTAAAGCTGAGTCAATGATATAACCCTTTCCTAGTATTGAAGTCTTGGGCAGAGGGATCCAACTGTAAAAACATTTAGGGTCTCACCTCTTCCTAGCAATGTGGTCCTGAGCAGGTCATTCCTGTTCCCTAGACATGGTCATGCCCTGCTTCTTACTTTCTGAATTTCTGAACTGACAATTCAAGCCCTGATGGCTTAGCTAGGCTCCTTTTCTGTCCTTACAAAGGCCCTGGCAAGGCATACTATCCCTTGTTTAGCCAGGATCTTTTCCATGTTTGGCCTTCTTACATACTTAGGGTTTTAAAGACTCCATTGCCCCCATTCCCAGCCTCCCTAGCTGAGGGATGTGATATATATTCCCTAAAATACTCAACACCTTCCTTTAGAGGAGAAACAGGAATAGCTGAACGCCTAGCAGGCTCAGCAGGTAGGTGACACGCAGGTTTAAGCCCATCCCCAGGCAGCAGGGGTGGTGGTGGGAGCACTAACAGAGTCTTCACTGGACATGTCCTGTGGTACAGGGGGCCGTGGCCTGAAATTCTGTCTCTGACCTGTTCCCAGGCCTATTTCAACATTCTTACAGGAAATCTGTGAGTTGCCAATAGTCCACCAGTAATTTCCTCCTCAGCTTAAATCAACTAGATACTTGTTTCTGTTGATTGCAACACATTGTAGAGCAAGAATTGCATCAGTAGGGTGAGATTAAACTGAAAGTAGCAGAGTGCTTGCTTAGAATGAAAGAAGCCCTGACTTCCATTCCTAGCACCTGAAAAGGAAAAAAAGGAGAAGACAAAAGGGAAGGCAAGGCAAGGGAAGGGAAGGGAAGGGAATACAACAATGACATTCAATAATCCAGACCCTCAGGTGATCCAGGTTTTCAAATTTTAGGAGAATTAAAAGGCCTAGACAAGTGTAGTGACACAGGTTCCCAGCTACCTGGAAGGCAGAAGCAGAAGAATCTTAAGACAGACAGGGTAAAAAGCATGTCTCAGTGACAGAGAGCTTGCCTGGCAAGTGTGAGTCCCTGGAGACAATCCCCAGTACCTGGAGGAGGAAAACCCCTAATGTCCTTTCTTTGGTAAACAGGGTTTCTGTGATTCTGCCAGTGTTTCTTTATGGACACTTGTGGCTCTCTTCTCATCTACCCATATCTCACAGTATTTCTGAGTTTCTTCAGTTTGTCAAGGCTACTCCTTGTCATGGAGAGATTTCCCCTAGTCAAGACCCGTCACACATGTTAAGAAATCCTTCAGGAAGTTTACTCCCAAGTAAAAGCAATCCGTACATCCTACTACCTTTACAATGCGTATTCTTTCCCTTTTCTGAGTTTGAACTCAGGACATCTTCTTTACTAGCAGAACTGCCTGTACCATGCCTCTAGCTCCTTTTGCTTTACAGACAGTGTCTTATTTTACCCACAGAAACTGGGATGGCAGGATATGCACCATCTTGCCGCGCCTTTTCTGTTGAGATGGGGTTCATGAATGTTTTTGTCTAGGCTAGCTTCAAACCACAATCCTCTCAGAATCAGCCTCTGGTGTAGCTAAGATTACAGGCATGAAGCCACCTGAGTGGAATGTGTACTTAGCACAGAGTTTGCTCCACAAAACTGTTTCCAGAGTCTTCTATAAAGTACTAGCTCTCCACATGCGGAAGCATATGTTGTCATTTTCACCACAGCTCATGAAGAACTGATGAATAGAGGAAGTGATTGGAAAACATGCAGATGCCAAGATTGCTCTTCAGCAGCACTAGAAACTGCGCGTGTCCCAGAAAGAAGTAGCAGGCCAAAGGTCGCTCATTCTCTTGCAAACAATGAATCTATAGAGATGTAAGACTTCTTTCTTTGGCCTGTACTGACTGGGACTTGAACTCAAGGCCTATTTCCCTTGCTTGGCTTTCTTGCTAATGGCTAGAAATCTACTACTTGACCCCATGCCTTCAGCTTGTTTGTTTGCTTGGGTTTTTTTCTTGTTGTTGTTATTGTTTTGTTTTGGTTTTGGTTGGTTAATTGGAAATGGAGTCTCATAGACTTTTCTGCCTGGGCTGGCTTCAAACTGTGATCTTCCAGATCTCAGTCTCCTGAATGGCTTGAATTACAGGTGTGAGCTGTAAGGTTTTTGTCAAAGCCTTAACAATTCTAAAGAGCTATATGTATTCTTGTATACCTTGACCTCCATCCCTGGATGTAAACAGCTGTCCCCAAACTTGGGTGTCCAGCTTTCCAAGAAAAATGCACTATAATAGTCAACCTGGCTATCAGCAAATGAGGTTTGTGCAAAAGAGAGACACAGAGGGATGAGTGTACCTACTCACCTTCCTGCCTTTACAGGGAGAGCAGGTGCCTATAGGAGGGCATTTCCAGCCTGCCACAGCCAGGCTTAGTTGTTAGGCACTTTTTAAATTCTTTTTGTGCCAGTATCAGACCTTGAACTCAGGGCTTCAGTCTCTCTTTCAGTTTTTTCTTCACTCAATGCTGATATTCTATCACTCAACTCATCCATTTCCAGCTTCTAGGTGATTAATTGGAAATAAGTCTCTCAAACTTTTCTGCCAGGGCTGGCTTCAAACCTCAGATCTCAAAGTCCTAAGGAGCTAGGATTGCAAGCATGAGCTGTTAGCGCCTACCTCTATTAAATACCTTTAATTTTTATTCTTATTATAAAGGCGATGCATAGAGGGGTTGCAGTTAAATAAGTCAGGTATGAGTACATTTCTCGAGTGGGAAGATACGTAGTAACTCAAGCTTGATTCCTTGCATCATTTCATCTGGCTGACTCTGCTTTGTCCTGCATGAGGCTGAATTCTGAGGACTCCAGATTCTGAGAATTGCACTGAGAATGTGGTACAACTGTCAAAAACTTACAAGCAAGGAGTTCCGTTCTTAGTTTACCAAATTCCCAATCTATTAATATCTCCACTTGTGTCATTTCAGATGGCAGAAGAGAGTAAACTTGTGATGATTGCGTAAGGTAGATGAAAATGAGAAGGGACACAGAGTCCTAACGCAGAGTTTTCAGAGAGGGGTGGAGGGGGCTTTAGTGGCTGCATGTCCCTAGGCTTACTTCTGAAAGAATGTCTTCTGTAGAATCACTTCCCCCAGAGAGCGAAGGGAACAGTCACATCTTAGTACCTATCAGGGCCAAGCATAATTAGGCATTTACTTAGCTTCTTTTTATGTATTTATTTTTCCTCCCCTTCATAAATTTTTTATTGTTTTACAAAGATGATGTACAGAGGGGTTATAGTTACGTAAGTCAGGTAAAAAGTACATTTCCTTTTGGACAATGTCACCTCTTCCTTTGCTGTTTTCTCAGTTTTTCCCTTCCATCTCCACCCAAAGTTGGATAGTTCATTTTCCACATGGTGTCTAGTGGATAACATGGCAAGAGTTATCATTTTCTTAGTCCTAACTCTCCACATTTTTACCTAGCTTCTTACTTCATTGCCAATTTACTTCCATGTGGATGTCACGCTTCCTTTTTCCAGGTAAAGAAACTGAAACCCCAAACCATTAAAAGGCACCTGAGCAAGGTCACCCAACCAAAGGCTTATAAGAGCTCAATGTGCCTCTGCCTCACACTAGAGGCTGGGCTCTTCAGGCACTGGGAGGAAGCTGGAGTTATTTAAGTGATGCACTTACTTAAAGTAGATATAAGAATCACAAAGAGGGCTGGAAGTGGCTTAGCAGTAGAGTGCTTGCCTAGCAGGCAGGAAGCCCTGCATTTGATTCCTCAGTACCACATATACAGAAAAGGCGGAAAATTGTCCTGTGGCTCAAGTGGCAGAGTGCTAGCCTTGAGAAAGCCCAAGGACAATGCCCAGTCAGTGAGTTTAAGTCCCAGGTCTGGCAAAAAAAAATCACAGAGAATTAGAAGGTAGAAAACCCATAGGAAAATCATGGATTATGTAGCAAGCAATTGTTGGCCTGCTGATTCTGTAGTTTCTGCATTGGAAGATCCAACAAAGCTTAGTGGAAAGACATCTTTTACAACTCACCCCTCACCCCCACCCCAGTGTCTGTACTGAGCCCAGGCAGACCTTTTTCCTTGTCATGATTCTCTAAAAATACATTACAACAGCTATTTGCACATTATTTATAGTGCATTGGGTATTGGCATTTAAAACATACAAGAGAGTAGGTGTCTGTATATGAAATATTAAGTCATTTTTTTCTATAAGGGGCTTGAATATTCTGAATGTTTGGGGTTATAGAACTAATTTCTGGGAATAGTAAAGGTCAGTTATGTATTCTGAAATTCTGGCATGTCATCTCCTCTTTCCTTGTTCTCTCCTTCCTTCCCTCCTTTTCCTCCTTTCCCTTCTTCCCTCCCTTTTTCTTCCTTCCTTCCTTCCTTCCTTCCTTCCTTCCTTCCTTCCTTTCTTCCTTCCTTCCTTCCTTCCTTCTTTCTTCCCTCCCTCCCTCCCCTCCTATCTTTTTGGCAGTGGTACTAGAGATTGAACTCTGGTCCTAGTACTTGATAGGCAAGCACTCTATCATTTCATCCATACTCCTAGCCTTGTATTTGGCTTTATGTCTTAGTTTTTCTCTAGGACCGGTCTGGACTGTAGTCCTCCTATCTATACTCTTATAACTGGTATTATAGACATATGGTACCATACTCAACTTATTGGTTAGATAATCTTGCTAGCGTTTTGTTTAGGCTGGTTTCAAGTTGCTTTTTTTCCTGATCTCTGTCTCCCAAGTAGCTAGGACTACTGGTGTAAGCCACTTCACTCAGCCCCCACATCTTGTTCTTTGGTGCCTTTCCCTTGCTGGAGGCCTTTACTCTCCCTAGGATGTGTACTCAGCACGTCCACAGCCAGAATTTACTGAAGGAGATTCTCATAGAATGCACTGTGCTCATAGTGTGTTACCTCATTTTGCACTACTAAATAATAATAATAATAATAATAATGATGATGATGATGATGATGATGATGATGATGAAAAAACTGCAAGTGTCCCAAATAGCTTTCCACAGAGGACACAATCAATATGCTATGCATATGCAACATTACCCAACCATTAACAAGAAGGTTGTAATGACATTATATTAATTTGCAGACCATTGCAAGTGGTTAATAGGAGGAAAAATAAGGACTGGGCAAATGAATAGTATGGCTCCAGTGATACCCGTTAAAGGTATATTCATATACATACTAGTAAGATGGGTTACTTATAAGAGTTCTTAAAAGTAGAGTACTACTCCAAGTTCTTTCAATAGAAGTTGTCTTGGGGATATGTGACTAAAGTGTCCTTTATTTTTGTGATCCTGAGGTTTGAATGCAGAACCCTGAACCTCCTTGACAGACCCAGTACCATGTGAGCCATGACTCTAGCCCTGTTTTCTAAAGTGAATTTTTGAATAGGGTGTTAAATTTGTGCCTGTATGTATAACTGAGAAGGGAGGCATCCACCACTATACCCAGCTTTATTGGTTGAGATAGGATCTCACAGACTTTGTTTTCCTGGATGAACTTGAATCATGATCCTTTAGATCACTGCCTCTTGTTTTGTTGTTGTCCCTTAGATTTTATACTTAAGACTGGTACTCTACAACTTGACCCACAGCTTCCCTTCAAGCTTTTTGATGATTAATTGGAAATAAGAGTTTCCGGTGGAGTTTGGCCTAGTGGTAGAGTGCTTGCCTAGCATGCACGAAGACCCGGGTTCAATTCCTGGGTACCACATACATAGAAAAAAGCTGGAAGTGATGTTGAGGCTCAAGTGGCAGAGCTCTAGTCTTGAGAAAGTCCAAGGACAGTGCTCAGGCCCTGAGCTCAAGCCCAGGACTGGCAAAAAAAAAACATAGTTTCATGGACTTTTCTGCCCAGGATAGCTTTGAACTACAATCTTTAGATTTCAGCATCCAGAGTAACCAGGATTACAAGTGTGAGTCATTGGTGCGCCATGCCATTTTGATTTTACTGTTTTTGAGACACCGTGTCACTGTTTGCCTATCTGGCCTTGAACTCAATATCTTACTGTCTAGGATTACCAGCATGCATCACCATGCCTAGAACTTTATTCGTTCTTTACGTTTTATCATTATGAGTCTTTTATTAGGTATAGTCTTCTAAGCTTTTCTCTCTGACTTATCTGTTTTTTCACTTTATCAAGAGAATAACGAGTGTTATGAAATAATTGAAGAATAATCAGATGATTATTTTAGATACATAAATGCACTTGACACAATCCAATATCCTTATTGATAGAGACTCTTGACAAATTTGAAATAGAAGGGAAGTTCTTTAACCTAATGAAAAGGCAATTGTGAAAATTCTAAGTTAAATATCCTAAGTGATAAAAAGACTGAATTCCTACCCCTAATACCACACACAAGGGGAACATGTGTTTTTACATCCTTCTACCCTGAACTCTATTGAAGCCTCTAGACATGCACTAAAGTAAGAAAACTAAACAAGAAGAATCTTAATGGTAGAAATGAGGCAAAGTTCAACAATGAGAGGACTGAGGCAATAATAAGGAAAGCAACTACTTTTGCAATAGCCTTAAAGAAAATAAAGTACCTAGGAATTAACTTAACTAAGAATGTAAAGGACCTTTTTGGTGAAAACCCTCAAAAAGGAAATTAAAGCAGAACTGAGGAAATGGAAAACCCTCCCATGCTCCTGGATTGGAAGAATTGACATCGTGAAAATGGCAATCTTGCCAAGGGCTATCTACAAATTCAGTGCAATACCTATCAACATCCCAATGTCATTCTTTAAAGAAATAGAAGAGGCAATCCAAAATTTCATATGGAATAATAAAAGACCACGAATAGCAAAAACAATTCTTAGCAGAAAGAACAGCTCAGGAGGAATTTCAATACCAAACTTTAGACTCTATTAGAGAGCTATAGTGACCAAAACAGTTTGGTACTGGCACAAGAACAGGCCTGAAGACCAATGGAATAGAACTGAGGACCCAGATATTAACCCACAGACCTATGGCCACCTAATCTTTGATAAAGAAGCCCCCCAAAAAAATAGAATAGAAGAAAGACAGCCTCTTCAACAAGTGGTGGTGACAGAACTGGCAGAACCTGCAGAAAACTAAAGTTGGATCCTTCTTTGTCACCCTGCACCAGGATTAACTACAAATGGATCAAAGACCTGGAAGTAAAAGCAGATACACTGAAAACTTTACAAGAAGGAATAGGAGATACACTAGGTCTCCTTGGCACAGGTCGTAACTTTCTTTTTTTTTTTTTGTTTTGTTTTCTTTTCTAACTTTCTTAATAAGGACCCAGAAACACAAAAAATCAGAGAAAGTCTAGATAAGTGGGACTTCATTTAACTGCAGAGCTTCTTTATGGCAAAGGACATAACTGGAAAACTAACTAGAAAGCCTATAGAGTGGGAGAAGATCTTCACTAACCATACAACAGACAAAGGCCTCGTATCTAAAATATATCAACAACTCAAAAAATTGAATCACTCCAAAACTAATCTCCAAAGAAACAACCATCCCATTAAAAGATGGGCCAAAGACTTAAAGAGAGACTTCTCTGAAGAAGAAATAAGAATGGCCTATAGACACATGAAGAAATGCTCAACATCTCTGATCATAAAAAGGAATGCAAATCAAAACAACTCTAAGATTCCACCTCACTCCAGTTAGAATGGCCAGGATCAAGAAAACTAATAACAACAGATGCTGGAGGGGATGTGGCCAGGAGGGATCACTACTACACTGTTGATGGAAGTGAAAAATCCTTCAACCACTATGGAAAGCAGTATGGCAGTTCCTCAAAAGACTAAATATAGAGCTCCCCTGTGACCCAGAAATTCCACTACTTGGCATTTATCCAATTGTCCAGAAACAAGGATATACTAAATCCACTAGCACAACAATGTTCATTGCAACACTATTCACCATAGGAAAGATATGGATCCAACCCAGATGTCCCTCAGTTGATGAGTGGATCAACAAGATGTGGTATTTATATACAATGGAATTCTATGCTGCTGTCAGAAAAAATGACATTGCCCCATTTGTAAGGAAATGGAAAGACTTAGAAAAAATCATATTAAGTGAAGTAAGACAGACTCAAAGGAACACAGGCTCAATGGTTTCCCTCATTTGTCATAATCAGTAGAAACCTTTGGCTCTCCTAACAGAGATTTACAATAGAGCAAAATCTAGATACATAAGGCCATATAGCATGACACTAAATGGAAGGACCTCCAGGATATAGAAACAAAAGCCATATAATCAGTGATTGTTGTCCTAAATATACTATGTTATCTCTCATCTTTTTTGCTGTCCCATGGTTATCTCATATTGTTACAGTATTTCATCTGGTTATCTGATATATTGTATATATGCATGTTTGGTTATTTGAAGTCGGATAGGGAAGAGGGAAAATCAAGATGAAGGGCGGGGGTCGGGGGACGGAAATGGGGACCAAGACATGAGAAAGGGTATCAATGTTTGTGAAATAATGCACCTTCTATCTGGTGAATATAATGTAACCCTGCTATTAATTACAATAAAAATATATGAAAAAAAAGACAAAGTTGTTTTTATTTAAAAACAGCATGTGGAAATTTCAGTGGTCTCTACACTGTTACTTAAACACAAAATGAGGCAGGCATACAAAATATAAAGTCAATACCAAAATTATTAAATTTCTACATAATACTGAAATAATCACTAATTGAAATTTTAAAAATTAACAATATGTAGTAGCATCAGAAATTCAAAATACTTCTCTCCTAAAATCGCCATAGCCAGGAGTGGCTATGGGACTGTTGTGATTATTGTAAGTGGGAGACACAGGCTGACTACAAGAAAGAAGGGACTGCAGAGATTTTTCTCCAATCATGGGAGGTGCACAGGCCAGTGGGTTGGCACTGATGGGTAAACTGAGGCATCTCTGGGGGGGAAGGGGAAGAAAATGCATGCTGGGCTGGAATTTGTTTATTTCTTAGGGGATGGAGGTGAATTCTTTTTTTGCCAGTCCTGGGCTTGAGTTCAGGGCCTGGGCACTGTCCTTGGACTTTCTCAAGGCTAGAGCTCTACCACTTGAGCCTCAGCATCAATTCCAGCTTTATCCTATATATGTGGTACCAAGGAATCAAACCCAGGCCTTCGTGCATGCTAGGCAAGCACTCTACCACTAGGTCAAACTCCCGGCCTCAGGTGGTGAATTCTTATACCTGAATTAATCATTCCCAAAGATGTTAACATTATGAATACGTTTTGTGCTAGTATTGGGGCATGAATTCAGAGCCTGGGCACTGTCCCTGAACTTTGTCACTCAAGCCTAGTGCTCTACCACTTGAGCAGCAGCTCCATTTCCAGCTTTTAGATGGTAATTAGAGATCAAAGTCTCATGGAGTTCCCTGCCAAAGCTGGCTTTGAACTGAGATCCTCAGATCTCAGCTTTCAGAGAGGATAGGATTATAGGGGTGAGCAACAGGCATCCAGCCTCTGCCAGATATTTTTTCCATATATTTTTATTGTAATTAATAGAAGGATTACATAATATTCACCAGATAGAAGGTGCATTACTTCACAAACATTGATACCCTTTCTCATGTCTTGGTCCCCATTTCCCTTCCCCCACCCCCACGTCTCATCTTGGTTTCCCCCTTCCCTATCCTTCAAATAACTGAATAAGCATATACACAATATATCAGATAACAAGGTGAAATACTGTAATAATATGAGATAACCAAGGGACAGCAAAAGAGATGACAGGTAACACAGTACATTAAGAAAAATAATCACTCATTATATGACTTTTATTTCTATATCCTGGAGGTCCTTTCATTTAGTGTCATACTATATGGCCTTATGTATCTAAGTTTTGTTCTATTGTAAATCTCTGCTAGGAGAGCCCAAGGTTTCTACTGATTATGACAAATGAGGGAAACCATTTTGCCTATGTTCCTTCGAGTCTTCTGCCAGATATTTTTAAAGCTGAGTAAAGTCTGGCATCTAGACATTATTAACATTTTTGTGATTATATTTCTGGAAAGCTTCCAAGAATCAATTAAAATAATAATAAAAACATTAAGTTAAATAGCAAAGAGGTTGGTAACATATTATGTAACCACAGTTCTCTTGATCTAAAGCAGTTATCAATTAAAATAAATATACATATGAAAATACCTCACTAACATTGCAAAGATGTGAAATACCTACGAATGAATACAACAAAAAATCACATCTTTGTGCACAGAGCTGCCCATCCAACCTTTTTGCTTAGCTGCTTTGTGCGTTTTGCCTTGGGTTGCCTTTGAACAGAGATTCTTCTGTCAGGCCACCCAAGTAGCTGGGATTATAGTTGTGCATTGCCATCTGTAGTAGTGTAATGATAATGAGTTAGTGATGATGAGTATTCACTGACTTTTTGCAGAGGTGTGTCTGGGGGCTCTGGGGGCTCTGACTGTGGACAGGTGGTGTGGGGATCAGTCCTCTGTATTGCTTTTCCAGGACACTCCCAAGGGTGATGATGCAGTATTTGCATGTGGTTGTGTCCTATGTGGCCTTGGCCAGGAGTAGAAAGCCACACATGAAACACAGGTAGACACCAGAGCTCTCCTCACACTCCAGCAGCCCCAGCGATGGCTGTATCTGGGGTCTGGAGGCCTTGCTGGGCTGGAAGATACAGGCCTGCTTATGGAGAGGCGCTTGGGCTTAGGGTCAAAGGTGACTAGGGGCAGTCTAGCTCCTAAAAGCTTTGGAGATCTAGGATACCACCTGTGTCTCCACCCACCTAGGATGCCAGTTTTGTGGATAAGTCACTAGCCTTGAGCAGAAAAGCACACAGGCCCTGAGTTCAAGTTCTAGGACCAACACACACATACACACACACACACACACACACACACATCTCTCCACCCCATCATCACAAGGTCTGAGGGCTTCCCAGAGCAAGGCTGCCTAACGTTTGTCTCTTCTTATGCAGGAGGCTGAGATGTAAGCCCCCCTGGGTTTAATTGAAGTGACTCAGAAAGCCATACAGAAAGAAAAACCTATAGAAGAATAAATGGCTCAGTCATCCTGTGGAGGTCAGCTATCCTCCAGAAGGTTATGAGCCAGCAATAAGCTCTGGCTGGGTCAAACCACTGAGATTTCAGTATTGACTTGTTACTACTGCACCATGCCCTAGTCCATCCTGACTCTTCCCAGAGCCTCAGGACCCCTGGGAACAGATGCTGTGGGAAGGCTGGGGCAGCTGCGATGGAAATGCCCTACCTGGCATCAGTGCTCTGTCTTCAGTTATTCTCTCTGGCTGCCTTTAACTCTTCATTCTGTGGAGAAGCTTATGAAGTTGCCTTCAGAGTGCGGCTGAGGGAAGGTTTTGGTCCTTGCCAGCCCTATCTGCTCTCCTGCACATCTTGCCTAAGAGCATGAGAGCATGGAGACCCAGCTTTGCTCAGCAGGAGAAGCTGGGAGGCATGAATTCTTTGGATGAAGACCCTTCTACCCTCTTGGAGAGACCAAAAAGTTTCACCTTCCCCAGAAGTGAGGTAGACTGGCTGCAGCACCAGCACTCCCCCTCCTTTGCCTCCACCTCTGCAATCAGGAAACCTCCCAGCAGACACCCAGGAGGCCAGAATCTATTACCCCAAACCACCTAATTACTACCCCACAAGCCCACGACTCAACCATTTCAGGCTTTTCCTGGTGATGTGATCTTGGGGCTAGAGTCACTGAAAGGTATCTGGGCATGTCAGCCGGGTTAAGGGATCCATCTGCCGGTTAACGACTCAAAGCAGAGCCCTTAGCCCAGATGAGGCCCTACTCAAGGTGGCTCCATCCTCTACCTTGGAGCCCTGCGTCCTTCCCTTGACCTGGAAGCTCCCTGGGGCTCATGGCCCCGCCCCTGGGTGCCTCTCTGGCTTTTTCCCTCCCAGGCCTGGCCTCCTGGTGTTTGTCATTCTGCACAGGCCAGGAAGGGACTGAGTGGATCTGCAGGGAAATACTGATTTATATGCAGAGTGGAGTCTAAATGAACTGAACAGGAGTCAGATCTTGCCTTGCTGGTATTTACTTTGTGCAGTGCTGGCGACTTGTGCCTCGGTCCATTCGAATTCCTAATGGGCCCAGCGTCCCAAATACAGACAGGCTGCCAGCATCCGAGCTTCTGCAAGCTGGTGCAGGGGTGACTCAAGAGGGGCTTAGCATCCTTCAGCTGTCCCCAAGCCAGAGGGAAGCCTAGAACAGCAGACTGGAAGCGACTTTCAGACTGTCACACTGTTCCCCTTCCAGGCTAGAACATCAGAGGGCCGACGGTGCTCGGAGGCCAGGTCTGGGTTGATCAGGTCAGCCCTGAGAGGTGGGTACTTGGGGGCTACCATACCTTCTTCTGTCTTCATAGTGAAAAAGTTTTGTATCTTTAAGTAGTTGTACAAAGGAGTTTTAATTCACCATGGAAGTGCAGTGCATCTGGATCAGTTACCCCTTCATGGTTTTCCCACTCAGCTCCCCAGACCCACCCATCCACTCGTGACCTGATTCAGGTTTTTCACCCCTGACAGCACGGTGATCCTGCTTTCTGATGCTCATTTTGTTCAGCTGTAACTTTGTTGTTCAAAGGAGTGACACCACTGGAATCCTTCCTGGCATTCACCGTGCTTTAGTGAACACAGTTTGTGAATAAGCATATGACCCTGTGCATGTGCTCATGCATGATTATAATTCAGACCTAAATTCTATCTATGAATGGAAGCATGCACCCTTTAGCTCTCTGAGCCTGACTTACTTCCTGAAGGCTTCTTTTCACTGGTGTTTTGTATTCTATTGTGTCCCTTCTAGGACTATGCTGCTCTTATCTCTTTAACTTCATGTCCTATTGCCTTCTCCTTCATCAGTTCTCCATTTACCAGGGCCTTTTGCTTTCCTAGAACATGCCACACACAGCCCTGCCTCAGGGCCTTTGCAGAAGTTGTTCCTTCCACCTAAAATACTTTTCCTCCAGATCTTCACTGGCTCACTTTTTCCTGTCCTTAAGGACTTTACTCAAATGTCAGTTTCTCAGTGGGAGTATTTCCTTGCCATGTTAAAAAAAAAAAAAGTTCATCTTCCTGTTTCTTTTGTCACTGTGGCACATATCACCAAATTCTATGTAGTTTCTATGTCATTCCCTCAGAACTCCCAGTGGTCTAAGGATTCTCCAGTCCCTGTTCTGATGGTCCCAGCATTCTGACTCCCGGGAGCTCAGTCTCCATGTCCCCTTGGCAGGAGCCCGCTGGACCTTCCTGGTGCTGCTCCAGTGAATGAGAACAAGAGGAGAAAAGCTCCGCACAGAGCAAGGGTGCTGGGGAATTCTGAGGATTTGGGACAAGGAAACTCTTGCCTTAGGCAAGTGCTAAAGTTTTCTGTATTAGAAAGACAACCAGTAAGGCCATATGTATTTTTCCTCCTTATCCATACTCTTTCCTCCTAATTACCTACACCCAGGGGAATGTTGCACACACGAGCATACACAGACACACACACACACACACACATGCACACACACACACATGCCATGCAAGCATGCACACCTGAACACCTGAATACAGTGCTTACGTGTACTATGTGTATGTCTACACATAAACCACACACAAATACCCTCGCACAAACAAATATATAATCACTGCCTCCACAAAGCATATTTCCTTCTTTTCAACAATATTTACTCTTCCAGGGAATAATATTTGAGTTCCCTGGCCTGCACTGTAGTCATGGGTGTGTGTGTGTGTGTGTGTGTGTGTGTGTGTGTGTGTGTGTGTCAGAATTACACCCTGGGTCACTTCTTGGCTCACCCAGGCCAAAATTGTCTCTCTGCTGGAGGTCTAGAGCAATGGGAAATGGAAGGATGAGAATGTTTATGCTGGCATCAGAGTCTGAGTATTGCTGATATGGATGTATTATGTTTCCCTTAATATGTTTCCATCTGAGCCTGTCATCCTTGTCTTAAATCTAGTTATAATTTCAGCTGTCAGTTTATTTCCCTGAGCGAAAGTAGCAAACAGGACTTTAATGAATCAATCAGCAAGTGCTGTTGAGCAAACAGGATCTAGGGAAGAAGTGGATATTGTACAGGGAAATGATTGTCCTGAGTCCTGGGCCTCTGGTATCATTGAACCAGGGACAAGCCAGGCTCCAGGATGTAGCCAGATTCATCTGCATATGTGGGAAAGATTCTGAAGGTGGACCGTACGTTTCTCTGGGGGACTGGCCCATTCACCCAGCTCCCTGCTCCATACAGAGAAGCCTGCCTGACACAAATCTGGATATTTCTGTGTTTATTCACAGAACATCAGAGGTGAGCAAAGATAAAAGCTGGTGCATGGGCCTTGGGTTCTGGAAAGGTCAAACCCTGTGGAGCAGCTCCACAGCTGTTTTTGCACCCTCTCCCCTTGTTAGGTGTCCATGTTGCTATGGAGGAATGGGTTCCTGGATTGCCCTAGAGACAGAGGCGCCTTTAATTTAGTAAGTCAATGCTGATTTTTGTCTCTGGACAGTTAGGTAGGCATGTGACACAGATTTTTTTTTAAGAAAGCCTGAGTGAAACTCTGTTGTGGAATGGGGACTTCTGCAAAGTCGTGCTTTTTTTGTTGTTTTTGTTTTTTGTTTTGGTTTGGTTTTTTGTGGGTCATGGGCCTTGAACTCTGGGCCTGAGTGCTGTCCCTGAGCTTTTCAGCTCAAGGCTACTGTCCTACCTCTAGAGCCACAGCTCCACTTCTCATTTTCTAGTGATTAATTCTTCTAGTGATTAATTCTTCTTATGAAGAATCTCACATTGTTTAGTACCCAGGCTGGCTTTGCACCATGATCCTCAGATCTCAGCCTCTTGAGTAGCTAGGATTACAGGTGTGAGCCACTGCACCCAGCCTGCTCATTCTTAAGAAGGGACATGAGAAAGGAAGGTTTTCCTCTGATACCTGGATATTATAATCTGGAAATGTGATGCCTGGAGATGTGAACTCTTATTTGCCTAGGTGTGGGGACAAAATCAAATGTTGAAGAACTGTCCACTTGCAACCACTCTCTGCCTTTCAGACTTTTCTTTATGTTAAAGGAAATGATAACTTTTCTTATTAAGTCACTTTCTGGGCATATAGGCTTTTCCTGTAGCTGAGAGCATCTTAACTGCAAATTGGTCAGTATAAGTCAGGTTATGCATGATGACAAACAGCTCTCATGTCCCAGGGGACTATTTCACTTCTCACACAGGTCCCTGGGGCTAGCATGGGTTCTGGTGATCACAGCCCTCAAGGATCTGGCCATGGAGGCTGCTGAGAGGAACTTAGAAGTTTCCTCTGCTCTAGAAGCTTCCACCTAAAGTGGTGCCTATCAACTACCCTCAGATTTCATTGGTGAATACAGGTCACCTGGTCACACCTCATTTCAAAAACTGCTGGAGCCTACAGTCCTGCCGTCTTCCCAGGTAGCCTGAGCTGGTAGTGAGGGCTGTAGCAGAGACAATTCCAGCTCCATTTCTTTCCCACTTCTGCCACCTCCATTTCCAAAACAGGTGCTTAGCATGTTTCATATTTAAAAAATGCTATGTGGTTCCAGGCATCTGGAAGAGATGGAAAACACTGCAACGTCTCTGAAACCAGACAGTCATCATTGTTGAGAAGGCATAAACTCCCCTTAGCTCTCCACACCAGCAGACTTCACTACGCTTTAAAAAAAAAAGTGTCTGGGGGCCTAGTGCTATCATGCTTGCCTAGCATGCACGAAGACCTGGGTTTGATTCCTCGGTACCACATACATAGAAAAAAGCCAGAAGTGGTGCTGAGGCTCAAGTGGTAGAGCTCTACCCTTGAGAAAGTCCAAGGACAGTGCTCAGGCCCTGAGCTTAAGTCCAGGACTGGCAAAAAAAAAAGTATCTGGTAGAAGCTGGGTATCAGTGGCTCATGCCTATACAGTAATCCTAGCTACTCAGCAGGCTGACATCTGAAGATCATGATTTGAAGCCAGCCCGGGCAGGAAAGTCCATGAGATTCTTATCTCTAATTAATAAACAAAAAGGATAGAAGATGGGCTGTGACAGAAGTGGTAGAACACCAACCTTGAATGAAAAAATAAAGGACAGCAGCCAGGCCTTGAGCTGAAGGCCCAATATGGTACATAGATATGCATGTGTACATGTATCCATGTGTGCACATACACACACATGCATGTGCACACAAAAATCTAATGGGAATGGTGCATTGATCCAAGTGAGAGAACCTGAATGTGAGAAGACATCTGTAGCCTGAAGAGTGAGAATATGTAAAAAAAAACTCTTGTAAATCAATGATAAGTTAACTCCCAGATGGAAGAGAAAATAGCAAAGGATATGAAAGAAGATCTAATTTTTTTAAGCTGTTCAGTCACCTTGGGTTTGGAAAGATACAAAATAAACCACCAATGTCAAAAAAATAGTTCTTCATTCTACTACCACAATTAAAAAGAAAGCACAGGCACACAAAACAGTTAAGTTTTGTAAATCTAGGCTTTGAGGAAGTGAAAGTGTAGATTCAATCCATACAACTCAGTTTTAGATCAGCCAGTATTGAAGACATTAGCATTTATTTAGCCAATAGCCTCTTGTCTTCTCTCTGGATGTCTCACACAGCAAACACCCAGCTTCTCTCTGCTCAATATAGGAAATCCAAACTCAAGGTGGGGCAAGTTGAGCTTTTTCTGAAGCCTTTGTCCTTGGCATGTGGATGGGCTTTTTCCCTTATACCTCTCACAACCCCCTCCTCAGTGCTCAGGCACCCCAGTGCCTCTGTTGTTCAAATCTCCCCCTTTTAATTAGGAAGTACACCTTCCAGGCTTCATTGTAAGTCACTCGCCTTTCTCAAGGCCCTATCTTCAAATACAGCCCCATTCTGAGGCATTGCGCTTCAGGGCTTCCACAGAAGCATTTGGTCCTGACCAGGTCACTTTGCACACCCTCTCCTGGAAAGTATGACAACCACTGAAGTGTGTCATGATGAGAAATAATTTGTTCACAAGGCAGACCGACATGAGGTTCCCTGAGCCCCACGTCTCAAACCCGTCTCCACAAGATCTCCAGAAGTCTGGGCACATTGATGAGCTAGAGCCTCCAGGTGGATGAGGCTTGGGGAAAGGTGATGGGAGATGAGAAAGTAAGGAATTGGCCCACACGTGTGCTATGGCTCCAGGCTGTATGGCTCCTGTGCAGAAATGCCAAACGTTAGTGGGCACCAAAGGTGGAATTCTGGCCAGATGTCTGAAGGTCGTCCGTAGAACACATTCACAGGCCTAGGTGAAGGACTGTTGGATTCACTCTCGCTTCATGTGTCAGATACAGGCCGACTGCAAAGCTACTGGGGGGATGGGGAAGGCAAGCAGTACTTAGTCATGTGACCTGTAATATTTCTGCTATGACCAGGGACTAAAAGCAAGCCAAACCAAGGCATTGGTCAGCTCTTCCAGTGTTTGCAAATGAGGAATGGGAAGAGGACAAAGAAGATGATAAAAGGTGCCATTCTTGTCCTTCTGCTGAAATAATATCCACAGAACAAATAAAACCTTCAAAGTAAGAGGCAGCAAGGGAGAAGAGAGAATGAGAGGGAAGGAAAAAAGGAAACTAAAGGGAAATAGAGATCTTGCAGACTTTCCAGGAGTGGAGTCATAGCAGTAGATAGGGATAGAGGTTTAGTGCCACCCACCCAGAATCTGAGGGCCTGTGTGGCATCACAGATACATGGAAGCAAGAGCTAGCTCAAGCTAGATCTGGACAGTGATTGATGCCAATTCCCTGTGTGCTGAAGGATTGGGGGTCTAATGAAAGCTAACGCTCTAGAGTTTACTTACAGATATACTTGTATAAGATATTCATAATTAATTGTGAAGGTTTAAATGCTTATGGAAGTTTATTTATAATCTTAACTGTAGTCACAGGGTTCAGTTCACCTGAAACAGAATCTTAATTTAGGGAACCTGGAAAAGTATACACATAGGCAGTCTAAACTTTCTGTCTGGCCAGGAAATGATTAAACACAAAGGCCTTCACCTGAGCACTCAGGATTTTCTCAGGTAGAGAATAGGTGACATAGAAGAAGATCACATAGTTGTAAATAGAATAGTGATCGTTTTTCTTTGTGGAAACAGGGGAGACACTGTTACAAATGGGGCTTCAGTTTCTTTTAAGGGTTCAACTATGTCCCTCAAGGTCTATATGTTGAAATTCCAGCCTCCAGTACCTCAGAGCATGGCTGTATTTGGAGAGAGATTCTTTAAATAAGGAATAAGGGGAAACAGGGTCAGGAGAAAACATTCTAATCCTTGGGAACTAATATCCTTCTAAGAATAGAAGATCAGCACAGAGACACACCTTGATATAACCAAATAAAAAGACAAGCATCTCTAAGACAAAGAGAGAGGAGAAATCAATTCTGCCTATGTGATGTCTTCAGAATTCTGGCGTCCAGAATGGTAAGACAGTCAATCAATTCTGATGGTTGAAGACACCCAGTCAGTAATACTGTGTTATGGCAGTCCTAGAAAATAGTCCTGGAGATCCCAAGACCTCAAAGAGAGGATGGTGGATAGTGAAAGGGGCAAATTCAGTTTTGTGGCAATTGTGCCCAATATGTAAGCTGCTTTTAGTGGGGCCGGGTAAGAGAGAACCATAGCTTGGAGAAAATCAAAGCGATCAAAATCAAGCAATCAAAACACTTCATGTCTCAGACTTTCTCCTAAAGTGATTCAAGTAGCCATTGATTTGGTACCAGTTGCTCATACTTATGAATCCTAGCTCATCAGGTGGCTGAGGTCAGAGGGTCATAGTTCAAAGTCTAGGCAGACAAATCCAAGAGGCTCTTTTTCTTTCTTTCCAGTCCTAGGGCTTGAACTCAGGGCCTGAGCACTGGCTGTGAGCTTTCTCAAGCCTAGTGCTCAACTACTTGAGCCATAGGACCACTTCTGGCTTTTTCTGTGTATGTGGTACTGAGAAATCAAACCCAGGGTTTTGCACATGCTAGCAAGCACTCCAGAACTAGGCCACACTCCCAGCCCCCAAGGGACTCTTTTCTCCATGTATCCAGCAAAAAAGCCAGAAGTAGAGGCATAGCTTGAGTAATAGAGCACCAACCGTGAGCAAAATAATAAATTAAATAAATAAATAAATAAACCCAAGCAAGAGTGGCCCTGAGTTCAAGTCCCAGTATCAGTGAACACACACACACACATACACACACACACACACACACACACACACACACACACACACACACACACAAACAAACAAAAGCCATTGAGGGGAAATGATAGTTTTTTTGCTTGTTTGTTTGGTTTTTGCCAGGCCTGGGTCTTGAGCTCAGGACCTGATCACTGTCCTTGGGCTTTCTCAAGACTAGAACCCAACGACCTGAGCCACAGCACCACTTCTGGCTTTTTTTATGTATGTGGCACCGAGGAACCCCAGTCTTCGTGCATGCTAGGCAAGCACTCTACCACTCTCGGCCAGAAATGATGGCTTTATTGAACCTCTTTGCAGTAGTTTTAGAGTCTGGTATTGGGGCTGTGACATTGTTATCATCATTAAAGTTGGTACAGATGCTCCATAAATACCTGTTTCCAGGTGAATGATTGGAGAGAATGACGGGGTCAAAGTTGGCCCCCAACATGCCCTGTGAAGCCCAGGACGTGGGGTCCACAGTTGGTGTCTACATAGCTCCCACTGTCCTGCCCTTTGAGTTGTGAGGCCTCACAGAGGACTTTGTACTACTACAGACTAAAGTGAGGATGATGCGATTTTTATTGTTATTGTCATCATTAATCCTTTAATTAAGGGCTCCTTTATTCATGTCAATATCTGCCCCCTCCTCCCCTCCTTCTCTTTGAAATCTCATTCGTTGGGCTGGCTTCTCCAAGCTCTCCCAGCTCAGATTTTAATTAAAGTGACTCACAAACCTAGAATCTCTAATGAGTGCCTCGTCCAGATTCCATTAGAAATCAGAATTGCTGCTCTCTCAGTGGTGGTGTTCATTAGCATGGCATTATTTTTTGAACACAGGCGGTCCCTGTTCTGAGCCCTTTTGCGTTAGGTTGATATTCAGCTGTGACACTCCACTCTGTGTCACATTTACCAAAGCTTAAGTGGCAGAGGCATTGAAGACCTGAAAATGAAACAAGTAACCGGTGAGAGTGAACACACATCATCCTGACAGGCTGGCCACTCCCCCTCCACCACGGTAGAAGGAGGACTTGCCCACTAGGGTACTGTCCAGATGACTGACACCTGTCCTTCTGAGAATCAGGCTTTTTTTAATTGGAGCCAGTGACAATGAAAGCTTCCTCAAATGCTCTTGCCTCTTACCCAGAGAGCCTAGGTCACAGCTTTCTCCGTGCCTCAATTCATCTTTGGGACACATAGTCCGCTAGGGCTGGACAGAGGCATCTCGTGATCCCTGTGGTAGAAAGCTGGGGTGTCCTCAAGCAGGAGAGGGTGTGGTGTCACTGAGAAGAGGATGGGCCACTGCTGTTACCTCTGGATCTGACTGTGGGATGTGGAGGCTGGAGAGATGTTCAATACACATGGGCAGAGATGTAACTTCACACAACTGGAACACAGTCAATGTTACCACAGAGTTGCGGTAAAGGTGGGCACTGAGCCTGTCCATCTGACCCAGAGCCTGTGCTTTTCCTCATCCCACATGCAGGGGCCAATCCTCTCTCCCGGTATGGAACAGAAGCAGGAGACTGGAACAGGGGACCTTGACTAGATGATCACTGTTCCTGGAGGAAAACCAGATTTTTCCTGGTTCTCTTATCTTCACTTCCTCTTTCAACATTACATATATTTCAGCACTGGGGTATGGTAAAGGCCAAATCTATACTCATCTCTGTTGAATTCGCTCCCTTATATCTTTTCCCTTACACTATAAAGCCAGGCAAGAGTCAGAGTCTCATTCTGCACTGTGGCTTGATATTGGATGTCCAGCCCTCAGAATGGTATTTATAAATTAGCTATTCCTTCTGTATAGATAGATTAAAAGAGCTAGAATGATAGTAATGTACATGTATCTACATATGTATAATTATGTATGTGGGTATATATGTCCACAACTTCTACCATTTGAGTCTCCTGTCCAGCATTCTGCTGGTTGACTGGAGATGAAATCTCAGACTTTTCTGCCATGATACTTCGGGTCTTATTCTCTTGAGTAGCTAGAATTTCAGATATGAGTCACCAGCATGGAGCTTTTGCTGATTATTTTTGAGACATAATCTTACTTTCTGCCAGTATCTAAGCATGATTTGCCTACATAAAGTGTCCAGCAAAACTAAGACAACAGGCACACGCCACATTCAGCTATCCATTGAGCAGGGGCATCAAGAACATCTTTTGCCTTGAACTGCAATCCTCCATATCTCAGCCTCTAAGCAGTTAGAAGTACAGGCATACGACACTAACACCCAGCTCTTGCATATTTTTTTTTTAGAAGTTAAGTTAAACAGAGTTTTATTCCGCGCCTAGCATCGAGAATCATACTGACCGGTCAGGGCCGCCTCTAAGATGTGAGTGAGAGAGCGACCCCGCCTGATCTTACAGGCTACTTTTATAGGCCCCAGCCATGTAGTTGGGCTGGCCATACACAGGTGGCCAATGGAATTCAGCATGGTTGATTGATGGCTGGGGCAACCACTGACACCTTTGCTGTCTGAACTGACCTATCATCTCTGTGGGCTTCAGGCGCACTGCTGACGACAAAGGAAGGGGAGGGAATTCCCTGGCAGGCCAAGGGGGAGGTTGGGGTGGGGAGGAATTCTGGTAACTCCACCTGGTTTAGCTGCTCTTGTAATCTGAGCTGTTATCAGAGATTCTGCAGCCCCTGCCTCAGGTCAAGTCCTTTGTCATAAAGATGGGAAATGCCTAGAGTGGATGGATTTTGGGAAGTCAAGAAAGAGGTCCCTTCATTCCCCCCTCGTTTTGGAAAATGAGTCAAATCTTTGACTCTTCCTCCCACCCTATATCCTCCTGTCATAAGGGCCATACTGAGTCCTCAACACTGGCCTTTTAACCACCCCAATTCTCCTTTGTACAAATGATCATTATGCTGTTTACAATGCAGGGGCCAAGAGCAACATTAGTAAAGCTAAAGATTCTGCAATTGCAGATATTGGGGATGTCATCATGGAGATCAGCTGGATAAGCTTTTATACACCATCCTTGGGACCCCTGCTTCTCTTGTGCTCAAGTCTTTTATATCTGCCAGGTTATCTTTCATCAGTCTATCATGGTTTGTCCAAAGTGACATTCTCATGCTGTCTCCATCTGGTAGTGATGAATCCAGTAGCTCTTTCCCACTCCTTTCACAGTGTTTGGAGTCCTGGAACTTGGTGAAGGCCAAAATTACACCAGAATGAGGATCTGCTGTCCTTCTTCATGGGCCTGCTGGAGATTGCATCATGCGGATGAAGACTGCCCTTTTGGTCAGAGGGTGGAGTAACAACCTCTGAAGAATCTCTCCCCTTGTGTAGAAAGTTAACTGAGGAACCGCTGTTACTTAGCTTTAGTCCACGGTCTGTGGGATCCATTGGCAACGGTTCCCATTTCTGGGAGGTGTTCTTGTCCTCGGCTCGTTTGACGTGACACGTGTGAATCCAAGTCCTAATGCCGTCTACTTTCACCGCCGTAGGGGTGGTCAGGATGACAGTGAATGGTCCCTTCCAGCGGGTTTCTAGGTTTCCCACCTGGTGGCGGCATATCCAAACCGAATCTCCAGGTAGGTAAGGATGCGGCTTCACCTCTGTCTCAGTGTATGCAGCTCGGACCCCTGCGTAGGCTTTTCTCAAGACAGACTGTAGTGCCTGTAATGACTGGAGCACAGATTTGTCAGTCATTTCTGCCAGGATAACTTCCTGTAATCGTGGACAGAGTGGGGGAGGTCTCCCAAACATTATTTCAAAGGGGGTAACCTTGTTTAGGTAGGGTGTACACCGTGCCCTCAGGAGGGCGAAAGGAAGGAGATCCACCCATCCTCCGCCAGTCTTCAGAATTAGCTTTGTCAAAGTTTCCTTAAGAGTCCGGTTCATTCTCTCTACCTGTCCGGAGCTCTGTGGCCGGTAGGCACAGTGTAGTTTCCAATTTGTGCCCACGGCTCTGGCCAATGCTTGCAAGACCAGGCTTACAAATGCAGGGCCATTATCTGACCCAATCGCTAGAGGCAACCCAAATCTCGGGATTATTTCTTCTAATAACCTCTTAGCTACCACCCCTGCCGTCTCATGTTTGGTGGGGAAAGCTTCCACCCATCCTGAAAAGGTGTCTACAAAGACCAACATATATTTGTGTCTGTACTTTCCCTGTTTCATTTCTGTAAAGTCTCTTGCATATTTTTTTAAGATTAGGGGTTTTCAGGGTTTTTTTTAATGCTGTATAACACCTGTACATAAAAGTGTTCAAATATTAAAGGCACAGCTTGAAGACTACTTCAGGTTAAGCATCTATGTAACCACCACCCAGATCCAGGAGGATTAACTTTCAGAAGCTCTTTCTGTGTCTCCCTCATTCCAAACTCATTTTATCCCATGGAGTGTCAGAGGTCATCTGATTCTTCTTCTTGGGAAACACTTTGATCTCCTCAGGGTCAAAACCAAGAGTGACATCTCCCCTGCAGCTGATCTGTGCCCTGCAGTTTAACTCAAATGTCTAATCAGAGGGATTTGCTTTGTATGTAACTGACAGATATGTCTGTGATGGTCCACACAAGGAATCAATCCACTCTTCCATGAAGACCCCAAACTGTCTTTGCAGAGGAAAGTGGTCCCCTGCAGGACAAGCACTACTGGAATTGCCTGTTCACCTGATTGCCCACAGCATGTGCATAAAAGGGCCTTTTTGACAAGGCACAGAGATGCCACTCCATCATCTTGGAGCTCCCTTATCTGGGAACCCCAGAAGGTGGTTGACAAGAAGCACAAAACACTCCAAGAGATGAAGAGAGGACCTTTGTTGAGAAGAATGCCTCCCTGAGGTCAGTATCTTTCAGGACCATGGACAGAAACCAGCCAATGAGAACTAGGGTATAGATAACCTCGACTAGGTTGGGTAGGCTTGGCTGGGACCTAGCCATCTGTCCTTTCATTTTATTAATTTTCTGTGCTAGTTCTGGGGCTTGAACTCAGGGTCTCACACTCAGCTGCCTCTTTTTTTTTGCTTAAGACACACTATACTAATTGAGCAACTTCCATCTTTTTAAAGTTGTTCCACTTTCAGCATTTTGAAGGTTAATTGGAGATAAGAGTCTCATGATGGACCTTTCTGCTGGAGCTGGCTTCAAAGTGCAGTCCTCAAATCTAAGCCTCTTGAGTAGGTAGGATTACAGGTATGAGCCACCAGTGCTTGGCTTCACCTGCATTTTCAACAACCCCTAAATGACTCAGGAGATCTTCTCTGATTTGCCAGTTGTTCTATAACTCATTTGCAGAAGGATGACCAAGAGCACAGCCCAATATATGAAAACTCCCAGACAGAGGCAAGGCCAGAAAGATCACATCATGGACTAACATGTACATAGAGGAGCAGAAGCTTTGGTGCAGATACTTTTTTGAATTCTTTTTTTGTGTGTGTGCCAGTCCTGGGCCTGAGCACAGGGCCTAAGCACTGTCCTTGGACTTTCTCAAGGCTAGAGCTCTACCACTTGAGCCTCAGCACCAGTTCTGGTTTTTTTCTATGTATGTGGTACCAAGGAATCGAACCCGGGTCTTCATGCATGCTAGGCAAGCACTCTACCACTAGGCCAAACTCCACCTGAAACTCCCAGCCCTTTTTTGAATTCTTTTTCACACTCATCCTTCATTGTCCTGGATTTCTTCTGGTGAGCTCCTGAGACAAGAATCCAAGGAGGCTTTCAGAAGCAGAGCTAGCAGTACGCTGCAACACTGGCAGGCATCACTTTCTACAAGGCTTCTGCAACCCTAGCTGTCTTTGCCCATTACAGAGTCACAGGGATTTTGACTTAAATAAACCCTTTCTATTATAAACAGCAGGAGAAGAAAATTTCTTACCTGTGCTGAGAATTCCTAGAGAATGATTTTGGTGCCATTTACATTGTTTAATTTGATGTATTACACTGAGATGATAAAATTTGGTCCAAAAATGCCTCCATATATAGCAAAGTGCAACTTCACTTAGTATGTCACCCACTGCACCCCAATTAAGGATACATCCTTGTATTAAGTAATGGAGTTTCAGCCAATTACAGCACTTGAGTTTTAGCCAATCACAGACTGCCATCAAACCATATCTCTGGAAAGAGAATGCTGACAGAAGTCTGTCAAGTTGCTTCTGTATGTCAATTCCTTTTCTCTGGCTATAAACATAAATTGTGGGCTGGTGAGGTGAATGGAGGTTTCTGAATCAACTTCATACAGAATGCTAGTCCTACTTTTAGAACTTTTTTCTCAAATACACTTTATTAATTTAAACTCATCTCCTATTTTTCTTAGGAGTGCAATGGTAAATAACACCTCTTGCCCTGGATATTTGTCAATGTTGTTTTAACCAGAGGAAAAGTTATCCTTTGAGTCAATAGTTCTTATATTCAGCTTCATAATGAAAAGCAAGTCTAAAATGTGGACGAGGTCAATAGACAATGATAACGGGTCAGACTTCCTCATAACAGTGGAGTGACAATAATCTGAATGTCAAACAAGCGAATAAGTCATTGAACCAGGAGATACTTCTCAGTTTTGTAACCGTACATAATAAGCTGGAGTGTTGCAAGATAAAAAAATGCTTATGCTAAAAATGTCAAATGGGAAAAACATAGTTGTGCAATTTCAGAAAAGTTAGGTGTATCTATAGCAATAACTAGCACATAGTAGAAATTACTGGCACCGTTTTTTTTGATTGGGTGTGAAGTTTCTAATGAATTGTTCTCTTTCCAATAACTAATATTGTGATGACAATGGGTTTTTCTTGTATGGAGCAAACATCTCAGTTTAGAAAACCTAGGAGGAACCCAATTGGCATCAATTCCCACAACAGAGCCTTAGAGATGCCAGGCCTACCTGATGGGTTTAAGTAAAGGCTGACTGACCACTGGTCAGAGACAAGAAGTGCTGATGGACAGGGACGGGGATTGCCTCTCTCCAGCTCTATAATTTTGTAATTGTCAGAAACTTGTTTGGTTCAATCAGGACTTCTCAACCTTGGCACTACTGACAATTTGCATCAGATGCTCCTTTGCCCTTGGGCCCTGGCTTATGTATGTCAAGGTAGTCAGCATGCGACCAGACCTCTGTCCACTATATGCTGGCAGACTCTCATCCCCAGTTTTGACCATTAAAACCTTCCCCAACACCATCAAATGTGCCTTTAGAGACAAAGGCTGTCCCTGCCGAAAACTACTGGATTAAATGCAGAAAACAAACAAACAAACAAACAAATAAATAAATAAAGAGCCTGCTCATGCTAGCAAATATATGGGATTTGGCCTTAATAAAAAGTGTTTTGGTTTTAGGAACTGCATGGCACGATTTTTTATTCAGTATCAGGAAAGGAAAAAAAATGCTTTCAGGACTTCCTTACTCTCCTTTCAGAATGTCCTTGTTCTCCTATAAATGATTAATTGTCCTCCTTACTCATTCAGAGAATGCGACAGCTTCTCTTTCTATTGCCATGCAATCAAGATCTCAAGAAAAGCTCTTAGAGGATTTTAGAAGAATTTGTGTGGTCTAGCACTGGGGTTTGAACTCAGAACCTGGGTCTCTCACAAGTTGCCCTCTGGCACTTGAGCCGCCCCTCCAGTTTCAGAAAATAGGAAGTCAAAGGTGGTATAATCACAATATGGTACAAGAAATGGACCAGAAATATAAACATCCTAGGTTCCAGTCCTAACTTTGTCATAAGAACTTGTAGCCTCAGGAGAATCAGTGAATCATAAGCCTCTATTGTCAGTTCTGTAAAGATGATTCTTGAGTCAGATGATCTTTCTGTACGCTTTCTCACTAGAGTTAAATGACTAACACAATAAAAACTATGTTGGTTTTCCAAGAAGTCCAAAGCACATGCAGTTGGAAATGATGCTTTTGCTAAGATAAGAAACAGGCTCCTCCAACTGAACAGCTGAAGTTTCTCCATCTGTGGGTGATGAGAAGACATAAAAGATTCTAGAAAGTATAGTCAGCCATGAAACTTGAGATTCTCACTGCTGGAGGGCATGTTAGAAATGATTATACCCAATCTTCTTCTTTTCCTTTTAATAAAAAAAGATTCTGCCAATTAGAGAGAGGAGGTGATTGTCCACCTCTTTCTTCTGAGTGGAATGGTCAACATAGTGTTTTAACTGCTGGGGACTCAGTCATGTCTCCTCCTAGTGCAATGAAAGTGTTTACTTCTTGATATTTCCACAGGTCCAGCAGTCCATAAGCAGTTCAAAGACCCAGGAACAATGTCACAAGCAGATATGAGCTGGTGGTGGTGACTCGGAGCTGTAATCTTAGCTATTCAGGAGGCTGGAACCTGAAGGATCACAGTTCAAGACCAGCCTAGGCAGAAAAGAAGTCCAAAGTACATTTGATTGGAAATAATACTTCCTTTCCATTGAACCAGAAAAAGAACAGGCTGAAGGCATGGCTCGAATGGTGAAGCATCAGCCTAGCAAGCCACTTGAGCAAGGCCTTGAGTTCAGCTCATGAGTTGGGGGGGAAAAGAGAAAACTACCAGATTCCAGACAGACAAGAGACCAAACAGGGTTTCGTCTCAGAATAATTAGGGACTATTAGCCTGTAATAGAGCATGTGATTACATGCCACTGAAGACCCAGTGACCTAGTAAAGAGGACTTGGAATGCACAGGAATGGCTGATGAGGGCCTACAGTGTTTTGGGGTTGAATGGGGGTGAGGGGTGGGGCTTAGAGAAAACACATTTGGGTATGCCACCATGACTCTCAGACCTCACTGGGGAAGGCTTGGCTGGTGGAGAACTCATGATGGGAAGATGTGCTGGAACCTGCCACTTCAGTAATGACAGAACTTTCTCGCAGAGAATGCTGATGAACTTTCTAGAAAGCTGCTGGAGCACTTGGTGGGACAGTTGGGAAGTTTCTGAAAGCAGCCTCAGGGATTGCATTTGAACTCACAATAGTGTCACACAAAGGGGTGCGATTAAGACTCCTTGGGGAGGCCCAACTGGAGTCTCCCCTGCAGCCCCAGCAGGAGCAAGAGGGAAGCAAAGCTGCAGGAAGCTCCAGGGGAAGCCATTTCTTCTGCCTTTGGCCTCTACTGCCCTCTACTGACTAGGCTTACCGCATAGTCATTTAGTAAAGAAGCAAAGTTGGCAAGTCACTTCCAGTGTCACAAAGAAGAGCAAGGACAGATGTGGAGACATTTACAGTCAATCAAAAGCAGTCACTGAAGTGGTATGAGTGTGTAAACACACACACACACACACACACACACACACACACACATCTAAGGAGTTCAGACTTTCTTATTCTCCTTCCTTCAGAGCTTCCATTAGGGGTTTATCGGAAACCGTGAACACGATATGGGCTCTGAAGGTTGTGGAGTTACATAGGAAAGGTAATTTAGCTAGGGTGACATTTTATCTGAGTTTGCGATTGTGAGCCCAACAACTGTCCTATTTGTGTTCCTGTTGTGCTCAGCTGTGTACTGCATTCAATGATAAATTGATTGTAGCCAATGTAGCAAGCAGTCAGTCATGTTTCCACATGAACTACCTAAGGCCCTTAGCAGCACCAGGGGACCTGGGCTTGGCTTTGTTGTGTGGCAGGATCTGGTCACTAAGCTTCTCTCTAACACAGTTAAGGTTGAGAGGGAGACGGCAAGATATGTGTGCAGAAAATCAGGCACCACTTGTGGCTTGAAGGCCACACCAGCCCCATTATATAATTCCTCTATTGCCAATCTCCCATTGCCTATTACAAGTTCTCAGTGTGGTTTCTCAGAGGGAAATCATGGAATATGTTTGCTATGGTGGGGCATAATATTGCTTCACAATAGCCACCGCCAATGGTGAGGTTCCAGGGTACAATATCTGGATGTGTTTAGGAAGCAGCATAAGGCTGCAAATACAGGGATTGCTAGGAGAAGAGGTTACTTAGCCATGTTTCTAGCTTATGCCTCCACACTCCCAAATTCCTCTTCCTAAAGGCTGAGTCCAAGAAGTCAAGAGCATAGGCCATAATAGAGGGGTAGGTTCCAACTCAGGAAGGGTGCATTTAGTGACAAGATCATTTCAAGATCTCCATCTAGTGATCAAAACGTAGAATACATTCCCTGGCCAACTGATAGATGGGAAGGCCATTTGTGAGAGCAGCAGCTTAGACTGGGTACCAGCTTCAGGTAACCTAACAGTGGCTGCTGGTTGGGGCTGCTTTGAAGTTTGTTTCTCCAAGTGACAGGTCATCAGAGGCTGCTCTATTAGACTTATTGCTTTAGATCCAGAACAGAGTAACTTTAGGATTTCACGACCCTGACACTTGCTACTTGGGCTGAAGGAGTGTTGCTGCATGCAATGCTGGGTGCTCACCATACCTGGCTTCTAGTTACTGCACTCCAGGAACAACTCCTCCTATCCATGACCAATAGAAATGTCTCCAGGTGTTCTCTTATGTTCTGTGGGAAGGGAGAGGCCCCAAATCACCACCAGTGGAAAACTGCTGGTCCAGATAACAGTTCTGTTCTAGGCAAAATAGCAACGGGAGGTGGGGGATGAGTCTGTGGAAGTCAGATCAACAGCTGTGTTGATCTGTGCATGTGCTGCACCCATGGGTTTCGACCTCTAGGAAGCAGTGATGGTTGCCACCACAAGTCATTCTTCAAAACTCTTCGTCTATAAAGTTTTGCCACAAGCTTCCTAATTATTTTTGTTTAGGGCTTGAACTCCCGGTCTTCTGCTTGTTAGACAGGCATATAACCATGGAATCGTGCCTCCAGGCCTGTTTAGCACAGTATTCAGTTCCCACCTGAACATGCACCTGAGCTAAGATCTGCATGCTTTAGGTTTTCCAGTGGTTTCTGGCATTGCAAGTGCATGCTTTTGCACCCAGCTTCCCTTCATAGAAAGGGAATCTCATGGACTTTTCCACTTAGGCTGGTTTCAAAGTATGATTCTCCCTTTCTCAGCCTCCAAATATAGCTAGGATTACAAGCATACCACCAACATCTAGTTTAGATCTCAATATTTTTTGAGGCAGGGCTCTATCTGAGTTGTGCCCAGGCTAGGACTATTTCTGTGGATAAGAACACCTCTTCAAATGAGGGTCAGAGGAAATCATGTGGCCACCGTCTCAGACTCAGACGGGCATTTAAGAAATGTGAGGACAGATACCTTTATTTTTGTTCTTTTTTAAGGCAGTATTAGGGATTGAACTCAGGCCTGGGCACTGTCCCTTAGCTTTTTTGCTCAAGGCTGGTGCTCTAGCACCAACAGTTCCACTGTTGTTTTTTTTGCCTGGACTGGCGTCTAACTGCAATCATCAGATATCAGCTTCTTGGGTAGCTAAGAAGATACCTTTATTTTTTAGCATGAAATACAAATTCAGCTTTATACTTGGTGTCATTCTGCAGCCTAGTGGGCAACCTTCTTAGATGCTATTTGCAGCCTGACACCAGTACACACTTTAGGTTTTGAGGAAGGCCTGTGCTGTGGCTTAGCATGAGGATTTTGCCTCCTTGAATGAGCTGGTTGTGTCTTCAGAAAAAGGATGGGATCCTGCTTGGGGCACTGCTTTTAGAGCCAGCATGCTGCTTGACACATACTAATTTAGAAGCAGCAGCTTCCCCAGCACAAGCCCCTCCCATAACAAGCTACTCTCTGAAATCATTACTGTCCTGTCTGGAAGTGTCTGAAATCCACAAACTTTCTTGGCCTCTTTCTGCTTAGAGCCACAGCTAATGAAGAGATCCACTTCATCTCTACCTCCATCTCTGCCCGTGGCAATCTAATTAGGTTCTTTCCACAATTAACGATTCGTAATTAAAGAGGAGCAAAGCCCATGTGTCATTCTTAGACTTCATCCGTTAAACAATGTCCAATTCTGAAATCCCTCTTCAGACAAGGGAGGCATGGCACATGTGAGGGCCAAGAATTCTCCAGCTCTGCTAACCTAAATTTAATTATGCAAGGGGAACAGAGGTTTAACTTCATCCCTCCTAGAAGTGCCATAATTAAAACTCAATTAAGGGACAATGCTGGCCAACATTATTCGACTGTCACCCTATTGGAGAGACAAACAGCTTGGCGCTGTTCACATGGACGCCTCTAGGAGCTTCTGCAGGTACAGGGGTCATTTGAGCAGACTGTCTTTCAGTAATCTGTTCAATGTGCCATGTATGAACTGCTTTCTATTCTCTTGTAACATTTAAAACAGCTCTTTCCAAGCATACAAGCCAAAGGGGAAACAGGTCAGACACCTTGTCTAATAATAAAGTTTCAGATAGTTATGATGGGAACAGGTGTTTCACATGCATTCATGAGTCCCTGAGCCCTCAGAAGTAGCTGCCATCCTGATTCAAAGACAAAAAAAAAATGGAGAGAACCACTCATGTCAGTCATGGGACCTGGATTTAAGATGGCCAATTTCCTCCAGGGTGCTCTTATCCGTGGTGTCCTCTTCGTGTTTGGAAGTAGCATTCTAAATACCTGCCATTTCACTTTGACAGCAGATATTTGAATATGATTTAAATACAAAATAACCCACAAGTTCATGTACTGGACACTTGATCACAAACTTGTGAGCTATTTGGGGAGCTGGTGGAAACTTTAGTAGTTGGGGTGTCTAACTGGAGTTGGTGAGCCACTTGTGTGCTTTTGAAAGTAATAACTGGTCACCAGATCCCTCCTTATCCTCTCTCCCTCTCCAGTTCTCCCTGCCTCCTGTCCTCCATGATGTGAAGAGGCTGCTCCACCTACTATACTATCCGCCTACCGTGATATCCTGCCCAAGAATGTGGGCCCAGCAACCGTGGACTGAGCCTCTGAAACTGTGAGCGTAAGTCTTTCATCTTTTTAAGTTTTCTCAGGTGTTTTGCTCAGCAGATACTCAAAACCAATTAGAACCCATTCTCACTCTATTTTTAATTGTACGCACACAACACAAGCAGGGGAGGGACGATGCTGAGTTCTTCTTGTTAATAAGTTATCCAGTGAACTGGAGGGTTGTATATGGACCTCTTGCTCGAGTTGGAAGATGAATGATGGGACATGCATGCATGCAGTCATTCATTCAGGTGGTCATAGGATAGCCTGGCTGGGATGGTGATGTTGCAATGAACCCCATAGCTACCAACCATGGATAAAGCATGACAAAGCCACCCAGCGTAGATGTGATCTGGAAGTCGGCCTCTTCCAGGATGCACTGAGGGTTTTGTGAAGTCCATCTGACTCTCTCTGTTAATGATTCTGTTTGAATCTTGCTTCCTAAACCCCACCTAGGAGCCTGATGGATTCCACTGTAGTTTGAGATCAAGCTGAAGGAACTGTTGACCTTATCCATCGACTCTTAGGAGGCAGGACCCAGCCAACACACTGCTTCCAGAAAAACTCAGATCATGCTTTTGGTGGGGATTGTGTGCACTGGAGGTAATCCTCAAGGCCCCTTCTCAGAACCATTGGGGAGCTCCTAGTTTGGGTAAAAATAGCACCCAGGGTCATCACATACAATTGGAAAGTTGTGTCCTTCTCAGGTCTCTAGCCAAGATAGGGCATCTCCTCTACTTCACTCAAAGATAGTGATGGGTTTATGGTGGGGTAACCCTACTAGCCTCAGAGTTCCAGGCCACAGCATACTGAACAAGCTGCCTCTGGCTGTCCTTCAAAGAACATGGAGAACATTAGAACTTTCTGGAAGCAGCCATATGAGTCCACTCAGAAGGGGAGGTAGCAAGAAGGTTCTGGAGGAAAGAGCTGTATCCCCACTCCTTTCTTATCCAGGGCTGTAAAGCTCTCTCTACTCAGATCCTCTCAGTCCAACTCATTCTTTTTGACTCCTCCCTGGGCTCCATTATCTTACAGATGTACAGGTTAGGGTGAAGCAAGGACTTCAAGGAACCAAGGTTTCAGAATGAGGATATGTGGGGCTTAGCAGAAAAGTATTGCCTTTTCCAAAGCAAATAAACTTGTTCATAAATTTCAGAAGGTGATCACTAGAGCAGGATGGTCAAGGCAGGGCGAGGATTGAGGCGACAGATCAGCAATGGCGGCAGGGAGTTGGTCCCAGTGCCCAACCTCAGCCTCTGCTGTTTTTAGAATCTACTGCCTGCTTAATGTCCTTGAAGGAGTTCTGGGAGCCCCAAATGAAAGAGGATACTCTGGAGAAGGTAATGTGTTCACTTGGAGCAGAAGTGGCTTCTTGGTGGCAGAATTAGGAGCAGCGCCCCTGGCTGCTCTTTCTCTATAGAGTTCCTGCCTCGCATTCTCCCATGGTCAGAAGGAGATTCTGTAGTACACAGGGTAGAAATGTGGTTGAAAATCCAGGGAGGATTTCCTGGACAGAATTGTTTCTCCCAAAGGGCCAGCAACCTTTTGTATGGCTTGTAGCCCAAATGACCAGAGGGTTGTGAGCTATAGGAAAACAGTAGGATGAGGCTGAGGACCAGAGAGACCCCATTGTGCCAGGCTGGTCAGTGAGTTAGCTACCCACCAGTCTACTTGTTCATTTTGCTTGAGCTGGTTTAAAACACATCTAATATTAAAGGTTAATTTGAAAGATACATGGTAAAAAAAATCACTTTAAACCTGTTCAGAGCCAGGATCTTGTGGCTCATGCCTGTAATCCTTGCTAAAGAACTTTCAGTCTTTCAAGGGGGATAATGGTGAATTCATATGCAGGGCTGGAGAGACTGACTCTGTCCTCCTTTCCTGTTAGCATTTATTTCTGAATACTGGCGTGCAAATGCTCCCTGATAAGCTCCATGGCTTCTCAAGAGATTGAGACTGGAGGACTGCAGTTCGAAGCCAGGCCAGGCAGGAAAGTCTGTGAGATTCTAATCTCCAATAAGATACTCAGAAAAGGCTGGAAATGACGCTGTGGCTAGGGCTCAAGTGATAGGGTGCTAGCTTTAAACAAGAAAATCAGTCACTGGCCCCCAAAAGAGAGAGAGAGAGAGAGAGAGAGAGAGAGAGAGAGAGAGAGAGAGAGAGAGAGAGAGAGAGAGAGAGAGAGAGAGAGAGAGAGAGAGAGAAGAGGGAGGAAGGAAGGAAGGAAGGAAGGAAGGAAGGAAGGAAGGAAGGAAGGAAGGAAAAGAAAAAAGAAAGGAAGAGTTCAGTTTCTGCAGTGTGTGTGTGTGTGTGTGTGTGTGTGTGTAGGTGTGGGTGTAAACTGGGACTTGAACTTAGGGCCTTTTGCTTAAACTATATGTTCTACATGGATCAGACGGGATTCCAGAGTGTTTATTTTTACTGGGTTTTTTTTTTGTGTGTGTGTGCCAATACTAGGACTTGAACTCACTGCCTGGGCACTATACCTTAGTTTTATTCACTCAAGACTGGCTTTCTTCTACTTGAGCCACAGCTCTACTTCTGGCTTTTAGGTGGTTCATTAGTAAAAAGTCTCTAACAGGCTTTCCTTCCAAGGCTAGATTTGAACTTCAATCCTCAAATCTCAGTCTCCTGACAATCTTGGATTACAAATGTGAACCATTGGAGCCTGACCTCCAGAGCAGTTTTATTTAATTTATCCCTTGAATGAGTTCAGGAAACCTTTCTAGAGCTGAGCCAGTACCAGCAGTATAATATACATTATTGTAATTATTTATTTATTTTTGCAACAACTTATTTATGGTCAAAATTCCAATGGGCTCAGCGAACCATGTTGTTGCCTGACTCATTCAGCAGCAAACCTCTTTCTCATTGGGTGTGAAGTCATCTCTCACTTTTGCCTCTTTTGCTGGCTCTGAATACTCAGGGGTGGCCTGTGCTTGATGAGTGGTGCTGCCCCAAACCCTTGGGGAGCACAGGAGTTGATCAAGGCTGCTGCCATTTCTTGGTCCTAAAACATAATTCATCTGACTCCTGAACTTGAGATACAGGATGGTAAACCTTCACAACTATTGTCACTGATGCTGCTGTTTAGGATGGCAGAGGAAAGGTAGGACCAAGGGCTATGTCCTTCATCTTTCTCACCATCACCTCGGTGAACTGATGGTCCCGCTGTGGTACCTAAGGTTCAGGGGTCCCAAGAGAGTGACCTGGAGACACTGTGGCCATGAAAGCAGCTCTGTTTCAGGATGCTCTTTTCTGGTGGTCAACACCAGAATCAGGCAAGTTCATCACCCAGAAACCCCTAAAACTAGGCCTCTTTGTCCAACCACAGAGTGTGCAGTGGCTTTTCCATTGGGTGGCAGCATGTGCTGTGGCTCTTGGCCCGAGGCACAGCCAGCGACTGGGGGAATGGCTGTCATCAACATAATGAATCACAGAGATCAGATAACAAGGATTACTAAAACTGCACCTAAAACCTGCTGGTGCTTGTGAGTTAGTCCCTACCCACCCATCTCCTGCCCTGAGGGCCCCCATGTCAAGAAAGCTGACAAGGAAAGGGGCTGGAGTCTCCACCCCTGGAGTCCCTGGAACAGAGGCAAGGTCTATGTGACTTTACTAACATCCATGGCTCAGGGATGCCCCAGGGTTCAGAGGGGCAGGGCCTTGCCCATTTGATCCCCACGGTGCCCCACCCTCCTAGTATGGCCCTGGCACTGGGCTGGGCTGAGGCTGGGTTAGCCCAGGGCTCACCTACCTGGTCAAGTGACAGAGGCAGATAGAAAAGCTAGAATCCCACAGTGGAACAGAGCAGCCACAGATGCCTTACTTAGGGCCCACAAAGTGCCAGGTCCTGGCCAAGGCTGACCTTGGTGAATTGAGAACAAAGAAAAAAGGTAACCTTTCTATAGCCCACATCTCCCACAGGATGCTGCTTACTTCAAGTCCCAGCACCTGCCTCCTGGGTCTGGGTTTCCTTTATCTCTTCTCTGGCCTAAGAACAACTCATTTTTCACATTCATCCTGTGGGTGAATGGGTGAATGGGAGCTAGGACCCCACTGCTCTTCTTTCTTTTTCATCCTCATCATCTTCATCCTTGTAGTAGTCCTCCTTTTCCCCCTCCTTCTCCTTTTCTCCCTCTCCCCCTTGCTGGTCCTCCCCATCCCTCTTCCTCTTCCCCTTCCCCTTCTTCTTCCTCCTCTTACTTTGTGTGTGTGTGTGTGTGTGTGTGTGTGTGTGTGTGTGTGTGTGTGTGTACCAGTGCTGGGGCTTGAACTCAGGGCCTGGACACTGTCCCTGAGATTTTTCTGCTCAAGGATAGTGCTCTACCACTTGAGCCACATCTCCAACTCCAACTTTTTGGTGATTAATTGGAGATAAGAGTCTCACAGACTTTCTTATGCCAGTTAGCTTCGAACTGTGATCCTCAGATTTTAGCCTCCTGTGAAGCTAAGGTTATAGGCATGAGCTACTGGTACCTGGCTTCCACTACCCCTCTTGTCTCCTAAGGGGGTAGTGTCTCTTGTGCTCAGCTCCCACTTCAGCATTTGCCTTGCCTCTGAAGCTACATAGTCTTTTCCTGAACCTCTGAGTTGCTGCATCTACCAGCTGATGATTTTCCTCGGCTCCACCCCTGTGACCCTGCCCTGCCCTTCATTCTGGGCTCAGGTCTACACAGATGCACCTAATTCTACACAGGAAGAATACAGTGCATGTCACTCCTCTCCTTCCTCCTGAGGAGGCTCCACACCCCCAGTAGAAGTCCCCCCACCGTCTCCTCCTTTGGGGGACCAAGTTGCCCCAGGACTGGCAAAAAAATGTAAATGCTATGTGCAATAAAAAAAATAAAGTGAAATATAAGCAACCTGGGTTCCAGTCCTGGCTTTGTTATATCAAACCAGTAGCCTCAGGTAAAATACTTAATTATCCTAGGCCTTTATTGTCAACTCTGCAAATGTGATCAGTTGATCTTTCTGTATACTTTCTCACTAGAGGATAAATGACTGATACAGAAAACTCTGTTGGCCTTCCAAGAGTTAGCTGAACATTTGATGGGAAATGGTACTTTCACTAGGATTTGAAATCACTAGGCTTGATTGTCAACTGAAAATTCATCATACATGGGTGATAAGGTAACATAGAAGATTCTAGAAAGTACATCCAGCCATGGAACTTGAGACTCTCACAGTTGAAGGGCATATTAGAGATGATTGCGTCCAATACTCTTTCATAAAAGGGATCCTGAGGCTTATATAGGGAGATTACTGTCTATGTGTTGTTGCCAAGTGACATAGTCAAGATGGTGTTTGAAATATTGAGGACTCAAAAAAAAAAAAAGAAATACTGAGGACTCAGTCAAGTCTCCCATCCTTAGTGCAATGAAATATTTCTTGATGTATTTCAACAAACAGGTCCATCAAGTGGGACAAACACTGAAATAATATCAATGTAGAATAGACAAGAGGAAATGGTACAGAGTCTAGACCAACAAGAGAACAGAACGGTGTGGGAATTAAAGCAGGAAGAGTGTAAGAAAGAGCAGAAGATGGGAAAGAAGATTGTGGCAGCAGGAAAGGCTAAGGACAGAGAGAGTATATACAAACACAGGAACATCACATGTCCCTCTGATCATCTCCATGCTGGACACAAATCCTATGGGGACCCTCATGCCTTCTCTCTTTAGCTCACAGTGGTCTGGCCCCCTCTGGCAAAGGCTAGCATTTTATTACTTGAGCCACAGCTCCACTCGGCTTTTTTTTGCTTGGTAATTGGAGGTAAGACTCACAGAATTTCCTGCCTAGGTTGGCTTTGAACCAAGATGCTCAGATCTCAGTCTTCCTGAGTAGGCAGGATTACAGATATGAGCCACACATCCTGGCTTCCACTGAGCATCTTTGCACATAGCTCTCAGTACACAACATAGTCATTTTCTTCAACTAAAATGGCTACAGTTTACATTTCTAGGCCAAATTCTGTGCATATTTAAGCAGGGTTTGATTTTCATACAGCTAGATGGTCTTGTAGGAAGGCTAGAGTCATGGCCATATTACCAATAATGTAATTGTTCCTTTTCCCTCATCCTCAGCAATATTGGGTTTTATCTTATTTTGAAATCTGATTTGAAAGGTAGGTCATAACTCCCTGTCTTTTCCCATGATAACTCCCTGTCTTTTCCACTGATAATGATCTCATTAAACCACTTTATGAATTTTAAGGAATTGCCCCATCCCACCAGAGCCAAGGATATACAGAGCTCATACTGAGGGAATGCTCATGTGAGAAGGGTGTGGACTCAAGGGAGGGTGTGGTCTTAGAGCAGGGTCACACAAAGGGTGTGGTCTTGCAGGCATGGTTGAGCATAGCAACCCTGAAACTTCTGCTAATGTGACTCCTAGCCTTCCTCAGGACCATCCCGAAAGGTGAGCAATAGTGTATTTTACAGAAAGCCTAGGGAGCTAATTATACAAAATCATTGCAAGTATGCAATCATTATGAGCCAGCCCTCAGGCATAAAGCTTTAATAGCTTATACAACTTTACCAAGTATATAGAGTTACAATAGACAGCAAATATTGTATGCATATATACATACATATATGTGTGTATATATATATATATGCATAGATAGATAGATAGATAGATAGATAGATAGATAGATAGATAGACAGACAGATAGATAGATACATTTTTACAAATACATTAAAGCAGTTCTCCAGGAAAAGGATAGTGTCATTACAGTTTGTGGAATCAGCTGGAATTCCATAAGTCATTTCATGCTTCTTAATCCTTATCTAACACTATATTTGAGAATTACTTTGGGCTGGGGAATGGCTCAAGCAGTAGAGCGCCTGCCTGGTTAGCACAATCCCCAAGGCCCTGAATTCAAGTGTCAGTATTTTCAAACAACAAATAAAAGAAAGACTTTTAGTGAATTATAGATATAATTAAATGTGTAATAGTTTTTTAAGTTATAGAAGTTGGCAGGACACCTGTGGCTTATGCCTGTAATCCTAAATGGTGAATAACTTGTAATCCTAGCTACTCAGGAAGTTAAGATCTGAAAATCAAGGTTCAAGGCCAGCCTAGGCAGGGAAGTCCATGATACTCTTATGTCCAATTAACCACAAAAAGTTAGAAGTATAGCTGTGGCTCAAGTGATAGAACACGGGTTTTGAGTAAAAAACCTTAGGGACAGTGCCCAGGCCCTGAATTTAAGGCCCAGGACTGGAACCAAAAAAGTCATAGAAGTAAATATAGGGATAAATTTTCGTACCAAGAAGTTTATATTGAATCTGAGTGCCAGTGAGTCACACCTATAATACTTTGAAGGCTGAGATTTGGGAGATTGCATTTCAAAGCCAGCCCAAGCAGAAAAATAGTTCAAGAGACCTGTTTCTCAATGAAAAGGTGGATGTAGTCACACAGATATGCTTTTCTAGCTGCTAGAGAGCCTAACAAGGAGATCATGGCCAGGCAGGAAACACAATATTATTTCAAAAATAATAAACAAAAATAGCTAGAGTGGTAAAAATGCCTTGGCGACCTGGACTTCTGAATTCTAGTATCTCAAAAAAAATTAGAAAAGGAAATAAAAACATGATTCTAAAAGAAAAAGGATGAAGTGAACTTGGTTGAAATTAAAAATCTGAGGCCTATAGAGTCATAAAATTTTAAACCCTCAGCCTAATTTTAATTATGTTCTAAAATCAAAGTACCAGTGATTATATAGAGAGATTCCCTTCTTGAATGCTTGTTTGTTAAACACATCATTTGAAATATGATGTAAAAATCAATGTTAATAAATTCTTTAAATAAAAAATTAAAACAAACAAAAAACAAAAAAATCTGGGGCCAAGGGTATAAGTAAGTGGTAGAATGATGACCAACCATGTAAAAAGACCTGAATTTGATCCCTAACATTGAAAAAAAATCTGGTTCTCTTTTAAAGAAACTGTTAACAAAATGATAACAAAATGATGAGCCAAACATGATGCTACACTCCTGCAATCCCAGCTACTAGGGAAATAGAGATAGAAAGATCAAAATTCAAGGCACACCCAGGCAAAAATAAGAGACCTTATCTGGAAAAAAAAAAAACAAAAACAAAAACCTAAAAGCAAAATGACTGCGGGCATGGCTCAAGTGGTAGACCAGTTGCCTAGCTGCTTAAGTTTCTCAGTATAAGAGAGAGAGGGAAAGGTGAGAGAAGGGAGAGAAAGGCTAAACACAGTGTGAAAGCTAAAGCATTCCTATAGTGAGGGTCTAGAACAGTGAAGCCACTTTGGAGAACAGCTTACTAGCTTCTTATCCAGTCAAATATCTACTACTTGCAGGTACTTCTCAAAAGAAAAAAAAATATCTTTCCATGTATAACACTTTAGCCAATTTAAAGCTACTGAAATGGGAAATTATATCAAATGACCATCAGCAAGGAAACAAAGCATTGACTAGCACTATGAAATATTTGTTCCTTGGCAATAAAAGTGATTCAACCACTAACATGCTTCAACATGAAGAACTCTCAAAATAATTATGATGAGAAAAATGGGACACAAAAGGCCACAGTGAATGAAGCTCCACTTTTATGGCATTCTCATATATACACAGTGTAGTGATGGGAATCAAATCAGTAGGGCCTGGGTGTGGTGGCACATGTCTGTAATCTCAGCTATTCAGTAGGTGGAGATTGAGGATATTTCAGTTCCAAGCCAGCATGGCAAAATAATTATCAAGATCCCATCTCAGAAAACGAATCAGTACTGTGATATGCATCTGTAACCCCAGCTATGTGGGAGCCTAAGGAGGATCTTATTTTGCACAAAAGAATCATAATTTCAGACTGGCCCCAGACAAAAAACATGATCTTATTTTGGCAGGCTGGGATCTGAGGACTGGGATTTGAATCAAGCCCAGGTAGCAAAGTCCATGAGACTCTTATGTCTAATAAAGTACCAAAACAAAAGAGTCAGAAATGGAACTGTGGCTCAAGTAGTAGAGCCCCAGGTTTGAGCAAAAGAAGCTCAGGGACAGCACCAGAGACCTCAAGCCCTGGAACTGGGGGAAAAAAGAGAAGAGAAGAGAAGAGAGGAGAGGAGAGGAGAGGGGAGGGGAGGGGGGGGAGGGGAGGGGAAGAGAGGAGAGGAGAGGATAGGAGAGGAGAGGAGAGGAGTGGAGAGGAGAGGAGAAGAGAGGAGGGAAGGGGAGGGAAGAGGGGGAGGGGAGGGGAGGGAAGAGGGGGAGGGGAGGGGAGGGAAGAGGGGGAGGGGAGGGGAGGGAAGAGGGGGAGGGGAGGGGAGGAGAGGAGAGGAGAGGGAGGGAGGGAGGGAAGAAGGAAGGAAGGAAGGAAGGAAGGAAGGAAGGAAGGAAGGAAGGAAGGAAGGAAGGAAGGAAGTAGGAAGGAAGGAAGGAAGGAAGGAAGAAGGAAGGAAGGAAGGAAGGAAGGAAGGAAGGAAGGAAGGAAGGAAAAAAGAGAAAGAAAACCAAAGAAAAAAGGAGGTAACAGTGTGACTCAAGTGGTAAAGCATCTGCCTAGTAAGTGCAAGTCCTGAGTTCAAACCCAAATAACACACACACACACACACACACACACACACACACACACACACGCACGCACGCATGCACGCACGCACGCCGAAAGTGTGGCCTAGTGGTAAAGTGCTTGACAAGCATGCACAAAGCCCTGGGTTGGATTCCTTGGTACCACATAAACAGAAAAAGCTGGAAGTGGTGGTGTGACTCAGGTGTTAGAGTGCTAGCCTTGAGAAACCTCAAGGGCAGTGCCCAGCCCCTGAGTTCAAGCCCCAGAACTGAAAAAAAAAAAAATACAGGAAAGGAAAAGAGAAAGAAAGGAAAAAGAAAGTGAAAATTCAGTAAGATTTAGTTATACAAACTACTCATCAACAAAATTTTCTTTCCAGATAAACATGTTAAACACCTCTGCATTCTTGAAGTTGGACATAGCAGACAGCCAAGGAGTATCCAGGTTTTTATTGTTTTCTGAAAGCAAAGAAATCAGGTGCATATGAGTGAAGACTTGTTTGAGAGTTGTCTTAATGGTTGGGAAAATTACTATCTGTGCAATCACGTGTTTCACACTGAGTGTGCTAATTATAACTATCTCTTATCTGATCATCAGATTGGATGGCTTTCCCAAGCAGGGTTTGGGACCCCTGGAGCCCCAAGAGCACCTAATTGGCATCTCAGGCTGAGGCCCTTCTACAAAGTGTTTTAAGCAAAGCCAGAGCTGCAGGAGAAGCAAGGGAACTGCTTGTTTTGCCTGGCTGGGAGCGAGGGAAGGCTCACATATGTTCACTCACAGATGTGTGGGTTTACTATATTTCTAAGCCATTTTTACATTATGAAGAGTTTTTTTGAAAGTGGAGACTTAGGTCAGGCATTGCTGGTACACACACTTGTAATTCTAGCTATCTAGGAGGCTGGGATCCAGAGGATTGTGCTTTGAGGCCAACCTATGCAGGAAAAATCCAGCGAAAAGCCAGGCTGGAAGTATGGCTCAAGTGGTAGAGCACCATCAAGCAAGGCAAGTGAGTGCAAGGCCTTGAGTTGAAACTTTAACAGTGACCAAAAAACAAATGTGGAAGCTCAGGTTGGACATGGTGATGCTTAACTATAATTCCAGCACTCCAAAGACAGAGGCAGGAGGGCCACAAGTTCAAGGCCAGCATGGGCTAGGCAGTGAGAAAGGAAAAGAAAACAAGGTTCTGAATTCCAGCTCCCCTCCAGCCATAAGGTCTCTCTGTGTGAACACTGATGGGCCAACCTTGTCATTTGCATTGTCTAATTTAATCCTCTTGATGATCTTATTTGGGAGAAATAAAGAGGTAAGCATGAGTCCCTCTCTCAGAGAATGGCATCTGTGACTCAAAAATTATTTATTCAAGGTCACACAGAAAAAAAAAACAGAATTGAGACTTGAATCCAAAACTCTGACATCTGGTCTTCCCAACCATCTCCCAACAAATCTCTTTCTCCATGCTGTTCTTCTGTTGGCCAATCATAGGGCTTGAACTCAGGACCTGGGTGCTGTCCTTAAGCTCTTATAGCTCAAAGCTAGTGCTCTACCACTTTGAGCCACAACACCTTCACTTCTGGTTTTTCTGGTGGTCAGTTGGAGCTAAGAGTCTCATGGATTTTCCTGCCTGGGCTGGCATTGAACCACAATCCTCAGATCGCATCCTCCTGAGCAGCTAGGACTGCAGGCATGAACCACCAGCACTGGTTCTCCAAACTTTCTGCCTCCCTATATCATCCCAGTTCTCTTCACATAGACCATACATTTATTGGGATAGAAACTGAAGCTTCTCATTGTAGAAGAAAGACAAGCAGAGAGACTCTTCCTTAGCACACCTAACGTGTTAGGGCTGAGCCTGACCTTCTCTTCTCTTCCAGTTTAGAAACATGCACCCTTTGATAACCTCTCCTGTCTATGTCTGAGACCCAGAGGCCACTCACAGCATTGTCCAGCTGGACTCAGTGGCGCATGCCTGTAATCCCTGTCACTTGGGAGGCATAGGCCAGAGCACAGAGGTCCAAGGCTAGCTTGGAAACAAAGGAGACCCAAAAAATTAGAGCCAGGTACCAATGTCTCGCACCTATAACCCTAGCTACTCAAGAGGCTGAGATCTGAGGTTCAAAGCTAGCCCTGGCACAAAAGTCCATGAGACTCTTATCTCCAATTTACCACGAGAAAACTGGAAGTGGCATTGTAGTTCAAGTGTCAGAGCACTAGCCTTGAACTGAAGAGATCAAGGACAGTGCCCAGGCCCAGAGTTCAAGCCCCATGACCGACAAAAATAATTAGAACAATGATCAAATTAAAACCAGAAAAGATGGGGCCGGGAGTTTGGCCTAGTGGTTAAAGTGCTTGCCTAGCATGCATTAAGACCCGGGTTCGATTCCTCGGTACCACATACATAGAAAAAAGCCAGAAGCGGTGCTGAGGCTCAAGTGGTAGAGCTCTAGCCTTGAGAAAGTCCAAGGACAGTGCTCAGGCCCTGAGCTCAAGCCCAGGACTGGCAAAAAAAAAAAAAAACAGAAAAGCAAATTAGAGACTGGAGTTTTGACTCAGGTGAAAAAGCATGGACTTGAGTTCAGTCCCAGAACTGCCCAGGAAAGAAGGAGAGAGAGAGAGAGAGAGAGAGAGAGAGAGAGAGAGAGAGAGAGAGAGAGAGAGAGAGAGAGAGAGAGGAAGAAGAAGGAGAAGGAGAAGGAGACGGAGAAGGAGAAGAGAAGGAAGGAAGAAGGAAGGAAAGAAGAAATGAAGGATACCAAGAAACAAAAAGCAAAACAAAACTGACCAAGATAGAAGACCTGCTATAACCAATTAATGGTGTAACGTTGCAGTTCAGAGCAATGTTTTCTGGGTAAAAAATGGTAGTAGCTCTTCCACTAGCTAGGTAAATGACATGGCAAAGGTCACCTGACCTCTTTTAACCTCCATTTCCTCATCTGTAACATAAAATATTAGGAGACATAGCATGCTTATAAGTAGGAAGACAGGATTTTGAACATGACAGCAATGGCAATTGAATATGTCAAGCAATCTATAGATGTAATGAAATCTCAATAAATTCCTAACAGGATGGCTTGCCAAGACTAGATAAGGTGATTTTTTAAGCATATAGGGCAATCCATAGGGCAAAATACAGTTTTAATAGATTTTATATCAGTCATTTCTCATCACTATAAAAGACACCAAAGGTAATCAACTTAAAAAGACAGATTTGGGGCTGGGAGTGTGGCCTAGTGGTAGAGTGCTTGCCTAGCATGCACGAAGACCCGGATTCAATTCCTTTGTACCACATACATAGAAAAAAGCCGAAAGTGGTTCAGAGGCTCAAGTGGTAGAGCTCTAGCCTTGAGAAAGTCTAAGGAGAGTGCTCAGGCCCTGAGCTCAAGCCCAGGACTGGCAAAAAAAAAAAAAAGACAGATTTGTTTGGGGGATTATTTTTAATTATCTTTAAGTAGTAGTGCAAAGGGGGTTCAATTCACCATGTCAGATTGTGAGTCGATACGTCTTGATCTGTCACCCGTTTCATCATTCTCCCCCTTCTCTCCAAGCCCACCCCGCCTTTCTCTCAAGTTACCCAGTTCCATTTTGATGTAAACACATTGACTATTACAACTGCTGTTTTCTCACCCTTCCTCAAAGACAGCTTTCTTTTGGTTCGCATTTCCAGAGATTTCAGCCAGTGCACACATTGTTTTAGGGGGTAATAGAAAGAACAATCTTGGTAATAGCATGAGGTACAGCAGGCCACCATTTTGTGACGGGGAAGCCGGGAGGGAGAAGGCCCATTCTCAAGTACTGGCAGACTTCCAAGGTCTTAAAGGTTCCTCTTAAAGGTTCTTCTACCATCCAACAGTGTTATTTTTTGAAGATCAGTCTTCTGACATATGCACCCTTGGGGGAATCATTCAAGACCCAAACTACAGCAGGGGTAATTTGATATGAGGACTCATTATAATACCATAAGAACTATATGATAAATGAAAAAAAATATGCACAAGATTCAGCTGGGACATGAACAGGTCCCACTTAGACCAGTCCTAGCGAGAGTCAGTGACATTAACTGCTTGCCTTCCAAATTGGAAAAAATCCATCTATTCCCCCGTCAACATGCTCTGTATTTGTGGTAAATGGGGGATAAACTGAGGACATACAAGTGAAAGGCACAACTTCCAAACTTTTCAAAGAAAATACAGACCAGGGTCTTTCTGGTTTGGAGACCAAGATTTTCTGAAATGCAAGAAAGAAAAAGCTTGAGCTACAGAAGAGAAGAGAGGTGGATATCCCAGAGGGCTTTAAAGGAAAGGAAAGACACCCAGACCCCTGAGACAACACAGGCCAAGAACCAGGAGAATGTATTTGCAGCATCGATAGCTGGTCAATGTTAATTTTCAGATCACATAAAGAGCTCCTGGAGGGGCTCAGTTGGTACAGCTCCAGATGAACAAGCACCAGGACAAGAATTCAAACACCAGTACCACCCAAAACAGAAAAATAAAAAAAGCAAAAGATGGATGTCGGCATTTGTCAGGAAAGGGGCCAAAAGTGGACAATCTCTTCAGAATCAGGGAAATACAAAATAAGAACCCAAGAAAAAGTATCATTTTAACAAAACACAAAATACTAGTTTTCAAATTTGCCTTGTTTTCTGCCTAGAAGCAACTATTGCATTCATCTTTTCTGATATTTCTGGTTGGTAATTAACAATGTATTTTCTTTTTTTTTAATCTGATGGCTTTGAAATTAGACAGTTTGACACTTGTTGGCCCAGTGCTTTCATTTCTAGGTTTGCTGTAAAGTTGAGATTGACCAACCAGGCCCATAGACTGCTCATTGACTTTTGGCTAATAAAGTTTCATTGAATTCAGCCACACTTGCCTATTTTTTGTGTAACTGATACTAATCTTGCTCCATGGGAGAGCTGAGTAGCAGCACCAGAAATCATTGTGGCCTAGTAGCCTAAAATATATCCAGGGGCCCATTACGAGCAGCCCTGACAGCCTTATCTAAGACCTTCAGTAAGCATCCATTTGGTTCTTCCTGAGACTGTGTTTAATCCACACCTTTTTTTTTAAATAGAGGATGTCCTTTAGAATAGTTGAAAATGTAGAGGAAATTTGAGAAGCCAGGCCAGTTGCCCGGTGTGATTAACCTGTCGCTGACATTTTACATTAGTATGGCCCATTCATCACTTGCCAATACAATACTGACAACAGAGTCCCCACATCACCCCTGTTTTCTCGGCATCGATCGCCTGTCTTCTCCTCGAGGGCCCTACCAGAATGCTCCATGCACTTGCCACTTTCTCCAGAGGCTCCTGGTTGGCAGCAGTATCTCTAGTGCCGGATGACTTTTGACAGTTCTGACCGGGTCTGGCCACGTGTTCTGTGGGATGCTGACTGGTTGAGGAGGCATATGTCAAATAATTCAAAAGCTATGTCCATATAGCCAGATAGGATGAGGCTAAGAGAAATGAACCCCAGGATATGGAAACAAGAGGCTGATTTTTGTGATTGTGTTCTTAATTTACTATTTGCAGCTATTTCTTTTCTCTTCCTTTCCCCTTATGGTTTATCTCATGTTGTTACTGTAGCTGAATACTGTACCTGATATATTGTATATACTTTTATTTGTTTACTTGAAAAAGGGACGGTAAGGGAAAAACAAGATGAGTGGGAGTGGTGGGTAGGGGGAGGGAAAGTGGAAGGAAAACATGAGAAGGGGCAACAGTGTTTAAGAAGTAATGTACCCACTACTTGATGAATGCAACTGTAACGCCTCTGTACATCACTCCAACAATAAAAAATCTGTGGGAGAATGTGTGCAGGTTATATGCAAATTATAAATCATTATAAATACGGTACTTAGGCAGATATGGATTTTGAAGGGAACTTTGAGAGGCCATAGCTTGTGAATACTAAGGGATGGCTGAATATAACATTTTGCAATGTTTTGTATCTATCTATACTAACACATAATGTGTTATATATTCTCTATAAATGCTATATGTATGTTTTATTGTTCTATATAGCATTATATATATACCATAACAAAGCACAATATATGTATATAACATATTGCATATATAATATACAATATATGTATGTACAATGTATGTATATAATACATAATATATACAATATGTATATATAATCTATTACAATATACATAATAGTTTATTATACATAGATTATACATTAGATCATAAATAATATATACTATATTTCCTATTAATATTATACTATATTATACATAATAAATTATTATACGATATGCTATTATATAGTATATTATATGTTGTGTTATATTGTATTTCATCATATTACAGATTATATAATAACATTGTTATATGGATATATTAATATATTGTTATTTAGAATTATTGTGCACAATAATGTGATATCACATTATATTATCCAGTCACACTGAGGCAAGTGAGCTATAGGGAAAGAACATTGAAATCAACAGCCTCTCCTAGTCAACCTCTGGGAAAACCCATGAGTTCTTCCCTAACACTTCCTATATCCATTCCTCCTCGGCAGTAATCAATAGTCAGTTTAAGGTTCAGATTCCCAGGAGTAAAACATTTTTTTTAAATCCCTCAGGGCCAGTTCTAACGGAATGGAGACCCCTGCACAGTGGAAGCCTATGTGTCTTTAGCCTGACCTTTTCGTAACAACAAAATATTAGACACCTGTGAACATGGCTCAGCTTGGTTACCTGACACAAGGATGACTCCTATGAGAGTAATTTTAATGGAAAAGGTGAGACTTAAGGACCGTATATTTCAGCGCTATGAAACTCAAGTGCAACACGAGAACCTATAATAAAGGCAGTTTTTCAAACGCAAAGGCATGAAGACGGTGAGTGGAGATAGTGTTTGCGCTGGGCAGGGTGGGGTGGGAAGGAGGAGGAAAGCAGACTCAGAAGCCAGCCTGCACTGTGGTTCCTGGACTTGGACATTCTGAAGCGCTGCTGGTTGTGGTGGCTTGCATATGGTCTGGTCCCCAAACTTTCAGCCTGGAAGCTGATCCCCAGTGTGGGCCCAGTAGAGGATCATGGGAGGGTGTGTGAGTCAGGTTTTTCTTGCTGTGGAAAATACACAAGAGATCGTCCTACAGGGAGAAAAGATGTGGCTCATGGTTTCAGAGCTTTGGTTCACGGTTGGCTGGCTCCGTTTCAGTGGACTGTGGTGACAGACTAGCTTGTGAGGAGGTTGTTGCTCACAGAGGTAGCCAGGAAACACAGAGAGAGTGAGAGGTTGCGGAGGGTGGGGGCAGGGAATATATCCCAATCGCACATGGTGACATATTTCCACTACACATGCCAGAGTTCTCGACATTCTACCACCTACCTAGACAGAGCCATCAGCTAGACACTGGCCTTCATCACAGGAGCTTGTGGCAGGGACATTTAAGATTTAAACCACAGTAGAAGGGGTTTACCTCCAGGAGGGACTGATGGCATTCTCCTGGGACCTGAGTTAGTCGTGATCGGAGGGATGTTACATAATCACAAGGCTCATCCGAGTCCCTCTTCCTCTATCAGGACAATGCTGTAGCTAGGAGCTCTTCCCAGGAGTTGGATCAATGGCATTGCCATGTCCTAGAACCTCTGAAACTGTGAGTGAAGCAAAGCACACGGCCTTGGGTATTTTGTTTCAGCAAAGGACACATACTTGCTCCATTGTTTCTCATGATGGAACTTAGGCATTTTTAGCTATGTACATTTGACATATTTTAGGTATCATCTAGATTGAATGTGTGAAAAGTATGCAACATATTTTAACTGGTAGAATAATGCTTATTTTATGGAGGTTCTGAGCAATATATGCAAATAACTAGTCTCAACAGATAGCAGTGGTTGTATTTGTGAGTGTTGTTACCTCCTTAGTAATCCTGATCTGGCCACTTCAGCTCCTGCTTTGAGTCCCCTGACTGTGGGTTAGTCCCCAAGTCTGGGCCTTTCAGTGTCTTCTCCATTGACACCCTGACATTCACCAACTTGAGGCACCAGCAGTTGATAGAGGTTGGATGGCTTTTGCTAAGATCACTCAATTCCTTTATAAAGCTACTGCTCTCAGCTAGCTCTCTTCCAATCCTGAGTCCAAAGCTCTTTCTGGTAGAGAAAAAGGGTTAGTGTGTCCAGGACAATACCTCAAACAGACAGAGATGGAAGGCAGTGGAATGAACTGGAGGAGTTAAGGCTGGATAGACATTTTTCTGTAAGTTTAATATTTCCAATGTATTGGTGTATCTGATGAGGAGGACTACATAACTTATGTAGTGCCAGGATGTGGCCACAAGATGGCACCATAAGCCAGTATTTGTGAAAAATAGTAACCAGTCTTCCCGTTTGCCTCTACCCTTCCCTTTCAGAAAGAAAATTGTACCCAAGTTTTGGACCATGCAATAGAATAGAATAGAATAGAATAGAATAGAATAGAATGCTAACCAGAGAAGGATATCAATCTCAGAAGTGACTGGATTACCTAGATCAGCACTGACCAACAGAAATAAAATGTGAGTTCTGAACACCACTCAAATATGTAATTTAAAAAATTCTAATAGTTGCATTAATGAAAACAAAAACATGATATTGATTTAGATTGTGCATTTATTGAACTCATCATATTCAAAATAAGATTTCATCAACATGTAACCAATACAAAAGTATTAGTGATATACTTTGCATATGTTCTTCATGCGAAGTCTAAAACCGGATAGGTGGGACTGTGGGTCAGACCCAGGGTTTTGTGGATGTTAGGCAAATATTGTACTGCTGAGCTACATGCCACCCAGAAGTATTTTCTAGGAATGAACACCTCATGTCACCGGCCACATCTACAGTGCTCAGGTACTACCTGTGCTGAGGAAAGTCGACCCAAATACACAACTGTCATCATCTCTGAGAAGCAATTTTCACACAGAACTGGGACACATGGGGATCCAGGAATAATGGGGTTTACCACTTGTATCCACGTAGCCTGGATTCCCTCAACTTCTTTGTGGCCTCCTGGTAAATGACGGACATTCTGCCATCTGCTCTATTTAGGTGTCATATCCTCTGAAGCCAATGTATAAGACTCTTCTCCCCTTTCTTACTCACAGGCCAAGGACCTGGCTCTGAGGACAGAAGGAGGTGGACTTAGAGGTCTTTCTCTGTGTCCCCATATAAATGGCATGATCTAGAAATGGCATAGACCATGAGGACTACAGAGAATCAGTCTTTTTGGTCCCCTGAGACTTCCCCCAGTTCATTCCCCTGACTCCACATTGGGACTGGGCACATAGCCCAGTTTGCCAGCCCTCCCAGCCAACTGGCTTCATGGGAGAAAGACCAGAGCCTGGATCTGGGAGCCCTAGCACATGTATATTTTCCCCTAGGAGAAAGTAGACCCAGTTTGCACGTTCACCTTGGCAGTGTCTTATCCAGAGAAGCTGGGGTAGTGTCCACTGGACAGATGTCCTGCTCCGACTACTGCCACTCCAGGCAGACTCAGTTTTTATGGTTCCTATTTCATTCTAAACACCCCCCACACCCCCTGCCAAATTGAAGGACCTAATAAGTTGCTAATATCTGGTGCAAATACTGAGCCTTTGGTTTCTTAGGCCCCATGCCAATGCCAGAGCCTGGTGGAAACTGCTGGGATTCTAGACAGTTGATTAGGCCTTGTAGGAAAAAGAACAGAGCATTGCCCTGTTGGAATGGAAGCCTTGCTTCCTGAACAGCTGGAAGAGAGGAGAGTGTTAGGTGTTTTGTTTTGTTTTTTAAGAGATAATGAATAGGATTCATGGAAACATTTGGGGTCTCACAGCCCTTGGCAAACATGGCAGCCCACAGAGAATGGCAGATATAAAGACAGAGTAGCCTATGTGCCTCCAGCGAAAGCATAAGCAGTCAGAGGCAGCTCCTCTGTGGCTTAGGCTTAAGCTATCCTTCAGCATGCCAGCTTTGCCTGCCCCTGCCCTCCCAGCCTGGAAGGGGACACTGGGTTTCCTCTCGGCCTCTTTGACTCCTGTTCTCATTCCCTCTAGTGTCCCAATCAAAGAGAACCAAAATGTCATTCTAAAATGTTCTCTTCCTGAGCACATGTGGCCCACACCAGTGATCCTAGCTACTCAGGAGGCTACGAGCTAAGGTTCATGGTTCAAAACCAGCCCAGGCAGAAAGTCTATAAGATTGTTATCTCCAATGAGCCACCAAAATAGAGAGAAAGGAAAGTGTGCCTCAGTGATAAAGCACCAGCCTTGAGCAAAAAGGGCAAATGAGAGTGTGGGGTCCTGAGTTCAAGTCCCGGTATTGGCAGATCTTCACCTTCATCATCATCATCATCATCATCATCATCATCATCATCGCCTGGGAAACCACCTGTTTTTAAATCATATTTAAAACATGTTAAAAGGAACATGCTTTTGAGGGATGGATGCTGAACTTAAAGCAAAGCATTTTGTTCTCAGAGCTGAACATAGACAAACATTTGTTTTCTTTAAATGAAAAGCAACCAACTATAGTCTGATTGAATGAGGAGGAATATGTCATCACTTCTCATAAAAGCTGAGTCTTAAAACAAACAAACAAACAAAAAAACCTAAGGGGAATGAAAAGAAAGCTCAAGAAACTTGAGTTTGCCATCATCTTCCAAGTTATTAAGAAGTAAAATCGGGCAATTTCCTGGCTGAAGACAACCATCAAAGCATATAGGTGATTCTTTCAACCCCTCAAAGGCCCAGAGGTTTCTGGGTGGAAATTCCCAAAAGTCTCAATGGTGACTCACTGTAATTTGCTGCCCTCAAATCCTCCACTGCTTTTGGCAGCCCACTAGTGGCAGGGAAGCTCTCAGGGAGGGGGAGGGAGGGGAGGTTGGTAGGGTGAAATTACCTTATAAGGAAACATTAAATCCTGGGGGATGGCCTGGCCCAGTGGTCCACCAACTGGAGAAATGTTAGAGGAAGACAGAGGGATTGTTTTCACAAAGGGTTCACAGGAAGAGGGGGAGAGGGTGTGCTTTTCCCTGAACTGATTTGCACCTCTCTTTAAGGTGTAAAAAGGTAACTGTTCAAATGGTACAATAATCTCTCTCTTTCTCTCTCTTTTGCGTGTGTGTGTGTGTGTGTGTGTGTGTGTGTGTGTGTGTGTGTCTGTCTGGTTTGCAGGTACTAGGGGTTGAGCTTGAACCTGGGGCCTCGCATTCTCCCTTGACTTTTGTGATCATGGCTGGTGCTCTAACCACATGAGCCACACCTCTACTTCTGGTTTGTTTGGGGGGGAGGGTTGCTAGTTAATTGGAGACAAGAGGCTCATGGAAACCAAATCTAAGGTGAGAGTTAGCCACAGCCTGGAAGTCTTTCTCCTAGCACAGGAAAGTCAGACTGGATTTGAGTACCTCTTAGGTCATTCTTTGTTTCTGTCCAGACAGCTCTACTGGCCAGGAGCTCACTCATTCTTTTTTTTTTTTTGGCAATGCTGAGTGCTGAGATTTGAACTTGGAAGCCTTATAATTGCAGCTGGCACTCTGCCACTTGAGCCATGCCTCCACCCTGGCTTTGTGCTAGATATTTTGGAGATGAAATCTAGTTAACTTTTTCTGATTGTACTGGCCTGGACCTTGATCCTCCAGATCTCAGCTTACCAAGTAGCTAGAATTATGCAGGAGGCCCAGTGCCCTGCTCATACTTACAGTCTCTTCTCACTCCACTCAGGACTGATGTTGAAGAGTTGATCATGTAAGGAAGAGTTCCCACAACCATTTCTGGGTCATCATGACTTGCTGGGATAAGTGGACCTAGGGAATAGAACACAAGGGACAGAAAGCATGATGGGTCATGGGACTTGCTGCTCAAACACCCTGGCATCTCATGTATCTGACTTATTTTGCCATTTGATTGGCCAGCAACATGAATCAGATCATCTGAGAGTACACATTTTCCTCCAGCTCCAACCAAATGTGTGCAAGAAAATTGTCTGGAATCCCAAATAACAGATCCGCACTAAACAATTAATCTGACAGCCAGATGGACTTTAGCAAGGGTACTGGGTTAAACTCAGTCAAGTAGCTACTGCTTACTTAACTCTACTTTCTAACACTTCTGCTGCCCAGACACTGAGATCCTCATGTCAACAGGTCGTTAAAGCTGTAGTCACTAATTTAAGGACCCCCCCAAGCAGCCCCCCATCCCCATAGGTGATGGGAGAGGGACTTGGAGTATGGAACTTCCACGTGGCTCTTCAAAGCTGATGCTCAGCTGGGCTACAGAAAAGGCTAGGGTCTTCCTTAAACAAGCAGTCCATTTGGGCTTGGCACTGAGCTGTCTGGGAATGTGTTTTCTAGAACATAATTACCACCATCAAGATTATTATTAGCATTAGGCATTTACATGACACTATTCCATATTTCCACGGCACTGCACTGCCATTTAGTTTTTCTTTGCAACATTCTTGTCCAGTCCATACTTGATAGCGGAGGAAACTGACAAAGAAGAGAGAAATGCTAAAGGTGTGGGGGGAAGGGGGGTCTCCCACACCATCTCTTTCATTCTCTCTAGAGTGACCCAGCCAAGAAAAATCATGTCTCCTGTTCTTGCAAATTTCTCGCCCTGTGGCACCTCAGATGGAAGCATTTATAATTCTTGGAGAAGGGAAGGAGTCTTTTCCTGGAAGTATTTTGGCTTGTGGTCCAAACCATTTGCAGAAACAAAGTTCATCCACTTTAACCATAAACCCCTTCTCTCTCTCTCTCTCTCTCTCTCTCTCTCTCTCTCTCTCTCTCTCTCTCTCTCTCTCTCTCTCTCTCTCCAAACTTCTTTATTAAAGCCCCTTATGAACATCCCAAATTTGTGTTCCCCAAACCCAACAAAGGAAGGCTTTAGCATTTCAGAAATGTGAGTCTGACTGTTAAAAGACAGACCATGGAGAGAAGCAGGCAGGCCCAGCAGCTGGGGGTCCAGCCTCTTCCCCCACCAAGCCTCTTATTTTGCCTCTCTGGTTTGCAGGGCAAAATAGACAGGCCTGGAGGACTATGGGTGTGGAGAGAGGGGGAACCTTAGATACTTAGCTAGGCTTTACTACTAGATCCCCGGGCCCTGGCAGCAAAGGCAGCCCCTCCTCCTCTACCCTCCCCCACAGCAAAGCCCCCTTTCTCCCTCTCTTCCCAAACACCCTCTGCCAAGTCCCCACAGAGAGAGACCCTGGACCATCTGTGGGGAAGCTGCCTTCTGAGTTGCTCTGTCTTTTCTGAAGGTTTCCTCCCAAGCTCTGTCTCTATTTGCTGCCAGCCAGGACTAACTTCAAGGCTTCTTGGTAGCAGGTGCTCCGGCTGAGATGCACACCACACACACACACACACACACACACACACACACACACACACACACACACACACACACACACACACACAGTCCTGGCAGGGCTGCGAAACAGAGAACAGAGTCCTCTGGTGGGGAATGGGTGCTCCAGAGGTCAGGCATCTTCGGGCATCCAGAAGCCAAGTCTGGAAAAGTCTAAGGCCAGGCAATCCACAGGAAGCCCTGAGACCCAGGGCACAGGGTGCGGGCACCCCGGAGTGCGCGGGGCGGCTCCATGGCTCCCTCTCCCTTCGCGGGCTGAGGCTGGAGCCCCGGTTCTCAGACGGCCAACTCCAGCGCCCAGGCGCCCGGGGCCAGCATGTGGGGGGGGGGCGAGGAGAGGTTGGGGCCAAGGTCAGGGTTCCACCATCCAGGACTCAGGGCTGGAAGTGTTTGGGTGTCACAAATGTGGTGTAGAGAACAGGAACCTCCAGCTCCACCTCTGCAGGTGAGATCCCCTTACCGTGCCATCGGAGAAACGGGGGGGGGGCGCCCAGAGGGCCCCAAAGAGGCCCCTCCCGCGCCCAGGTCTAGGCGTTCTGATGGCCGCTAGGGAGGACAAGTGTCCAGACTTGAGCCCTGGACTCCACCTTCTCCCACTCAGAGACCCTTTGAGGCACCGATTCTCTGAACCCTGAGATCTGCCCCTTTTGGGGAGCAATAAGCCCAAGAATGACTCCCCAAGTCCCACATCGAAGACCAGAAGCGCCCCCTCCACCCTGAAAGCAAAGGGTCCCAGGTTGGACGTGGCGGTCCCCTCTGCTGGTCCCGGTGTGTGTGTGGGGTGGGGGCCCGGTGTGTGTGTGTGGGGGGGGGGGCGCTTCTTGGTTTCCAGGCCTGGGTTCAGCGGCCCGGCGCAACCAGCGGGTAGCAGAGGCCCCGGGGCCACTGGCTCCGCCCGGCCGGGACTGTGGGGGGAGCGTGGGGAGCTCCTCACCACCCCTGGCTTGAGCCCCAGGTTTAGCAGGGGCGCCAACTCCAAGCTCAACTCCCACGGACAAACGTCGACCTTGCCACTCCGACCCGGCTTTCTGTGCTTTATTAATTTCATAGAAAGGTCGGGGAAGGAGGCTGGAGGCTTCCGATGGCTGACAAGGCTCTCCACGCGTGCCTTCCCCGCGGGACCACCCCGCGTGGCGTGGGCCCGCTGACCTGGCCCGGCCACACCCTGTTCCCCACTCCAGGGAGGGGGGCTCAGCCTCGCCCTTGGCTCCCTTCTCTCAGGTCCTCTCTCCTGGCTCCCCTGCACCCCCACCATTGGAAAAGAAAGTATATCTCCAATCATTCAGTTAGAATGACTGGAGAAAGCTGTGAGCCACGTAATGGAAGGAGCTGCACGCTGAGTACCTATGAGATTCGACTCTGTTCGGCTCTCCTGGACACCTTAGACTGCGCGCCGAAGACCGCCGGGGACCCCAAGTCCATTAAGGACGTAACTGGAAAGGCCACCCGGGTGTCTGCGCGAACTGCTCGGACCGCTCCACGCTGAAGGCGCAGTCAGAACCGGGCGGGGCTCCAGTTCCTCACGCTGCCCACCAGACGAGGAGGCTCAGAGAGGCCTGAGGTCCCCCCCACCCCCCGTCAAACAGCGCCGGCCGGGCGTGCAGAGCAGGCAGGGGATCGAATCCACTCCCTGCCTCCTGATCCCTGCAGGGGATTTCTGTAGAGCAAGCGGCCCCGACCCCGGGGCTTTGCGCTCGGGTTTTCTAGAAATGGAAGAATCCCAGGGAGGATCACATTTTCCCCAGGAATCCCGTCCTGCCCCTTCAGATGTCTAGAGACAGGAAAGAAACCGGAAGTCCCCCCGCCACCCGGCCACCACCACGGGGTTTCACATTCAAACCCGGGCACCGCCTCGCCTCCCCCCGCCCTCAGCCCCGACTCGGCCAGAGCCACATCGATGCGGTTCTCCACTGTGACCGGCAGGTGGCGCGTTCCCCACAGGCAAACCAACCGAGAATCCGCCCGCCGCGTCTCCACCCTACCCCCAGCCGGGGTCGCTTTTCCAAAAGAAAGAAGGGAAGGGGTGCTGAGCGGGGAGTCCTGGCTGGGTGCCGAAGGGTTGGAGGTCTAGCGCGGCGGTCTGGCTCGACCCCTCACACGGCAGCTTGTGGGGGGGGGCAGCAAACTTGGGGCTGCTGGACCAGTGAAACCACCCCCACCCCGACTGACCTGGGAGGGTCACCCCTGCACCCCTGCAAGGCGTTATCTCCCCTTTAACAAACACGCACCCCTCTTCATCGCACTCTTCCAGGTTGGCTTCCTTGGCAGCTAGCCCTAGCCCCCACCAATCTGTCTTTTCTTATTTTTGTCTTTTATATAAGGGGGAGAGAGGGATAAGTGGGGGGGAGGGAGCTTTTTCAATTGCAGCGATAATTGTCCGAGAGATGGGTTTCTTAATCTGCTCATCCATTATTGAGTTCTCCTCTAATATTTGGCTTTGCCGCTTTGATCGCTAGAAAATCACATACTTGACTTCTTTGCATAACAATTTTGGGGCGGGTGTTCTGGGTGCAGGGGGAGGTGGACGTGCCTGGAATGACTTGGGGATGGGTTTTCAAGCCCACTCCCCCAGCTCCCCACCCACCCCCACTCCCCACCCCGCCCCAAGAAGTGAAGCCAGCCCTTCTGTCACAGGCCCTACCCCACCCCACTCCACTCCCCTAACTCTACTCGTCTCCAGATTCCTGGCAAAGGGGAAGTAGCTAACCTCTAGGAGGTAGGAGAAAGGCTGGGCTCTAAGTAGGATCGGAAAAGCAAAAGGACCATACCCCTCACCCCTAGCTCTGGTGGGTAATCCTTCTACCTCGCTCTCCCTGGCATGAGATCTGGGAAGAGAGAGAACCTCACTTGGAGATATACTGAGTGGGTTCCGGGGCCAGGAGATCACTGTCCCCTGCGCCTGCGAGCTCTCCTGGGACTGAAACCTGAGAATGGAACTGGGGCGCTCCCCGCCCTCCCCCCACATTCTGAGCAGGGTCAGGCCAGAATCCGCGGCCAGCGGCGACCTCTGTGGGCACCTGAGCCCGGCCCTTCCCCTGCCCAAATCTCCGCTTCTTAAGGGGTGCAGCAGGCCTTCCGTCTACCACGTCCTCCTCCTCGGGGCCCCTTTGATCTTGACCTTGGCACGTGTGGCCCACCCTCCTCCCCGCGGTCCCGCCAGAATAGCTGAGATGGGGATTGATGGGAAACCCCCAAATCCTGGGGCCTTTTTAAAGTGAATTTAAATGCGTCCCTTGCCAGGCTCCAAAATGCGCTTGGGAGAGACTGGGAAGGGAAGATGGAGTTCGGTGGGTAGCGGTTGGCTTGAGCAGACGTGCTGGGTCCTTGCAATGGTCACTGCCTACAAAGCCGGGGCCAAAAGGAACTGATTTCCCCTTCTCAGTTCGCACACGCACACGCCGAGAGTCTCCGCGGGGCCTCGTAGTCGGGCGACACGTCCGGGCGCAAACACACGTGGACAGGGTGGCCGAGCCACACAAGCAGCGCGCACAAGGCTCGCAGATCCGTGCACATTCGGGCACACATCGAACACACATGTGCCCGCACCTTGAGCATGTGTGTGACCTGAGACCGGGTCACGCACAAACACGCACGCGCAGGACCGCACGCCCGACCCCCCCCCCCCGCCGCGATCCCCCGTTCTGCGCTGCATTGCGGGGTACGGGCGAGGTGGCCCGGGACGGCCCGGGCGCTGGCCCAGACACACCCTCCTCCTTACCGGCCCGCTTCCGACCGGGTCCGCGGCGGGAGGCCGACGGGGCGGGGTGGTGGGACTGGCCAGTCCTCTCCCCACTTCCTCCTCACTTCCCGGCGGCGGAGTCTCCCCACTTCCCCGCACGCCCCACCTTCCAGACTCAACTTTCCTTTCGCGTCTTCAGCCGCGCAGCACCCCCCACCCCACCCCACCCACCCCACCCTACCCCACCCCCCTCCGCAGCACCGGCCGGGGCTGGAAACCCGAGCTGCGCTCGCCGAACTCTTGGGTGCAGCCCCGGGCCAAAAGGAAGAAGATCCCCAGAACCGCAGTTCGGGGTCTGCGGGGAAGGAGGGAGGGAGGGAGGGAGGCGGGGAGGCGCTAGCGGGCAGCCGCGGGCCACTGGAGAGTGGGTCCTCGGACTTTCTTTTCACACCGACCCCCCTCGGCGTCCGGGGGTGCACACTTCACCCCGGAGCTAGCCGGCCAAACGGGAGTGGGAGTCGCTGGGGTGTTTCTGTGCAAAGGATTTGATGCTGTTTTATTTTCTTTTCTCTCGTTGATTTTTGGGGGTCTCTAACTTTGGAGTCTGGCCCTCCTGGGGAGCACGAACTCATTGGAGGGTTGGGGGGGGGGGTCAAGGAAACCCGGAAGCAGCTCCAGCGCCTCCTCGCTTGAGCCTCTCTTCGCCCCCACCCGCGCGCGCGCACCCTCCAAGGCAACCCGCGTGGACCCCGACCCGTGCCGAGCCGGATCGAGGCCGGAGCAGCCACCCGGTCAGATGGGAACTAGGGTGGAGGGAGACTTCTCGGCCCGGTGGGGTGGAGGGGGGCTGATGTCACCCCCTCCCAGAACAGGCTGGGAAGGGAGGGAATGTGCGAGAGAAAATCAAAATAAAGTGAAAGAAGAAAATGCGAGTGCAGATGCTGGATTCACTCTGGAATTTTTGTATTTTTCTCCCCCTTCAGGAAAAGAGAAAGTTGAACTCAGGGTCTGGGTTCTGGGGTTCGGGGTGGGATTCAGTAGGAAAGGGAGGGATGCCTACTTAAAGTGCAGAACAGAAGGGGAAATGTGTGTAGTCGCAAGTTTCGGAACTCTCAGATCTGGGACTGGACGGGCGGTGGCTTCGGGTCTGGGTTTATAAATTAGGGCGAAGGCTCCCCGGAATCCCAGGCCAGGGCCCTGCGCCTCACCCGGCTTCGTCCCGCGCAGCCCGAACGCCGCGCCAACCCGCGAGCAGCGAGCAGCGGGCCGCGTGAACCGCCGGCTTCCTCCGCGGGGCGAGCCGAGCGCGGCGGCCACTGGGCCCGCCTGGGGAGGCCAGAATCCAGAAAGGCCCTTCAGAAGCAATTGACGGAAAGCCGGGCTCTCTATCACCCGATTTGCACAGTCAAGAGAAGCGAGATCTCAGTTCATCTCAGATGAGGTGAGAGAGAGAGAGAGAGAGAGAGAGAGAGAGAGAGAGAGAGAGAGAGAGAGAGAGAGAGAGAGAGAGAGAGAGAGAGAGAGAGAGAGAGAGAGAGAGATATTTTCTAGAACAAAAAGATCCTTGGGGGGTAAGAGAAGAAAACTCCGGAGGAGAATTGAATCCTGCGCACATAAACCAAAAATACTGAAATTTCAAAAACTATTATTCTCCCTAAAGCAAGCTTTTCTCGGGCTTTGCAGGAACTGGGACCCTCATGGGTTTCCGAGAAAACAAGAAATCCACTCTGCCCATGCCCACAACTCTTCCTGGATGCCCACAGACAAAGCTGCTAACCCAGTTTCAGGAGTCCACAGGACGGTTTATTTTCGAAGGTTTGCCATGCCCCCACCCGCATCCGCCCACTAGCTTCATTCTTTTTCTCGGCTCGCTTACCCCGGCCCCACTCCCAGCTCCAAGCAGAACTGCTTCGGATCCCTAACCAAAACCCCAACGAATCCCCCAGCACCCACCCACCCACCCCCACATTATCATCGCCTCCAAATGAAGACCGAAACCCTAAGCGTTAATTGAATTAGTCTATTGAAAGGACTGTCAGGTACAATGACGGGGCTCGAGGCCCCACATCTCCCAAGGTCTATAGGCTTTGGGGACCTGCGATGTATAGTCTGACCTTCCGGCTCATAATAATACCGCGGAACTTGTAGCAGAAATCTCCTCGCATTCACTCCCAACAAAACCGCTGGTCACCCAGTCCCCGTAGGAAGGCTGCAAGCTATTGTATTCCGACAACTCATTCATGTCCCGCACCACGAGGCCCCACCGCCATCTGATCTACACTCGAAATGCGATTACCGCCGTGTGCAGGCAACACGCTCTACTCCCGGCCAGTGGAGCGCACGACAGGCCAGGCTGCGAGTGTTGTTTTGGGGTTGTTGTAGTTTTTTTCTTTTTTTAAATCAAATTTCACAATTCTCCCTCTCACACTCATCCTCCAAAGAGATTTGGAAACACATGGGACCCAACGTGTGTTTGCCTAAACGAAATTCAGAATTTCTCCCTAGCATTGAGTTGTGGGCAATTTCACTTAAAAAAAAATCACACACACACACACACACACACACACACACACACAGAGCGAAATCTCATCAGACACTTTCAGGTATTTACTAATGTGTACACTCGAGGGTTTCCTGCCACAGCATGCAATTATATACAGACACACAAAGCTCTTAGAGACCTCTCTCTCTCTCTCTCTCTCTCTCTCTCTCTCTCTCTCTCTCTCTCTCTCTCTCTCTCTCTCTCTCTCTCTCTCTCTCTCTCTCTCTCTCTCTCTCTCTCTCTCTCTCTCTCTCCCCTCTGTTCCTCAAGTGGGAAAGATAGTAACTAGGTTTCACAAGATCTGAGACCCCGACAGGGGAGAGGAACAATATCTCAGGCTTTACCCCTAGAAAATTCACTGACCTCCTCATTAGATGATCCTCAACCTCCCCCCCAAATATGTGCACACTGTTCCCCTGATTGATCAGGTGTCACAAGCCCTGTGGATTAGCCTCTGACTATATTGGAAGTCTAGAGAGGAGCGGGGCACAGAGTTGGGGCTGTGAGCTTAGTTATCTTGACATCTCTCCCTTCCATGGTACTTAGAGGGTCCTCTCTTTTGAAAAGAATGAATGCTCCCCTTCATCTTTTGCATTTAGAACAAAACAAAATCTTGTCCTTTCTTGTCATTTTCTACTTTTATCTAGCTGGCAACAGAAAGGTAACCTGGGGACAATCAATTCCTGAGACGTGGCTCGGCTAACTGCACAACTCAGAATTACAAGTTATACGAATAGATAGATACTGGTCCACTCTGTCTTCTGAACCCCCTGGTTCCCTTATCTGCTTTCGCCGGGCTCCCCACCCTGTCACCCTGCCCTGGGTGACTGTCAAGTTGAGGGGAACATTCCTTCACTGCCCAAAGCAGAAAGTGCTGTGGAAAGGAGCGCCAGTGCACTTACCATGTGCACAGTTTTCCCAAACACTCTTACCCACATTCTTGCACACAAAGATCACTCTGTCCCCAGCTTCTCACCCACATGTCCGGCTCTGGACTCAGAGCCCCCAGGACCTCGTACAAGCAGGCACGTACGCACGCGCACACAGGCGCGCACGCACAAACACACGTCTCAGCCAATGTGCTCCTCCATCCCTGAGCCCGCACACACCTCACTCCAAGGCTTGCTAAGACACCAACACGCTCACGTCCCAACAGCATGCTCAAGATGAGGAGGAAGAGGAAGGCATAGAGCCTAGGTGGGGGTCGTGGAGCTGACTGAATGGGGGCACAGTGCGTTCCGTCCAGGCTGGGCCTAGGGAAAGGCTGGGGGCGGGGGGGGGGGGGCAAGCCAACGCGCGCACGGAGCGTCGCCTAATCCAGCCCGAGCTCGTGGGCCGCGGGTGCATTTATCATCCCATTACTGTAACAAATCCGGGCTCCACTACATGAAAGGTAAAATGAATTACCGACGTTAAGCCGTCAATAAAGTCATTTCTGTAAATGGTGTCTCCAAAGGGCCGCCGCATTATTCAGCTGGCTTTATCAGCTGGCTGGAAATTACGTGGAGAAGCCGGGCCGCGCGGCGCGCGGGGCCGCTCACTTTGATTAAGCGTCTTGCCAGCGCGATGTGACAGAGCTTTTGACCAGGGTTTTATTCACAGGCCTGTGATGAACGCCAAGCTGATCAGGCGGAATGAAGAGTAATTAAAACCTATAAATTATCTTCCGCAGCCCTTCTCACGGCGTCTCCTGCAGGGGAGATAAGGCGTCGAGACCCTATTTACCGCGCTGAAAGGGACCGCGGCGCACAAAAGCTACGCGGCTAAATAGGATATTGATAGTGTCCTAATTAGAATTTAATTAAGTACCCACGCTCGCTTGCGGGATAAAGATTTCAATTTTGTGAACTTAAATATAAATAAAACTCCACCCCCATTTCGGAAGGGAGCAGGGGCATCCAGAGATTTCGGGGAGTCTGGGTGTGAGGCCGAAGGGGACCTGGGATGGGTTTGGGAGTGGCTTAAGGAAGGTACAGGGACCCACAGTGGGCCAGCCACTGCAGCGCTCCGGGTAAAGGTTCCCTTCCTGGCGAGTGCGCAGGTCTAGTTAGGACCTCAGCCCCAGAAATCAGAAAACCCTGCAGCCCCCAAGATCCAGTGAGTAATACGATTTCTTGCGTTGCTTCCCCCACCCTCCTCCCTCCCACCCACTGGAGAAATTTCTGTTGCTGCCATGGCTAGGTTTCCCTGTGCTTTTAGTTGTATGTTCCTCCTAACGTGACCCTAACTGGGCAGGCTGTTTCGGAAAGCTGAGGTTAGGGACCTTTCTTCACGGGGCCCCAAAGGGCAATCTTCCTAAAGGGATCCTTCCTGGATTTGCAGTCAGGGATGACAGTCAAGGAGAGCAGGTTCACTGAGTTTCCAATAAGGGTCTGTGCGAAGGCCTTGTTGGCTGGCGCCTTTCGAGCCTTTTCCCCTCAGTGTGGGCTTTAGCCATCAGTCCTAGCCCCCTCCCTCCCTAACAACTCGGTGGCAAACCTCACCAGAGCCAAATTCCTCAACCGCCCTACTTTGTTCCCTGTCCATAGTTCGGAAAAACTTTTAAGGTGAGCTCGGAAGACCCAAACATGGGGAGCAAGTGGAGGCACCGTAGTCTCTACATTCTAAAGAAAAGTGTAAAGCTGTGATCCTAAAGACATTGTGTGAATTTGGTGCAATTGGAAGAAATTAAATTACCCCGGAATTAGGGGATTCCTTCACATCTTTGGATGATCAGAACTCCCCTTGCCCCACCCCCTAAAAAAGTAAAGGAGCTCAGTGCCTTTATTTGATTTTTTTTTTTTGCATGGAAAACAAACAGGGAGATTTCCCTGAGTTTGAAACACAGGCCTAGCACCAATTGGCATTCTGACTCTTTATAGCCAATGGCTTTCCGGGGACATCTCTACACGGTAAGACAGCCTGAAGTGTGCAAGCCAGGAAAGGAAGCCAGCTTGCCCTGGCTCTTCCTTACCTTCTGGGCCTGCTTCTATGGCCCCAGGACAGTTCCCCTGTGTTGAAGATTTGAACAGGGAAGGGTATGGGTGCAGATTTCTCCGAAAGAACAGACTGAGACTTCTACATTGCAGTGATGGCTAACGTGCACCTCTGCAAGTGTCCAACTCTAGGTCTATTTCACATCACTGGTCCATTTCACAAGGCGTGCACACACGTTCACAGACATGCTTTTCCCCTTCTTAACAGCAGATATATGTATGTATGCGTGTGTGACACGCGCGCGCGCACGCGCGCGCGCGCACACACACACACACACACACACACACACACAGACACTGAGACACTGAGTTTCTCGGGTATTGGAAGGCAAAAGAACCCAAGCCCCTGCCTCCTGACCCAGTCCCAGCGTCGGCGCTCACGCACCCATAATCCTGCAATTCCCCAACAAGTTGTTTATGGAGTTGCTTCTCTATTTGCCTACACCCAGAAATCCACCCCCTCCTTGGTCTCTTCTCCCCCCCCCTCCCCGCACCCTCAGTCCCGACTTGAAGGGGGGGAGGGTGATGATACGTGGTGGGGGGGGGGCGGACCAGACGCACTGGGCCCAAGCTACCGCACCCCCTCTCCGAACGCGGCCGCCGCCCCCGGATTATTTATCCGCAAAGTCCCGCGCGCACCCATTGGGCCGAGCGGCGAATGTCAGCGCGAGTCGCGTCTCGCCATTGGCCCCGCACACGTGCGGCCCTGGCTCACGTGCTTCCGGTTTGAAGGCAAAAAGTGTGCCTGGGTGATTTTTTTTTTAAGCGAGAGTTTGTGCAAAGATCCGAGCTGTCAGAGATTTGAGGGGGGGAAAAAGCAACCCGGCGCTGGCGGAGACGCGCTCTCCCAGCAAAAAAAAGCAAAGGCGATTAAAGCCGCTGCCAGCCTCGCGCTCTGGGCACAGCTGAGCGTGACACTCGGGGAAGTCAAACCCCTCACTACCGCCTCGGAAGATGGCTAGACTTTAAAGACTATTTTTTCCCTTTAAGAAAAAAATTCTTGGAGCTGTTTTTGCCCCTTTCTTTCCTTTCTTTTTTCTCACCCCCCCTCCTTCTTCTTCTTTGGCAGTGGCTTATTCCTCATTTTAAACAACCCATTGAATCCGATTGCAGAAAGAAAAAGAAATAGCCAAGTGTCTCCATATCTGGATGTCTACAAATTAAGAGAGGCAGAGACAGCGAGATCTATCTGCTCGATAAGAGCCAGCGAGCGAGCGAGCGAGCGATCCAGGCCAGACGCCTGGGCTTTTTTTTTCCTTTTTTTTTTTTTTTCCTCTCCTGCACCCGCCCCGTGCCTTCGCCGAGGCTCTGCCGGCCTCCTTCCTCCGCACACCCCCACGGGCCGCTGGCAAAGTGGGGTGGGGAGCGAGGCCGGGGGGGCGGGGGCCGGCGCGGCGGCCGGGCCGGCGGGGCGGCCGACCATGGAAGAACAGCAGCCGGAACCTAAAAGTCAGCGCGACTCGGGCCTCGGCGCGGCGGCAGCTACGGCGGCCCCGGGCGGCCTCAGCCTGAGCCTCAGTCCCGGCGCCGGCGGAGGCAGCAGCAACAGCAGCAGCACCAACACCAGCAGCAGCAGCAGCAGCGATGGAGACAGCGTGCCGGTGTCCCCGCAGCCCGCGCCCCCCTCGCCGCCCGCGGCGCCCTGCCTGCCGCCCCTGGCCCACCACCCGCATCTCCCCCCGCACCCCCCGCCCCCGCCGCCGCCGCCGCCGCCGCCGCAGCAGCAGCAGCAGCAGCAGCATCTCGCGGCGCCTGCTCACCAGCCGCAGCCCGGGGCCCAGCTGCACCGCACCACCAACTTTTTCATCGACAACATTCTGAGGCCGGATTTCGGCTGCAAAAAGGAGCAGCCGCCGCCGCAGCTCCTGGTGGCGGCCAGCGGAGGAGGAGGAGGAGGAGGCGCCGGAGGAGGAGGCGGAGGAGGAGGAGGAAGCCGGATCGAGCGTGACAGAGGCCAGAATGGCGCAGGTAGAGACCCTGTGCACTCCTTGGGCACGCGGGCGCCAGGCACTGCCTCGCTCCTCTGCGCCCCGGACGCGAACTGTGGCCCACCCGACGGCTCCCAGCCCTCCACCATCGCCGGCGCGGCCGCCTCCAAAGCCGGGAATCCCGCGGCGGCGGCGGCGGCGGCAGCGGCGGCAGCAGCGGCCGTGGCAGCCGCGGCAGCTGCGGCAGCGGCGGCAGCGAAACCCTCGGACGGCGGCGGCGGCAGTGGAGGCGGCGCGGGGAGCCCTGGCGCGCAGGGCGCCAAGTACCCAGAGCACGGCAATCCGGCCATCCTACTTATGGGATCCGCCAACGGCGGGCCCGTAGTCAAAACTGACTCGCAGCAGCCCCTTGTCTGGCCCGCCTGGGTCTACTGCACGCGCTACTCGGACCGTCCGTCCTCGGGTGAGTACCCACGCCGGGGCTGCTTTCCCGCTGGGCAGACGCCCTCAGGTCTCGGAGCCGCTACTGCGCTCGGGAGAACTCAGCTTCGAGTGCTCCCACCTCTTGTTTTCTCCTCCTGACCCCCAAGTTCCAGCCTCAACTGAATACAGATTCACTTTTGCGACCCAGGTTTCTGTAGCCTCTTCTCAGAAGCTACAGTTTCTGGGCTAGGAAGCTTGAGTCTCCATCTTTTTTTTTTTTTTTTTAACTCGGAGCCTGTGGAGTCTTCTTTGTGTCTTATCTTAATAGTAGGAACGATAGAAAATTAGTCAGATTCTTTTATTCCTTTCAGGAAAAAGATATTTACAGCTGGCAAGATGGTAGGCCTAGCAACCTGGGTTTAAAATCTACCAGCTTGATTATGTGGAGGCCGGCTTTAATCAAGGCAGGTTTGAGCCAGAATAATAATCTTTTTTCCCTGTGTTCTTACAAATATTATATTTATATTTTCTGTACTGAGTCCATTTACATAGAAACAAATAGGGGGACATACAGGACAGAGGTGGTGGATTAATGCCATTCTCCTCTTCTAACCATTTTGCAAGATAGTAAGTGGAGGCTTGATAGAATTTAGAGAAAGACCAGGTCCCAGTTCTCTCTGAAGGTGGTGACGGTGGGAGATGGAAGAAAGCCGGTCAGGCTCAGTAGGTTAAAGGGGACGGAGTCCAACCTTCTCCCTTAAGCATCCCTGTGAAGGGTTCCTACAGCCCAGCGACCCTGCCCTTTACCTCTGTCCTTTTCCTTCCACACATCTGCTAGTTATAGATTACTTCCAGCCAGAAGCTTCTTTTTCTCAGTTTTCCTCCTCTCCTATTCTCCTACTCTCGGTCAGTGTGGCCCCCCCCCCCCCCCCGAACCCGGCAAATCCAAGGCTAAAAACTGCCTTGAGATAGTCACTGGGCTCTGGGAGAGGAGTCGAGGCCTGCGGGACTCTGGCTGGGAGAGCCTGCAAGGCCACCTGGGATCGCTGGAAAAGGGACAGGGGCAGGGTTAAGGACTCGGGGAGCCCTAGCCCGCCTGGAGGGCCGGACACAACGCAGCCTCGTAAGGGCTTCTTCTTGCCGGGTCTCTTGCTGCCTCGCTCTTGCAGGCCAGGCGCAGATCGATGTGTGCTATCAGCCCCCGCCATCTCGAGCCCCGTTATTGACACGTCGGGCTCCCTGAACCTCCGAAAAGCTGCTTTGATTGACTAGCCTGATGGATAGAGTGATTGAGCTGTCAGGCTGCGCTGGCTCGGGATGGCCAAGAGGCTACGATTTTATTACAAGTGTCCGTGCCTCCGCGCCATGCACACCCACACCACTCTGACATGCCCCGGACTCTCAAGGCACAGTAGTCCCTTTCTGTGAATGTTCACATTTCCTGGGCCATCCCTGCTGGCTCAGTAAATGACTCATCTAAATCCCAGTCCTGCCCTGGAGTGGGCCTTGTCTTTGTTCCTGGATGATTTCCTTCTCCTAGGCCTGGAGAAGCCCGGGGACCAGATCTTTCTCCTGAATTGGCAGTTCAGGGAAATGCACCCTAATCCAGACCTGAGTTGCTTCAGTGTGCTAAACCTGGAGCCTTTGTCATAGACAGCTGGTGGCCCCAGGCCCAGGCCTGCCTTCAGGATCCAGTTACCCATCTTACCCGCTGTCGCTAGACTTAGAGATGCCAGCAAAGACCCTTCTTTCTAGACAGCTTTTGATAACCACAGACATAAGAAAGACTTGACTCTGTAGGCTTTTGTAGTGTGGCAAGACCCAGAAAGTCAATGCCAAGAACCTGGGCATTGAAGCCAAGATATCTATTTAGTCTTTCAAAGCACAGACCAACAACTGAATCCTCTCCTGGATTGCTCCATCCTCTTCATTCTCTCTCCAAGGTTGGACCCCAAAGCAGCCCTCCTTTCAGCATAGTATTAGAGATCACAGCACACAGATTTCTGTGGGTATTGTCCCTGTCACCGTTCTCTGTCCTGGTTTTGTTTATGGATGTAATCTCCTTGTGAATGCTATGGGTGTGAAGAGAAATCTAGAGTTGGTTTGTTTCTGAAATTGGAATCTGTTTAAAGATGAAGTAGCAAGTTTGGCCTGTGCAGTTGGGGAGAGTCTGTTTTTCTTACTGATACCATCCAAGAGGCAAAGCTCAGATTATGGGCTAGAGCCTGCAGTGAGTGAGAGTCTCGATTCTTCCCCTTCAGAAAAGGGGCAGTGGAGCATCGCCCCCCCCCACCTCTAGAAAGGGCTTCCTTCGGGCATGGTAGAAAGAAGAGATAAATGCTTTGGAGCCAGCCACTTTTGTAGAGCCTCCTCCCTGTCTCTTCTGTGGGTTCAAGGCTGAAAGCAGATGGGCTGTGGCAGGTCTCTGGATGTGGGCAGCTTCTTGAGATATAAGGAAGAACTGCCACCGTTTTGCTCTGGGCCCGTCCCTACCTTTCTTCCTTTATATTCCCAGGGCAGTAAGAACAGGGCTATCACTTTCAACTCCAGACTAGGCCAAATGGGACTCCACAATCTTTATATCTTGGATTCCTTCCTTCTTGGCTGGGAATTATTACTTGGGTTTAAGTCTGTTCCCAGTTCTCCTGAATCGGAGTGCGGCTGTACCTACATCCTGTTCTCCTGTTCCGCCTCTGCGGCTTCTTCCCCTATTCCGCAGACCCCAGTGGCCCAGTCAGGGGCGTTTTGATGGAGGGATTGGCTGGAAGAAGGGTGTTGAGGGATTTTCCCCCTCCCAGGGGTTCCTCAGCCATCACCCCGGAAGCTTGGGGCGCGAGGTCCGGTCCGTCGGCACTGCCATTCTCACGGTTCCCCTCTGCCCTCCCCTCTCCTTTTTCACCCCGGGTCCCCACCCCTGGTCCCGGCCTTCCCCGCCGCTGCAGGTCCGCGCACCAGGAAGCTGAAGAAGAAGAAGAACGAGAAGGAGGACAAGCGGCCGAGGACGGCGTTCACGGCGGAGCAGCTGCAGAGACTCAAGGCGGAGTTCCAGGCGAACCGCTACATCACCGAGCAGCGGCGGCAGACCCTGGCCCAGGAGCTCAGCCTCAACGAGTCGCAGATCAAGATCTGGTTCCAGAACAAGCGCGCCAAGATCAAGAAAGCCACGGGCATTAAGAACGGCCTGGCGCTGCACCTCATGGCCCAGGGACTGTACAACCACTCCACCACCACGGTCCAGGACAAAGACGAGAGCGAGTAGCCGGGGCCGGCCGGGGCCCAGCGGTCGGGGCCGTGGCGCCCGCGCCCCCTCCTGGCACCGCCGCCGCCGCCGCCGCCTCGCTGGCCCTGCGCCCCGGGAAATATCCTCAGCGCGCGCGCGGGAGAGGAAGCAACAGGGAAGAGACTGAAAGAGAGAAAGAGAAAGAGACCCGCAGGATGGACAGTCAACTCGGAACGAAAGGTTTTGGAAAAGAGAGACTGGGACAGGTGCTATGAAAAAAAAAATAGGATCTATTCTCTATTCACAGTATAAGGGACGAAACTGCCATCTCCTTAAAGCTCTATCTAGCCAAACTGCTTACCACCTTGTATATATTTAATTTCAGGTAAGGAAAAACAAAAACAAACAAACAAATATGTGTAGCGATCTCTATTTGCTGGACGTTTTTATTAATCTCCTTTATTATTATTGTTATAATTATTATAATTATTATAATTATTTTATCCCTCCCTTCCTGTGTCCCCCGACCCAGTTTCGTTTTCGTTGCTTTCCTCCCCACCCCCTTCTTGAATGTTTTTTGTTTTGCTTCTCCCGCCCCGCATCGCTGGCTCTCATTTCTCTGGGACTTTTTGTTTTTTTGTGTGTGTGTTTTTTTTTCTTTGTGTGCGTGAGAGTGTATTTCCTCTCGTGTCTGCCCTTCCCCTCTCCTCAGATCTCCCAGGATCCATCCGTCTGTCTGTCTGTCCGTCCGTCCGTCTGTCCTGCTTTCCTTTCTTTCGTTTTCTGGAGACTCGTTAAGAAATACGACCCTCACAGACTGCGAGACTGAACCGCCGCTACAAGCCAAAGATTTTATTATGTTCAGAAACCTGTAGTCTGAAATAAAGTGTACACTGTGCTCACGAGCGGCTAGCGGCCCTCCTCTTTTCGGGCTTGGGAAGGGCGTGGGCCAGGCATCCTGGGGGCCCTACACTGCGTGCAGAACCCCAGTTGTCTTGGAGGGGCGTTAACATTGCAGGCTAATTAATGGTGGGGGAGTCCAAAGGAGGGGTGTCCAGGCCAGGCCTGCACAGATTTGGCTTTGGCCTGGCTCTGGAGGGTCTGGTGGGAAAGGCTGGTCTCTGGTTGTGTTCAAGGGAACCCAAAGGCCGACAAACCCACTCCTGGCTTCAGATTAGACTGGGCTGTGGCTTGATCTCTATAGGAGGGCAGGGTGTCTGGCCCAGACAATCTAGACTCCTCCTGTTCAAACTTCACCCCTTCTCACCAGCCTAAACCCTTCATTTTCTTCCTCATTGGGGTATTTCCCCCCCCCCCCTCCTCCCTTTCCAGGACCGGTAATGGTGGAGGGCTGAGAATCTCCAGTGTTGAATGGCTGGCTAGTTGAAAGGAGCTTTGGCTGAGCTGCCATGGCTTCAATTTCACCTCTGTGTTGGGGGGGAGGAATCATTCTGTTGGCAAGCCGCTGGTCTGGGGTGGCACAGCCGTACTCACTAGGCTGTATTCTCAGACTCCTTCAGAGCCAAGGAGGAGGCCAACACACCCGGATAGTGGTTCGGTACAGGGAGGCTGCTGCTTGGTTCTGCTTTTGGCCTGGAATCACAAACTGGGCACTGGGCTCTTTCAGAACCCCAACAAAGCCAGGCTTGCTTCCTTACTCAGGAGGAGGGTAGGTATATGTAGAAATCCTCAGAGTTATCTGGACACTTGGAAGCCCCAGAGGGAAATGTCAGGATTCTTGTTGATCATGTATGCAGGTCCTGGGGTGATATATTCAGGGGTTAGTGGGCAGAAGAGGAATTCACTCTTCAGGGATACCACCTCCCTTTTGTCTAGGATTTTTAACAACTGTGAATTCTACCTCGCTCTTCCCTTTTGTTCAGTATGTATGCATTGCATTAGTGTATGGATGTATGCAGGTGGCTGGGTAGTGTTCTCAGTGTGTGTATAGGGGAATGTATACACCTTAGTGCATCTAACAGAATGTCTAAGTTCTGTTTTGCGTGTACTCTGATACACGCAGCAACACGTTTCCATTGTACAAATGGGTGCTGTTTGTGAGATTGGGTACTCAAATGGGCGTTAGCGAGCTAAAGGAGGTGCATGTACTCATTTTTGTTCGCATACTGGAATGTTTGTCAAGAATGTTTTGTGCATATATGGCTACCCTGTCTCTGCTTTTTCACCTGATTTCGTTCCTGTTATTTTGGTAGGATTGATTTTATGAAAACGCCCCTTTCTTTTGCTTGAAATACTCTTCTCTAATTTGAACCAATGTTTCACTCATTTCTGACAGTGCTAGGTTCCATACCCAGGAAACCACTAAGGCCCTAGTCCAAGTCCTTGTACAAGGAAACTTGGTGTTTAATGCACTAGAGTAGAGCTTAAAGGTGTGTTTGGCATTGGTGTAGGTCCTTACCTTTATTGCAGTATCTACCTTCCATTCCATTTATGTCTGTCTGTCTGTCTCACTCTCTGTTTTTGTAATACTTGTACATAATAAGTGCACAAACAATCCTCATGTATAGAGCGAGAAGCAGTGGAATGGGTCCTTCTGGCTATAAGCAGGGACTGTTTTCCTTGGGGGAGCAGAGCTTGGCATTATCAGGTTCTACAGTCCCTCTGGTTCAGCTGTCTGAGACCTGGGGCTCCTGAGCATGCTTTATTCTGGACCTCTCAGAACTTCAGAGAAGGCCCTAGTCCCACCTCTCCTGGCCTGCCCCCAGCACATCTAGAGGTGAGGCTGAGGATGCTCAGCTCGATAGAAAACTTTATTGAGTGCCTAGAAATTAGGTCAGCCTCACTCCTCTTTTCCCTACTATGGATATCCAAGCTCAATAGCTCACCAGTTTCAGAGGCTGGGACAAAGGAGAAGCTCTAAGCTTTCATTCTTTAAGGTTCCTCTGCAGAGAGATTAGAGCAAAGAACTCTTCCCTTGAGCCCACGGGAAAGGGGGGGCGGTCACCTCCTGATGGTGTTGTTAAACTGATAGAGTTGAGCATTATTATTACGTTTATTATTTGGCTTTCCTTTATTTCCTAATAGAATTTTCTTCATTATCTACTGCAAGTAACAAGTTCTGGGAACTTAAACATTGTGTCCTGTTTCCTGGGTGCCTGTGGCATCTTTCTGTTGAAGGATATGGTCCAGGGTCTAAAGTCTCAGTCCAAAGTGACTTTTTTTACCCCCTGCTTCTTCTCTCCTATTTCCCAATTTTCCTTCTTCTTGACTGGGGCAGAGAAGAGGTTTGTCTGGTCAGACCTTTTTTTTTTTTTTTTTTTAGTACCCCTCCTACAAAGAGAGAGAAAAAATTGTAATGATCATAAACAGGCATTGATTTCTCTGATTTATGGGACTAGCCTAGTGAGTTGCCATTGGATTAAAGTTAAGATAAATACCTTGAGCTCGACATCCCAACTTCCTCATTTTCTTCCTTTTTTTTCCCTTTTCTCTCTTAAAGATTGGATTGAACCATAAACTTAAATCTTCCTCAGCCTGTGAGGAAATTCACACTAGCCAAGTCTAAACAGTATTGATCCTTGGCTCTTTCTGAGGGCAAAGGTCTCCATGTTTTTCTTAGAAACTCCTTTTACTTTGGCAGAGTCTTGGGGAACCATAGGTCGGGATGGAAGATGGAGAAAGCTTGTGGTAAGAGAGATGTTTGGGTTTGTGTGTTCTTATATGTCCATGCATCATTGTAGCTGTACCAGTTGTGAGCATTATTATAGGGGTGTGTGTATATGGATATAATTATTTAGGTTGAGATGGTGCAAAGGCCCATGGTTTCAGACTACTGGTAACTGGTGTTTATGGGCACATGTGTGTGCTAGGTTATAGGCCTCCACAGCCTGTGGCCTTAGGTAAGTCTTCTACACATGAAGCTACCTGAGATTCTATGTGCCTCAGGACTCTTCCATTCCCTATACTGCCCTCATTAGGAAAGCCCAGCAAGGGTAAGTTGCTAGAGTAGAGGAGAGCTTTGACTGGTAGTTAAAAATGCAAGTGAAGGTCAGAGTTTCTAGAGAGGACCCTTCTCCATGAAGGGGATGTTGTGGCTTCTCAGAGGTGGCCATCAGTTCTTATTCTTTTATGTGCATGAGAAAAGCCATTCCTTTGACTGTACAGGTAAACGTTTCAGCTCTCCTTTGCACTCTGACTCAGATGAGATGGTTGCTTTTGGTCTCCCTTGAGGACATATGGAAAGAGGGCTGGCTGGGGACTCTGACCAGTCTTTCAATGCAACCCCTGTGTTGAAGGTATCCTTGGGGACCTTGAATAAAAGGATTTCATTTTATACATGGAAAAGAAATGTGCCTTCCTCAAACTGAGAGGCAGAGTCCTCAGATACCCTTTTGTCCCAGGGATCTTCACAGAGTGCCGCCAAGTAGGTGGCATCAATGAACCTATGAGCACCTAGGCGCAACATATATAAACTCGTGTGTAAATGTGTGCATAAATGGACTTATGCCAAAGGGTGTATTCATAGCAAACATAGGGACAGTTCCAGAGTAGAGGCTTTGGCACATGCAGATAGACTAGTAATTCACACATTGGTATCCACTAGAACTTGTATACCCAGACTGGTGTGCTTCATTACTAGCCAGAGTAGGGGACAAAATGACATCTGCAGGCTTAGGGATGACAGATGAATATGCCTCCTCTTTTTCATGGAGGTCACCAGAAAGAACTGGGATTGAGGAAGTAGCCTCCCTACCAGGGGTTAGAGAAGAGTAGGGAGCACAGAACTGGGAGCCTAGTCTCTTTCCTGGGGAAGCTGGGTCCACGTGCCTGAGCTCAGACCCAGACCCAGCTAAGAACTCTCCAGGGAGCATGCATACAATCCCGGTCCAGCTGTGGGGAGTGGAGCATGCTGGGACTGGGGAGGGCAAGAATCTAAACACACTTCCCAGAGTTGGGCCAGTCCTGGGTCATTGCAATTATTACCTCCTGAGTTTACTTACACATTTTTTTTTCTTGCCTGTGACATAGGTCTTACCACTTTGGGCTTCTCCTTATAGATATGGGGGTGGGCTAGTATGAATATATTTTGGGGAGATCTCAGGCTTCAGAATGCTTTGGGAGAGGCTGCAGCAAAGCCTGAGGGTACACAGCACAAACATTTCATCGCACAGAGGTTTCTAACCTTTGGGTCTTGTTCTGGCTTTGGACAGTGGAAACAGGTGAGAAGGGGAATTACAGAATAAGAGGGAATGGGACATGAAGAAGGCAAAGGTGTGAGGACACACACACAAGCTCCTTCTCTTCAGCTGGACGGGGGGATGGAGCCCAACTTAGATGCATAACCAGCAGCAGGTTCCTCCTTACCTCCCGCTACCTAGAAAGTGGATGATTAGGCTGTGGGAAGTTCTCTCTGGGATGTCTCATCCACTCAGGATGTGGTCTGTCAAAGAACCTGAGAGGAGGGAGCCCCTGTGAACAAGGGGGATCACTGAACCAACAGACACAAATATTGCAACTTCCAGCATCTTATGCAGGGAGTCCTGACTGTGAGCAGCCAATTGCTTCAGAATGGCTGACATTGAGAAAAGTACCCCAGTAGAGGAATCCTGACTACCAGAGCTCTGTTCCTCTTAGAGGTTTCTACTAGGGAGAAACACCATTAGTCAATTTCCTCTGAGCTGAGGACAACTCAAATGTTGACAAAAATAAAAGCAGATCCCAGAATCCACCTCACAAATCTCTTTACACCTTCACCTCCAGTAACAACACTTGCCAGTCTGATGGGGTGGAGACAATTCAGGCTCTCTAGAAATGTTAAAATTATTAATAACATACTTATCACTTGTTGAGGGCCAGCCTTGTTGTTGTTATTCCTCGAGCTTGAACTCAGGGCCTGAGCCCTGTCCTTTGGCTTTCTCAAGGTTTCAGCTCTATCACTTGAGCCACAGCACCATTTCCAGCTTTTTTCCCCCTTATGTATGTGGTACTGAGGAATTGAACCTGGGTTGTCCCACATGCTAGGCAAGTACTCTTGCACTAGTGCCACTAGGCCAAACTCCTGGCCCCACACAATTCTCTTTTGACCGTCATCACTATTGTACCCATTTTACAGATTAAAAATAAATTTCCAAGTTGTCTTGAGGAGGTCACACCAAATCATGTTAAAGTCTACAGTGTAATTATGTATCAACAAACATAGCCTTGGTGTTGAGTCCTCCTTGTATGTTCTAGACTTTGGCACTTGATAACGAGGGACTTGAACTTGCACTAAAAAGGCTATTATCTCTGCTCCATTTAAGTCTTAAATTAAAAACAGTCCTTTCCAGCACCCTCTCCTCATATGGGTTTCCTCTCAAGGTGACTGAAGACAGAGTTACTACCCAGGCTGAGGCCTCCGAGTGGGCCCCCCCCACTTCCCCAAGAAACCCTAGATCTCTCCTTGCTGTGCAAGGAGCCAGCCCAGGCTTGGCTCGATGGGAGCGCACCAAGAAAGGCCACCCAACGCCAATACCTGTGCCAGGCTCAAGGCGAATGGCAGGGAACTATCCTCGGGCTGCAGGCTCCAGTTCCAAACATTTTGGGTACAATTTGGATTTATGTCTTAGCTGAAGGCACTTTCTTCTTTTTCTACGCGCCTTTTTGTTTTGTTTCAAAATAGGGTAGCGAATGTCCATCCCCAACTCCAAGGCTGGCTTTCTTTCTCCTGCGGCCAGCCTCCCGTGGCCGGTGGGCCTTGGCCTCGGACTCGGCTGTACGACCTCTCCAGTGTCCCTTCGGCCGCAGCTCTCCTCAACACCCGGCCCAGCTCCCAAATTTCCTCCCCGACTGCTTCCCATCGGTGCTCCTCGGGAGGTCCGGATGCTCGGACAGGCCGCTCCCCTCCCCCGCCGCCGACACGCTGGGACAGACGCTGACCTTGGGTGTTGAGGCGCTGACCTCCGGTGCTCTCCAGCCACCACGGCCCCTCTCCACCATTGACTCGGGATTTCCATGCGGGGGGCCACTGGGGCGCAAGGGGGGTGGAGGAGTTGGGGGGGAGGTAGACAGCGCCCGTCCCGGTGTGAACTGCGATTGCAGCTGTACAAACTGGACCTCGGAAAGGCCTGGGCCTGAGGTCAAACCGGGAAGGGGGAGGGGTGGGCCTCAAAGCTCCCGGGACTCGACTTTGTGTTGCTTCAACTTGTCCGCAACGGTTAGACAAGGCGGCGCTCTCACCAAGGCCGCAGCCGCCCAATTCCTCGCTGCCTCCTGTGAGCACGGCTCCCTGCTTGGTCTTGACCCAAGGAGGGTTGTCAACTGACCTTTCCGGGACTAGGTGAGCGCCTTCCCAAAACCTCACCGAGGGACCTATTTTTTTTTTTTATTGGCGGGGTGGGGGGAGAGGGGACAGAAGAGGTGGCGGAGAAGTCCTGATCCCTGTTTCCTCCTCCCTCAATAAAGCGATCACCTTCGGGACCAGAAATGTGCCCAGCCTCTCCTCTTTTGCTACCCAGAATCAGTCAATTCTGTAAGGCCTCAGCTTGAGGTGGGTTTTTTATTTATTTATTTTTCTATCAGGTTGATGGTTGCCCTGGAATTTCTTTATAAGAGAGGCCAGCTTGCTCCCGTGCTGCGCCCGCCCAGGCCGCGCAGTTTCCAAAAGGGTCCGGCGGGGCCCGGGGGCTGCTGGAGAGGCGGGGTGTGCTCTTCTCTTCAGGGCGGCTTTCCGAGTGCACCCCAGACCTTTACTCTTAGCTCCTTGTTTTGTGGTGGGCTCCAGTGCTTCCTCCTCAGATGAAGGCCCAGAGCTTTCTGAGTTGGGGACACCAGGACACGACCCCTGAACCCCAATTCTGTGCGCTTTGGGAACGGGTTACATTTCTTTGTAGCCCGGGCTGACCCCACGGGTGGGACGATTTGAGAGGAAGGGGTTTCGTTGCCTTGAAGACAGGCTGGGGAGTGAGGGAGGGAGGTTAGGATGTGTTATAAACGATGAGGAGAGTGGTCCTTAGATTTCAACCACATCTCCCCCCCCTCCCCCACCAAGTGTCAAGCTACAAGAGGGTTAAGGGACTCCTTCCTGGCTGGAATGTTCTAGGGCCCCCCAACAGGCTAGGACCCGGGACAGAGGAAGGGAGATGCTGAGTGTACGGTCCCCCACCCCATTTCCTACCCCGCGCGCTGCTGTGCAAGTTTTGGCCTCTACAGAACTTGGTGAAAGTAGCGGGAGAAGATCTGGGCCCCGGGAGGCACGCGTGGAGACCGTGGCTCCCGCGTGCGGGGTCACTGTGCCTCGGGCCTTCAATCGCTGCGTGGCGGCGAGGCCCGGGCCTTCCATTTCTTCTGCGCCTTTGCTCTTCAGCCTCTGCCAACTCCCCGAACCCCCCTACTGCTCCCGGGAGAGGGGTCTCCGTGGCTGTTACGCGCACCCCCGTCCCCTGCCGTCTGGAGCCTCCCGCAGTTGGCTCCCCACCACCCCACGGTGCCCCTGAGCTAAGATGGGATAGCACCCCTCTTTCTTCTCCAAAGACCCTCTAGCGCCGAAGGGTTGACGATCACTTCTTTAAATTGAAGTCCCCTTTCTTTTCCGTCTGAACTTCAACTTGGGTTCAGAGAATGGAGCGTGAAAGCTCTTTTATGGAGATTACCGATGCTTCATTTATTCCCGCACATGCGAACACAGCTCGGGGAACCCCGGCGAGCGAGCGAGCCAGCCAGCGAGCTCCTTGTCTCAGCTCCTCAGCCGTCCCCGTGTTCGCCAGCTCACTTGGCTGTGAGCCGCGCCCGGGCGGCACCGGGGGAGCTTGGGGAGCCCCCGCGGAGGGAATCACCGGGGAATGGCGTGGGGTCGCGCGGAGACTGCCCACACCCGCACCCAGGCGGAGACAGCACGCTCTCAGCCCTGCTCCGTGAAGTAACCCAGCAGCCAGATTCTGATCAGAGCTGAGGAGTTTGTGGTTGGCAAAGCGAGGGGAAGGAATCCCGAATGGCAGCCCTGAGACGGATTCTTGCTTTTATTTATTTTACTTAGTGTATTGGTATTGGGGCTTGAACTCAGAGCCTGGACACTGGTCTCAGGTTTTTTGCTCAAGGTTGGTGCTCTACCACTTGAACCACAGCTTCACTTCCCACTTTTTCTTTTTTCTTTTTTTGCTGGTTAATTAGAGGTAAGAGTCTCAGGAACTTTTCTGCCCGGACTAGCTTTAAACTGGGATCCTCAGATCTCAGTCTTTTGAATAGCTAGGAATTCAGGCATGAGTCACCAGGCCCCCAGAGCTCTATGAAATCTTTTATGCCAGTGGGAAGATACAAGTTATTCTTATTCCAAGCCCACACTATCACTTCCTATTTACGGAGGGTGGAGGGGAACGTGAGGATATTTTTCATTGGCAGGCTCCCATACCGCCTCCTGACCTCATTTCCATTCCCACTCCAGCCTCTCAGCCAGCGCCCTGACCCTGCCGTAGACACGGCTGGCTTCCATGTGGCTGTCTGTGTGTCTCTCCAAAAGGAAATTCGGGTACACAATACAATGCCCCTGGGAGCCACAGCCATCTCTGCGGAAAAGGCTGGTAATTTTGCAAAGCCTTTGAACCTTTGCTATACAAAACTCACCTTATCACCGGGTGGTTTTCTTCTGGATGGTGAGGGATGCTTTGACTATTTCTTAAGGGACAGCTGGAAGGAAGTGCTGAGGGTTAGGGGGAAAACCAAGGAAAGGGAGTTTTGATTCTTTTTGAGACACAGCAGAGAAGTTTGACAAAGAAAGAGTTGGAGTTCCTATCAGTGCTCAGGCTTAAATTCCTTTGTGACACTGTGTTATTAACACCAGCACAGTGGTACCTCCACATTCCAGACATCAACTCAGGAAGCCCCTGTAATGCAAAAGTTATTTGGGGAGAAAGTAACCAGGAGGGGCCACCAACACTCCTTTCTGTCACCTTACCAAGTTTCCAGGTAACAGGGAAGGCATCTTACAGCAGTGGATGTGAGTGAGAGTTACCGCAGGCTGTCAGTATGGACTGTACTGATAATAACCCAGTTCCCCTTATTATCTAGTTGTCTATAGACTTGTCTATAGTTCACACACATAAAATTAGGCCCATTTAGTTGCTCTTGCCCCTTCACTGCAAAGGCCCTTGGTGACAGAGCTGGACAGTGTGAAATGTCTCTGAGGGTATTTGATGTTCCTGAGGTAGGAAAAGTGTCAGCCCATGAGGGTGAGGCCAGGATCACTGAGTGAAGACATATGAATGAACACATACCATTGCTGCTTGCCCCCAAAGGAAAACCTTCCTATATCTTTATCAGACTGCCCAGTCACTCAGTGTGGCCTAAATCAGGTGCCTCTTAGAGGCCCATGGGTAGACAACAGTGGGATAAACACCCAGTGCTCGAGTTTTGTGTGTGTGTGTGTGGGGGGGGGGTGCGTGTGTTGTGTATGTTTGTGCCTGAGATAGAGAGAGGTATACACATGAAGGAAATGATTTCTGAATGCTATGGATGTTATCTGAAGTACGGGACACAATCTTAACTTCCCCCACATGAGAGGCAATCTCTGTGGGGGAAGGCTGTGTTAGTTACACTTAATTATGATCTTGGAAGTGGAAAGCAAGTTAGATTTCCTCTTCTTATATAGGTTTATCCTGTCTTAAGCTTTAGGGAAAAATTATTCTGTCCTTTACTCTTTGGTTGTATGTGACCTGATTACGTACAACAGAATTTAGAGATTATGTTTGCTATTCTTTCATCTGTCCCATTCTTGTATCTATTTTCAGGTGTTTTGACATGTGTGTCTGCATTTTTGATGGATGCATTTTCTGGGACGTGTAGTTGTAGGAAGCAGTCTCGGGCACTTTTTCAAAGTGTGGCTTTGGGTTTCAGCTGGGAATCTGGGGACAGAATATAGAATGACTCGTTGTATTCTAGGTGTCACATAAAATGGACGAAGCCAAAAGAACATGACTGAAATGATTCCTGGTCTAGTTTTGGATTGTGTTCTTCAGAGTTACTGAAGAAAATACTATTTTCTTCACAAGCATCATATTTCTGTATGGGTAAAGCTTAGGCAGAAATGTGAAACATCTTACGCGGGCCATTTTATGTTTAATTGCTTGTGGTAAATTCACCATTTCAGGCCTGGTCCTTGAAGCTTACATTCTTGGAATTCTAGGCCTCTTTCTGGGGTTCTTTTAGACACAATCTCTACATGTAGACCAGTTTAAGTAAAAGTGACATGATGAAGCAGAAATTGGTTGAAGTCAAACAGCCATTGGTGTTGTTGATCCTCTCCCTCACCTGTCTTGCCAGACTGTATACACTATTAGAATGATTATCTTTCTATCAAGTGGATCTCCTGACACCAGACTCCTGGAGTCTGGCAAGATGTAGGTCAGAGACAGAATGGGTGATTAACTTTCCAGACCTGAATTTGCTTTTAAATGGCTTCTGGCTGCCCCCACCCCCAACTCTATTTCCTTCATGATCCTGGGGATGGTACCCAAGGACTCATCCATGCCATGGCAGGCAGACCTTCTACTGCTGAGCTACATCTACCAACTGTGGAATTTCTTTTTTAAATAAGGCAAGTTTACCTCTAATGAACACTTTCATAAAACTTCAAAGATATTGACTCCCTGTGGAGGAACTCAGAGGTGTCTCTAGACTAAAATCTGATTTATTTCTTGCCAGTGTTCAGGGTAGGGAATCAAATCCTAAGCCTTTGGTGTGTGTGTGTGTGTGTGTGTGTGTGTGTGTGTGTGTGTGTGTGTGTGTGTGTGTGTGAGAGAGAGAGAGAGAGAGAGAGAGAGAGAGAGAGAGAGAGAGAGAGAGAGAGTCCTTTTGGAGGTTATCTTGCTTAAACAAAGGCTGGGCTTGAATTACTACCTCCTAAAAGAAAGTCTTCTGCTGCTTCTTTTCTATAACCAAGGTTTTATAAAAGAGATGGCTTCTTGTACTTTGCCTTGGGAACCCTAGAAGTGAGTTGTCAGCTTCTTTATTGGGCTGAGAACTTGGTATACAGAGAGATAAGAAGCCAACTATGAGATTGAGCAAGTCTCAGAACCACCTAGAATCAAGATTAAAACAACAACACCTTCTTGGACTATCTGATTCAATATCGTGGCACAGGGACAAACAAGAGTCACCCTAATCTCTTGCAGGCTTTCTAAACTTATCCACAGTCACAGCTCTGATATCAGGAGAGGCAAAGGCCAGAGTGGAATGAAAGTTTATACGTCCGTTTGACCATCTAGGCTGTTATTTACTTCTGCAGGAGTAGAAGTGATCTGGAGCAAGGGGAGAGAATTTCTGACAATCTTTATCAGTAAATATAAGGCTGGTCTGCTTTTTTTTTTAGATTGGAGTTTTCTGTTTAATAAATAAAACTTTCCACATGTCAATCTAAGAAATGTGGCATTTATTTGAGTGAATGAAAGATTCATAAAGAGTCACATGGTAGGGTGTATGGGGTGCAGATTTATTCTGATTCTGAAGTCCTGATAGGAAAGAGCAGGTCTCTTTGCTCAGGTATCAGGGTTCCAGCCATGCCTGGCTCTGTGGGCAACCTCAGCCTTAGAAATTAAGCCCAGACCCCTCGGCTGGGGCGGGGGTGGGGAAGATGTTCATTCTATTTTGAGGGGATAAGTTCCTGTTCATACATCTCTGTGGAGATGGCAGGAAATAGGCACAAATGATCTTCTGGGGAAAAGAACTGGGTGATGAGATGCACTTGAGTTTAGTGTTCAGTTCAGACTGTTTTCCTTCTGTTACTCTGAACATTTGAATAGTGGAAAGAGAATTATTCCTGTGTACAATTGTCAATCCTGCCAGGAAAGTTATGGCTGGCTTCTAAAAGAGCTCTGCCTATCTCCCTTTGTCCCACATTGGGAAGGCCTCCTGGTCAATAAATACATATTAATCATGTGAAAGGATTGACATGCAAATGAAGGGCACCATTGACAAGCCTGGATGGCCGAGGGAGCCCCTGCTGCAGCTGTAGTCCAGCCTCGAGAAGCTGGGACAGCATCAAGCTCTTTGCTGGGTGTTTTCTAGAAGGCAACACACCCTTTGCCAATAAATAAGTGAAAGAATTGGACTGGAGATAGCTTCAGGATCTTTTCCTTGCATGTTTCTTAGCTCTGTCAAGTTCAAGTCTCTGGTTTCTTTTCTTTTTCTTTTCGTTTTGTTTTATTTTGTTTTTTCCTTTTATTAAGTCAAGAAATAGGCAGGCCATTCTTTGGACTGCTGTATCTCTCGGCCCCAACTGGAAGTCTCCAAAGGTACTTTGTTTTTGTGATCAAAGAAGGGAAGTTGAACCAAATCAGAGAAACAGTTAAAAGCTTTAGGTGAATTTCTGGAGGAATGCTTGATATTGCAGGAATAATTATTAGCTGTCATTGTGAATTACTGCTTATAAAATAGCATGCTGCATATAGCTGTAGCTTTCTTACCAGAGCAAAAGATACTATAAAATGACATTAGAGTAGGTGTGATGAAGCCTCGACTCAGTTTTTCTATGTGCATAACACCTGTGGGTAGATAGTCACAACTCTGTATTGTTAGAGCACATATGGCCACCAAAAACATGATTTTGGTGTCAGGATATATTTAGAAAGTCTTGTGTTGTAAAGGCAAAACAAGCTTCAATTTGTGTGTGTGCCCAGCAAGTATTTGGAGTGAATATAGTTGCTTTATCCATTATGAATCACTATACATATCTCTGTGACAGGCTAAGTTATTATTTATACTGTTATTGAAAAAAAACTTACTTGAGTCATTGATCCAAGTCTGACTTTTATCTTTCTTTTGGGGCTGGAGATTCTTCAGGCAAGCAATTGGACTTTTCATGATTCAGGTTCCAAGTTCCATGAACCTTTTCTCACCTGGAAAATTTGAATTCAAGAACATTAACATTGGACCCTAAGCCAGCTGATTTCAGTGACAGACCTTCTCAGGCTATCCATGTTAAAATGGATCAGAGTTTGCTAAAGACCATGGATGTCTTGGAGGTTGGCAGGCTAGGACCTGGGAACAGTTTTGGGGGAAGTGTATACTGAACCTGGTAGTTGTTTGCTCCCCCACAAGGTTGTGTGCCCAATCTTATCTAACGCTCAGCAACTGAATCTTAGATCCTATCCCGCAAATCCGAGGGAACAAACAGGAGTAAAAACCGAGAGAGAAATCCCTTTCTTCTGTTCGTAAGAAACATTATCTTGGGATACCTTGGGAGTTATGTATGTCTGAAAATGATATGGGAACCCAGCCTTTTCTGTCTTTGAGGGGCTTTATTAGTGCTGCACAGGATATCCACTTGCAAAACACACATTTCCTTTTAAATAGATTTATAATAATGCTTTTAAAAAATATAGGTGCATGCTGACTTAGAAAATCTATACCTTTGTAAGATTAAATACAAAGATTCCTAAATTCTTACCACAGGTCTGTGATACTTAACACGTTTTGTGAATATTTATCTAGACTCCAGATGAATCCAATACTACCTAGAATTCGAATGTATGGAACATGCTTTCTGGTAAATTACTGTGCGTGTGTGAGAGGGTGGAAGGGGGGAAGGGGCTGCTGCTAGAGATAAATCATTTAACATGATTTTTCTGTATTGTGGAGAAGCAGGCTGAGCTTCATTTTTTGGATTATGATTTGTATTATGAAATGCTTATCAAATGTTTTCCAAAGATTAGTTTAATTTTAATTAAATAAACCTTTCTCAAGAGGAGGCTCCCAACTATTCGTTGTACCCAGAGGCTAACGTACTTGTTGTTTTTAATTATTTTCTGCTGTTACCCAAACTGCTTTGGGTACTCCTGCCCAATTAAATCAAAGGCACAGGTTCCTTATACACAATATGTTTAATATTTAATTTTAATTAAATTAATTAAATTGTTTATTTAATTTTATGTGCATTATTGTGCTTAGACTAATGCAAAATTTATGATTGTAGGAATTGGGGTGGGGAGGTGAATCGGAAAGCTTCCAAACAAGCTCATTACAGAGCTTCAAGGAAACTTTACCCTCCTTTCCATGGGAAACAGGCATGGTTGACCGTAAACCTTCCAGCATGCCATGGCTCAAGCTGCAGTAAATTTTGTTTGTTTCTCTGGCTCATCCTCTAGTGCCTGCCTGCAATGGGCAGATGTTGCAGCTGCTCGGCAGAGGAAAGGTTATGTGCAAATGTCTATGTGTGGCTGTCCCCTTATGCTCCAGTGACATTTTGTACTTTGCTGAGCACGGAGCCATTAGCACTGTACTCCTGTGTGAGGACCATTTTCCAAAGACCTTGATAAAACTTCCCATAACATCTTACCTCTGAGAAAGATCCCATCCCAGACAGCTTGGAGCTGTCTGGTGCAGGTCAGCACCAGATGTATAGATGTTGGGTGGGACTCCCCACTGATCTGCAAGCAACTGTTTTTCAGGGAAGGATCCTTTGGCCTGGTGCAGCTTCCATCACAGTAAACCTGTGCAGGATGCCCAAACAAGGATGCACAGACAAGGAGTGCTGAGCCTCCTTGTCTGTGCACAGCGACAGACTTACTGGATCTCACAACAGAATGCAGTTTCCAGAAAGTGTATTTTTTTTTTAATCACAGATCACAGACACACACACACACACACACACACACACACACACACACACACAATTGAATTAAAAAAACAAACAACCTAGGATAGTCCCCAGAATACTTAGTTTTTGTTTGGAATTTCTCACATTTACATGGTTTCTAAAATATTTAAAACACCAAGCGTAGGAGTCAATCAATTGAAGGAGCCCACTGAATTTTGAGGCATCTTATTACCTCTCTTCTCTCTTTTCCTGACTTAAAATAGTTCGTTGCATGGTTTGGCATTTGGGGTATCTGAGCCCAATTTTCTAAACTTGACCTCAAGAAGTGCTGTGCTCTGTGAGCCTTTTTTCATTTTGGGGTTTTACTTGTCTGAACCATGGTTGAATATTTACAGTTATCATCACTCTATAAATTTTTTTTGAGGGAGGAGATTGAGCTTTCCTGGTGCTATCTGTTTATTGAGACTTATCAGTAGTTAGTGAAACATGACCTTTACCTTGATTGTCTCAATCACTGGCAAACAAATAAAAAAATAAGAAAGAGGAAAATACAGAAACAGGGAAGAAAAGGAAGAGAGAGAAAGAGAGAGGACAGAGACACAGAGAAAAAAAGTCCTTAGGAGTTAGTTACATTCCCTTTTTTCCCCCTAGCACCTTCCATGAGAATGTAACTGCTAAAAATAAACTGCTTTCTCTTTGTTGTTGTTTGCTTCCCCCCTAAGGTTGGTTTTGTTTCAGTAGATTAAATATTATCATAAAAGTAGCTGATGATGCAGTAAATTAAAAATCAGTTTGTGGAATAGTTTCCTTCGATGGCCCTTAACCAGTTGGGGCAAAACATTAGTTTTAAGCCAAATGCATTTGTCAGGAGGACTTTTTTCTTCAAAAAAAAAAAAAAAAGGCTTTGGGAAAAAATACAGAGAAGCACGGTTAACCAGAATGAACCTAATGAAAAAGAAACCCTGAATTTGGAGAAAGATTAATGTTGGCTGATGCTGCTTAGAAAAAAAAATCACTTCCTCACTCTCTATTTCTGTGGCACATTTGTAAGGTTGTGGCCCATTTTTAGTACAAAATATAAGCCTTCATAACTGTAAGAAATGCTTCGGAGGGCAGATTCAATCGAATTTGTGGGTCGTTCCTATATCTCCAGTTTTAGCACCGAATTATGAATTAAACAAGAAGAATGAATAACAAATCAGGATTTGCTTAAACTTAGCTTTGTGTGGTGGGACAATGAGCATTTATTTGAATGCTATTGCTTAATGAGGTTGTAGGTTTTTTTCCCCACCAAAAGAAGATACACGTACATATGGTGAAGACAATTATCGGAAGTTCATTTTCTGGGCCCATCTTAATAGCCTTCTTGTGGCAACAGAAAATGTCTATTCAGATTTAGAGTCCTTGTAAACTTTACAATTAAGGTTGATTTGTAAAGTATGTTATAGAGGATGGTATCAGACACGTTAAAATTGAGATACGCGCGTGCATGCATGCGTGTGTGCATGTGTGTGTGTGTGTGTGTGTGTGTGTGTGTGTGTGTGTGTGTGTTTGTTTTGCAGACATGTTAAATGGTTTGCGTTTTAGGATTTCAGCAACATGGTAAGAAATTGCCAGGCTTCTTGCAGCTGGATCACTGGTTAAAAAAGACCAAACTTTCCAGATGCAGAAGTTTCCAGGTGTACTTGCAAAACTTCAGTCAGCTAATCGCAACTGAGAAATAATGTGCTGTATGGTCCTCATGAATGTCTTCACCATATGCTGAAATTGGGGTGCAGAAAGGAAAGGTATGAGGACCATGAACAATGGAGCCGACAAGTGGAGATACACTGGGAATAACTTCTTGTATTGCTGGATGTGAAAAAAACAAAAACAAAAAACTTCTCAGACTTCAAATGTAACAGCATTCCAAGCTTGTTAAAGAAGATTAAACAAAGGGGCATACAAAATAGACATATGTTCTATCACTTGTTTACCCACACAGCATACTTTGGAAAATTAAGGAGGAATCTGATATGGCTTGTGTAGGTAGATATTTTACCTAAACAACGTTACCTTCACTATTAATTGTTTTATAGCCTTTTTATTTTCAAAGAACTTTAGATTTACAGAAAAGTTGCAAAGATCATTATTTTACTTTTATTGCTGTCATTGCTTTTAATTTGCACATTTCTGTCTTTTGGAGGAGAATGTTCTGAGGAGTCAGAGGTGTGTTTTGGGAAAGTATGGCCTCCTCTAGGCTTTTGTATCTTTGTAGGAAGAGATCAGGTCTTCACAGACAAAATACACTACAAAAATAGGTAAGTGTATTCATATAGCAGACTATGTTAAAAAAAATCTAGGTCTAGTTCAAGGCCCAGCTCTGCCTGGATTTTTTTTTGTAGGTTTTGTGGTTATATTTCCTCTTCTTGCTCCTGTCCTATTAGCTACTAGACAGGGTAGATCTTACTATACGGTGACTGTGTCACATTTGAACCTCTGACAAAAACTGGGCAAAACCAGTAGCCTGGTTCTTCCTCTCCTAGTTGGTAAAAGATTTGTTTAGTTCCAAGGCCAGTACAGGGCTTGAGCCAAGTCATTCAATTTTGTGGCCTTGAGCAGAAAGTCCCTCATTTCCTATGTTCAGTTTTATTTCAAATGCGCTCCATTTTTAGGAGCTGGGAGCTAGGGAGATGGAGAGAAGAGGAAAAAAAAAACCCCAAAACAATGACCTTTTGGAAATCCATTATAAAAAACACTTTGAAGGATCTTAAATTTAAGACAGAATTGACTCCCTCCTTCAGCTACCCCTCTGTCCAATCTACCCCCACCAGGGGCAGCTAATCACATTCAGGCCAAAGGCAGCAGAGCTGGCTACCTGGCTGCAGCCCAGAGGATATTTTATTTTATTTACAGATGAGCTGCTACCCCTGAAATCTGGATTCATTTGGAAGCTGTGACAGAAGGCATCCTAGGCCCATTTCAGCAGCTCCAGCTCAGAGCTGTGGTCGGACTTGCCTTAATTAGCTGTGTCATTCAGAACAGAGCCCATAAGCCAGCAGGCTTGGAGGAGGGGCAGCCTAGCATCTTCAGCAGCCCTCTCCCAGCTCCAGAGGGGACTCCATACACATGTGTGCAGTCAGGGCTTGGGCATCCAGTGGATGTAACTCCAGACTCCTCTCTTTCAAAAGGAGCTCCAAATCATGTCTCAACAGCAACCTATCTTCCAGAAGCAATGGCTTTAAGCAGGTTACTCTTATTCCAAAGCTACTGTGACTGCTCAAAATCTCTTAAGAGTTCTCTCTGAGAGTTTGTTTATAAATCATATATTTGCACACAGGCCCTGCAACAAATTAGTAGAAAGAGCCTTGATGGTGTGGTTGTAGCTGCTATTCTTATTATTCGCTGTAAACTCACTTTTGTACAAGGTAGTATTTCTTATGGGTGAAAGGTAGGTCTAAATTATAAACATATATGAAAAATTAAAAAAATAGCAACTTCTAGTTTGAATATTCAGCTTACTCCTTAAATTTGCCTTCAACTGGGCATACATGATTTACGCCTGTAATCCTAGCTATGCAGAAGGCTAAGATCTGAGGATCATGTTTTGAAGTCAACCCAGGAAGGAAAGTCAGTGAGATTCTTATCTCCAGTTAACCATCCAAAAGCTGTAAGTAGAGCTATGATCAAATGTTAGAGTGCCAACTTTGAGTCCAAAAGCTAAGAGTCCAGACCTGAATTCAAACCCTAGTACTGGCAGAAAATAAATAAACCTATCTTCAGTGCCCAAAGTCAGACCTACTCTCTCTCCTAGAATCAAGGACATTCAGAAAGGGAGTTGAACAGGAAATGGAATATTCCCTGAAAGTTTGAGTATGTGGTATTGTTAGATTAGGTCCTCCGTATGACTTTGAAGGGAGAAGACAGGACATTGATGATGTCTACAGAGTCATCAGGGAAAAATCAGAGCTCATAAAATTATTCCACATAGAAATGGTTAGTTAGTGCTGTTTTATTTGTGGGGCTCTCTAGACTTTCCGGTGGCCCTGCCCCTTCCTTCTCCGCTCCTTTTCTCCCTCTCCCCTGTCCTTTCCTCTTCTCTCCCTCCCCTCCCTTCTCCTCTTCTCACTCTCCCTTTCCTTCTCCTCCTCTCCCCTCCCTTCCTCCCTCCTCCTGTTCTCCTCTCCCCTGCCCTTTCCTCCTGCAATAGAGTCCAGAGCCTGATGCATGCTAGGCAAGCATTCTACCACTGAGCTGCATCCCTAAATTCTATTTTTGGAAGGAGAGTTCAGTGGCCCAAGGAAGGGCCTGGTGTAGATGCGCAGTGCAATGGGAGGAGGCTGTTGAGGAAATGAATCTGTGCAGCTGTGTGGGCTGGGTGAAGAGGGGTTTGCACATCTGCCTGGGACAGCTGGGACCAGGTCTCCGAGAGTCACTTTAGGAGGAGTACGTGTATAGGGGTAACTTCTCCTGTCAAACCTTAGGAGAACAGGCTGTTCCTTTTAGCACAGGAATTACCCTGGTGGTGTTCTGCACCTGATCATGCTCTGGCTGTGTGACCTTGGGTTATGACTCTTATTTCTCTGAATGTGAATCTAATGTCTGTAAGATAAGCTTAAACCAGGCACCGGTGGCTCACATCTGTAATCCTAGCTACTCAGGAGGCTCAGATCTGAGAATTGTAATTAGAAGCCAGCGTGGGCAGGAAAGTCCATGAGACTCTTTTCTCTGATTAACCACCCTGAAACTGGAAGGGATGCAGTGGTTCAAAGTTGTAGAACACTAGAATTGAATGAAAAAGCTCAGGGGCAGCACTCAGGCCTTGAGTTCAAGGCCTGTGACCCCAACCAAAGAAAGAAAGAAAGAAAAGGGATAAATGTAATAGATTTGCTGGGCCTTTCTCTACTTGGGATTCTAGTACAGGATGAGGAGGGCTTTATAAGAAGTCCTAGAATTTCTAGGTTTTTTTCTAGAAGAGCATCAGTCTTCAGTTTATTAAGGACACTCAGGACAGCCCAGGACATCTTGCTTGGGGCTGAAAATGCTGCTTCATTCCACTCAGAAGCTCTGTCTGGTAGTATCATGTGTCTTTGATTAATACAAATGGGAAAATGAATTTATTATTGCTCAATAAATATTTAACAAGTAAATAGCACTTATAGGATACCTGGCGTATTGTTGGCCCTTGATAAATGAGAGTCATTATTATTATTAATATGATTATAAGCAATCTGTTTGGCCAAGGTTTTCAAAGTGTGGGCCATAGTAGGAACTTTCTGTGAGTACTGGGGAGATAGTTGATGTTCAGCCTTTCTAGGAAATGAGATGAACTTAGGCTCCTGAGATCCAGGCTGCCAGGTCAGAAGGGCAGGAGAACAAAATGTTCATTTTGGTCACTCCTGGGCCTTGATCCAGGATCTCAAGCTCTCCTTTCACTAGAGTTGGTCTCTTTCCTCCCTAGCCCTGAGCTGGCTCTAGTTTCCAGATGGTAAGGCTGCTCAGCTCCCGTGGGTAGGGTTCTTAGATTGTGCCTGAAAGCTGAAGGCCCAGCTGTGTGTCTGCTCTATGAGAAGGGGTCTTATGCAGGCAGCTATGAGATTAGAATCTGTTGATCATTAATTTTTTATTGTTATTATTAAGGTGATACACAGAGAGTTTACCATTTCATAAGTCAGGTAACAAGTACATTTCTTTGTAGGCAATGTCACCTCTCCATTTTAATTTATTTTATTTTATTATTATAATTATTAGTGTGTGTATAGAATAAGGACTTGGAGAAATAATTTAAAACAGAAAGATTTATTCTGGCTCATGGTTTTAGAGGTTAAAGTCCATGTCCAGTGGCTTCATTCCTTCTGGGATGTGGTGAGGCAGAACCTTGTGGCAGAAGGGGATGGTAGAGCAGAGATGCTTTACCTCAGGTATGGTAGGAAGCAGAAGACAGACCCTTTAAATGTATGGCTCATGTGGTACACTTTCTCCACCAGGCCCCATCGTGCATACTTAAACTACTTCCCAATATATTATTTGAGTTTTGACTCAATGAGATAAGCTATGATTAGGTCTGAGCCCTCCTGCTCATCTGTTGAAATACCCTCACAGACACCCCCACAGAGGTGTAGTCTGTAGTCTCCTATGTGTTCTTCAGGCCAATCAAGATGATAATCGAGATTACCCATCACAAGGAGAGATCTAAGACTTAAAAGGGACAGTCTTCTTTCTTAGAGATTTTCCATCTAGTTCACATAGGGGGCTTTGCTTTGGAATACAATGGCATAGTTGCTTTCCTAAAATTTTAAGTCATCCATCGTAATGAAAGCTAACATTCCCTGAGAGAGAGCGAAGGAAGGGATGGGGAAATGGCTGACTTATGTAACTGTAGCCCTTCTGGTTTTTTTGTATTTTTAAATAAAATAAATTTTAAAGAGCATGATGAAAACTATTGTTCATCTATTGATTTTCATTTTTTCCATCTCTTCTGACATAATATCTCATAAATTTCTGTCAGACCATTAGGATGAATCCGTGTGTGTGTGTCCCTGATCTTTTGTGTTCAAGGCTAGTGCTGTACCACTTGAGCCACTGTGTCATTTCTGGCTTTTTGTAGGTTTTTTTTTTTATGGTAAGAGTCTCTTGGCCTTTCCTGCCTGGGATGGGTTCCAATCTCAGTTCTCAAATCTCAATCTCCTGAGTAACTAGGATTACAGGTGTGATTTACTTCTTTTTTTTTTTTTGCCAGTCCTGGGTCTTGAACTCAGGGCCTGAGCTCTGTCCTTGGGCTTTCTCAAGGCTAGATCTTTATCACTTGAGCCATAGCACCATTTCCAGCTTTTTTTTCTAAGTATGTGGTACTGAGGAATCAAACCTGGGTCTTTGTGCATGCTAGGCAAGCACTCTACCAGGAGGTCAAACTCCCAGCCCCAATTGCTTCTTTTTTATATTTTATTATTTTTTCATATATTTTTAATTGTAATTAATAGAAGGGTTACATTATACTCACCAGATAGACGATGCATTACTTCACATACATTGATACTCTTTCTTGTGTCTTGGTCCCCATTTCCCTCCCCTGACCCCAGCCCCTCATCTTGTTTTCCTCCTTTCCCTATCTGACTTTAGATAACCAAATACGCATATATACAATATATCAGATAATCAGGAGAAATACTGTAACAATATGAGATTAATCAAAGGGCAACAAAAGAGAAGAGAAGTAACATATTATATTAAGAACAAGAATCAGACAAGATAAACCTCTTGTTTCCATATCCTGGAGATCCTTTCATTTAGTCTCATTCTATATGATCATATGTGCCTAGGTTTTGAGCTATTGTAATCCTCTGTTAGGAGAGTCCTAGGTGTGTACTGATTATTACAAATGAGGGAAACCATTGAGCCTATGTTCCTTTGGATCTGGCTTACTTCACTTAATATGATTTTTTTCCAAGTCTTTCCATTTCCTTACAAATGGGGCAATGTCATTCTTTCTGATGGCGGTGTAGAATTCCATCGTGTATAAATACTATATCTTGTTGATCCAATCATCTACTCAGGGGCATCTACTTCTATCTATCAAGCTGTATTTTTGTTTTCATTCCACACACAGATACTAAGATACATTAAGTAACTTGCTGTTAATGACAGGGAGAGATGACATTTAAAGCGCAGGTTCTTTCCAAATTAAAATGGAATTTCCAGCAGGCTGAAGAAACCGAACAATATAACGATATCAACGCGATATCAACGGTAATCCAGAAAGGCTCTCAGGAAGAAGATAGTTTCTATTTGGCTCTTGACTGAATCCTGAGCAGCAATGGGATGAAGCAGACATGGCCTGAGGCAATGCACAACAAGAGAGGGGAAAAATTGAGGCCATGGGTCCATAGTGAAGGCTGAGCTCCTGGGTCAGTGATGTACCTATAGTTGTTGTTCTGGGGTTGGGTGGCAAATGCTGAACAGTCTTTGCTTTCTCCCACCTTTGGTTTTTACCTTGTTTTTAGCTACTTGAGGCTTCTCAATATCCACCAGTGGCAAAGACCATTCCATTGCTCTTTCTCTATAGACAGCAGTGAGACTTAAGTAAACCTGCCAGGGATTTGATGCCTTCCCTTTTTCTTCTTTGTCCTTTGTTCCTTTCTCCCTCAACCCCTGAATCATTTTCTCCTTTCTCCCCTTTCTCCCTCTTTCCTAATATTTGCTATCAAAAGCTAGCATTTAATCAATCATTAAATTTTAATTTAAAAAAATCACCCACAGTGTAGAATCCCAACTCTGTCACTGAACCATTATTTTCTACTTTTGCAGGTCCTGTCTCGCTGCACATGAGATGCATTCACATGTAGCAAGCACGCAGTAGATAGAGTCTTAGGCCTCTTTTGCTTTTCAGACCTTGATGTCAGGACATTTCCTTGTGCTGCGTTGTCTTTGTGATCACAAAATCATAAATGGCTGCCTACTCCTAGAGCGGGGGAAGGTGCCTGGGGGGTAGCAGTTCCCCATTGTGGCTGCCTTTCTGCTTCCTTGTAGCTGATGCTGTCATGGGGGTGGGGACCTGAAACAGTCAGGGATAGAATATTGAGAGGTTTAGGCTGCTGAGAATGGGAGGTAAGGCAGGTGATAAGCCAATGCACAGGGTCTCTTGTGCATCGCTTTGGGTGTCATTTTATGGGGATGGAAGGGGTGGCCTGCCTGATTTGCAGGTTTAAATGGAAGTCTGCTGCTAACATTGGGGAAGTCCTTTAGACTCTTTGAGCCTTAGATTCTTTGCCTGTAAAATGAGGGACAGGAGCTTTTATTTATCACTCGAGAACATTAAGAAGATGAAATGAAATAACACTTGAAAAATGTCTAGGATAGCTTTCTTCTATATTTTTTATATTCTTCAAATAGTTATGCAGAGATTTCAATTTAACATGTTCACTTATGTATACAATACATTTGATTGGCGTCACCTTCCATCATTCTCCCTCATCCTTCTATCTAGTCTATCCCTATTTATGCCCTCAAGCCTCTACTTCTGTTTTCAAGTATGTGTTTTGAATATTGTGACTGTGCTCACCTACCGTACCTTTCTTTTCTCTTCATCCATTCTCTCTTCTCCCATAAGTCTCACCTGCTTCCAACAAAACAGGGTTCAGCTTCTTGGTATTTTATTTTGTTAAATTGTCTGTTAATTATTCAAAGAGGTTATACCATAGGAAAAGTGTTTCTATACTTCCCACCTTTCCTGATGTGATTGGCCTTGAACTCCTGAGTGCTGAGACTATAAGCCTTACCCCTTGACCCCACATTTGCCTTACCTCCCATCTTCAGGGCCCCACTTGGCCCCTTAGCTTTTACACCCAAGGCTGGTACTAATGCTTGAGCCACTGCTCCACTTTTGGCTTTTTGATGGTTAATTGCAGAAAGGAATTTCTTGAGCTTGTCTGGCTGGGATGATACACAAAACTATTTCTCTGTGAGGATGTGCTGGTGATGGGATGTGCTAAGGGGCCTATCTACTTCACAAATTCTGGGGAATACCAACTATATCTCAAATGTAGCATGAGCTAGAAAGGCAAAATCTCTGGTGTCACAGAGTCTAACTACAGTCTTGTCTGGGAGATCACTAACAAACAGATAAACACAGAATAAGGATTTCTCCAAAGAATAAAGAATTGCCTTACAATGAGGCCCCAAGTTCAATCCCTATAATTGGAAAATGAATTCTCACCATCAGAACTTGTGAAAAGGAATAGCAAATATTTAAATTGGAAAGTGGAGGATGACAGATGAATTTCACATAGCAGGATCTGGACATATTTTGCTAAATATGGAGTTGGCTTGGAGAATGAGCTATTTATGATTTTACAGGGGACAAAAACTAAAGAGCATGTACTTCTAGGCCAATTCCACTGAGTGGTTAACCTTGAGCTTGGGTATGCAAGGTGAAAAGGATAAGCAAATGAAACAGAGGAAGAGATGTGAGGACAAGCCACAGTTTCCCCCTGGGCAGGGTGGTGGAACAGTTCCTTGCAGCCCATGTAAGGGCGCAGAAGTTAATTTGTCCTTTTCAGAGTGGTACCTGGAGTCAATGGAGAGCTTGGTACAGGAATGAGATAATGGATGCAACTTACAGCTGCAGTATTACACAGCATATTTAAAGTGATAGGAAGAAATGTACTATTCATTATAAGGAACATTATATTTTATTTTATTTTTATGCTGGTACTGGAACTTAAATCAAGGCCTAAGCACTATCCCTTAGCTTTTTCATCCAAGGCTGGTACTAATGCTTGAGCCACTGCTCCACTTTTGGCTTTCTGATGGTTAATTGGAGAAAGGAATTTCTTGAGCTTGTCTGCCTGGGATGGCTTTGAATGTGGGATTTTCAAATCTCAGCCCCTTGAATAGCTAGGATCACAGATGTGAGACGGGTGCCCTGCAATGAATCGGGAGATATTTTAGATGGTGGTAAGTTTGTGCATCAAGATCTCCTGTAGATATGTCTGAGAATGTTATGGCTTCTGTGTTTCTTGGTAGAAATAGGAGGTGATGAGCAGATAGTAAAGGAACCATGGGTGGAACATGGCTGCCTTGTTACACCCAGCAAAATATTTGAGATGTGGTTTCCAAGACCATATGATCAATAGGGAAGGATGGGAAGGAGTGGAGAAGCCTAGATAGAGAGTAGCAACTGAAGGATAAGGTGCAGGAGTGCCAGAGCTGAAGACTGGAAGTCACCTAGATGTTGGCTGCCTCTTTTCTCTTCCCCTCGGGGGCTCCTCATTTTCTCTTCCCTACATGTCTGTGCTCCTGGAGGTGTCATTGGGGACACCTTCTCCTGCAGTTTCTTTGGGTTTGGTCGGGTTCCTTATCTCAAAGGTTGCTTATCTCAAAGGTCCGCCCCATCCTTGACTGCTGTCCAGAAGTGTGGGATATAAAGGGTAGATGGTCTGCAAACCCAAGGGTCGGCCTCAGTGGGGTTTTCTGAGAGGAAGTGTGTATCCAGGAAGTCTTGGGTGCTCGTGGCATCAGATGTTCCTCCCAGTGAACAAAGCCTCTGTCCACATAGTCCTGGCTCCCTCCAAAGCCCACAGATCAGGACAGTTTGTGAACTATGGTCTGGGCTTAGGCACATCATCTTATTGGGTTTGTCCTCACTTAAATTCTGGATCCAAAGGTGGGAAGACAGGAGACTCATCACATGGGTCCCTGAGAACCAGAGACTTAACATATTTGTGACCACTAGGCACAAAATATGAACTTTGCAGTTCAATTCCTTTTCAGTGGTGATGGAAATTGGTAAAGTGCCCCTTTGGGTGTGTCTGTATTTCCAGAGGGGATTAACTAAGGAGAAAAGCATGTCCCCAAATGTGGGCTGCACCATCCCATAGGCTGGGGGCCCAGGTGGCATGAAGAGGAAAAAGGAGAAAGTCTGAATGGCAGATATTCCTTATTTTATCTTCCTGGCCATCTGATGTGAGCTCCTTTGCTCTGTCCCCTTTACCACAGACTGATATTTCTGAAAGCGGGAGCAAAATAAATGATTTCTCAGTGAATGTTGTTTCTGTTAGGTATTTTCTCACAAGGATGAAAAGTCTGGCTATACCAATGAACCAGTGGTTTTGAAACTGGCTTATGACCTAATATTAGTCAGGAAACCATATTCACTAGTAGTTATGAAGTCAATCTACTGGATTGCGACCAAATTTTATGCAAAGCAAAGTGAATAAACTTGAGTAGACTAGGATAGAAAATATCAGAGTATTGGGCCTGGAGTTTGGCCTAGTGGTAGAGTGCTTACCTAGCATGCACAAAGACCCAGGTTTGATTCCTCGTTACTACATAAATAGAAAAAAGCCAAAAATGGTGCTGAGGCTCAAGTGGTAGAGCTCTAGCCTTGAGAAAGTCCAAGGACATGCTCAGGCCCTAAGGTCAAGCCCAGGACTGGCCCCCAAAAATTTATGAAAATATCAGAGTGTAGCTGTCCCATGAAGGACATGCTAAGTATTTCGTGTGACCTTGTCCAAAACATATATGTGTACATGTGTGTTAGGTTACAGTCTAAATGTTTTTTTTTCACCATAACCTGTAGCCACAAACAAGAAAGCAAGCAAGTAAATAATAATAATAATAATAATAATAATAATAACAACAACAAATGAATCATACAACCAACAACAACAAAAAAGACAAACCAAATCCTTGGGAAAATGCTTCATTATCAGAATCTGGCACTAAGATCACAATAGAAATAATCTTTTCCTTTCCCTGTCCTCAGAATGTGTGAAGTAGTCAGGAGCCTGTATCTACACAGACTGTGACATGTCTAGTTGTGTCCTGTCCTAGGAGGCAGAAAGTTGAGGTTGGAGGCTGAGGTTTATCTGGCAGGCAGATCATGAGAAGGAGAGCAGGCCAATGAAGATGTCAAGAGAGGTTTCTGAGCCAGAAAAGTTGGGATCCATGAAGGGTACTGGAGCAATGGAAACTAAGTCTCCTTCCTAGTTTGGATTTTGTGTACTTAGCACAATGATACAAGAATAGGCCCAATTCACCTTTTGTTAAGGTTAAAAGTAAGGTTGTATCTGTTGCAAATACAATGCATTGCGTATGATCCTGGAGGGCTTAGAGAGAATTATGGAGAGAAGGTGTGGTCAGAGCTGTGCACAGAGAGAGCAGGGTGCTGGATAAAGGACGTAAAGTAGCAGAAGGGTCAAAAGAGCTGTAGGAGTCAGCTACAAGCAGAGGAATGCTTGGAAGGAAGAGATTCATAGTGATAGAAGGAGGCGGAGAGTTTGGGTGCAGATATCAAGGAAAGCTGCAGGTGCAAGGGGAAGAGCAGGTTAGAGAAGATGCTGAGCTACCATGCTAAGGAGAGCCCGGACCAGCTTAGACCTGAAACTTCCAGAAAACAGTAAGGTCTGCACATGCAGAAGTAAGGGTCGATGAGTCTCAGCCACACGAGGACCCTCAACATATCTCTAAAATCATCCAAGCCTAGAAAGGAAAAGAGCCAGATTGAGGGTGGGGGCAGACGAGAATCTGGAGGCAGAATTTCCTTGTGGCAATATCTGGATACCTTGTACTGACATCTGGGCACCTGGCACCTACTTTTGGATATCAGGACCTCCCCTTACCTTCCACAAGCCTCATCTAACTGATCTAACAGTGCACAGAACATCAACCCTCTCACCTTCCCTCCAGAGGTCACCTGTGAAAGGCCTTTCACCATCCTGGTTCCTGCCTTTTACAAGGTAAGCCCCTCTGAGGCCCAAACAAACTGTAGAGTAAATATGACCATGACAAAAGGGCCCTCTCACTGTTCAGCTGTTTTTCCGAGATAAGTTCCCAAACTTGTGACCCTCTAGCTTCATTTAGCCTTTTGACTACTAGAATTACAGGTACGTATTCTTATATCTCACAGAGCCCTCTTAATCACCAGGCCTTCCTTTCCTTTTCAGAATGATTCCTTCTTCATCTTATCCACAACGTTTTCCCCACATTATTCTCAAAATTTGTAGAAAGAATTGGTAAGAATTGAAGGATGAGGCAGAACTCATCAATTGACTGAATAATTGTTAGGTATTGACTGGGTGTAGGTCTTCTTTTTGATGTGATGCTCATGTAACCATGGAAACTGGGATGCAGAACTGGCCCTGAGGGATCCCAGCTACTGGTGCATAGCAGAACCACCTTGGAGTTTTAAAAATCCAGATTCACATCTCCAAAGAGGAAGACTGACCCTGTAATGAATCTCTTTAAAGAGCTCCATAGGGCATTTGCTGCTCAGAAAATAAAAGGAATACTGTTTTGAAAAAAGAAAGTCATCTCCCTGAGATGAAGTAGTAAGTCCTAGGAGAAAATGAGATGGTAGGTGCTGGGTGGGACAGAGATAAGGGAACATAGAGCAGAAGCACCAAAAGTCCCCGGAATGGGTGGGCATACTAGAAGGGATGATCCTCACACTGAGTCTTGAAGGATTTAGGGAGAAGGAATACCATATGCAAAGGCACGGAGGTTTGTCGGGCATGGCTGCTCATTCATGTAATCTTAGTTCATTGGAGGTCGAAGCTAGAGAGAGGATTGAGAATTTGAGGCTAGCTGGGACTATCTAGTGAATGTGAGACACTCCAGGGCTGTAGCATAAGACCCTCCCGTTAAAAACAAAAGGCATGCTGGTGTGTGTGTGTGTGTGTGTGTGTGTGTGTGTGTGTGTGTGTGTGTGTGTCCTAGGGCTTGAACTCAGGGCCTAGACTTTGTGAGGCTTTTATATTTTGCCCAAGGCTAGCACTCTATCACTTAAGCCATAGATCCACTTCTGGCTTTTTGGTGGTTCACCAGATATAAGAGTCTCAAAGAGGGGCTGGGAGTTTGGCCTAGTGGTTAAAGTGCTTGCCTAGCATGCACAAAGATCTGGGTTCGATTCCTTGGTACCACATACATACAAAAAAACCGGAAGTGGTGCTGAGGCTCAAGTGGTAGAGCTCTAGCCTTGAGAAAGTCCAAGGACAGTGCTCAGGCCCTGAGCCCAATCCCAGGATTGGCAAAAAAAAAAAAAAAAAAAAAAAGAGTCTCAAAGACTTTCCTGTCTGTGCTGGCTTTGAACCTTGGTCCTCAGCCTCCTGAGTCACTAGGATTATAGGTGTGATCTACTGGCTCTTGGTACAGTGTTCTATCTGAAAGTTGTCTGCATGTAGTACACACCTCACCTGCAAGGCCACCTGTGACTGTGAGAATGTCCTACTGGAAGACCCTGTCTTTCCATGAGAACTTACACGGTCTTCCAGGGTGTCTTAGGTGAGAAATAATTCTAGTTAACAATGGATTTATGCAAACAAGAGAAGCAACCCTATTAAACAGTGTCAGGCTGGGTGTGGACTTTTCTCAGATTTCATGAAGATCAGGCAAGAATGGATTAATAATGACAGGAGTCATTTATCAAGTCTTCACTGAGGCCAGTCCTAGCAGCTGTCTTGTTGCTGTTATTGCAAAGTAGGTATGATCTCATCCATTTTATTCAGCAGCTCAGTATCTCAGAGACAGAGTGACTGGCCAAAGGTCAGGAAGCATGTAACAGGAAGTGCTGGGAGCTGTGTCTAAGTTTTCCAGGGAAACACTAGTGGCTGAAAATGTGGCCAAAAGTGTATCTATTTGAAATATTGGGCAAGTTTTTTGTTGGTGTGGGCCTCAGTTTCCTCATCTGTAAAGGGATTAGGTAACAGAGTGTTCTACTGGAGCTGTTGAGGACCCAGTCAGAGGAAATGGTTCGTTGTAGAATCCATAATGTGGCACAGTAATTGTGGCAGTCATAGTCACTCAGCAGCATCGATTACACAGGGATAAGCAGGTACAGATGGCGTCTTGGATTTGACAATGGCAAAACTGACTACCCAGTTCTGAAATTCTCGAGCGGATTTTGAGTTATGACACTGGTCTTCCCGAGCATCTGATTTTCCCAAGGGCTAGAGGCTGACATAGGTAGCACCCTTCCAGTCCTGTGTGGGATGAGCCCCTGTTGGGAATATTGGCTTACTGGAAGGGCTTTGGTAGAGACCGTGGTTGCAAAATTATATGAAGAGGTGGGCGTTGGTGATTCAGACCTATATTCTAGTCATTCAGGAGGCTGAGACCTGAAAGATTGTGTTTGGAAGCCACCTGGAGCTGAAAATACCCCAAGACTCCATGTCTAATTTATCAGCAAAATGCAGGGCTTGAAGCATGGTTCAAGTGGATGAGCACCAACTATGATCAGGAAAGCCATGTGAGTGTGAGGCCCTGAGCACTCTGGTACAGGCTAACCTTCCCCATAATCCAAACAAAACAAAACAAACTAAGCTGTGGTGGGCATGTCGTTGACCAGTAGTTACCTGCCTTGGCAGCTGATGAAACAGCAGGCTGGGTGACAGTCCTCCACTCCATAGGTACTTAGGAGTAAAGCTCTTTGATGGGACATCCAAAGTGCCCATATATAGCAGAAGGCATTATACAGAATGAGGACTGTTGGAGGCCACTAGAAGCTGTCAGGCCAGTCAGGAATGAGCCAGGCAGGAGAGTCATGTGTATATGGGGATGTAAGAGTGCCACACAGTGGATGGGATTTTGGCCTAGTGGTGGAGTGCTTGCCTCGCATGCACGAAGACCCAGGTTCGATTCCTCAGTACCACACATATAGAAAAAAAGCCAGAAGTGGTGCCGAGGCTCAAGTGGTAGAGCTCTGGCCTTGAGAAAGTCTAAGGACAGTGCTCAGGCCCTGAGCTCAAGCCCAGGACTGGCAAAAAAAAAGTGTCACAATGGTGTTTTTCCATAGCCTATTCTGGGAACTGCAGGAAGACAAAAGCTACAAGACAAAGGCTTGAAGAAAATATCAGTGAGCACTGGCAATATTGAGCAACCTGCATGAGGGATTCACCAGCATACTGTGTCTCTGGGCTTGCAGGAGAGAGAGGAGGCTGTGAGCCCAGGACTGACTCTGGACTGGGAGAGTCCTGACTCGGTTGTCTTTAGTGTCCAGGTAGTTATTATCCCCCTAGGAAAGAAAAAGGACTCCATAATGTGATCCAAAGTCCCTTGGTGTGTGCTTGCAGCCTTGGTGATGACTTCCCTCAGCCATGTTAAAATAGACATGGTTTTCTGTCATGTGTGTCAGAGCTGTGTTTGCAGCACCTGCTGATGCAGAGCAGATGTGAAGAGAGTGACAATTCAAAAAACTAAAACGGTAGAGTCTGCAGATCTGTTGTGGACTGAGTAACTTTCCAGGGACCATGGGGATCACCAAGAGACAGAGTCTAGGGTCTCACTCATCAGAGAGCAAGAACACACAGATACACAGCCTGGATAGTTTAGCATGATCAGCAATGATGATGACAGCAGTTAACACTTGTGAGCATTGAGCACCCACGAGAGAGCGGGGTAAGTCAGTAACTTATCTGAGACTATGAGATAGGTGGAATTGCTTCTACTCGATTAAAGGAAACTGAGGCAAGAGGAGATTCCCTAAATGAAGCTAAAGGTCCTATGGATCTTTCAAATTTTATGGGGAAATGGATTAGAAACCCCATTTGATGACAGAAGAAAATAAAATTTAGAGAGGACAAGGTCATCGAAGTCATTCAAATTCATGCTCAATGGGCCAGTCTGTGTCTATGGGTTGTGTTCAGTCTTGCTGTGTGGTCTGTTGCCGGAACCAGACCTTTATCAAGCTTTTGACCATACACACAGTTGTTTTCTGCTGGTCTTTAGTGACTAGGGACCCCCCTGAACCCCATAAGGGGCTTTCTGGGCAGGATGTACTTTGATTGCCAGAAAGCCTGGGTATTTGGCTTCCTCTATTGCATTCCAAGTCCAAGGACAGAGCTATACTTCAGGGTTCCTCAGAGAGGCCCCTCAGTCTGCAGGCTGTACAGCTCAGCACAGGCCTTACTCCCAGAAGCTTCTTGACATGTTCCCATCTTCAATTGTCATCCTGCTGCTCCTACTCAGACTTCATCAGTGGTTCTGGAGCTTTTTGGACCTTTGTTCTGATGACATGTTATTGTAAAGTGAATTAAACAGCAGGAGCTCTTCTCTGCCTGAGGATGGCATGACACTAGAGTGTCCTTAGTACACTATGGCTGCACCTCAGGACCCCTTGGTCTCTTCAGAGCACATTTAAACTTTCCATAAGACAAGGCCTAAGGTTTGTCGGTCCTAACACTGTGCAATTTAGTACGCAGGTGCTTTCTCCTTAGGGTAATCTGAACATCTGGCCTTAGGGCCAGGACTACAATGGTGTGGCTGTGTTTGGGGTAGTTTTGAGGCTGGAGGATGAGTTAAAGGAGGAAGGTATCCCTACCCTTTGACACTACCATGAACAGCTGACTGCTTTTTCTCCCTCTTTGGGATTGCTGGATTTCAATAAAATAAGGCTGGTAGAGCTCTTGGCCAGATGTCAGCCCTATTGCCTCAAGGCACCAACTACACTTGTTTTTAGCACAGGTCTGAGTGGCATGTTTGGGGCCAGCCCGCTCTGGCACACTCAGTACATTAAATCTGGCTCCATGTTTTACTTGTCATGGAATTGGGAGATAAGCCAAGGTGTTCTGGGCACCTCCTTCCTTCAGCTGTCCCTCATCTCCCTGTTCCCATTTGAGCTTCTCCTGTCCACTGTGGCATCTGAATGGGCAAACAGAGCTGTTATTGTTTATCAAATTCTCCTGCCCCATATGTCAACTGCTCAAGGTCAGTTCTACTTGAGGCTTCAAGAGCTGAAATGCAAGAAGTCTGCTACTTGAGCTCTTCTCCCAGGCAGGGCCAGTGGGCGCTGTCCACTAGCACATGGCTAGCTAGGCCTTCCTGCCTGCTTTGCTTGGGGCAGCTTCCTTTGCTGGCCTACTGATCAGCTCACCTCTCTGTTCTCAGCACCCAATCCTGACCTAAGGAATTGTAAATAGTGTTATATATTTTAAAATTTATTCTTTGGAGGAAGTTGGGAACTGAGCCCAGGGCTGCCCACATGCAAAACATGTGCTCTACAGCCCCTCCCTTCACAAACAATTTTTTTTTTGTTGGGGTGGGGGGAATGTTCCTAAGGCTTGAACTCTGGTCCTGAGCTTCTGTTTCTGAGTTTTTTGCTCAAGACTACCACTCTACTCCTTGAGCCGTAGCTCCACTTCAGGCTCTTCTAAGTATTTTATTGGAGATAAGAATCTCATGGATTTTACTGCCTGGGCTGGCTTTGAACTATGATCCTTGGATCTAAGCTTCCTGAGTAGGTAGGATTACAGGTATGAACCCCTGGCACCCAGCCCACAGTCACAATTATCATGAAGGGTTTGGATATCATAGAACTGTCTATTTCTAACTCAAAGGGGGTGATCTATCTATCTATCATCTATCTATCTATCTATCTATCTATCTATCTATCTATCTATCTATCTATCTACCTATCTATCTATGTGGGGGGGGCTGTCCTGGGGCTTGAACTCAAGGCCTAGGCACTGTCCTTGGACACTTTTTGCTCAAGGCTAGCGCTCTGCCACTTGAGCCACAGCACCACTTCTGGCTTTTTCTGTGTATGTGGTACTGAAGAATCAAACCTAGGGCTTTGTGCATGCGAGGCAAGCACCCTATTACTAGACCATACTTCTGGTCCTCAGGGGATTATTTGGAAGGTGAAAGTGTCCAGTAGGCTTGCTGGGGAGTGGAGAAAGCTATGTTTTGCAAAGATCCAGAAGCCCCCTTTTTGGGGGGGGGGCAAGAGAGAGGGCTTTGCTATTTTGCTGGGGCCAGGTTTTCAAATCAGAAAGTGCCATGGAAGGCTATGGGAGGGAACAGAAGGGGATTTCTACTTGGGCTAGGGCCTCTTTGTATGGTAAGAGATTCTTTGAGTAACGGAAGCCATTTCGAAAGCCAGAGGAAGAGTTCTTTGTCTCCGTGGTTGGCTGAGAAAAGGTGGGATAGATGCCAGAAAGAAATATCAACTTCTCAGGGGAGGGCACAGAGAAGCTGGGAAAATTAATATTTGTCCACAAGGCCATGATGTCCGTACAGAAGGATAGTGCAGTCACCTGCTAGTATATAAATCTTTTGAAGTTCACTTTCTGGCTCCAGGTCTCCAATTCATATTAATTATATTACCCAGGAATTGAAAATGAAAATGTATAAATGTGCATCTTTCCGATAAGCATGCTTAAAACGACTTTACATGGTTTACCTTTCTAAAATATTCAGTGTTATCTAGGTGCCAGTGAGTCATGTCTGTAACCTAAACTCCTCAGGTGGCCGAGATCTGAGGGTTTTGGTTTGAAGCCAGCCTAGGGCAAGCAAGTCTGTGAGATTCTTATCTCTGAACAACTAACTACCATAAACCAGGAAGTGGAGTTACAGCTCAAGTGGTAGAATGCTATCCTTGAGCAAAAAAAAGGGAAAGGTCAATATCCAAAGCCTGAGTTTGAACCCAAGAATTGGCCCCCAAATAAATAAATACATAAATAAACAGATAAATAAAAACAAATACATAAAATAAAATCACTGTTGATCTCAACAGTATTTCCAAAGGCAGGGCCAGGGACATCATTTGTGATCCATGTATAAGGAGATGTTTGTGGGCTTGGTCCAGAAAAGGCTAAAAAATGTGACCAGTGACTCAGATTCCTATTTTTGCTTTCCTGAAGATTGGACTCTGGAAGAAAATGTTAGTTGGGTCTGAAGGTGGGGACAAGAATATGTGGCTGAGGGAGGCCAAGTCCTTGGTCAGAGGCACTGGCTCAGGACAATCCTTGAGCTACAGGAGGAATTCTAGGAGAGGTTGGATGTACTGACCAGGAGCCTACACAGAATTCAATCCATATGCACAGCTAGGAAATCATGATGCAGAGCCCTCAACTACTAGTCAAATTTCAGCTATTATATTAGGTCCCTTTGATTCTTTGGACCAGTAATGACATTTGTGAGGCACCATTGTGTTTAAGTAATTGATGGTGTGGCACAGGGTTGAGACTAGAATCCAGATTATAAGTAAAATTTTCTGGATTTTCTTTGCCCCCCCCCACCCTAAGACAAAGAAAAATGATAAAGTGAAATGTTAAGGCAGGGAAAGTATTTCAACTTATTATACAAATGAAAAGCTAGGTTCTATGTGTGTGTGTATGTGTGTGTGTTGTGTGTGTGTGCAGGTCCTAGGTTAGGGCTTTCCTTCAGCTCTTTTGCTCAAGACTAGCACTCTATTATTTGACCCTTAGCTCCACTTCCAGCTTTTTTTGGTGGTTAATTGGAGATAAAAGTCTCACAGACTTTCCCTTCCAGGACTGGCTTTGAAACATGAGCCTTAAATCTCAGCCTCCTAAAAAGCTAGGACTACAAGTATGAGCCTCCAGTACCTGGCAAAGCTAAATTCTTTCTTTCTTTTCTTTCTTTCTCTCTCTTTCTTTCTTTCTTTCTTTCTTTCTTTCTTTCTTTCTTTCTTTCTTTCTTTCTTTCTTTCTTGTCAATCGTGGGGCTTGAATTCTGGGCCTGGGTACTCTCTCTGAGCCATTCAGCTCAAAGCTCGCACTCTACCACGTTCAGTCACAGCACCACTTCCATTTTTCTCGTGGTTAATTGGAGATAAGAATCTTACAGACATTCATGTCTGGGCTAGGATCCTCAGATCTCATCCTCTTGAGCAGCTAGGATTACAGGAGTGAGCCACCGGATCCAGGGAAAGTTAAATTGTTTAATATATAGAGTCATTACAAATTAATTTAAAAAAAGGGATGTACAGGGAAAGACTGACAAAGGATATGTATCATGTAGAAATTCAAATGGTTCTTAGGGATTTGTAAAGTTGTGTAACTTCACTTGTGATAGCCAAACGCCAATGTAAAATATGAGGAAACATGTTTTCACTTATTAGATTGGGAAAGATCAAAATGTTCTTTATCATCTGGTGTTACCCAGGGCATGGGAAAAATAGACACTTTCAGGCGATTCTGGTGAAAGCATAAACTGACAGAGTAGCTTGGCAAACTATCAACATGAAAAATGTACATTCCCTCTGACTAGTTATTTTATCTCTAGACTTTTTTCTATAAATATGTGAATACATCCTCAAAACGACCATGCACAAATATATTTCCTAGGATTGGAGCAGCAAAAGATAAGAGATAGTTCACTAAGAAACTCCTGAGATGATTCGTCACATAAATATTGCATATCCATGTAATTAAATACCACATAGACATTAAGAAGTAGGAATAATACAGAAATGGAATAATCCCTAGTACAAGTTAAGTGATAAAAAGGTAACTGGAGAGCAAATATTCTCTTTTGTTGAAATAGCAAAAATATGCATGTACAATTATCACTATATATTCATGGGAAATAGATTCTACCCCACAGAGGGTACTCAATTCTGTATGTAAAGTAGCATAGTGTTGACGTGTAACCCATGTGCACATCCCATTTATGTGGAATCATCCCTAAATTACTTAAAAATACATAATACAATGTAAATGCTATCTAAATCACTGTAATATTGCATCATCTAGAGAATATTGACAAGAAAGAAGCCTCCAAAGTCTGATACGCACACAATTGTTTCAGCTATTTTCATTAGAATTTGGTTGAATCTGTAGACGTAGAACCTGAGGCTCAGTGTGATGACTGTATCATCCGTGTGCCTGTGTCTTTATATGTGAATTGTTTGGGTGTGTGTGTTTGTGTGTGTTGTTTGAAAGTATACACTTCGGAATGTTAGTAGTTGTCTCTGGAGAGGAAAGCTGCGTGACTTTAGTATAGAGATGGAGAGAATTCTTTCACTATACAATCCTTTTTTCCTTTAGAGTTTTGTGTTATGTGTATATATTCCTTCCTGACTGAAAGCATAATAAGCAATTAATACTTGAGACCAAGCGAGGAGGGTCTTCAGGTAATGTCACCCTCTTCCAGTCAGGTTAGCTTGTTTTTTCAGAGGCAGTGATCTCTGGGAGGCAGAGGCCTGAGAACGAGCTTTTGTGTATGGGATGGGGTGTGGACAAGCTCAGCTGTGGGTCTGGGCTCGGAGAGGAGACAGGTTATTGAGTTGGTTTGTTGGACCCTCCGCTCCCCAATAAAACATAGCATTTGAAATGCGTATGCTTTTGGGGAAAAACAACTAATTGCAGAGAGTCACAAGCCCATTTTCTAATGTCTGTCCAAATTCCCACTCCCCCACGTCACTCATGCGCTCCAGTCCCTAGTAAGGTCAGGGAGGGCCTTCTGTAAAGTTGCTCCAACCTGGCTCCACAGTGCTTGGAGAAGATCTGCAGATGACACAGTGGGGATGGAGAAGGTTGGCTATTTGGAGGTTTAGTCCATGAGATCAGGTCCATCCTGGTTAGCAGCATTTGGAGTCAAGCTGACCTAGGGATGAGCGTAGGATGTACACATATAAGAATTTACATTCTTAATCTTTCTGAGTGTTGGTTTTGGATCTATATCATAGGGGCAGTCAGGCAGATCTACCTTGCAGGTATGTCATTAGGCCAGAGGAAGACAAAAATGTATAGAGTGCTCAGCCCTTTCTCATAGCCTTGGTGCTTAGTGTACTCAAGTGACATAGTTTCTCTATGGCAGATGATTAAATTAACTCAGGGGCTCTGGGTAGGCAGCCTGGGTTTAGATACCAGGTGGGAAAATTTCAGGTTGTGGGCCTTAGGATAATTTACTAAACCTCCCAGTGTCACATCATCATGTAAATTTGGGTTGATAGTAGTTACCTAGTGCTTAGCTAGTGCTGTGAGGCTAAACATGAGTAGTATGTAATTCAGCAAGGTACTTAAGATGGATATTGACTTGGAATAATAATACCAGCTATCATTCTTATGTTTATTATTTTGAAACAATCTGATGCGTCTAGTCAGCTGATCACTGATTTTACCCAAATCTGGCTACAGGGGATTTGGGGGGATACACAGGAAGAGGTCGTAGAGCTGGTATGTCGAGCGTGGGCATTTTGGTCTTTACAAAGACACAGATCCCAGACATAGGCAGAACACATAGAGCCTAGCTCACCACCGTCTCCCAGGAAACCATCCCATCTGGCAGTGACAGAGAATCAGGTTGGGAAGTGTCATGAGGGGCTTTATTTCAAAGAAATTAAACAAAACAAAACAACAACAACAAAAACCTGCCTGCAGTTCAATGAAGATCACAGAGTAATTTAGAATGGCCTTAGTGGAAAATGAGTCGTAGAAGATGCTGGTGGAAGGGACAGCCTTGTCCTCATCACAAGGAAACTATGATTTTTTTTTCAAGATTCTCAGTAAAAAGGAGAGGAAAAGCTATGTTTGGGAAGCTGTAGCATTTTGCCTGTGTTTCCTAGAAGGAAACAATGGAAGGTGGAGACAGAAGACCTGAAACTGAGCCACTTGCAGTGGGTAGGCCATTGCTGAGGTTAGAGAACTTGGGTCTGAGTGGGCTTAGCCGAAGCAAAAGAATTCCAAAAGGCTGCACTGAAATAATAATCAGGATGGAGACTTACTAGCTGAGCTCAGTAATGATCACTTACTGAGCCTTGTTCCCGAACTAGGTCATAGCACCTGTGATGCTGACAACTTTTTTGATTCAGGGGTTCCTTCTAACACATTTTCCTTCTCTCTATGAAAGAAGCCAAACCTTAAGCCTCTCTCTTAATGTCGAATGTTCATTTTCATTTCTATGGTGCTAGGGATAGAAATCAGGGTCTCATGTATGTTAGACAAATATGCCACAGAGCTACAACCCCACCCCTTAAGGTTTGTTGTTGCTATTGTTTATTTTTGCTTTTGTGCTGGTCCCTGGGGTTTGAATTCAGGGCCTGAGCACTGTGTCCCTTTGCTATTTTGCTCAAGATTAGTACTCTATATCACTTGACTCACAGCTCCACTTCCAGCTTTTTGGTGGTTAGAGTTTCTCAGATTGTCTAGCTGGGCTGGCTTTGAACAGGAATCCTCAGATCTCAGCCTCCTGAGTTGCTAGGATTACAGGCGAGAGCCACCAGTGCTCAGCCCTTGAAGGTTTTTAAAGACAGATGCATGAGGTCCCTCCCCAGGACATTCTGACCTCTACAGACATCTCTTGATGCCTACTTCTGCTAGGATTGCATAGGGACTTGTGAAATTGTCCTCAGTCTGAATCTGCAGGCTCTACTAAATTAACATTGAGTTGGAAGCTACTCTTCCCAGAGCAGAGATCTCTGCAGGTATGGGATCGTGGATAAGACAACGTAGGCCCGACACAGCTTGGACCCCATACTTCTCAGCCAGAATCACTCTAGTAGAATCTCAGAGACCCTAACACTAAGAGAGAAGAAATCAAAAAGAAGATCTAGGTCCACCTTAGGATTGCATGATGATTATTTTTTATTTTATCACCATGAAATCTTAACCCTAGGACAGTTGAAAGCAGAAGGTCCCACACCCTGGAATCTGTGCCCTATGTTGTAAGCATTTCCCGAAATCTCCTGAAGTTTAAATATTAATTTGCCTGTAATTGGCGAAGAAAACAAACAGGCAATTAAAAAAAACGCTACAAAACCCACTTTCTCCTTCCTCTGCTCGGCCCTCCCTTTTCATTTTACTGCCGCCTAGAACTGGCTGTAAGACAATAGGACCCCGAGCTGTGTGGAATTCTAAGCTGGGCTTGCCTTAAAGCTACAATATGGATTTAATTTATATGCAAATGCAAGCAATAAAAAGGCAGACACTGTAGAAATTATAGGGTTCCCCCCCTCCTTTTCTTAGGAGAGCTCAAATCCTTTTTCTCCTCTTCCGACTAAGACCTAATTATTATTGGTTCCTGCCCCCTCCCCCTCTCCCCTTGCCCACTCTGGGTGTAAACTGGGCCGTTTAAGAAAAACAATAGAATATTGGGACTTAGAGAAGGAGCATCAGGATAATTTCACAGTCTGACTCCTTCTCTTCCCCTCCCCTTCTCCCCCTACCCCCTTCCTCTGGGCCTGCTGGGATCTTGGGCTGACCAGTAGAACGCAAAACTGATCAAAGGCAGCCGGAAGCCTTAAGTAGGCCCAAATGGGGGCTAAAGTATGCTAATAGAAGAGCTAAATATACTTTAATCCTGTTATAATACGAGGTAACTTAGAGGCAGGGAAAGGGCCTGGTGGCTTTGGCAGGGGGTGGAGGGGGCCTGGGGACCCCTGTGAGCACTGAATAGAAGTCGCTTCCTATTCTTTCTCTGGCTGGGGGTGGGGCGGGGGGCCTTCCTCCTCAGATGCCCACAGCAGCCCCGCCTGCCCCGTTTACTGAGTGTCAACAGTTGGGTGAGCAAGACTTCACAGTCCTTAGATCAGTATCCTGTGACCTTCCACAGTGAAGCACACACCATTCAGCCAAGCCTTCCAGCTGTTGCCTGAATGGCAAGGGTTTTGTTTTTCTTTGCAGAGTAGGGTATGGCTTAGGAGGACACTAGACAACAGTTTTAAATGAGGTCCTCACCACCACCCAGCCTGCTCTGTGTAGTCTGTGCGCAAAGCCTGGCTGCATAGCTGACTGACATACTTTGGGCAGAACAGAACAGGCTGGGGAAGGGGAAAGGCTGCCTTCATGTCAGCCTTCAGGACCACAATTTCCACCCATGTAGTAGCCCCTGTCGACATTCAGAGAAAAGGGCCTGAGTTGCCTCCCTACTCGAGTTATGGGAAGGGCCTGGGGTCCTTAGCTCTCATCACTCTTCAGAGGGCCATGGGGACTAGAGAGAACTCCAAGATGTCCCCAAAGCTGTTCTGGCAGATTCTCTCCATTCTGGACTAGTGTCCAGCCCCCAAGGAAGGTGGAGGAGACGGATGTAATTTTCTAGCAGGCCCTCTGTGCTGTGCTGTGTGAGAAAATTAAAAAATATAGGTTGAAGGGAAGATCGCCCCCTCTCCCCCCAGGAAGGGACTCTTATCTGAAAGGCGGAGTGGGGGAGGGCAAGTGGACCTACTTATCTCTCTTCCTTAAGTACAAATTACATACTGGATATATGAGGCTGTAATGGTGTATTTTGAGTCTGCTTGATTTCGTGAGAACATCATCTTGTGTCCTCTGAAATGCTGGGGGAATTCTATCCTACAGAACATGTTTTGTCTGAATTCATGCAAAACTCTCTTCTCTCTCTCTCTCTCTCTCTCTCTCTCTCTCTCTCTCTCGCTCTCTCTCTCTCGCTCTCTTTTTCTGTCTCATTTACTCTCTTTATATCTCTCTGTTTCCTCCTTTGTTCTGCTTTCTTTTTCCCTTCCTCCTGAATCAATTAAGATTCCCCCTTGAATGCTATGTGCAAAAACATGTATCCAAATTGTGTGAATGATTGGCAATAAGCAAAGATTTTTTAAAAATATTTCCACTCTCCTGGCAGACCTCAGTTTCCTAGTCTGTAGAATAGGAAGATGTGTACAGAGCTCCCTAAACTCCCCTTCTGAAGTCTCTGAAAACCCAGTTGCTATCTGCCCTCAGATGCACACAATGGACTTAGAAGGATTCAAAATCAGGTGGGTGCTCCATTTGTGACTGGTATTGAAACATGGAACATGTCTAACTTGAAAGTGCAAAGGAAAGGGGATTTGGAGAGGTGAGAGAGCTCATGGGCATACATGGAAGAGTCTAGATTTTGATCCTGGCTTTCCCACTTACTGGATTGTGATTTGAGGGGGGGGGCAGTTCTTAACTACTTCACCCTGGAGTTTTTTTTTAACCTGTGAAATGGGTATTTCTAGCTTCCTTATATTGAGGATGAGGTAGGTTGATGCCTGTGAAGATCATGACACCAGCTCTGAGACTGTGATTTCCTATTCAGTCCCCTTTTCTTTATTGTCAAGACCTATCTAGAACACTGTTATGCCACTATTCCTATGCTATAAGAAATTCCCTTTTCTAATTTCAGTATATATTTATCTCAGCAATAGGAGAATGCAGCTGTTTGCCTAAAGCCAAGTGGTTTTCTTTCCCCATCATTTTTTTTTCCTATGAGGAGCTAGGGGGCACAGGTGTTGTGGGGATTTAGCTTCAGTATCAGTGCTAAGTTCCATGGTTCTGAGATGCGGTGTGGTTCTCTCCTACTCTCCCTATTCCTGCTCCACCTTTTCTCTACCATATCTTCTCAAGGTCTGGGGAAAGGCCTCTGTGAATCTAAAGGGGGAAATAACTGACAGATATAGATGTCTCCTCCAGCCAATATTTCTATTTCTTGCTGGACTAGAATGTCTACTCCCAATAGCGTGCATCTTGAATCTGGAATCATTATTTCTGTTCTTGCAACTCATAAAATGGTCTTAATTACTTGGTATTTTTCAAAGCAAACAACCCAACCAAAATTTTAAAAAACAACAACAACAACAACAACAAACAAAAGCATGGCATAGTGTCTGTTAATGTAGGCTGGAAGTGATCCCCACTTGGTGCCTGCTGAAGCTGGGGTGACCTTGGGCTTCTGTTTCTGCCTTGTTCTGTGACTGACAGCTCTATCCATAGCAGTGAGGAAGTAGAAACCAGCCTGAGACACAAGAAAACCCCTAAACTTTACTTCGGTACAGGACTCTAGATCGCAACTGAAATCCAGGAGTTATTTTAGTATCAGTTTTGCCAGGGGAAAATTATGTGAAGATCGTTGACTCCACCATAACAAATACAGCATTATCCTGACTACAATATGACCCCAGAAATCTCCTCCAGTTGACTTTCAAAATGTGTAACAAACATATGAATAGTGATAGGCGACCACTGAGTAGTTTCTCTTCTTTCTTTATTTAAACTCTTTATGTTTCACATTCATTAACATTTCCCTGCATGTCTCATTATTATCTCATCAAACATTTATTATTACTTCAAGATAGATAATTAAAATTTTATACAGTTATTTCTCTGTATGACAATCCAAAAGATTTCAATCCCCCTCCCACTTTTTTTGCCAGCATTAAACACTTACCCTTACAACTGAACCATAAAATTCAGGAACTTTTAATTCGATGGGCAGAAAATATAGGAACAAAATCTCAAATTCATTTTGAAAGGGAGTTCAGTTTTCTGAATAATGACTCAGTTGTTGCAATTGTTAAAAAAATCCGAGAAAAGAATGTCTCTCAGGACAGGCCTTCTTATACATCAAATAAATAACTGGACTCCATTGATACTATTCTGAAATCGACAACATACACCAACGATTTTAAAGTCTGAACTGGATTTGTTAGAATCGAACACTTCCAGACAGCAGATGCAATAAACTCAAAAAGATTAGGAAAGAATTACTCTTTTCAGGATGCATATTACATTTAGGATTAGAAATCCTGATATGGATTATATATCACACATACTGCACAGAGTTCAGAGTATCAAATTCATCACAAGTAGGGAGAGCTGTTTTGTTTTGTTTTCCACTGGAACTAAAGAATGGAGGTTGATTTTCGACTGCTTATAACTCAGAAGAGAATTTCCGGGTGGTAGGCAGAAGCATCCAGCTTTAACAAGCCTGGGGCCCCTTGTTCTTCCTGTATCATTTCCCCCCGTAGATCCAAGGGAAAGTAAGAAAAATCATCCGAGACCAAACTTAGCCCTAAGGGGCTTGGCTTGTAATTTATTACACTTGGTTTAGGAGGGACAACTCTTTTGTTTGTATTTTTCATTACCAAAAAATAATCAGGGCCTAGCTCAAGGAAGTTTATATATTTATATTTTTACATTTTTCCCATAAATATGCAAACCAGGGAGCTGTCAGTTTAGCCTATCTAATTAATTAAACAAATGACACTTTCAGAGAGGTATTAATGCTGTCATTAAATCAAATCTTTTCCAGCTCAAACAAGGGAGAGGCTTGGTAACCAACCTTTCTCTTCTCAACTTTATCACTTGGTAAAAATAATAGCCCTTTTCCCTTCTTTGGAATTTGTGAGTGTGTGTGTGTGTGTGTGTGTGTGTGTGTGTGTGTGTGTGTGTGTGAGAGAGAGAGAGAGAGAGAGAGAGAGAGAGACAGACAGACAGACAGACAGACAGACAGACACAGATAGACAGACACAAAGACAGACACAGACAAAGAGAAAGTACACTGGTCTTCCCACTCTTTCTTGATTTCTTCACTCAAGGCTGGTGCTCTACTACTTGAGCCATACCTCTAGCCTTTTGTTGGTTAATTGGAGATAAGAGTCTGTCAAATTTGTCTACCCAGACTGGCTTTGTGTTGGGAACCTTCAATCTTAGCCTCTTGAGCGGGCAGGATTTTAGGCAACAATTGTGAGTGCTTGGCTTTCTTCAGGGCTTTCTGATCATTGTTGTTACAGGTTGCTGCATCATTTATTCCCTAGAAGGATGCTTGCTCTATACTGAGCTCAGTGGGGAGTGATTGGGAAGGTGGGGCAGGTACAACCAAAAAGCAGGTGAGCTGCATGAACTTTATTTTTTTTTTTGTGTGCTGGAACTGGGGTTAGAACTTAGGGACTTGTGTTTTCTCTTAACTTGTTTGTTCAAGACTGGCACTCTACCACTTGAGCCACACATTCACTACTGACCTTTTGCTGGTTAATGGGCGATGAGTCTCGGAGATTTGTGTCCCTTGACTGGCAAACCAGAATCCTCAGATCTCAGACTCTTAGGCAGCTAGGACTACAGATGTGAGTCCTGGTATCCAGTAATATGCCTTTTCCAATAGGCTTTGTTCAGAGGCAGTGTGTGGGTATGCTTGCCTACGTTTGAACAAATGGTCAGAGTCAGTTCTGTCTTAGATACTCACTCTGTCTAGGTGGCCGCTTCTTGACATTAAATCTCCACTTCCCATCTGCCTGTGTGCCCTTTATAGCAACTGCACAAGTTTATTAGTATGTAAAGTAGGCCAGAATGTATAAAGATATGAAACCTGGCCTCAAAGAACTTTAACCTTTCATTCCTGTGTATTCTTCCTCTGTGTTGAGCCACAGTTTGGGCATGTGTGTGATAAGTAAGCAAGGCACCAGTCTTGGGATGTGGGGGTAGGCAATGGTCTTACACTCAGAGTACAGAACCAAGAAGATGAGCTGCCAGTCATTATTGTAACTCATCTGCAAGAGGCCTTAATTTAAAAACAAAACAAAACAAAAAACAAAACAAACAAAAAAAAACTTGGGGCCAGGAGTTTGGCCTAGTGGTAGAGTTCTTGCCTAGCATGCACGAAGATCGGGGTTCGATTCCTTAGTACCACATACATACAAAAAAGCCAGAGGTGGTGCTGAGGCTCAAGTGGTAGAGCTCTAGCCTTAAGAAAGGACAGTGCTCAGGTCCTGAGCTCAAGCCCAGGACTGGCAAAAAAAAAACCCCAAAACAAAAAAAATCATAGCTAAAAAAAGACATAGCTAAATTAAATCTGATTTTCTCAAAAGATCATCACATACCCTTTCACTGCCTGCCCTCCCTCACTTTGTGCCTGTACTGGGGCTTGAACTCAGGGTCAAGAGCTCTCACTGGGTTTCATGAACTCAAAGCTGGTGCCCTACTACTCAAGCCACATCTCCACTCCTGGCTTTCTGCTGGCTAATTGGAGTAAGAGTCATTCAGTTTTGTCTGGTTGGGTTGCCTTGATCATTAGATCTCAGCCTCCTGAGTAGGTGGAATTATAGGGGTGAGTATTGCTGTCCCCATCCTCTTTGTTCTTCGCTGTTTTCAAAGTCTTCCTCTTTTGTCCCATACATATTAGATGCGTAGCTCTTAAGCCTCATCCCTTCTTGCTTGTGCTTTCCTGTGCAGCCTTGGTATTTCTAGTGAATCAATAAGGTGTTTGGCTTCTTCAGAGTTGTGGGAGGTGGCAAGGGACAAAAGATGGGTCTGCCTTGACTAGAGACACAAGAATTAGCATAGGTAGTGTTTTGTGAGGTCATGCTCACAGCAGCTCTTCGAATCCGGCATTGTTGTACTGCCATGGTGAAGGGGCAAAACAGGGATCTCAGTGCTTTTGTATTTGTGATTGGGCAGGAACTCACACAGGGAACTTATTATATTTGTGGTCCCCATTACTCACAGAATCTAGACATCCTGTATAGCCCTATGACAAAGATTTGAGCAGGAATTAGAAGAGTCAGACAGGTAATTTTAGTGAGTGAGGGCCCTCACTGGGAGACTATAGAGAATGCTCATAAACTATCATAAACTGATATGACTGTTTTTTCACAGATAGTGCACAGGTAACCTAATGCCTTAATTTAGACTTTAGGAGGGCAATGAAGCTTTTTGCTTCAATGTTGGTACTGGGGCTTGAACTCCAGGCCTGAACACTACTCCTTAGTCTTTTGCTCAAGGCTTGCTACTCTACCATTTGAGCCATAGTTCCAATTACAGGTTTTTAATTAGAGGTAAGAGTCTTATAGACTTTCCAGGAGGGCTTGAAACTACAATCCTCAGATCTCAGCCTCCTGAGAAGCTAGGATTACAGGTGTTGAGCCATGGTTGTCCAGAGGCACTGGTATTGGAAACTTTTAGGGTTTGTTTCCATTTCTTTTCTTTTTTTAAACCTTGATAGTCTATAAGTTTCTCCTGGGAAGAGCATCAAGTAGGATTCATTGGCTAAATGTACTGGCCACACAAAGAAATTCAGTAGGGATGCAGTGAGTCAGAGAACAGCCCTCTCAGGGCTGGGATAGAAGAGCTACAGCTCTGGTGGAACCAGAGAGTGAAATGCCAAGATTGTCTACTATAGGCCACATGCATTGTTTCCAGTTTAAATTTCCCCTTAATTCTCCTGTTGCTGTGGTGGTGTCAGTGAGAAATACACCACTCTGCATGTCAGACAGAGCCTAGTGTTGGAGCAAATCTGAGCTCCTTCTTAGCCCTAGACCCGTTAAATTGGTTTGATCAGCCTGGTGGCCTGGAATGTCTGAGGTCTCACACAAGACACAGGGCATTTGTTGGTAGGTCTAGCATACACTCCTACATTTGACATGGCTCAACAGTTGCAGCGCTATTGGTCGGATTCCAGCATGGAGTGGGCCCCAGTGCTCAGACCCTGCCTTTTGGCCACCAATGTAGGAGAGTCAATATTAGGTTGATATCTTTAAGCAACATTTGAGAAAGAACAGAATCCTGATTTTAATAATGCACTCAGAGCTCCCATCTTGGGAAAGCTGATGGCCACATGTGAGTATTACAGCACGGGCACTGGATGTGCAGGAAAGATCAGAACAGGACTACACTTGAAGTCCCATATGTGAGATTAAAAAAAATTGAGATAGAGTTTTGCTACATAGCTTAGACTGTCCTTGAGCTAGAAATCATCTTGCTTTAGTCTCCCAAAAGTTGAGATGATAAGCATATCCCACCACATCAATATTTTTGTATTATTATTTTCTGTTGAAATTGCACTTGAAAAATGGAAAGATCTGTAGATATAACCTGGTCTCTTCCTATTTGTAGAAAAGAAGAGCTGATGTGTCATAAACATTGAGTGTCTCCTCAAGGTCTACAGCTAGCTAACTTCTGCTTAGCTGGAGATGAAGCTGAAATTCCAGCTCAATCCTTTCTTATGCCAGGGATGGGCTAAAACTTTTTCTGACAAGGACCAGATGGGAAACCTCACAGTTTCCATGTCTCATATGGGAGAGAGGTTTATGTCTCAAGTTGTAATCTGAGTGCATACATGGGCTGAAGTTAGAAATTGGTGAATAAGAGATTGAGATGTAGTTTCATGTAGGGCACTTGCTTAGTATGCATGATATTGTGAATTCCATTTTCAGCAGGATAATAAGTATGTAAATAAGTAAGTGGCTAAATGATTGCGCTAACTGGGGATGAGAAAGGAAAGGGAAGGATAGGGAGCAGATAGGAAGCATGACTGAGAAATCGGAATTCTGGTAATAAACTTATTTCTTTGCCTCTCTTTACTTTTTTTTTTACCGCCATGTTTGATGATAGATTATCTACAACATGCATTAGATGTAAAGATGTTTGTTAAATGAATAACAGAAGCAATGCATACACATCTAAGAATAGCAGCTATGGGCAGCCGTTTGCCTGGCATACTTATGTATCCCTATAATCCCAGCTACTCCAGAGGCAGAGTTAGGATTGGGCTTGAAATCAGCCCAGCTTGAGACACTATCTGAAAAACAAACTAAAAACCAACCAACCAGGGGTGTGTAGCTCAGGTGGTAGGAAGCTTGCTTGGCAAGTGCATCAGCCTGAATTCAATCCTTAGTACTGAAAAATTAATTACAGGTTTCATTCCATCCTTCATTTATGTGATAGATGAGACTAGCAAGGTAACTTGTCCAGGGTGACCCTGTGAAGAAATCACCTGTAGGTTAGACCTAGAAACCAATACTTTGGTCTTAGGCACAAGGCTTGGTCCCCTTAGCATTCCACTCTTACCATAGCAACGAGGCTAGTGGGTAGAAATGAGACTTTATGCTCTCATTGCTCTTTTTTGGGGTGGTTGACACTAATACAGAGCTTTGGCTACAATTGAAGCAATCCCACTTACTCCTATAAGTTTGAGGTCATTCTCCAATGGCGTACAAGCCTTGGGCTCCTTGAAAAGTAAAGAAAGGGCTCAATCTCAGTCATGGCAACCTCCACAGAGGTCGGGGTTAGATTCCATTGGTAGAATTAGTGACTGATAGGATGTGGACTTTGGAAATATCACCCACACCTCTATTTCTTAAGAAAGAGTAAATGCAATTTGGCATTAAACCCACAAATCTTGCATCTTTCAAAAGCTACATATTTATTTTAATGCTTCATGGTATATGACATGACTGTCTCATCAATCCACAAATTCAAACTATTTATTGTTTAGGATAAGGCATGTAAGAAAATTGAGTTATTTAAGAGAGAAGAACCAGACAAGAGAATAGGGAATATGGAAAAAACAATAAAACACACATATACATACAGTACAGAAATGTGCCAAGTTTGAGAAACTTAATTTTGTAGTTAAGGAGAAAGCCCCAGTGGAATCCTTACCAAGGCCACTAAACAAGTGGCAAAGCTATCACTTGAGCACAAGTCTCCTGAGATCCAAAGAGGAGAAGATGATGTAGCCGCTAAGCCTCCTCCAAAATTGTATCCATCCTTTCCCATCTGTCCTTTCCCTGTCACCTGTCTATTCATTAAAGACTTTCTGGACAGCTTTGGGCAGCTGTTGGCTGGGGTGTCTTTCTTCAGAGAGCTTTAATCTTTTGGCAGAGTGATGCACATGACTCAAGAGGGATTGTCTTACACTTTTTGTTAGTATATGTGTGTCAATCCTGGGGCTCGAACTCAGGGCTTGGGTGCTATCTTTGAACTTTCATGCTGTAGACTAGCATTCTTTTTTTTTTTTTTGCCAGTCCTGGGCTTGGGCTCAGGGCCTGAGCACTGTCCTTGGACTTTCTCAAGGCTTAGCACTCTACCACTTGAACCTCAGCACCACTTCCAGCTTTTTTCTATGTATGTGGTATCAAGGAATCAAGCCCGGGTCTTCATGCATGCTAGGCAAGCACTGTACCACTAGGCCAAACTCTCGGCCCCTAGACTAACATTCTTAACACTTGAGCCACAGCTCTATTTCTGGCTCTTTGCTGGGTAATGAGATAAGAGCCTCATGGATTTTTCTGCCTACACTAGTTGCAATCCTTAGATCTCAGACTCCTGAGTAGCTAGGACTACAGGTAAGAACCACAGGGCCTGGACTCATCTTACACTTTTGATCTTGTGTCCTCATCAGCTCTTCCATCTTCGATAGCTCATTTATAAATCATATATACCCATTTCTGTATTATGGAGACACTCAGGATAAACTATCAGGCATACTACTTTTCATTGCTCTTTGCTTTATTGGATTTTGCAAATATTGCATTTTCCCTCGACGAACTCAAGGTTAGCAGCAATCTTTCATCAAGCAAATGTGTTACTGCTATTTTTTTTAACACCTCAGATAATCTTTATCATTATTCAGCAATACCATATTTGAAATTAAGGCACATACATTGGTATTTTAGACATAATTTTATTTAACTTTAATAGCCTGCAGTATAGTATAAACATAATGTTTTTCTGTAGGTGAGTTTGAGTTCGGAGTCTGACACTTGATTGGTTGGTACTCTATCGTTTGAGTCATGCTTTTGGCTTTTACCCAGGCTAGTGATTTGCATCTCTCAGACATTTCTGCCTAGAGTTGGCTCCAAACCTTGATCCTCTGGATCTCAGCTACTTGAGTAACTAGGATTACAGGTGTGAGGTATTGGTATTATACTGAATATAACTGTTTTCTTTTCTTGTCCTTATACTGAGTCTTGAATTCAGGGCCTGGACACTATTCCTTAGCTATTTTTCTCAAGGCTGGCATTCTACCACCTGAGCCATTTCTGACTTTTTGGTGGGTAGTTGCAAATAAGAGTCTCACAGACTTTCAGGCTTGGGCTACATTTAAAAAACAATCTTCAGATCTCTGCTACCTGAGTAGCTAGGATTACAGGTATGAGCCACTGTGTGCCCTGGTAAACATAACTTTGATATGTACTAGGAAACAAATAAATTGTGTGATTTGTTTATTTGCTTTATCGTGGTATTCACTTTATTGCAGTTTATCTGAAACTGAACCTACAACATCTTTGCAATAGTCTGTACTCAAAAATAGGAACAAATGGGGAAGAGCTAAAGGCTGAGAAACTAGTATAAAAACAATGAAATGCAGATACTAAACAATAGAGACTACAGAGATGTGGAAAATGTGAATTAAACCTTACTTTTAGTAAAATTTGTATTATTTGTTGATATTAACAGAACATTTTGTTCTTACTCAAAATTATTAGCCTTACAGAAATGAATTTAAATATCTTTTAATATTGGTTCAAGGCTTTTATAATAGAGCATCAGAGTCAAAGTTCTAGTGCTGAGCTCATTTTAAAAATACTTAGGTTAAGTGATTGTGAGAGCTGAGAAAAGAATCTTTAAAGAGACACACAGATCCGAATGGAAGAAATACAATGCTGGGTGTGCTTACTAATTCAAGGCACCCATTTAAATAAAAATGCCCAACCAGCAATTAGGAAACAGTTTTTTGTTAAAATTCATGTAGTCAGGTAGTCACTTTCCATCATTCTTTATGTCAATTCGTGTGAACTAATCAAAAGTTATATTTTTAACAAATGGGTTCAAGATCTACGGAAGCTCTCCTTTTGGAACAAAAATTTAAGTAGGTTAGAAATTGTTGGCCAAGTGTGCAAAGATGAATACTTAAAAAATATAGGTATGATTTTAGAAAATTTTATATTCTAAAATCATCCAATGATGGAAACATTTTCAATATTTGTTTTTAAATTTTTACCACTCTAGCACACATTTTTTGACAGCTATTTACCAATCTTATTTAAATATTATGTTCGCCTGGAGAGACACACAAAAAAGTAGGAGTGTAGTAGCACTTACATTAGGCTAACCAGCTCCACCACAGGACGTGTACAGACGTAGAACATATTTTTCTTTTTTAAAATATTTTTTATTGTAATTAATAAAAGGGTTACATGATATTTGCCAGATAAAGAAAATGTATACTTCACATTTTGAAGTCCTTATTTTTTAGATAACCTACAATTTTTCTGTCTGACCACACTTTGTGTCACTGTATTATAAGCATTTTATTACTTAAAATGCCATGTAAAACTCTTACATAAACTCTATATGTCCTCTAATATTCTGAAACAATTTCAGGTGTTAGAGAGCCCTCATCTTTCCCATCACTGGCTCTATCATATTCCACTGCTGTCTCCAATGGACTAGCCAGAAATCATGTGGCAATTAGACATAACAATCTGATGATACGACAGAGTGAGAACAATGATGTGAAATCCTTAGTTAGACACTGACAAATTTTGTGTTAGTTTTCTGGACAGATGGTAAACACAAATTAGATTGTCTACTTGTTTCTCTGATTATGGAAGACTAAATCTTGATTTTTTTTTTTAAAACAACAACACTGCACTAGGAAAGTTGGTAAGCCACAGTGATATTGAACACACGCAGCTTATCCACACTTCAGTGGTCAGCATCATATACTAGTGTGATAGCTATTTTCTTTTCTGGCAGAGTGACTGACTGGGGCTGGGGCTCCTTGCACTCAACATCTCAGAAAAACATTGTATCGCTTTATGAATAGTCCTGGAAAAGATCCAAATTCAAAATAGTGTCTGAATTCTTGTGGCTTTCTCACCACTGTAAAGTTTAAAAAGTGTAACTTGGATCTTTATAAACTGGAATCTATCTGTTGTTTTCCACATTCATACGGATCTTGGAGGCATCTGAGTTGGAGAAAGACCTAGAATCATCTACACTGCAGAAATGGTGGGCTAGCCCTTCAGGAAAGTGGGCTGGATAATCAGGGAGGTTCAGAGAAGAATACTCAAAGACGGGGCCTTGGAGCAGAAAAGGAATTTGGGTTGCTACTGTAAAAATGAAGGGAAGGAGATCTGTGTGCATCTTCTGGAAGCCGGGGAGACCACTTAATCTGGCAAATGGTGGGCTGGAGATATGTCATAGGGTAGGGCTGGCATGATGTGTCTCTCCAAGTGGGTGGTTGCAGTGGCCCATTTGCTCCAACCATCGTCCTGGGCACAAAATTCAACATTCTTCGCTGCATCTTGCCACAACCACTCTCACTCTGGCCTTAGGAGTTTTTGCTGTTTAACTGTTAGCTCCAAATATATAGAGAAAATATCTCCTTTAACTGATTGAAACAGGGCTGGAGATTGGCTCTCTAACTGCTACTGAGGCAATTTTTTATTTTCAAATCTGGGGAAACCAGATGCTCTTCAAAGACATAGACTGGAAGAAAACCATTTTCCTGGAGAGGTACCTCTCCAGAGTCCACTCAGACCATATGTTGAGCTTTCTTAATACCTCAAGGCCCAAGATCAAGACAATAAAAATCATAGTTGCAGAGAAAGACCAATGGACTCTCTTGCCAATCTCCAATTTTTCTCTTCATTTTGAAAGATTAATGCTGAGGAAGGTCATCCATGAAGATTTCGCTTATCTTCTTGGGCATATGGTCCATTAACTAACCAGTACATTTGGTACATCCTTATTTCTCATGTTGATTTCCATACTGATACTGACTATGCAATGCTGAAAGAATCTGATGTGAGCTCAGGGAGATATGCTGTGTTTAATCACTGGTCATACAATTAATGCATGCTTACAAATCAGGTAAACATCATAAATTGAAGCTTTAGGTTTGAGAGTGGACAATAATAGAGAGAATGGGATAGACATTTCAAGAGTCTGAGAAAGAAACCTGTGAGCTGAGGCCTGAGGACTGCATAATTATTATCAAATAAGAAAATGGAAATGAAAGATCATTGAAGAGAAAGGGAAATAATATGCAAAGGTTCTGGAGTCAAAGAGAACCTTCACAGTCAAAAAACCTGCATGCTGGCAGATGATTGAGCTGAGCGGGAAGTAACAAATCCCCAGAGCAAGGACTCGATTGTAGATGGCATCTGGAAGGGTGGTCATACGTGGAGTCAGTACTAACAGATTTAAGAAGATACTGGAAGCTTGAAACACAAGGAGTGGCAAGATCAGACTGTGTGGGGAGGTCACCATGGCTGGTGTGTGTTGGGATTAGACAGGACAAAAGGAGCAAGGACACAAGTAGATGGGCTATGCAAAATTTTCACCAGTGATGATGTTGATCTTACAATAACATGGGCAGGCATGGATATGAGAAGACATATGACAAGACAACCTAGGAGGTCAGTGCCATCAGAAATATTATACAGAGACTGTAGCTGAGGTGAGCTGTGTTCATGAATAGCTATGTATGCCTCTTACCTGTTCACCTGGGCCTGCTAGTATTTCTTCCTAACTGATATTCAATGATATTACTTAGTGTCTTTAAGCCAGCAAAGAGAGTTGTGTCTATACCATGGAAATGAGCAAAAACTACAGATCATTTCCTTAGTGAGCCAGTTGTTAAACATTTATCAGCCTACTACTGCCTAGGTATAACCTTGCTTCACTAACGGGAGTCTAGGAACTCCCTTCAGGGTGTGTCAGGCTGTGGTCATGCATCTGCTGGCTAGATAGGCTCTTAGTCTCTACTGGCAGCAATTGGTCTTTGAACTGCATTCTGTCAGCCTACGATGCCTCTGGACAGGCAGGGAGTACACATTCTGATTCCCATCCAGCAAACATGAGTAAGCTGTCACTGTCTGTCGGGGACAGTGCTTTGTGCAGTGAGGGGCAGAGATTGAACTCAACTACATCTTTTCTCCCTAGACTACAAGAAAAGAACCTATTCCCGTCAGAAAGGAGTGTCAGGTTCCCATGCGAAAGTGAAAATGAAGTGTGAGTAGTGTTTTCTGCAAGGGTGAAGGATTCATTTCACGTGAAGAGCTATAGTAAAAGTTCCTTGGGTGTAAAGGTGGGCTTTAAAGAATGAGTAGCTCAAGCCTATAATCCTAGCTACTCAAAAGGCCGAGATCTGAGGATTGTGGTTCAAAACCAGCCCAGAAAGAAAAGTCCCAGAGTGTCTTATCTCCAATTAATGGCCAAAGAAGCTGAAAGTGGAGATGTGGCTAAAGAGGTAGAATGCTAGCCTTCAGTGAAAAGGCTTAAGGTTAGGGCCCAGCTCCCGAGTTCAAGTCCCAGTACTGGCATTAAAAAAATAATAATAAATGGAAGTCACACCAAGAAAAAAAAGAATGAGTTCATTGTTTTTAAAAGAAGAGGAACCAGGCACTGGTGGCCCATGGCTGTAATGGTATCTACTCTGGAGGCTGAGATCCAGTCATGAAGGTTTGAAGATGGCTGGGGCAGGAATGCTTGTGAGACTCTTCACCACTTAACTAGCAAAAAGCTGGAAGTGTACGGGTGGCTTAAGTGGTAGAGTGCCAGCCTTGAGAAAAACACTGAGGAACAGTGCTCTGGCCCTGAGTTCAAGCCCCAGTGCTGGTATGTACACACACACACACACACACACACACACACACACACACACACACACACACATACACACAGAGTAGAGAAAGATGAAAGAGAATTTCTGGCTGTATGAGCAAAAGCCCAGCAGCCAAAAGGCGTAAGACTTGGAGAGAAATTACTGAGTCACCATAAGCACAGTAAATGGGTGTGTTAGGCCTGATGGAATTCCACGTCATCTTAGTTAGAATGACCATTATCAAGAAAACTAATAACAGATGCTGGCGGGGATGTAGCCAAAAGCAAACACTAATACACTGTTGGTGGGAGTATAAACTAGTTTGACCACTCTGGAAAGCTGTATGTAGGTTCCTCAAAAGAGTAAACATAGAGATCCTCTATGACCCAGCAATTCCACTTCTGAGCATTTAGCCAAATGCCCACAATCAAGAGCACACTATGCTTACCAGCACAATCATGTTCATTGCAGCATTATTTACCATAGCTAAGATATAGAACCAACCCAGATGCCCCTCAGTTGATAAAAGAATCAAGAAAATGTGATAAATACACACAGAGGAATTCTATGTTTCCATCAGAAAGAATGACATCACCCTGCTGGTAAGAAAATATAAAGACTTGGAAAAAAATCATATTAAACGAAGCTAGCCAGTATCAAAGAAGCACGAGCTGCATGGTTTCTCCCATTTGTAATAATTAGAATATGTTTATGATATTCTTAACAGAAGATTGTGATAGCTCAACAGCTAGGTGCATCTGATCATATAAAATGAAGCTTATCAAAATGAACTACAGAGGTTTCTATAATGGAATGTTTGCAGTCACTTTTTGAGTTCTTTTTTTTCCTCTTTTGTTTATGCCTTGTTGTCACTGCTTTTGATTTCTATATCCTTTGTCTTGTATATAAGTTTATTTGATTTTCAGAAGGGAAAAGGAATCACAGAAAGAGAGTGGTGATAAAGGGTGAACTAATGCAACAGTGATACTAGAAATGAACCTTAAAACTTTGGGGTGAAGGGGAGTGGGGAGCAGGAGGGAAACAACATAAATGAAGGAGGAAGAAACAGTGTTAAAAAAGAAATGTGTTCATTATCTTACTTATGGAACATCAATCACCTTTACAAAAAGAAAGTGCATGTTAGCATCTTTCTGGATCACACAGCCTTGGGTTTCCAGAAGGTGGCACTGTGTCAGCCTGGACCAACAAGATGGTCTCTAGCCATGTGGAGCTCCAGCAGGCATTCCCTAAGGTCCTTTCCTGAATGTTCCTCCTCCCTGTTCTCAGGAGGCAGGAGGGCTCAGGTCATCTGTCACACTGATGCAAGAAGAAGAGAAGGGTCTCATACTGTCACCTATTAGTTCCACAATCGGGGAAGGCTATCTTGCTTCAATGAACCTTAGTTTTCTCGTGAATAAAAAGAGATGGTAACAGAGATGCATATGAACATACAGTGGGATTCCACCCAGTGGACCCAATGTAAACTGAAAATACCATTGGTTTCAAACACATTGAAAACTTGGCACAAGGTGGAGTGTGATTAAGGGGTTGACAGGGAGCTTCAGCTTTCTGTCACTGCCCCACAGCACAGGAGAGCACTACACATCATGCCAGCAGCCCAGAGAAAGATCCAAGGACAACATCAAAAGCATGATTTCCCTCCAAATGTGTATCACCTTTATATAAAGCAGAAACAGTACAATTCAAATCATCTTAAGTTTTAGACTGTACTAACTAGCAGAGTTGTTGTAAAGGCTAGGAGTCATGACATTTGTACATAGGGATGAGGATGGAGTTGGATGATGTAGGCGTGAAGCCCATCTCCATTCATTGGCATGGTTAAACTCAAGTGTCCTCATGGGGATGGTGTCTAATTGCTCTGAAGATCCTTATGATGACTCAGGGTGATAGGTCTGTCAATTCCAGTTCCATGGTTATTGGGTTGTTTTTTTGTTTTTTTATAAGTGTTTAGTGGAATGGCCTAGCATAGGATAGAAAGTTTTCAGTAAGCCTGGATTATCAGAATATGAGATCTGTAACCTGGCTAGGTGTTAGTGGCTCATGCCTGTAATCCTAGCTACTCATGAGACTGAGATGTGAGGATCACAATTGGCAGGACAGGAAAGACTGTGAGGCTCTTATTTGCCAATAATCACAGAAAACCCAGAAGTGGTGCTGTAGCTCAAGTGGTAGAGTGCTAGCCTTGAGCAAAATGAGCTTAAAGCTAGTACCCAAGACCAGGGTTCAAGGCCCAGGACTGGAATACACACACACACACACACACACACACACACACACACACACACACACACATACACACACACACACACACACACACCATCTGTAGCCTGTCTTTGCCCTTTACTTGCTGAACAAGTCCCTCATATTCTGGGTTTCAGAAGCCTCATTTAAAAATTATTGGGTTAGATTACAAAGATATTTCTGATGTTTCCCCATCATCTCCCCTTACTTCTAGACTACGCTTGATATCTGTACTGACTGATCAAATGTGTTACAAGCTCAGCTCTTCGGATGTTTGACTAGAGGACATGGTGGGTGGGATGGTTCCTTGAGAGCTTGAGGGACATCAGCATCCCATGAGGATGGAACGCCTTGATTAGGTTAGAGAAGGCTACTCAGCCAGTACGGTTCAAGTGACTGAAAGGTCTAGACTCTTCAAGTACTGGTTCTGCTTGTCTTGTTTTGTTTCCCAGGGACCTCTTGAAACTTCATGTTTCAGACAGCTTGTGTCTCCTTCCAAAGGAGCCTTGACTCCAGAAACCCTTGGACCAGATTGGTGATGGGTCCAAGATTTGTGTAGGTATACGAAGCAACTTTTGTGCTTACTTCTGCACCTTGCCTCTGAGGCTCCTTTCAACCAGGAGTCTGTAAGTTGAGCAGATCTCTGTTTCCACCACTGTATTCACTTTCTCCCTTTGTTCTCTTACTGCTCTATCTTTCTCCAGCTGAGGCATGGCCATACCTGACCCTCACTTTTAAAAAAGCAGCCTCCTTTAGCACAGACACACATCCTCCATTGCATTAGCCCTGTGTTTGCCTTGCTTCAGTCCTTGGGTGACTCTTCGTGCCAGGTTCATCCTGTTTCCATTCTGCTGTGGTTAGTCCCCCTATTCCTGGCTGTGTCTTAGGATAGTTCACCTAGCTTTTGTTTGTGCTTTTGGTGCAAAAGTTTTAGGATTCTTAAATTTCTTCATTGACTGGTGACAATAGTGATGTCTGTCTGGATGAGCTTAGAGAGTTAGAGACCCAAGGATTCCTCCCTAGGAATTCCTCCCTCTGCTCATGCTCTTTATCTGATCCAGGAATTCCAGGAGAACAAGAGTTCTTGGAGCTAGATACCAGAACTCACCTGCCAACCCAAAGCATTCAAAAAATGGTGCTCTTGAGGGGTGTGGAACCAGACTCAGACAGCTGCTCTGAGCCTGGCTTGGGTTATGTAGATTGATTGGTCCATGTGGCCCCTGGCACCAGAAGCTTTCAGTCCCTCTTATTAGAGTTCTGCTGTCATGCCAATCCTTGTCTACTTAGACTAGAGAAGAAGGCTGGTCTTACCCAGTCTTTAGCTCCTGACCAAATTTCTATCTCCTGCCACGCATCTTTCCCAACACTTACATTAGGTCTCGGCCTCTTACCTGTGCCCCTTCTCTGATGTGTCCATGTTCCCACCAGACTAGCTGCCTGTGTTATTCTTCTTGCATGGCTAGGTCCCACCCACCCTTCAATCTTCAACTGAGGTGTCATTCAGCAAGGCGCTGTTCTCTTCCTGCCCCCACCCCCTTTGGCTAGCAAAGGCATCCACCTTTGAAACTTCATGTTATCTGTGTTACCTCTTCAGGAGCACTAATTTTGATACACATCCTTACACAAAAAACTTCTTCATGGAATAAAGAAGCCAGACATGAATGAATAAAAGAGCCCTATCTTCACCACTCTTTCTGAGTCCCAGATATCTGCCTTTCTGGCCCGATTCCAATTCTGAAGACTAAAGAGCACAAGATCAAACCTTGAGTCTACTCTTGACCCCACCAGGTTGGTCTTAAATTCAGCAGAATAGAGAGGCAGAGGCAACACACCAAGCTTAACTTCTTTCTTTCTTTCTTTCTTTCTTTCTTTCTTTCTTTCTTTCTTTCTTTCTTTCTTTCTTTCTCTTTCTTTCTTTCTTTCTTTCTTTCTCTTTCTTTCTTTCTTTCTTCCTTTCTTTCTTTCTTTCTTTCTTTCTTTCTTTCTTTCTTTCTCTTTCTTTCTTTCTTTCTTTCTTTCTCTTTCTTTCTTTCTTTCTTTCTTTTTTCTTTTTCTTTTTTTGGTGGTTAATGGCCTAGCCACCCAGTGGTCCTTTAACTTTATTTTAATTTTAATTTTTTATTTTTTTTTGCCAGTTGTGGGGCTTGAACTCAGGGCCTGAACACTGTCAAGGCTCTACCACTTGAGCCACAGCACCACTTCCAGCTATTTTCTATGTATGTGGTACCAAGGAATAGAACCCCAGCCTTTGTGTATACTAGGCAAGCACTCTACCACTAGGTCAAACTCCTGGCCCCTCTAACTTTATTTTTAGACAAGGACAAAGGCATCTCATTACTTCAGTTGCAATAAATACCCTTGACCTAAACCAAAGTGACCCTTATTCTTCTTTACACTCTCAGTGATTCCTCAGCTCTTACTCCAAATACTTAAGAAGGCTCCAGGACTTTTCCTTGCAGGCCTCTGTGTGTATTTCCACTAGGTACTTCACCTGAAGCTCATCATTTCTGAAACTTTTGTGGCTCCCCTATGCCTTCTAGACTTCACATAAATCTCTCCTCTCACAATATATGCCCTTCACCTTCTCCCAACACCAGGATTTGGCTTCTGCAATACTTCCTTCTATTCCCACAGAATTATCTTCTTCTTTTTCAAGGTTCTCTCCGAACTTTGAGTCTCTCCTCTGTGGCTCATTCACTGAATTGTGCTTTAGTTATTTATCCATACTTCACCATCACCAGATGATGGATGTGATGCTCTGTAATGTTCATATTTCTGTCTTTGCTTTTCCTATCTCAACAGCCCTTGGTGATATGTCTGTAACCATCCATGGTGGATTCTTAATGAACAGTGCTGGTCTGAATGGACTCTCTCCCCATGTTTTCGTGGACACACTGATGTTATGCTCATGGATCTCATGGATCGGCATCATCACATTAACATTAAACATTCAAATTCCTCTGTGGATTTGCACAGACATTAAAGTCTCGGTAGCTCTAGCCTAATATTTACAGATCCAACCAAAATTGTTGCTAGTTTTTGCTGATCATGGGAACCAAACAAGGCAAACTGGATATTTTCTTTCTCATGGCTTGAGAATGGATCATCACAAATTTGTGTGTTCTCAATCAGAATAAATGAGCACAGGATTCTTAATGTGCCAACCAGCAGGTTCTTCTCTTCTAACTAAGTCCATATGTGTTTGGTGACTCCCTTTCTGGAATGTAAAAATAACCCTATTACCAGCTCCTCCTCTTAGTAGCCTTTTCTCTGTAGCCAAGTTAATTCCAAATAGAACATCTGGAAATTCTATTTTGTTGCCTAATTTGAACCAGACTAAGACCAATCTGCATAAGGGTTTATGAACTTTCTGGGGCCCCACACCTTATATTTTCCCATCTGCAGAAGCTGGCAATTTAGAGGCCAGGAATAGGAAGGACTCGGTCATCATTTTCCTGAAACTAGGGGAAAGTGTTTGTGGCTTTGTGTGTTGGGATAGGGAGCAGTGCTTTGCTGCCCGAGAAGGGCCAGGGTGCAGGGAAAAAGAGATGAGGAAATAGAGGGGCTGACTTACTTGTGCAAAAATAAATATGCATGTGGATTTAAAGGGCTTTGGCTTTAAGCTGAGGTGGCAGATGGGGTCTCTAGGGAGGAGAGGATGCCAGGTGAGAGAAGAAAAATGGAGTGTCAGGCAGTGGAAAAGAGGTCTGGGGAATGAGGCTTGCAGCACTAAAATAAATTGGGAGGAATGTTTTAGCCGTAGTCCTGCAACTCAATGGCTGAGAACACAGAAAGAGACTTGCCCCATTCATGTCTTTGTTAGCTTGACCAGGAACCCCAGGCTGAATTTATAGGTCAGTCCAGAAATGAGGGGAAGGGAAGATCTTTTGTTAGTCTGATTTGGAAAGTAAGAAATGAAAAAAATCTAAGGTATTTTAGGTAAAATTTGAAAAAAAAATCTCGAGGCTTTTTGGGGGGTTTGGTAAATATCAACAAGTTGACTCTAAAATTTTCATTGAAAAGCAAAAGGCCTATATTAGCCAATATAGATTTGAAAAAAAAAAACAAAGTTAAAGGGCTTACAGATGCTGCTATAGAGGTTAACTATAAAGCTGTAGTAAGAGCCAGGTGTGGTGGCTTATACCTGTTATCCTACCTACTCAGGAGGCTGAGATCTAAGGATCAAGGTTCAAAGCCAGCGGGGCACAAAGGGACCTCAGATTCTTATCTCTAATTAACCTCTAGAAAACAGGAAGTGGGGCTTGGCTCCAGGGTAGGATGGTACCCTTGAGCTGAAGAGCTCAGAGACAGTGACCAGGCCCAGGGGTAGGGTGGTAGCTTTGAGCTGGAGAGCTCAGGGACAGTGTCCAGGCCGAGTTCAAGCCCCATCACACACACACACACACACACACACACACACACACACACACACACACACACACAGAGCAAGACAGCGTGGTACTGATGACTGAACTCACCTATCAATGATCTGAGTGGGAGGAAATCTGATGGAGGAATTATGCTGTACCCATATCACAGGCATCATGTCCCTAGTGGATATAAACACCACACATCTATTTTTCACAGTTCTGGATCCTGGGAACTGCAAGATCAAGAGAAGCAGATTCAGGTAATGCGGTGACCTCTCATAGTGGAAATAACAAGGCAGATCTCTGTAAAGGCTTTTAAAAACTACTCTTCTCTCCTCTCCTTCTTTCCCTTCCTCCCTAATTCCTTCCTTCCTTCCTTCCTTCCTTCCTTCCTTCCTTCCTTCCTTCCTTCCTTCCTTCCTTCTTTCCTTCCTTCCTTCCTTCCTTCTTTCCTTCCTTCCGTCCTTCCTTCCCTCCTTGTCTCCTTCCTCCTTATTTGCTTTCTCTCTTCTTTGTGTGTGTGTGATACTAGGGATTGAGCTCAGAACCTTGTGCTTTTGGGTGCTCTACCACTTAAGCCACACCTCTCACTCTTATTTTGTTCCATTTCAGTTTTTTCTTTTCATATAGGGTTGTATGGTTTTTCCTAGGCCAGCATAAAACTGCAATACTTCTATCTCCCAAGGAGTTAGATTACAAGTATATACCACCATTCCTTATTTTGTGTGTGTGTGTGTGTGTGTGTGTGTGTGTGTGTGTGTGTGTGTGTGTGTGTGTGCCAGTAATGGAACTTGAACTCAGGACCTGAGCTTTGTGCCATAGCTTTCTCAATCAATGCTAGTGCTCTACTACTTGAGCCACATCTCCACTTCTAGTTTTCACTGGCTAATTGGAAATAAAAAAAAAATGTCATGCACTTTCCTGCCTGGCAGACTTTGAACTGTGATCTTCACATGTCAGCATTGTGAACACCATTTGTTTTTGAGGTAAGGTTTTACTAACATTTGCCTGGGAAAATCCTATTCTTGAAGAATTTACTCTCATGATGCAATCATTCTCAAAAATTCCATATACAGTTACCATCACTGAGGTAGTGATTTCAATGTATGTACATTATTGAGGGACACACATGTGGACACGCGCGCGCATGCGCGCGCGCGCGCACACACACACACACACACACACACACACAGAGTCCACAGTAGAAACTTTTTACACACACACACACACACACACACACACACACACACACACACACACACAGAGTCCACAGTAGAATCTTTTTAAAAGCATCTAGAAGGTTGGAACAGTATACTGGAGTGTGGGTTTTCAGGACTGAATCCTGGATTATGATGGCATAATAACCACCCTTCAAGAAAATGACTACTTCCAAGGCTATCTTGAAGATGGCCTTTGTTCAGAGAGCTAGAATCCAGGAGATGCTTTCACTACCCCATCTGGATACCCAAGAAGCTGAAAATGGACTTTGGAATATGATTAGAGAACATTTTTATGCTGCAAGATTTTCTTTTTCAATAGGGACAAATGAAAGGGAAAAAGTCATTCACTTCCAAGTTCCACTGCTGGGGGGCCCAGTTGCACGTTGCACTCGATAAAACAGCTGTAAAGGACTCCAGAACAATTTTTTTTTGGTTGTTGTTGTGATTGGTCACGGGGCTTGAACACTGAGCCTGGGTGCTGTCCTTGACCTCTTCATCTCAAGGCCAGTGCTCTACCACCTTGAGCCACAGCACCACTTCTGTTTTTTGGTGGTTAATTGGAGATAAGAGTCTCAGGGATGGACTTTTGTGCCCAGCCTGGCTTTGAATCATAATCCTCAGATCTCACCCTACTGGGTAGCTAGGATTACAGTTGTGAGCCACTGTTGCCTTGCCAGAACAAGTATTTCTTAGTGTCCATTCCCAAGTGTGGGAAGCAAAGACAGTTGAACAAGCCAACCATGCCACCATCTACTTTCAAATCCTCCAGATGCCTCTGCAAGTGCGTAGCTTCTCAGTGGCCATCAGCTGTGTGTCATGAGAGGCTGCACTCAGTACCAGGTGCTAGAGCCACAAGGATATATAAGGTAATGATCTTGCATGCTGACAGACTTCAGATGTACCAGGAACCATGCTGAAAGTTTACAGGGATCATCTTGTCAACCCTTAAGATACCCAGATGGGAGAAGTACTGTGACTTTTCCATGTGATAGCTCAAGCTAGAACAGGTCAATAATTTATTCAAGGTCACAGGGCCAGTAGGTGGTAGGATTTGAACAGAGATCATCTGACTCTGAAGTTTGTTTTGTCTTCTCCCACATTGCTTAACAAGGATGCATCTGGCTCACAGTACCAATGATGGAATTGTAAAGGGACCATGTAGAACCCATGGGAGATCTGTCACAATCTGAAAGGGATGGAAGGGCCACATAGATGGCTCACTTTCACTGGGAAGCCATGAATTCCTTAACTGCTTCTTAGGTCTGTCTACTTTGCGTGCTATTGAATGAAGTGGATTAAATTAACTCTTCAGTCTCTCCAAAAGGAATGTCCAAAGCTTGACTGCCAGTTTTTGTAAACAAGAATTTATTTGGAAGAAGGGTCTTTGCAGAGATTAGGGCAAGGATCTCAAGAGGAAAACATCCTGAATCAGAATGAGGCCTAACTTCACTGGCCAGTATCTCTAAAGAAGAGAGAAAAGGGACAGAGAACACAGAGAAGAAAGCCACCTGAAGATGGAAGTAGAGGAAAGTCAGGAGCCATTATAGCCTTAGGTAGGGGAGAATATTCCTCCCCACATCCTGCTTTCAGACTGACATCCAGGACTTTGAGAAAATATATTTCTGCTGTTGGAGGCACCCAGAGTGAGATTTGTTTTGGCAACTCTAGAAAATAAGCACAATAGGTAAATTTGAACTCTACTTGGTGACATAAATCTTTGAGCTTCAACTGGGGTCTCCTTCTAGAATTTGTAGCTCATGCATGTAAACACTCATTTTTTAAAATCTTTAACATTGAGCTTTAATCTTTTTTTGAGTTTTTGTTTTTCTCCTCTGTCTTTGGATTCCTTAAATCTGTCTTGCCAAACCAACCCCTAAATTTCTAAGAGATCTGCTTTAGGGTCAAGCAGTTAAGGATTTAAGTTCTGACTCTATGCTGGGACCATGGGCAAGTTACTTAACCTTTCTGGACAATCATTTCCTCACTTCTAAAAACAAGAATAATAGCAAAATTCACTCCATTGGGTACAGAGATGAGGTATGTGTAGTTAGACAGTCTTCTGTTATCACAGCAAATTACTTCTGAGAAAATACTCATAACAAAGACAGGTTTGTTTTGGCCCATCGTTTCAGAGGTTTCAGTCATGACTAATAGCCCTGTTGCTTTGGATGCATGGTGGCACAGCATACTATGGCAAGAACACATGATGGCGGAGAAAACGGTTCACATCATGGCTGGATGAGAAGAGAGGAAGAGAACAGGCCTGGGCTCCCAAAATCCCTAGAAAGGGCATGCTCCCCAGTGACCTCAAACCTCCTGCTTGGCCTCATCTTTGAAAGTTTCTGCCATTTTCCAGTAATACCAAGCTGCGAGCCAAACGTCTAACACATGGGCCTTTGAGGGATAGTCTAGAGTCAGAATCTAGAGTGCATCTAATGAGATGTTCATTGAGTATCTGTTCTCACTCCTTTTTCCTTTCCTATAAGGACCAGGGTCAAGATCCCCTCAGAAAGTTTTTCCAAGGACCCTGAGGAGCATCCTTGGTCTGCAGGGAGTTGCAGCAGTTCAAAGCCAACATATTCTGGACTTCATCCTAGAGGTTACACAATTTGTGCAGCTTCCTGTTCAAGGCATGCAAACCTCCCACACTGCCAGATATGTGCGGACTCTATATCCCTCTCCACCAGATTCTACCTCCATTTGTTCCCCTCCCTAGCCAGCATGGGACTAGCCACACCAAAGATAGCTTGCAATGGCTTTTCACTTAAGTGAAACTGAGGAGTCTCTGCCCAGCCTTTGGGAATGTTGTGTCTTTACCTCCCTAAACCCCATTTTCTGAGATTGTCTAGGTCTAAGTTCACCTTGGAAACAGTCTAATAGAAGTGAGTTTCTCCTGAAAGACATGGTGAATACATCCTCCACATGGAATAGAGGTTCATTAGTTCCCTCTCTTTTGCAAACACAATACGACTTTCTACAAAAAGAAAAAAGAAAGAAATTACCTGTCACTTTTACCCCATTTCTCAGTGATTTCTGCACAGCCTCACCGAGAAGGAACATCACTACAAAGACTTTATTAAGCTTACAAAACACTCTAGGAGGTGCCTGGAGAATCATACAGAGCTGGACTTGCCAAAACAAATGAACAAAGTATGTTCTTGATGCCTGGCCTCTTTGGAAACAGAAGCCCAGGAGACCTTGGAGGTGATTAGGAGGCAACTTTATTAACTTGGCTCAGATATGTAGCAGTAGGCTTGGATGGCTTTCTGCCACTATTGGCTGGAGCACAGGCTCCAGGTCCTGGTTGTCCATTTGGCTATCTTTCCTTGAAAGAGATCAGTGACTGCAACCCACTTGCTCTGAGGCCCTGGGCTCATTTTAGAGCATGCTGTGTAGAGAGGAAGTTCTCATCTCTGCATGTATAGCCAGGCAAGAGAGGGAAGGGGAGATATCCTGGTATGTAGATCATTCTTGCCATCCTAGATTGTTTGACTATCACCCCTTAGCTCTACCCCATGCTGTTCTCACTCTGAGAAGAGGTTATTATTCTAGAACCCCTTTCCCTAGGGTTTATTATTAGAGAAGTCCCATCACTGTTAAGTGCCAACCTTCTCAATTGTGAAATGAGGTTGACAGCGCCCATCTTTCTGGTGATATTAGCATTGTCTCATAATTTTATGATGTTCTCAAACTCCATCACCTGGCACACATCAGATACCTCCTGACCTTTCATCTTCTGTGAAGATGACAAAAGTGCCTTCCTGGGAGCTGGTCTGGGTGAGGGACTGTGGAGTGTGAAGAGCTGCAAGCTTCATATGGCATGTTGACTATGATTTCTCCTTACACCCTTTTCAAACACCTGCTGCTTGCAGTTTATGTTTCTTTGAGAATCATGGGCTCCCTGGAACATATTCCTTGTTGCCTGAATGAGTTCATCCAGGCCCTCTGTGGAGGGGCTGTGGGATGGAAAGGAACTGGAAATGCTAACAGATCCAGTTGCAAAATCACCTCCCTGGATCACCTTCACTGGAGCCTTTGGAGAGAAGCTCTTGGGTGGTAATAAGCCAATGACAGTGAGCTGAGCCAGGCTCAGTTCAGTTGGGGCTTATTGGGTAAAGAAGTCTGGACTGGAGCTGAAAAAGAAGGAGCAGAGTCAAGTGTGTGGCACACACTGTCCAGTTAGGAATTGAAGCAGAGACAGCTCAGCCTTACGGCTCACAGGAGCACTCCAACTGCTTCTAACTGCTAGGGGTCAGCGCTCAACTCCAGTTTATTTTGGAGAAGACTTTAGGCAAGTTGGTTATTCTCTCTAAGACTCAGTTGCTGAACTGATGAAATGGGGGATTGTGATGTAGCAGACAAGTGAGATAGAGAAGCTAACCTGGTTTAACAAATTCATTCTTATTGCTTTACTTGAAGTATTTATTCGTACACAGGATAAGGAAACTTTCTTCCTGAGTGCTCAGAGCACTGGGAGACAGCAGGATGAGAAACCTTTTAAAGAGGTGCAGACTAGTGGGGAGATGGACATTTTACAATTAATGCATTAATTAAGGAAGTCTGCATAATGTGCTGGAGGTGAACAAGGGGTGACAGAGCTTTTGAAGACAGGTGTTTGGAGAAGGCAGGTGGTAATAGCAGGCTGGAGGACATCCATCTACCAGGCTTCATCCTCAGGATACTTCCATGGCATCTGAGTGTCATTGAGCATTCATGACTGTGAGGTCCTCTGAATCAGATCAGTCCAAAGGGGTAGGAGATGCTGAGGAAGGAGCGCTGTGTGAGTAAGAAGGAATGAGACTTCCCAAGAGACTGTACTTGAACCCCTGGGGGGCCTTTAAGGCCCTGGAAAAAGGCCTTCTGCTTCAGTCTCAGTTTCCTCATCTGACAAATGAAGGTGTTGAATATCATCCCAGTTCTGGAGTTTGATGTTCAAGGAGTAATCAGTTCCTAGAGCAGTAATTAGTTCAAGGAGCAGAAGCAATTTTATAGCTGTAATAAGTGAGGGGCCACCAGAGGTAAAAAAGTGAGGATTTGGATGTGACAGTGTACAGCTTCTTTTCTTTTTTACTCTATTTTATTGTCAGGATAATGCATAGAGGGGTTACAGTTACATTTGTGCATTACTTCTCGAACCTTGATACCCTTTCTCATGTTTTTGTGCTCCTTTCCCTGCCCCAGCCCCTCGCAATCACCTTGCTTTCCTCCTTCCCTTCCCTATTTCAAATAAACTAATAAATGTATATACAATATACCAGATAACAAAGTCAGATACAGTAACCATATACACTGTCACATTTATTTCAGGGGCTGCTCTATGGCATTTTTTTCTACAGCTGCTGTTTGTACTCAGAGCAGGCATCATTAATGGATCACAGAACTCTTTACTAGTAAATCAAGATATAGGTTTAGAATTCTTCTCAAGATAGGTTCTGGGCAGCCACCATCAGTCAACTCAAAGGGCCTGGCTTGAAGTCTCATCTTTCTTGCTTGTTGTTGGAAACACTGACACATAGAAAACATTTATGGAGTATTCTTAGTCTCTTTCTAGAAGATCCAGATCAGAACCCTGTTTGGTCTCCCAATCTTTAGTATTGTGTCACACCAGACAGCTTTATCTATAGCACGCTGAATAAAAACAGAGGCGCAAAGAGACTGAGTAATTATTGCTTATCCTCTGCCAGCTCTCAGTGGCAGTGCTCACCACCTCATGTTTCCACCCATGTTGTTGGGACGTGCTCCAATCTGCTGGAAGGTTTGATTACTTGATGGCCTCCCAAGACTTTCCATTCCAACTTAGGAGAATCTGCTTTTACTCTCAGGACTTTCTGTTACCAAGTCCAGGGGATCAGGAGGGGCCCGTGATGTTTCTAGGAAGATGTCTAGGCAGGGTATGGATGGTATTTTCTAGCACTATTTAATGTATCACAGAGCTAAACCTTGAAGAGGCCCAGAGGGAGGTGTTTTATTTATTAACAATAGTCGCATTATATAAACAAAGCATCTCATGGTCTCCAACACAGCTGTACACTTGTGCATCTTCACGAGGAAATGGTGTTTGTTTTGACTTTCTAGGAAAATGGGTCATTAATACTTTTCATTATGAAGTCAATCCAGAACTCATTCTCTTTTCTTCTTTCTTTCTCTTAAGTTTTGTGCCAGTATTGGAGCTTGAGATATGGGCCTCATGGTGTCATGTGGCCTTTTCACTCAAAGCTGGTGCTTTGCCGTTTAAGACATATTTCTATTCGTGAATCTGACTCTCACTGAGTTTTCTTTACTGAGACGGCTTTGAATAAATGATCTTCAGTTCTCAGCCTCCTGGGAAACTAGGATTACACCAGAATCTCGCTTAATTTGAATCTTCTTTCTTTCATGGAGTACTTACTTAATAGGCAGGTGCTCTTACCACTGAACTACATATCCAGCCCCAGAATTCTTTTTTTTTTTTTGAAAATGATAAACTGGTTGCTAAACATGGAAAATTTTTTAAATGGATCTGTCATTTAAAATATGTTGTGGGGGCCAAGCATAGTGGTGCAAACCTGTAAACCTAGCTACTTGGAAAGCAAAGATCAGAGGATAAAGGTTTAGACAAACCATCCTTGCCAAAAACAGTTAGCAAGATTCCATCCTGACCAATGGTGGTACTCACCTGTCATTCCAAGATGCAGGGGAAGTAAAATGGCTGGGTGTGGTGGAGTGTTCCTGACATTCCAGGAGCAAGAGGAATGTAAATAGGAGGATCATAGTCCCAGTTGGCAGAGTGTAAAGCAAGATGCTAGCTCAAAACTGACCAAAACAAAAAGGGCTGGTAAAATAGATCACTGGCAGAGTACCTGCCTAGTAGGTTCAAGGGTCTGAGTTCAAATCCTAGTACCATAAAAATATTGTGTGCATGAAAGGTTAGAACAGCTTGGAAGAGGATATAGGACTCCAGTTCTCCATGGCTCCTAGGCAGTGAGATTATCAACTATGTCTAGGGAGCTATTTGTTAGGGCCAAAGACTCAACCAAACTTGAATTTTCCATCTAGATCTGTTGTAATGATGAATTCTCAGTTCTGTCCATTTTGGTCTCAATCAACAGCTTCTTTTCTAGTGTTTCTCACTGTGAGCTCTAACAATCCACCCCTGTCTTAGAGCTTAGTCCTTTTGTGAAACTTGTCTCACAGGGCTGAATATTATGCCAGAGAAGTTAGGAACTCTGTGTGATGCCCAACAGCAAACTGGGGTTCGACAAAGCTGGAATAGGAGCATAATGTGTGTCCCAGATGTGAGACTTTGTTATGTCACCAGACACAGGCAGACTTAATTCAGAATGGACAGGTCCAGCTTTGCTCCTCTGCGATTTGCTACATTTCATGAACATTCATCTTTATGGGTGCAATGACGTGGAATATTGTTGAAGTGTATGTCCAACTTGGTTAGTATGGAATTTGTTCCTAATGACATTCATTTTGGTAATGTGTCAGAAGATCCACTATGTCCTTAAGTGTGGTTACAGGGAGAAGTGTGAATAGAAATACAAGGTAATTTCCAGTGCATGATAATGATGTCTTGATTGTCCATATCTATAGATGTACATGTAAAAAACATATGTGTGGACAAGGGATTTCTACAAACGTTTGAGTCCCTTAGCTTTGATGTAGTTCTCACTTAAATTGTTCCAGGCAGAAGTGGCCTTTTTATCCACTTTCCTTTCCATAGAGTGTTCATGAAGGAGAGTTCCTAACATCTGTAGGTCAGCCTCTTTTGTGTTTAACAAGCTTCATGGCCGGGAAATGAATACTGACATTCAACCTACATGCTTCTTGTGGCTTACTTCCTCCATTTTGGGACAGAGAAGAGTGAGAACAGATGTTCACCACTCTCTGTTACACCTGTGTAAGATGATCATAATAACACCTTCCTTCTTTCCTCCAGGCTCCAGAATAACCACAGCCTTAGATATTTGACCATTTTTTGAAGATCTTAATTGCAAAGTTATTCTAAATCCTGTCTATATTTTCATGACATTCTTTTTTCTTTGTTTGTTTCTGGGGCTTGAACTTGGGACCTGGGCACTGTCCCTGAGTATTTTTGCTCATGGCTAGCACTCCTGCCACTTGAGCCACAAAAGTTCTACTTCTGACTTTTTGGCATTTAATTGGAGAAAAGAATCTCACAGACTTTCCTTTCTGGGCTTGCCTCAGATGGTAATCCTCATATCTCAGCCTCCTGAGTAGCTAGGATTATAGGTGTGAGCTACCAACACTCACTTTCTAATGATGTTCTTAATTGTAGTAATTCAAAGCAATTCTGATTGACTATGTTTTATCTCAAATTATGTATTCTATATGCTATCTCTCAGCTTCCATGTACCTGCCCTACTTAAAAAACAGATAATCAATAACCATAATGGATGTAAGTGTTGTATATTTTAAGTGTATACACTTGTGGCCCACTATGGTCTATTGGGTCTCTTCTCTCCTTATTATATATTTTTTCTTTTCTCTATTATTCCTTTAACCTGAGTGTTTTTCAGAAGTACTAATCAGTTACTTTATGCTCTTTCTTTCCTTTTTATGCCACTGTTGGTGCTAAAACTCAGGACAATGTACTCTCATTTGGATTTCTTGCTCATAGCTGGTACTCTACACTATGCCTCTAGCATAGCTTTTTGCTGGTAAAATAAAAATGGAGTCAGTTTCTCATACCTTTTCATCCCATCTGGACTGGCTTTGAACCAGAATCCTTTAGGTCTCAGCTATGTACCTTTTGAGTAGCTAGGATTATAGGTTTGAGTAACAGGCATCTGGATATTACTTCATTTTCTGTTGTTGTTGTTGTTGTTGTTGTTGGTGGTGGTGGTGGTGGTGGTCATGGGGCTTGAACTCTGGGCCTGGGTACTGTCCCTGTGCTCTTCAGCTTAAGGCTAATGCTCTACCATTTTGAGCCATGGCACCACTTCCAGTTTTCTGGTGAGTAATTAGAGGTAAGAATTACACAGAATTTTGTGCCTGGGCTGGCTTTGAACTGCAATCCTCAAATCTCAGCCTTCTGAGTAGCCACAGACATAAGCCACTGGTGCCTGGATTATTACTTAACTTTTAAAAGAATAATACAGAATCAATTTTCTTGTTGAATAGAATTTTGAAGAATACAGTACTATCTTCAGTGGTACATATCATGTAAGATATTACAAAGAATTTTCCCATATTTTCTTCTTGTTCTTAGATATATTTGCATACATGTATCTTGTGGTTTTAATATCAAAAAGCAAAATGAAAAAGCAATGATTATAAAAGTACCCAAGAGATTTGGCTCTAAGTTCCTGCTCTCAGGAATGAAGACTTTTTTATTATACAAAGTGGTATTTTGAGAGAATAGTTAGGTTAAATTATGTGGTAAAAATGATAGTAGTGAAATCAAACATTTACTGGAGCGAACCATGTACCAGGTCTGTATGAAACTTGTCATACATATCATCTGAAGCAATTATCTGCAAAATAAGAGTTCTCAGAAAGCATGGACTGGTGGGAGACAGGGAAGTCAGAGCTTTGACTTGAAGAAACAAAAGTTGTACACTTAGACCTGGCCCAGGTTTCCTATTGCCCAGTTCATTGTCTACTTCCACACTCGTGAAGCCTAATTTCTTATGCCAAAAGGAGTTTATCAGTATCCTTAAGTCAAAAAGTTCTGCTCCTTAGAGTGGCGAGTCTTGTCTTCAGCTGGACTATCAGCATGGGGAATGGGGGACAACGGGAGTACTTAACCAGGACTGGGCCAAGGTTTTCCAAAGCGATTTATCTCTGCCAAAAAGGTAACGGTGAAGCAATTGTGGATAACAAGACTCCACAGACCTGATTGCACCCAGGTTCATACTATCAACCAACTGAGGGGTGAAAGCGTCTGTATTTTTTAAATTATAAATTAAAAAATCATACTCGACGGAATCAAATGTCAGGCATCCCGACTCAGTCTCCAGCTCTGGGAGCAGAATGGGAGCGAATATCTTTCAAGGAACCCCAGAGGAAAATGAGGCAGTGTGTGGAGTTGGCACAGTTCCCCAACCTCTCACCTCCTAACCAGGACAGAGAGCTCATGCACTTCCAGCTGCAAGATAGACAGCTTCTGCTGCCCCCTACACCTCATTGAGCACATTCTAGATTCAGGCTATACGAAGTAGGGGTGGCGGTTATGAGGGACCCCAAAGATGCAGCACTGGTACAATGTCCTGTAAGTTGTGGGCCAATGGCAATAAATAGCAAAAATGTATGACAATAGAGGTGTCAAAAACAAGGCTCAGGCTGGTTACAAGTGGTTCACACCTATAATCCTAGCTACTTAGTAGGCTCAGATCTGAGGACTGAGGATTGAGGTTCCAAGCTATCTGAGGCAGAAAAGTCCATGAGACTCTTATCTCCAATTAACCAGCAAAAAGTAGCAAGCAGTGGTATGGTTCAAGCGGGTGAGTGCCAGCCTTGAGTGAAAAAGCCAAGCACTCTTCCACTTGAGCCACAGCACCACTTCCAGCCTTTTCAGTGTATGTGGTAACAAAGAATTGCACCCAGGGCTCCATGCATGCTAAGCAAGCATTCCACCACTAAGCCAAGCTCCGGGCCTGATCATCTCTTGAAGTGCATCACTTTCCAGACTGACTGAAGACTTGAACGTTGTTTCCTTGAATCTCTTTGGCTTTGGCCTTCCTAGAAACAAATCCACTAACTCCTCTCTGAGTAGGAGCTTCAATCACTATGGGTCATAGCTGTGATCTAGCTATACCCTATTTCATGTGTTCCCCACCCCCCCCCCCACCTCGCACACTAGAAGTTGATAGAGCCCTATGATAAAGAAGATTTCTGCGATGGAATGTGGCCAGAAGTGACGTGACAACTACTGCTTGACCCGTTAATTCTCATGTTGTCTGTTCTCATGGTCTAGATGGGGCCAGGAAAGTCTTTGGGACTCACATATCAAACATGACCCAGATTATTTCCCTAATGACTGCATGTAATTGAGTTATCCTCCAATGGCAATGACGGAATGACAATGACCAATTGATAGTAAGGTGTAAAGTTGTTGGGTATGTTGGTTACAATTGTATTAACAACAGCTGCTGTAGCAAAGCATAACAGTCTAGGCAGTGTCAAACAATAGTAACCTGTCATCACACAGATCTGTGGAAGCAAAGAACAGTAGAGTTGATATGTTGGCAGGGTTGGTTCCTTCTGGGGCAGGAAGGACAATGTGTCCCATGTGCTGTAGTAATTGCTGGATGTTTGCTGGTAGTCTTTGGCATTCCTTGGCTTGTAGATACACCACCTGAATCTCTGCCTTCTCAATACTTGGTATTCTTTGGGTGAATCTCTGAATTTCTCCTACTTATCAAGGACACTGATCATTTTGGATTGTAGATCTGTCCTATTACAGGGTGACCTCTTAACTGCTGATCTCTTCAAGGGTCATATTTTAAAATAAGGTTATATCCTGAAAGTAGTAGGCATTAGAATTTCAATATATCTTCTTTTCATTGGACACAGTTCAACTAGTAATACTAATATACAATTTAAAATTTTAGAGAAAATACATAAAGTCTTTTCTTAAACATTTCAGTGTTATGGAAGCTTGTTAGTTCTCAGAGGCTAACTGTGAACTGGAACTTTTTTTTTTCTCATGAGTCCATAGCTCCTCTTTCTTCTTCTTTCTTTCTTTCTTTCTTTCTTTCTTTCTTTCTTTCTTTCTTTCTTTTTCTCTCTCTCTTTCTTTTTCTCTTTCCTCCTCTTCTGCTTCTTCTCCTCCTTCTCTTCCTCTTCCTCCTCCTTCCTCTTCCTCTTCCTCCTCCTCCTTCCTTCTTCTTCCTCTTCTTCTCCTTCTCATTTTCATTCTCCTTCTTCCTCCTTCTCCTTTCTCCTTTCTTGTTCTTCTTCTCCTTTCTCCTTTCTTGTTCTTCTTGTTCTTGTTGTTGTTCTTCTTCTTCTTCTTCTTCTTCTTCTTCTTCTTCTTCTTCTTCTTCTTCTTCTTCTTCTTCTTCTTCTTCTCCCTTCTCTCTCCTTCTCCTCCTCCTCCTCCTCCTCCTCCTCCTCCTCCTCCTCCTCCTCCTCCTCCTCCTTCTTCTCCTTCTCCTTCTCCTTCCTCCTCCTCCTTCTTCTTCTCCTTCCTCCTCCTCCTCCTCCTTCTCCTCCTCTCTTCTTCTTCTTCTTCTTCTTCTTCTTCTTCTTCTTCTTCTTCTTCTTCTTCTTCTTCTTCTTCTTCTTCTTCTTCTTCTCCTTCTCCTTCTTCTTCCTCTTCCACAGTTTATTGTAGATAAGTCTCAGAGACTATCCTACCTTCAGATATCCATTTCCTGAGAGGCATGAGCCACTTGAGTCAGGCTTAGCTGGACTTTTAGGGCCTCCTTTTTGTCCTTTCTTAAGAAACAGCCCATTTAGCCTTTATTCTCCTGGATCCTGCATTATGCAGATTGATTTAAATGGCCTCTTCAAGTTAAACATCCTGGGTCTCAATTTTTTTTACAAGTAAAATAGGAATAATGATGCATATTCCATTTATAATATAGGCTTTGAGTAAGGACCAAGTAGATAGATAATAGTAGCAATTAGTGTTCATAAAGTTGTTTATAATTGAGTATAATGGTATCTTTTTTTTATTAGCCAAGACAAAATTTTTGGTATTCGGTATTCAGGTGTCAAATTGGGTTAAACAATACATGGCAATCACTATGGTTTTTCCATACAAATTTCCTTTAATTTTACCCCCCCCTTTTTTTGCCATTGCTGGATCTATCTGGAACTCAGGGCCTGAGCACTGTTCTTTAGCTATTTCATTCAAGACTGACACTATACCATTTGAGCTCTACTTTTGGATTTTTGGTGGTCAATTGGAGCTACATCTCATGGATTTTCCTGCCCTGGCTGGCTTTGGATTGTAATACTCAAGAGCTCAGCCTCCTGAGTAGCTGGGATTACAGGTATACTAAGACCTTTCTCTGGTTCCTGACCTTTCTCTGCATTTTATTTTCTGATCACTTCTTATTTTCTATTACCCACCAGTGACCCTGGGAACTTGAGCCACTGGAGATAGTCTTTTTTTTTTCCCCCTCAGGTTGGAATCCAGTCACTTTCCATTTCCCTGTGGAGTTCCCACAATTTCTGTGGGATTCTGGATTCAGCAACCTGATGGATTCTGGAGTCAACAACCTCTGTCTTATTGGTTGGGTTTAAGGTAAGAACTGTCAACTCATACCAGCTCAACACATTTTGGTACACCAGAAAAGTGTGTATATATTTACTACTTAAGTCTCTCCATGACCCCTCATCTCCTAATAACTAAGGAATTAGCACATAGGTAAACAAAAGGATCATAAGGGGTAAATGTTGGTGCACAGAATAGCTTCTATACATTTGGCAGTATTTTTACAGATTACACTGAGCTTCCTAATGCCCATAGGGGAAGTGGGGAGGGGATTGTTCAGTGATAAAAAGAATTGAGCTCTCAAACCCCATAAAGACAAGGAGAACTTAACAATGCATAACAATGCTAATTGAAGGAAGCCCATTTGAAAGGCTATATATTTTATAATCTCAATTGCATGGTATTCTAGGGAAACATATCTGGAATCAGCACAGAGATGAGAATGCTGGGATTATGGAGAAAAGAAATGCACAGGTAGGGAATGCAAGGGGGAATTTTAGGGGAGAGACAACATTCTGCACAATATTGTAATGGTGAATGCATGGTATTTTACTTTGTCAAAATCCACACAATGTTGGGCTGGAAGCATGGCCTAGTGGTAGTGTGCTTGCCTAGCATGCATGAAGCCCTGGGTTTGATTCTCTGGAACCACATACAAGAAAAAGCCGGAAATGAGCTGTGGCTCAAGTGGCAGGATGGTAGCTTTGAGCATAAAGTGTCCAAGGACCATGCTCAGGCCCTGAGTTTAGGCCCCAGGGCTGGCAAAAAAAATCCATACAGTGTAAGCACAAGGAAGAGTCTTAATATACACCATAAAGTTTAGTTAATGTATTGGAAAAAATAGGAGAAACTGGGTATGCATAAAGTTGTGCATAAATCATTCTTCTCTTGCTTTTGGTAGGTTGGTACTCTAGTATTTGAGCCAAGTCTCTATCCCTGGCTGGCTATTTTGGAGATAGAGTCTATCAAACTTTTCTGCCTAGTCTGGGCTCAAATCATGATCCCCCTCCCATCTCAGCCTCTTGAGTCGCTAGAATTACAGATGTGAGCTACCTGTTGCCCTCAAAGGGTGATGCATCATTCTCTGCACACCAACACCTACTAAAAATAAAAAATAAAAATTTATTAGTGAAAAGAAAATAAACATGAAGGTTTGCCTGGGCTTAAGAGACACTAGGCATGAATTCTGTGACCTAAGTAGAACCATGTTGTTCACTCATCCTGGAGCTCCAGGCCGGGTAGATTTCCTCATATCAAAGGCTTTCTGACTGAGCTCCAGAGAAGGCTGGGAGGGGAACAAGTCAGCAGAGGGTGAAACCAGCACAGCCAAGAGGATCTGGAGGACCTTGCTGAGACTTCATTCAAGTTTGCTGTCATGCAGATCTCTTTAACAGCTTTTCATCTCTGCAGGCCAATCTGTTTCCTCAAACATGTTGAAAATGTGCAGTTAAAAATTTAAAGTATTTAAGGCAAGCCTCTCCTTGTGTTAATTAGGAGCTTCCTATATGCTTCAGTTTCCAGATCAGTAAGCGGAAACTCAATGACCAAGTTCTATGGTAGTAGTGGGCAGAGTAAGACTTCAGCTTGTACCTACGAGGGTTTGCTCTGGTCAGACAGGAATGCATGGTGGGCTGCAGGGCTCCAGAAGCCCCACCCAGGCTGTGCAGTTGGCTCTAGCTTCCTAGCACCTCTGCCAAATTGCAAAGTCAGGCAGCTGGGAGCTGGGAGCTCACATGGACTTAGCACCAGAAAAAAGAAAAAAAATTCCCCCTTGATACTTATTTCTAAAAATTCCCAAGGACTCATCATAGAAAGTGTTAATGCAATAGTAACAAATGTTGTCTATCACGCATATGTTTATAAAGTTATAAACATATCTTTCAGAGATTGCTTATGATAGACAGATACAAGTCACACCATTTGGGATACAAGAGACAGCTTGCTGTTTGGAAGCCAAATAAAGATCTCCAAAGTGAGGTGCACCTGAAAGAGATTAGGAGATGGTATCTAGGAAATTAAACTGGGGCCAAGTCTAATGAGCTAGTTTTCTACTCGTGTATGATTCTTAGTGGGGAAAAACAAAACAAAACAAAACAAAAACTAGGCTCTTGCCCCTTGACTTGGACTTGAAACGTAGAGGGACTTGGTGGGGCATTTCTCCTGAGGTTTCCCTTTTCTGGTTCAGGTCAAGGTTGGCAGCAGTTGTGAGGCAGTCTTTTCTGTTCACTTCTTCATACCTGGATTCCCAGCCAGCATTTCTGAGCATTTTCTAGTTGCTGGGTACTGACTAGCTGCCAGGCACAGAAACCTGAATACAAGAGTAGTCTAATAAGGGAAGCTGATGCACAAATAGACTAATAAAACAGGATCGTGTATCTTAGCATCACATGCTGCTTAATCATATAGACTTTGGGGGCCAGTCTGCCACAGTTCAAATCCTGGTGCTACAAATTACAAGCTCTGTACCCTAGGGTAGGCTATTCACCTTTGGATGTTGCCATTTTCAATGTGATAGAGATACAAATAACAGCATATAAAATAATTGCCCCTAAAATAATTGCTTGACATATAGGGCACTAAAGTAACAAACTTCCCTAGTGTTGCAATTCCCCAGGTTAGAAATATGAGCATGGTGTAGGGATGCCAAAGACTCTAGGAATCTCAGTGGATCTAATCAAGATGGCAGGCTGTAGAATTCTTGGAGTTGAGGGAGGATCAACTTCCAAGCTCACTCCTGTGGCTGTTGGTGGTCCTAGATCCTTGCTGTCTGCTAGCTGGGGAGCCTCAGATCCTTGTGACATGGGTGGTTCAGGATGTACACAACCAGCTGCCGGCATCTCCCAGACTGAAGCCAGCTATAGAGAGACGGAGATGCAGCAAAACAGAGAAGTTCATCCAATATCTAGAGACATTTCGAGACAATGGCTGCTTTACTCGCAGGCTCAGGAGACTTTGACCCAACCCCTGGTCGCCTCACTGTGAGAAGGCACCATGCCATTTGAGATTGTATAACAAAGTCTGGTCTGAGGAGTCTGTGCTTAAATTGCAACCCCATCATTGTCTTGATTGATCACTGACAAGTTTGCTGACCTCCTTTGTTTCAGTTTCCTATTTATAAAACAGTCATAACTTATCGGACTTATCACAGGCTAGTTAAAGATCCAGCAAAAATAATACACCACAATGGCTCAATTAATCATATTCATTGTTATTATTTCTCTAATCATTTCTATTATTGCTTTTGTCCAATTTATAGCAAGAGGATCTCAGCTTTGGAATGTTTGTCAGGGGTAATCCAACTTCCTGACTCTTTAGAGAGGACTGAAGCCCAGGGCTGCATGGTGGGGTGGACTTAGCTCTGCCAGCTTCATGGCTTCTTTGCCCCAAGCTCTTCCCCAGCATTGAGCAGGAGGCCTGGCTGAGTGTGTTTGTGAAAGAAACTAATGAGCCATTCATCATGGAGGGCACAGCTGTTCCTCTCATTTCCCCTGGTTCTTGCAACATTGCACCCTTGCATCATTGAAAAACATACTAGGACAACGGAAGTAATAAATATGAGATGCAGGGATTTGTAGATTTAGAAATAGAATATGCACAGTGCTGGGTTTATTATTATTATCATCTCTCGGGATCCTTCCTTTTTTTCTTCCCTCTTCACTCTCTCCCTCTTCCTTTCCCTCTCTCCTGTCTTCTGTAACTCCCTCCTCTACTAATTTTTCTTTCCCTCCTTCTTTTCTATCTCTGCCTCTCATCTATCTTCTTTCTATCTCGCCTTCCTCTTGTCAGTCTGCCCCTCATACTCACCCATTTTTACTAAGAACCACTTCCTGCCTGTCAGTGTCTCCAGGCACTGTGTTAGGCATTGAGGATCTAAAAGATTGAGTATTGTTGGGTGCTGGTGGCTCACACCTGTAATCCTAGCTACTCAGGAGTCTGAGATTTGAGGATCATCTCCAATTAATCACCAGAAAACTGAAAGTGGAACTGTGGCTCAAAGAAATAGAGCACTGATGTTGAGCAAAGGAGCTCAGGTACAGCACCGACACCCTGAGTTCAAGCCCCTAGACTGACAAAGAAAGAAAAAAAAAGGGGCAAAAAACAGGCTTAGCTACCCTGACTAGAGATAGTGAGGGAAACTTCTAGTAAGCCCATGCTCTCAACAAATGCTTTGTGGGTAACATAGATGAAAGGGAGGAAGGGTACAGATCTGTAAAAAGGCCCTATCCATAGCTATCCCAGAAGGCATAGGCAATGAGAAGAGAAAGAACTCACCAAGTGAAGGTGGGTAAGGAGCCTGACTAGTAAAAGGAAACAAGATATGTAAATTCCCTGACCAGATGAGGAATCATTGGTGCACTTGGGATCCAAAGAAGGTGGCTGGGATGGATTAAGGGCTCTTTCATAGAGGACCTAGAAGTTTCCAAGCATATTTTTGGGCTTGTTACTTAATGCATTTGGAAGCCACACTCTAGTAAAGAAATGGTTCTTGCTGCATAGGGCAGAGTGATGTTTCCCAGGTCAGAGGCAAAGAAGGATGCTTGCTCAATGCTGTGCAAGGGTCAGAAGTGTGGGTGGCTTGGAGAGAAATTAGGAGGTAAAAGTGTCAGGATATAAGCAGTTGTTAAATGGTTGTAAATACTTAGAGGATTTCCTCCCCCTGAGTGAGAAATCCCAGGGCTCAGGGAAGCAGCTGCTTCTGCTCCCACCAAACAGGGCACATCAAGCCCTGAGCACGGACCGTAGGACTCCACTGTCTGTGAGCAAATGCTGATTTTCCACAAGTTCATCTTCACTGGGCATTTACTGGATTTCTGCTGCTGGTCCTGGGCTGGATGAAATACTGCAAGAGATTCTTTCTCAGTGAGTTCTCTATTTGGATCTAGAGCATCACTTATCGGGGGTGAGGAAGAGCAGGCTATAAGAATTCCAGAAATTTCCCAAAGCCCTCAGGTTGCTGAGGTCATAGAGGTATTCAGGGTTTCTATGAATGAAGGAGGTTATTTTGTCCTTTGGGAATTTATAATACAGCTGATCAGTATCACTGGGAAATCATATGGGACTTGTAGATTGCACAATCCTAAACATGAATAAGCTAATGGTGGAAAACTCAGAAGTTTATGAATTGAGAGTTATTAGGAAGTGTTAGGACATAGTGTGACATGCAGGTTGAAGCTTTCAGATGGTAGCCAGATGGCAGGTAGTGTGGGTAGCCCTCTGATTTAGTTCTTGTTTGAACAGGCACTGTAGAAACCAGAAATATAGATTTCAATGTACGCATTTAGCATGCTGAAATAAAATAACTGGCTTGCTGGTACACTGTATTAGTTGCATTAAGTATATCCTCACTGTCTCAGGACAGAATTCTGGAGAACCAGGGGACTGACAGGGGTCTCCGTTTCTGTTTTTTTTGGCTCTCTGTATCACCTGCTTCAGATCTATCCTCTAGATGGAGAGGAAGGGAAGAAAAGGCTCTAAAGAAGGGAAATTGGGGCCAAAAGTGTGGTCTAGTGGTAGAGTACTTGCCTAGCATGCATGAAGCCCTGGGTTTGATTCCGTGGAACAGAAAAAGCCAGAAGTGGTTATGGCTCAAGTGGTAGAGTGCTAGCCTTGAGAAAGCTCAAGGACTGTGCCCAGGCACTGATTTAAAGCCCTAGGACTGGTTAAAAAAAAAAAAAAGAAAAAAAGTGGGGCGCGGTGGCTCATGCCTGTAATCCTAGCTACTCAGGAGGCTGAAATCTGAGGATGGAGGTTCAAGGCCAGCCCACACACAAAAGGAACCGAGACTCTTATCTCCAATTAAGCTCTAGAAAATGGTAGTGGGGCTTGGTTCAAGGGTAGATGAAGAGCTGAGGGACAATGCCTGGGCCTAGATTTCAAGCCCCATGACACACAAAAAAGAAAGAAAGGAAGAAGGAAGGAAGGAAGGAAGGAAAAGAAAGAAAGAAATGAAAAAAAGAAGAGAAATCACAGTTTCTATGTCTTTCAGGTTGAAATGCTCCACATGGAACACACCTGCTCTACCCAAGGTTGGGCAAATGAGGACAAAAAGTTGCCAGTGGTTTACGAGTTTGATATCACCTGTCAGAAAATTGTATCTTGCCAGGCACCAGTAGCTCATGCCTATAATCCTAGCTACTCAGGAAGCTGATATCTAAGGATCATTGTTCAAAGTCAGCCTACGCAGAAAAGTCTGTGAAATTCTTATTTTTAATTAATCACAGAAAAACCATTTGAAGACAGTGTGGGCAGGAAAGTCCACGAGACTGTCATATCCAGTTAACTAGGAAAAAGCCAAAAGTGGAGCTATGGCTTAAGTGGTAGATTATCAACTTGGAGTGAAAAGACTGGAGTATAAGACTATGAGTTCAATCTCCAGTACCAGCACACACAGATACACACAGAAGCACACACACGGAAGCACACACACATACACACACACACACACACACACACACACACACACAGACCACACCACACATTTGGGCCAGCCTGAGCATGAACAGAGAGAAAAATAAATTTTCTGCAGAAAATTTACATATATCTTCCTGAAGATATTTATGTGCAGATTTCTAAATCTTTATAAATGCTACATTTAGAACATTCATCTTAATCCAAATTTTTTTCCTTTTATGGAAAGTAACTTTTAATAAGGATTCTGTCACCCTTAGTAAAGTCTTCAATGAAAGTATTTCTTCCACATTTTGCACAATAGGAATGTTAGTCAGCAGTTCATTTTCTGTGGGGGAAAATTTGCTACATAATCCTTTATTGTGGGGAGAATCTGAACATGGTGGCTACAAAGGTGTTGGTTTCTTGAGCTTGTAATGTAGAGATATCTTCTTACAAGGGTCCCTTTACCATCATGGTGTAGAAGTCAAACCAGAGAAACTTGGCCTCTTGATGTGTCTACCTCCCACTGTGAAATCACAACAATGCATCCAGAAGAGCTGGGTCAAAATTCCCAGGCCTGAATGTAGTTGAGTAATTATCTATGATAAATGGCTTGGATGAACACTAATCAAAATTACTTTCTGGTTCTACCTTATTCAGCAAGACGAATGCATGACATGGCCCCAGAGGCTGGGATTTGTTCATCTGCAGATGTCTTTGCTCACATCTGTCTGACCACACTACCAGCCTCATTCTCCCAGCGAGCACCGCACCAGGATGGAGCATGGGACCCCCTGCTGTGACACCCTGGCTTTCTTACCTGCTGACTTATATTGCAGAAACTGGAAAGTCTCCCACTGAATTGAAGACAGCGGTGCTGATAGTGTGTGGTGCTGTTTTCTTCTCCAATGGGCTGGGCTGGAGATCAGGCATGGGAAGGAAGATATTAGGATTTTTTCCCCCCTCCTTTTTTGGTGGTGGGGGTGGGGAGGAGATATTAGGGCTATAAGATGAACTCTTCGGAGGCCTCCATGCAAATTGTTGGATTTCAGACTCATAGGGTTTCCAGATCTGCTAAGAGGACACCACTGCAATTATAGGACTCAGCTGACTACATTTGAACAAAGGGAAGGTCAGCTTCCACCAAGTGAAATGGCAAGCATGTGAACAAGGATTTAGAAGTCTAGACCACACCATAGGCAGGCTTCAGGTCTATGGTACCTTCTGTTTTGTTGCTTTTGGGAAGGGTCAGTTCAAACCATTCAAAGGCCAAGTTTATGAATATTTCTAATGGGATAAATTCCATCAGTGTGAGCCTTTATCAGAGCCTTTATATGGAGGACCTCTGAAGTGGGAGGTGATGCCCTGGAGTGAGAACAATTCCACAGCATGGATGACATTTCCCCTTCTAGGTCTTAACCTTTCATAGCGAGACAGACAACCAGGAAAGTAGGAAATGGAAACAAGCTATGTTTAGCCGAGTTTTACATACCATAATCTCTTTACCATGGTCAAGCCAGGCACGAATGCTCAGGCCAATCAGTTCTGGCTCAAATCCATTCCAGAGGGGAGTGATTTACAACTTAGCACCATTCTTGCCTCTTCCCCAAGAGTGAAGTTAAATGACCCCCAAAATAACATTAGTCTGCACCAGAAGGGGTAAGAATGGCTTTCTAAAGGGTGGTCTCAGGCATGGGTTTTCACCCGAGGACACTCAAGCTTAGATACCTTCCAAAGTTCTGGTCAGGGTCAAGTAGCATTCCTATTTTCAGAGGCTGACAGTGTGGTGACTTACGAGGGCCAAGGGAGAGAAGTCTGGTCCAGGGGCCTTCAGTCTCTTCACCTATGAATCTTCACTCAACCCAGGCCATGAGATCCAGTGAGTCTCTGCCCTCTTTCTGGCCCCAGCTCCCACCCTCACATCCCTCTCCCTGGTGTTTCATGCAGCAAACATGTTGGAATTGGTGAGGTCAGCTAGAGAAAGAAAATGGGGCATTTGGTTTGGATTTCAATGGTTAAATTCTATTTCTTTAACAACGAGTGCCTTAAAGCATTAAGGGATCCCGAAACCAATCTGTCAGGGCTTATACACAGACAAGTGAGATGTTGAAATTATTTTAAGACAGATGCTTTTTTAAACTGTATTCAGAGCACCATTCAGGGCTCCTTCTTGCACAGTTCCTCAAGCAGGAGGTATTTCATCTTTACAACATCTGGAATTGTCAGAGAGGTATGGCTGTAGACCTCCACAGATGCCACACAGACACACACACTTGCACAGGGAAGCACGCTGAGAAATGGGGACTGCAGTCCAGAGGAACAGAGTACTTACCAGACAGCTGGGGGAAGACCCACTCCTCTGCATCAGGGAGGAACACCCCACCAAACCCCCTCGCTCATCTTTACCACAGAATCACCTTCATCCATTTCTCTGCCAGGTGGCAAACAATACTAATGTTCTTTCTGCAGTTTACAAGAGGTGATTCTCCTCTTCTCTCCCCTTCTCTCCCTTCCCCTCCCATCCTCTCCTTTGTCTCCTCATCTCCTTCTCCTCCTCTCCCTTCCCTTCCCTTCCACTCTCCTCCCTCTTCCTCGTCTCCACTTCTTTTCTCTTTTACTGGGATGTGAACCCAATGTCCAGGGCTCCATGCACTCTAGAGAAGTGCTTTGATTCTTTAAACCACACCACTTTCTGATTTTAGTTTTTTTTCGAGGCCCACTTGGCCTTGAATCACCATCTTCCTGCCTCTTTCTCACAAGTAGCTGGTATTATAGGTGTTTACTACCATAATGGGTTTGCTAAAAATTTCCCTATTTCATGAATTCACACCCTTGACATAGGTGGGTAAATCTGTGATGTACACAAAGGAAGTGCCATGCTTCTGGGTTTCAGGTTTTCCATGGTTTTTGCTAGGAAGGGGCAGGCAGGGGATGACAGGGACACCCACATGGAAGCACCAGTGTGGCCTCACATTGCTTTTCCATGTGACACAAAAGCACATGACCCAGTACAGTTGCCCTGCATGCATGGTATCCTGAGAAATTAGCCTTCTATTAAAAATACAAACAGATTGTAGATTAGCTGCTGGTGGAGCTGAACCTTAGCATACACAGGGCTCTGGGTTTGATCATCTGTACAGAACAAAACAAGCAAACAAACACAAAAAACAAACAAACAAACAGAAATGGATCATTTTCTCAGGCATCATTCCAGGGGCAAAGGCTCAAAAGTGCTTTTAAACCTGTGGCTAGACGTATTGCTTGATATTTTTATGTAGCTGTATGCAGAAGTCCAGTAAGAGAAGTAAATGCAGGAAGACTACTAAGGGACCAAGTCAGAATAATAGGCAACAAAGTAAATCCTGCTGATAATAACTCTACTAAAACATTCTGGATCTTTGGAACCAATGAGAAGGTCAAACTGGCTGCTGAAACCTTTGGGAGGCAGAAGCAGCTCTTTGATCAACATGAGGCAGAGGGTAAGAGTCTTCTAGGGTTACAGTAAAGTCTCTGTTATCATCATGGCTCATTTAGCTCTGCTTTAGTGGCACACTGGTCATTAAACACATCCTTTAAATTAATTTCCTGGCTAACATAGTGGTTCTCATGGAATCTGAGCAATGTGGGCTGCCTGGTCCATGTTAGGACTTAGGAAACAGGGCCAAGCATCGTCAAGGGTAGAGGGGGAGACAATACTTCAGGGGTCAACTATTTAAACATCGGGAGCTTCCAGGCAGCCTGATTTAGCTGAGACAACTCTGCTTGGGCAGAAGGAGCCAGGAGCTCCCTTATGGATCAGAGTTTATTTGCATCAGAGTAACTCAGTTCTTTTCCCCTGTGCTTTTCAGGGACACAGGCCGCAGGCAGGACTTGTACTGCACAGTTTGTACCACCCTGTGGTGACTTTATGCCATGACATACATTCTCTCTACTGGGGCCTCCTTCCCAGTATTGTGGGAAACATCAACTTGGGCTTCCAAGTGCCATTGTTTTGTTTGGTTTTGGTTTGGTTTTATGCGCATTCTGGGACTTGAACTGAGGGCCTTGGAGCTGTCCCTGGGAGTTTTTCTTTTTTTTTTTTTTTGGCTAGTGCTTTACCACTTGAGCCATAACTCTACTTCTACTTTTTTGGTGGTTAAATGGAAATGAGAGTCTCAGGGACTTTCCTGCCTGGGTTTCCTTCAAATTGTGATTCTGAGATCTCAGCCTCTTAATAGTTAGCATAGGCACGAGCCACCAGCATCCAGCTAATGTGTCACTTTTTATCTCTTCATTCATGTGTACCTTTGGACATCATCTACAAAAGATTTCTAGGTCATGAATGACTTCAGAGAAAACACAGAACTTTGTTTTCCCTGGAGGGATTCAGGGGGAGTCAGCCTTCTCAATGAGTAGTAACCAGCTCAGAGCAAACTGGAAAGAGCTACAACCACAGCCAATGGCAGCATCCCAAATTCAACACTCATGGAGGGGCTGGGACTGAGAAAGAAAAGCAGGCTGCTCCCCGACACCCACAAAAACATTCGCAGAGTTTGCATTTTCTCCCAGGCTGGACCTCTCCCAAATGTTCTTTCTCCACAGTGTGCCCCCATCCCCCGCCCCACTTTATACGTAGCAGATGGCCTTCAAACAAATCAAGGAGCAGAAGCTGCAAAAGGCTTAAAAAAAAAAAAACAACGAAAGAAAGAAAAGCCAGTGAAACTCATATATTTCTTCAAACGATAAGATGAACTACAGATGTTTGCTGAAGGGTGATGGTGTCGCCTGCAACTGAAGATTCCACTTAAAAGAAGAGTCCACTTATGTTTAGCGTTGGACAAGCCTGGTAGCTGTCATGGTGTGATTTATGGAGGTTGTTTCTGAGAGTGTATGTTTCTATGGAGGACATGGCAAGTCAAATTCTATGTCATGTCCACAGGCCTCTCTGTCCTGAACCCAGGTAAGGAGGCCATGATAGAACCCCCAGGATCAACCAGCCTCCAGGTAAGGGTGGGCCTAGTGACCCAGGCCCCATGCATGGTCCTACACCTTCCATTTTCAGACTGATGCACTCCATTGCTTCTGGGCTTCCCTCCTTGCACATTTTCTACCTTTCTTTTCTTTTATTTTCTACCTTTCTTTCTTTCTTTCTTTCTTTCTTGCTTTCTTGCTTTCTTTCTTTTTCTTTTTTTGGTGCCAGACCTGGGACTTGAACTCAGAGCCTGCTGGGTCCTTACCTTTTAAGACTGGTACTGCACCACTTGAGCCACATCTCTATGTCTGGCTTTTTAATTGGTGTTAAGAGCCTCGTGGAGTTTTCTGCCCAGGGAGACTTGGACTGTCCTCAAACTTCAACTTTGGGAATAGCTAGGATTATAGGCCTGTGACTCTGGTGCCAAACTCCTCCACACAAATCTTGGTCCTTTCAAGTGTCCTGTTCTTACCTGATACCTGCAGAGTAATCTCAATTTAGGCTTGACAAAGTGGCTAAAAAAATGAAGCATGTGTCATGCAGATTCCAAGTACATATAGAAAACAGCTGCTTGCTAGGCTTTTTTTTTTTAAAGAATGATTGTGAAGCGTTTAAAAATGAACATAAAGTATATTTTGGAAGGCCAGCAGAGGCCTGTAATTAACACCATGGTTAAGTATCTGTGTTCCTATTAAAAGCTTCTTTTCCAGGACTTGTTGTAACGTGCTCATAAATATTTGAGAGTAGGGATAGGAGGCCTTAGCTGAATGCTGTTTTCCCTTTCTGTCTCCTCTTTGCTTTCCAAGGCTGAGTCTTAACAATGCAGATGACTGTTCTCTGGGTGCATGCTCACTCCCAGCGTCAAGGCAAAGGGTGTATCTGATACCCCAGACTCCTACTCCCACCAGCACATGTGCACAGCTCTCCTGCTGCTCTCCCCATCCTCCTCACCAGGCTTGTGGGTGGGTTGAAGATAGAGGCAGCAGAGTTCAGGGCAGAAGCAGCAGCAGGAGCCCTAGGCTTTCTTGGGCCTCCTCAGCAGAAATGTGGCGCCTTTGAAGTTACCACAACTCAGGTGGAAGTCTCTCCATCATTCCAAAGAAGAGGAAGTCATTTGTTTTCACGAAAGGAGAAATTCCTCAAGATCCTGATGTTTCCACTGAAGTATGCCCCCTGAAAGTGACTCTCAAGAGAATTGGCAACCAGCTGTTGTGTGTGTCTCTGAGGTTGTGAGGAAAAGAAAAGAGCAGCCTGTATTGCAGCATAGGAGACATAAGTTAGACTGAAGGAAGCATGATTAGCAGCCAAAGACTTTAGGAAAGAGCCTGGAGGACAACAAGCGGCTTTCAAAACAATCGTGTCTGTGGTCAGAAACCAGAAGCTGGACAAGACAACTTTCCAAGATCTGTCTGTTTTCTTATTGACAGTTGCCAATGCTGGCCATTTCATCTTTTCCCCGAATCCGGCTGGTGAGGCTGTCAGTACAGAAGGAAATCTGAAGGGGTACAAGGGGAAGAGTGGGAAGCACTCTCTCTCTCTTTCTCTCTCTTTCTCTTGGTGTTTTAAGTTACATGCTAGTGGAAATTTGCATTATTATTTGATGGATCCAGGGTTTTGAACTTAAAGCTTCCTCCTTGCTAGGCAACTGCTCTACCACTTGAGCCATACCTCCTCCAGACCTTTATTTATTTATTTTTTGTCAGTTATGAGACTTGAACTCTGGGCCAGGATGTTGTCCCTGAGCTCTTCAGCTCAAGGCTACCATCCTACCCCTTGAGCCACAGCACCACTTCAGGCTTTCTGGTGGTTAATTGGAGATAAGAGTCTCATGGACTTTAGTGTCCAGGCTGGCTTTGAACCACAATCCTCAGATCTCAGCCTCCTGAGTAACTAGGATCACAGGCATGAGCCACGGCACCTGGCTCCAGACCTTTTTTGTTCTTGTTATTTTTCTTTTTTGCCCGGTGCCAAATTGGGACTTTCATCTTCCAGCATGTGACCCACAAGGAGCTGGAATGACACCTGAGGTGAGACAGGGTCTCACTAACATTTTGCCCTTGGCTTTGAGCCATCAGCCTCCTCATCTTTGCCTCCTGAGCAGCTAGGATTATAGGCATGAGTCACTGAATCTGGATAACACTTGTTATGCTTTGGCCTTTCTTAGTCCCTTTCCTACCCTATAAGTGGGAGTTCCCTCCCTATAAATGAAGGGAGAAGCATAAATATTTTCTCATTTCTGTAACTGAAAACTCAGTTACTCCCCTTTTCTCTTCTCTGGGCAGTCCTGGACTGTGGAATCCTCAGGCTATAGGCCACAGGAGTCCTTGCTTTATACTCTAGCACCACATCCTGAAAGGAAAATTCCAGGTGAATCATGTGGTCTGGGTCACTCAGTCCATCCTACAGGACTTGGGGAGGTGATGACAAACAGGGCAAATAACCACACAGACTGTGTGACTGCCCATTTTATGCTGGGATACTGGCGTGGGGATGAAGGCTGGGTGGATGCTGGACAATTAATGGGTGGATAGATTACATAATGAAGCAAAGGCAGCATGGCTTTGTCATGTGACATCGAATTGCTGGTTTCACCACCCCAGCTATAATCAAGTCCTTAGGTAAGTGATTTAGGGCAAGACTCTTTGCTCTGAGCCTGTTTTGTCATCTTTTGAAACTGTATTCTTATATTTTGTGCCAGTCCTGAGGCTTGAACTCAGGGCCTGTGTTCTGCCCCTGAGCTGCTTTTTTCTCAAGGCTAGAGTTCTGCCACTGTAGCCACCATTCCACTTCCAACTTTTTTCTGAGTAATTTATTGGAGATAAGAGTCTCAGGGATTTTCCTGCTCAGGATGGCTTCCAATTGCAATCCTCAGATCTCAGCTTCCTGAGTAGCTAGGATTATAGGTGTGATCTACTAATGCCTGGAGAATTCCTTCATCTTTGAAGCAGGGAACAGCTAAACCTTATAGACTTATTGTGAAGATCAATTGAAATGAGAGACAGGGTACTGGCATAGATCCTGGAACTTAGCAGGTGCTCAATAAACAGAGGACTTCCTGCCATCTGGAGTGGAACCCAGAGGAAGGAACACGTGGGGAACACATGACTATTTGGGGGGAGGTTAGTGCACATAGCAACCACTACAGAGCCTGAAATGGTAAATGAATGTGTCTTAAATAGCACATTCACCCCCAATTATCCTATTAGCAGCTGGGTGGTGGCTCTAGGGTCACAGATGCACTAGTTATTCTGTATTTATGCTCTCAGCTTTCCCTTGATTGGAGTTCTACCCTGTGGTTTTTGTCTGGTTTCTAGCTAAGGAGAAGGAACAAGGGTATGACTGAAAGTAGGTGAAGCACTCCAGGAAGATACCATGAAGGATAAAGCCTTCTCCCTGGGTTTCTGGAAAGGGGGGCGCTGCATTCATCAGGTGGAGATGCAAAATAGAAGCTAGCATTTATGAAGGTGTTTGGATGAGAATTTGCACAGGCTTTACATGGTGGATGGTGAAAATTCTCATCAGCAAGCCCATTGCTGCAGTCAGAAAGCGAGGGAATGATACAAAAATAGAAAGCAGTTGTCATTTATTTATTGAGTGTCTACTATGTGACAAGCACCCAAAGCAATGTGAGAGCTGTCAGTATCACTATTTGATAGATGAGCAATGGAGGCCACGAGAGCATAGGCAATGGGTCCAGGTCACATAGTGGGAGGAAACTGGGGATTTCTAAGACCTCTTAGGAAGGTCTGCCAATCTGTCCTGTTTGCCCAGCTCTGTAAGTTTTTCCTGGATGTGGACTTTGAGCAAGGTTTTTGGATCTTACTCTCCTTAGATTGCTTGTCCTGGGCTATAGTGAAAAGTTAATGAAAGTGACCATTGGTAGTCTATAAGAAAGAAAGTTCATTTTCTGGTTTTGTTTGGTTGTTTGTTTTGTTTTTATTTTTGTTTTCCTTTGTGGAGCCGGGAATTAAACCCCAAGCCTTGCACACACTAAGCACATGTTTCACTAAGTTAATTTTAACTCTGCAGAGCTATGCCTCAATACATAAAGTAGTTGTTATAATTGAAGGTTAATTTGATATTAATGGGTGAAATTGAATTAATAGGAAAACACTAATGTAGTTTGATAGAGTAAACCTATGGGGGGGGGAGGTGAGAAACAGAGAGAAAGAGAAAGAGACACAGACACAGAGAGAGACTGAGATGCATGGTAGGAAATGACACAGTCAAGGGCAATGTTTCCATCTGACTCTAGTAGGTGACATGATTTTTTTCTGATACATTTACTTCTGTAATTCTTTTCAGAGTTGAAGCAAAAGATGCTTTCTTCAATTATAGAAAACCATGAATACCAGGGGCCAGAGAAGGAAAAAGCTGCTGAGTGCTGGTGGCTCACATTTTTTATCCTAGCTGCTTTTTAATCCTAGAACTCAGGGGGCTGAGTTCTGAGGATCATAGTTCAAAGGCTATTTGGGCAGGAAAGTCTGTGAGACTCTTATCTCCAATTAATCACCAGAAATTGGGAAGGCTTGAATGTTAGCCTTGATCAAAAGAGAGCAGGGCCAGCACCCAGGTCCTGAGTTCAAGACCTAAGAGAGAACACACACACACATACACACACACACACACACACACACACACACACACACGCACACGCAAAAGAAGGAAAAAGATGATGTACAGTTTCCATCACAACAAAGAAGAGATGTGCCTCACCAAGGGGCGGAGGTCAGCCTCAGTAGTTCCTGAGACTGAATTAGCTTCATTATTTATAGCAGCAATGACAAATGGCTTACAGGCTCATAGATGCCAATGTCATCCAACAGGTTCTGCCATTAATTCAGTCAGGAGGCAGAAGTTCAATGGCAGGGGAATTCTGGGGCCACATTAGATCCCAATAATAATAGGAAAAAAAGCTGGTCATATGGGAATAGGTGGCACTGTTGGTGGGCTAGGGTGGAGCTGGAATGCTGGACTTCTGAGAAGCTCTACCACTGGGAAGCTGAGTGGCATTGGTGAGAGAAGATTTTCCCTAGTGGCATTTGTAAGATAGCAGTGCTGATGTTAAGATCCTGCCAGCCTGCCTTGTGGAACCCTACACAGACTGAAACTGACACACACACAGAAAATGTCAAAGAATGTGCACTCATTTTAGTGATTAAAGTAAAAACTGAAGAAGCCCACTAGACAAATAATTCCATTAGCTGCTTTCTTTTGTACTGTAAGTAATGCCCAGGAGATACAAAACCCACAAAATGTCTCCCTGTGATTTCTGGGTTACAGGCACTTCCTGTGGTAGGGTGAACACCATGGAGCAGATTCCAGGGAAGGGAACTACTGGCCAGCTGCATGAAGGCCCTTCCAGTTTCTCCTCCAGCCACATACTCTAGTGCCATAGTGGAGGTAAGTCTCCATGAGGCCTTGTGTCTTGATCAAGAACATTCCCTTGAGAAAATGCTGAGGTTTGGTAAGTACTGTGTACTGGGGATGATGTAAATAGGATTTAATTAATAAGCATCAATAACTAATAATTAAGGCATAACTTGTTCTTTAGAATAAACATCTCCCTAAAGGATCATGTTGTCCATTTGCCTATAAACAGGTGGATGGCTTGGATTCTGTAGGTCATTCCCTGTGCCTGTAGACAGGGAAAGAAGTAGAATCAGCTATCCTATGCAATACAGTTTCTAAATAAAATAAATTGCCCATATTAACATATTACTTAGAATCATTGTACTTTCATCAGCAATGGAAACTGAGCCGTGTCAATACAAAATTAGCCCTTAATCTCTGATCTGCAGGTCATCCATCCAGCAGAAAGCCCTTTCTGGAGGTTGGCTGAGGTAGCCTAGCAAAGAAGGCTTCACTCTCTATGAAATCTTGCCTTCTGTTGCATTCACTCTTTTTTGATTATCGAAAACTTTCCTCTGTGGCTAACACTTGAGGAACAATGTAATATGTAACTTCCAATTAAAGTTTTCCATATGTGGCCAAAATTATAATGAATGAATAAGTAAAGACTACATAATGGAAGCCTATTAGCCAAGTGAATCCACTCTTTGAAGTCAAATTTCTATACCACTTTTGTATTATCTCCCATCAGAAGAGAACGTGCAATTACCAATTTTATCTTATCTCAGCTTATTATTAAAGAGTAGTAAAGGAAACTTCATTCCAAGAGCCATAATGTGATTTTTGATTAATAGGGGTTCTGATGTGACAAGAATATTTCTCCTATGCCTAGTGTGTGCTTGGATTTCCGGCTGAGCTGACCTGGAAATTCCATCTCAGGAGTGACTTGTTCATCAGTGAACATACATGTCTACATGGAGGTTAGATCTTAGGCTTGCCACAAAACTTGATAAGGGTAGAAAGAACTCTACATGGATTTTTTTTCTCTCTTGCCCCTCTCATGTCTCTTCTTTTTTCCTCTTACTTTTCTTCCTTCTTTATGTGCTGCCCTGCCCCCGCTCCCTACTCTGTGCGTGTCTGTCTTGGCCCTGCACTCAGGACCTGGGCACTATGTTTGACCTTTTTTTGCTCAAAGCTAGCACTCTACCACTTGGGCCACAGCTCTATGTCTCTCTCTCTCTCTCTCTCTCTCTCTCTCTCTCTCTCTCTCTCTCTCTCTCTCTCTCTCTCTCTCTGTGTGTGTTTCTTAATTGGACTCATGGACTTTCCTGCATTGGCTGGCTTCAGACTGCGATTCTCAGATCTCAGCTTCCTGAGTAGCAAGCATTACAGGCCTGAGAAATGAGACGGGGTGGGGAAAGGGCTGAGGATAAACTATACTGTTCAACAGTGACCTACTTTTTCCCAACTGGTCCCTATTTGCCAGTTTCTACCAACTCCCAATAACTCTTTAATCCACTGCAACAGTAATGGTCCTCATGATCCAGTCACTTTCCAAAGTCCTTGATCGCCCCCTGAACATAAGGGCTAGGTCTACAATGTAAGAGCAGGGGGACTTTCAAATCCAAATTGTAGTAATGGATTCCTGTGAGGACTCAGAGAGACAATGAAATAACACAAAATCACAACCACAGCAAATGAAGCCACCCTTATTTGGCCTCTCATGGGCTGGGTACCTAATCCAGGAATGGATGGATTTCAGACAGCACCAGAACAGTTCACACTCTTGAGTATGTGCCTGTTTGCCTTGAGGCTGTTGTCAGGGTCAGCTCTCTCACATCGCCAGGGAAGGGTAGGATCATGCCAAAACTCTGGTCATGTTTGAAACATACCTTTGTCAAGCTGCCAGGGTTAGATTTAATTCTGTAGAGAAATTCTATTTTTTATCGTTTTGCAGAATGACTCAGGCACCTAAAATAACACCTACTCCTTGACCAGACATTGTTCTTCTAGAAATTTCTCATCAAGGAAGTCATTGGGCAACCATGAATGACATTTGTATAAGTATCTTCCCCGAAGCCCTTTGACAAAAGCCCAAACTGAAAGTGGAATAAGAGTGGTGCAGTGAGTGTGCTGGTTGGATATTCTGTGCTGAATCTGAACCATGCCTCCCTGTCCTGTCCACTGAAGATCATCCAGTGTTGTAGAAAAATAATATGACTAGGTAAATGGGAAATCAAGCTGTGGAACCAACTATACCACAGGGAACAAAACAGCAAACATCAATTCTTTGGGAATAATTGGATTAAGATTTATTTTATATCTTTTTTGTTATTTTTTTTCTTGTTTCTTTTTTCTTCTCTTTTTTCCTTCCTTCCTTCCTCCCTTCCTTCATTCATTTGTTCATTCCTTCCTTTCTTCTTTCTTTCCTTTTCCTTGTCTTTTCTCTTTCTTTCCTTTATTAGAGTCTCTTTATAGCACAGACTAGCTGGAAACTCAGCATTTACTGACTTTATCTTTCTGAGTTCTGGGATTATAGGCATGCATCACCAGGCTGGGATGTTTTGCTTTCTATATTGTAATTTGAAAAATAAATAAAGACTACTTATATAAACATTTTGAAGCAGTAAATTATGTTCTGTAAAGTCTTTTATTTCTTATTTACTTATTTTAAATATTTTTATTGTTTTTGTAAAGATGACATAGAGAGGGGTTCCAAGTATATAAGTCAGTCAATGAGTACTTTTTATTTTTGGAACAGTGTCACTTCTTCCCCCATTTTTTCTCCCAGTTTTTTCCTCCCAGTGCCCCTCCCCTACAAGTTGTAGAGTTCATTTTCAACGTAGTGTCTAGTAAGTTCAACTACTGCATTTGTTCACCCATTGTCCACTATTTGCATGTTTCCCCCTTACCCTCACTGAAGCTGATAAACTTACATATAAAGAAAAGGGAACAGAAATCTGAAATTTAAAAGAAATAATGACAAGGGAGAAGATAAAAACACAAAAAGCTAAATAACTACAAACTCTCTTGTTTCCATTTCTTGGAGTTCATTCCAATAAGCATCATTTCATATGATCATATGCACATAGCTATTGAGCCCTGGGAATGCTCTCCTGAGAGTAATCTCCTTTGGTCATGTGGTACCAAGGAATCCACCCTGGGTCTTCGTGCATGCTGGGTGAGCACTCTACCTCTAGGCCATGATCCTGGCCCATAGGCACATTCTTATAACAACAAATGAGGGAAACCATGCAACTTACATTTCTTTGGGTCTAGCTTATTTCACTTGATATAATTTTTTTCCATTTCTAGTCTTTCCATTTCTTTCTGAATGGTGAAATATCATTCTTTCTAATGGAAGCATGGAATTCCATTGTAAATACATATTACAGTTTTTTCATCCACTGAGGAACAACTGAGTAACTGAGTTGATTCCATATTTTGGCTCTGGGTTGTAAAGTTGTGCTATTTTTTTTTTGCCAGTTTTGGGGCTTGAACTCAGGGCCTGCGCACTGTCCTTGGGCTTTCTCAATGATAAAGCTCCACCACTTGAGCTACAGCACCACTTCTGGCTTTTTTCTATGTATGTGGTACTGAGGAATTGAATTCAAGTCTTTGTGCATGCTAGGCTAGCACTCTATCACTAGGCCAAACTCCGGCCCTGTGAAGTCTTTTTAACTGAACCTATAGTACACAGAAACCCCCATGGTAGCCAGGCTCATTAGCACTGGGGTTTCAGTGTTCTAAAGCCCCTTCCTTCCTTCCTTCCTTCCTTCCTTCCTTTCTTCCTTCCTTCCTTTGTTCCTTCTCTCCTTCTTTCCTTCCTTGCTTCTTTCCTCTATCCATTAGGAGATAGGCATTCTAGGAGGGGCAGGAGGAAAATGGAACAGTAGTGTAGCTGAACGGACTGCAGGACTGCCAAACATCCCAGATTGGCTGTACAATGCCATACGTGCCAGAAACAAAAGATGACATGGTCACCAGAAAAGGGAAGAGATGGGCACAGGAAAGCTTGGCCCTTTCCCAAGGAGGGCATTGTCCCCACTCACCCACCGTAGACAAGGAGGTGGGAAGAAAAGGGATAAATTGCCCAGGGAGACAGGGTAATTGGCTTCTTCCTAAGGAGTGTTTCCTTTTTTAAGGCAGAATGCTATAATTGGAAGGCCCACAAACACTGGCCTGGGAAAGATAAAGCCACCAAAGAGAGGGCGTTTTGGGTCTCCAGGTGTTGGGCCTTGTTATTAGTCCTTTGAGCAGTGGTTTGGCCAGGCTTCCTAAAACTTTGCTGAACACAGGACAGGGCACTAGCCTGCTCAGAACAATAAGAATCCTGGCTCCTATAGGGTGGAGTCCGCCCTCTGAAGCCTGCCCTGTGATCTGGCCCCAACTGGCCTTCTACTTGCCTCCCTATCGTCTCTATCTTTCCCTCTCTGTCCCTCTCCCAGCTACTTGGAATTTAATCACATTCTCTGACATGATTTCTACTCTCTTTTCTTTTCTGTTTCCATTGCCAAGATTTGAACTCAGAGCCTCCAGTTTGCTCAGCTTGCTCTCTCAGCTAGCACCTTACCATTGGAGCTAGACCTTCAGCCTGACTTTTTTTTTCTGCTTATTTTTGAAGATGGAAGTTCATGGACTTTTCTGCCTAAGCTGTTTGTGAACTGAGGTCTTCTAGATCTCAGCCTCCTGAGTAGCTAGGGTAATAGGAGTGAGCCATGGGTGTTTGGTTCTTTGATGTGTTTCTGATCTTGCTGAGGCTTTAGACACATGCTGCTCTCTTTGCTTAGAAACCCTCTGCATCATTGACATGCTCAGTTCTCATTTATTTTTCAAAACCAGCTGGAATATTTTATCATCAAGGCTTGCCTGACTCTTCATCCCATGGAAATCATCCTTGTGTGTTCCTTAAACAATCAGGTAATTAACCCAGAGAAGGAAAAATAAACCCAGAAAAACTGAAAATAAATATGCTGAGACATTTTTTCTTGCAAGTTTCCAGACTATTCAAACCAAAATACAAACCTTATCTCTTCTACTTATGAGTTAACATGTTTTTTCATGAATAATATTTCTATTTTGTTTTTTAATAGATAATACATTTGCATAGTTCAAAAATATCATATAACTTGGGTACTGAGCCTCCAGGAGATGAGATCTGGAGAATCCTGTGTCATAGCCTGCTTAGGCCAAAAATTCTACAAGAGTCCATCTCTAATTAACTATCAAAATCCTGGATTGGAATGTGTGGCTTAAGTGGTAGAGTACCAGTTAAACAAGCTAGCTAAACAAGGCTGAGTTCCAACTCTAGTATCCCAAACAAACACACAAACAAGTAATGTAAAACAATCTAGTCAAAGACAGACTTCTGTGGAAAGTGTACCCTCTATTTTGTACTGTAGGGAGTCCCTTTTCATTCTCTCTCACCCAGAGTCACCAGTTTCTTCTGAACACAGGACAATAGATGCCATACCACACAAAGATTTCTCCAGTTCTTAGACAAAATGGGGCCATGCTATATACCCTACACTTAATTTCTTTTTTCCTTCTTTTTTAATAACTCTGCAAAATGTGTTGCAGATTGCTCTATGAAGAGGTTATTAAAAATTATTTCTAGGACTTCTTTGAGTCAATGTGTTGTGTTTTCTTTAACTTGGTTTCTCTGATGGGCATTTCGGTGGTTTCCAGTCTTTTACTCTTCTAAACTGTGCTACAATAAATAACTACCTCCAAATCATTTCCCAGAATTCCGTGTGGGTGAGGATGTTTGTAGGCTAAATTCCAAGGAGTAGAATTGCTGGGTGAAGAATCTTGTGCATTTTAAATTGTGGTTGATACTGTCATGTTGCCCTTCACAAAAGCAGTGATGATCTATAATCCCCACAGCAGCATCTGGTGTGGTCAGTTAGTATCCATTGGGCCCACACTGGGTGAGCCACACTGAATGTGTCTGTTAGGCCACAGTTTTCCCCAAGGGTACCAATCAGTAAAGTTGTTTTCAGTTTCTGCTCAGACTTGTAGTAATGAAATCATTTTAGCCACAACAGACTATCTTAGGGAACCAACTCAGACCTCTCATTGATGTGGAATCCATTCTTCCCATCAGAGATGGGCACATGGCAAGTACTGACCAAGGAGACAACTGGGTTAAGTTTAGGATTGAGAGCCAATGGGTATCTGTTAGCCAAGATCTTTCCTGACCCTTAGTAGATTAATTACCCTGTTTTACAATAGCAATATATAGGGAGAGTATGGGATTCTGGCTTTCAGGGCCAGTTTGACCCTAGAAAGCTTTTCTGAAAAGGGCCACAAGCCAAAGGCGGCAAATTGTAGAACTTCTAGATCCATACTACTATACTGTTGGTGGGAGTATAAACTCGTTCAACACCATGGAAAGAAGTATGGCAGTTCCTCAGAAGACTAAACATAGAGCTCCCCTATGATGCAGCAATTCCACTACTTGGCATTTACCCACTCATCCAGAAATAAGGATATACTAAATCCAGTAGGATAACGATGTTCATTGTAGCATTATGTACCATAGCAAAGATATGGAACCAACCTAGATGTCCCTCAGTTGATGAGTGGATCAACAAGATGTGGTATTTATACACAATGGAATTCTATGCTGCCATCAGAAAGAATGACATCATCCCATTTGTAAGGAAATGGAAACACTTGGAAAAAATCATTTTAAGTGAAGTAAGCCAGACTCAAAGGAACATAGGCTGAATGGTTTGCCTCATTGTCATAATTAGTATAAACCTTGGACTCTCTTATCAGAGGTTTACAATAGCTCAAAATCTAGATACATAAGGCCATATAGGATGAGGCTAAATGAAAGGACCTGCAAGATATAGAAACAAAAATCATATAATGTGTGATTGTTATTCTTAATGTACTATATTATTTCTCATCTCTTCTGTTGTCCCTTGGTTATCTCATATTGTTACAGTATCTTAGCTTGTTATCTGATATATTGTATATATGTTTGTTTATTTGAAATAGGATAGGGAAGGGGGGAAAACAAGATGAGGGGAAGGAGTGGGGGGAGGGAAATAGAGACAAAAACATGAGAAGGGGTAGCAATATTTGTGAAATAATGCACTATCTGGAGAATGTAATGTAATCTTTCTACTAATTACAATAGAAATATTAAAGAAAAAAGAGGCATTGACACATCAAACAAATGGTTCTGTGTCATGAGGCCAAACTGGGGTAAAAAAAAGAACTTCTAGATCCAGTCTTACCTTCCTTTTCACCTATTTTTATATTGAGAAATACTCCTTTGATTATAATAAAACACATTATACAAATGACATCTTATGAAAATGCTTTTCTATGGGGAAGAAATCACACCTACACAAATAAACATTCCTTCCTTGTTTATCTCTGGGTCAATATGGACTCTCAGAACATCTGTTCACATTTCCTCTGTGTTCAATCCTATCACATTCTGCTAGTGATCAGAAAACCACCTTCCAAGCCAGGGCTGGAAGTTTGTTTGCCATTTGTGGGGCAAAAGGGGCTTTGAACCCATTGTAAACACTGGAGTTCCTCAGATTTAATGTGCAGAGAGAAATGGACATAAACGTGTCCTGAGCCATTTCTGCTAGCCTCCACAGTTTGCATCGGCCAGTGTCCTGCCATTACTTGCCTATAGGATGATTTATATAAGCTAGGTAAGGCCTCTCTGAACTGAAAAATGAACTAAGTTACAGAACATCTGTTTGGGACTTTTGCATTAATATTTTGTTTGAATAAGGTTCTGAAGCTTAAAATAGATGAGAAGCACTGGAATAGAATACCTATACAGCCCTTTTTAAGTTTAAATTATTATACTACCCTCCCCATTCCACTAGGCTCCCCCTCCCTGGTGGCCCATTTACCATTCAGAATCCTTAGGACCCAACAAGCCTTCCGGAAATGGTCCTGGGTCTCTCCACCTGCACAGTTCCCTGAGCTCAACAGCTAGCTCCTCGACTTCAACCTTGGCCCTCATCCCACACTCCCCAAGTTAACTGTTCATATACATTTTCTTGGACATCTGGACCAAGGCCTCCTTTTGTATAAACTGTGATCAAGGCCAGTTTCTGTTAAGCCAAACTAGATTGAATGAAACTATAGTATAGCCTTTGGTTTCTTTATGGAAACCCAGTGCTTTTATTACACATCCCTACTGTCATGGAGAAAAGGACATATTCAGACAGATCAGGATGCTTGGAATCGCTGAATAATCTCGTAGGTGATAAAGGGACTTGAAGTCATCATTGTTATCAATCTCATTAACCTCCTTGTAAACTAATTTGTCAGAGGAGGAAGATTTGAGGCTGTCTATATCCTAAGGGAGGCAACAGAGAAAACTTATGAGGTATGAGGAGGATACAAAGAAGGACTAGAAGGGCCCTTTGTTCAATTAAACAACCATCAACCCAACAATTCACGGTGTTATAAAGAAATCTGTAATGTAACTAAAGAAGTCACTCTAGAAAAGGAGTACCACCAGACTAGAATCTGCTTAGAAAAGACAGAGATGGGAGAAAGAACAGGCAAGAGACTGACCTGATGTTGAGTTGCAGATGCCAAAGAGGAGTCAAGAAGGTTAAGAAAGAAGGTCTCAAAGAGAATGACTATTTCTGGAAAGAGAGGGGAGTGGGATATTGGCAAAGGCAAGGGAAAGAGAATGGGGGAAAAGGAAGGCTGTTGTGCCCTTTGTAGGGCACCTGCAGAGATAGGTGGCTCCTGCAATGTTCTGCTTGCCTCACCCTGGCAGATCCTGCCTCCTCTCGGAAGGCTCTGTGGGAGAAGCTGCACTGTGATTAAGATCTTTTAATTAAGGAATCGTTTGCACAGGATGCAACAAGAGGCTGATGGAGAGTTTGCACAAATTCGTTTTTTTTTTTTTTTGGTTAACCAGAAAAATAATAAAGGAAACTGCTTTGTGTAAGTAAGAGGGCTATATCTTTCTGTAGGATGCCTCATGAGCTACCTGTGAACAGATTTATCTACTGCTTCATTCACACCCAGTTGATACTTAGTACCAAATGCCATTACAACTCCTGAACAATAAACATTCATCACCGCCTAGTGTGTGCCAGGCATTGTGCTGACTGCTTTCCATAAGCTATCTCCTCTACAACCTGTGATGCCTACACGGCTACCTTCCCTGTTCCTCAGGTAAGAAAGTGCCTGGCTATCATTTTTCTCTTTTTCTCCGTTGTGTGGTAAGGACTGGTTGTGTCTTTCCTCACTGCACACACCTGTCTGGAGTTCCCCATTCCTCAGTTTCCCCCCAGGGGTGATATGCAGGATCCACTTAGGCTCCTTGATGGCCAATTCCTGGTACCTATACCAATCAAGCCAAAGAGTGCCCACAGGATCAGCCTGTTTCTATGGGGTCCTTCATCTGTGGAAATAGGAGACAACCCTTGGGCATTGACCCTCATCCCTCTTGAAGGCATTCTTGGCTCTGATTTCATTGGTGGGAATGAAGTTTGTTTGATACTTCCTATTTTTGGTTCTGAGTGGTCCAATGGCTTTGCTCCTAATCCAAGCCACCTGATAATGTCCAGGGCCTCTGCTTGCTGCTTACTCCTCATCTGGATTCAACCTGCCTGCCCCTACCTCCAGGCCAATTTGCCTCTAGCTTTCTCTGGTCTAGGCTGAGAGGCATAATTAAAATATTTTGTCAAAGTGAGTGTTTCCTTTTGGTCAACCTGTGAGAATTGTTTTTCTGACAAGTTCCTGCTTTGGCCAGGTGGCTTGTTCCAGGTTGATTATATTTTAGTGACATCTTTTTCTTATTACATTTTAATGAAGATATTCTGTTGCAAGTTCATTGCATTTTAGTTATAGTCTATTCCAGTTATATTTTAACAAAGCCACATCTCATTACATTTTTGAACCTCTTCAAACTAGCCAGTCCCCCAAGATTGTGAACCTATCTTCTGACTAATCAGAACAAGGATCCCTACTGAATTAAGGATAAAACCTGGGCAGACTTCCTGTCCAGCATGCTTGCAGACTTGGATTCTTGTCAGTTGCATAGCCTTCTGTAGAAGTGAATTTTGCCTTGTTGAGTTGGTGTCCTCATTTCTACATGGTATCCCCAAATCCCAAGACATTTCCAACAGGGGCCAGGACTTCTCCAAGTGATGCCCATTATCCCTGTCCCTGGAGAGGATCTTCCTCTATATTCCATACTGTCTCTACTTAGTTAATGCTTTGTGGCTGGATAGATTTTGGCTTCTACTTTGCCCTGCAGACAGAACTACCCATCCCATCCCCCCTGGGTTCCAGACTGTTCACAACTCTGTCTTTTTGACTCTCGTGATGGATTCAGGACAGCATGTCATTCAAGTCATACCCATCAGCCTCATCCTGTGGTTTTCTGAGAGTTCTGCCAGGAAAGCTATTTCTCTCTCCTGGACCATGAGAGCTTGCATCAGCATAGAGGAGCTTCCAGCGAGTAAAGCCAGGCCAGCCATGCAGCCCTGAGAGGCCACATCTGAGAGGACACAGCAATTTATGAGCTCCTAGAGCCCACTCTATTTGCTGCCTTTTCTGTTTCAGAAGCTCTGTTTTCTCCTATGTTAATGACCTTTTTGACACTTGAACGAAATTTGTAAGGTAGAGAGTATATTTCCTATGATCAGTTGGTTCATTGCTTTGAACCCATGGCGAGGCAGCTCATCATGGTGGGAGCATATGGTTGAGCAAGATGCACACCTCATGGTCTCTAGGAAGGGGAGAGAGAGAGAGAGAGAGAGAGAGAGAGAGAGAGAGAGAGAGAGAGAGAGAGAGAGAGAGAGAGAGAGAGAGAGAGAGAGAGAGAGAGAGAGAGAGATTCAATCGTACACCCTGAAGAACACTACAAGATGGCAGCGAAATCTTTAACACATGGGCATTTAGGGGTCATGTATGCAAACTGTGGCTTCCAAATTCATGCTCTGGTGAATCTGAATTTCATTTTTGCCATTGACAAGTGAAAGGGAGCCCTGATTAGGACTTTGCTTTCCTGTGGAACATGCTTTCCTTCTCACAGCCATCCCATATTTGGCAGAAGACAACAGTAGGCACAGGCATGTGTAGAAAATCCCCCTTGGTATCTTCTTCCCGGAATTTTTGTGATTTTTCTTTTCGTGTATCAGTGGAACTCAGGGACTCATGTTCTTGCTCAGCGTTTTCACTCTTACCACATGAACCAACCTTTAGCTCTAGCATTTTGCTGGTTGGTTGGAAATGAGATGGTCTGCACTGCCTGGCTTTGAACCTTGATCTTCAGAATTTATCTTTCCCAAGTGGTAAGAAATATAAGTGTGAGCTACTGCTGCTCTCATATTGGTTATTTTAAAGGCAGGGTCACTGGGGATGTTAGGAATACATTGCCATGCCCAATCATGGTGTTTCTCCTGCAGCTGGACTAACAAACAAGCACGTCATTGCATCCAGCCATTGGCTGAGGAGTCTCACCAACTTTTATGTCAGAGCTGGCCTTGAACTTTGATTCTCTGGTCTTTCCTTCCCAAGTAACTTACTTTATTTCTCTTCCTCAGCTGACTGTGTACTATGATCCTCAGATCTCAGCCTTCTGTGTAGGAGTGACTCACAAGTAACTGGATAATGCTTGCTTTTTGCGACAATACATGAAGTTCAAGAGTGTTGAAATGGGGTGCCATGGTATGAGATTGGCATAGTCAAGGGATGCTATCTGACTGCAAGATTGGACAATGATCCTCATTGCTTCATATGTAATAGGGAAACAACTTTGCTTATCTTAAAGGGTTGCATAGGGCTTTACATGAGAATAAATCAGGCTCAAGAAATAAATAAGCCAGGCACAAGTGGTTCATGCCTGTAATTCTAGCTACTCAGAAGGGTAAGATCCAGAGGACAAAGATTTGAAGCCAGCTCTGGCAGAAAAGTTTCAAAAAAAAATAAGCAAAAAATAAAAATAAAAAAAGCTAAAGCTAGAGCCATGCTGTCAGTAAGAGAGTACCAGCTATGAGCAAGCAAAATGAGTCTCTGATTTCAAACCCTTGATGTCCTGTCCTCCTACCCCCCAAATCACAGCTATTGGCAGCCTTTCTACTAAATCATAAGAAAAGAAAGCAAGGGGTTCTGGGAAGTTCTATGCTCATTAGAAGGCCTGGAGATCATGAGAAAATATCAGGTTTTTTTTTTTTTTTTTTTTTTTTTTTTTTTTTTGCTGAAAAGTGCATATTGTGCTGAAGTCAGCCTTCTAGCCTCTTTCTATCTGTTCCTCCAGCCGTTTCCATAAGAAGAACTTGGTGTAGGAGTCTATGTCTGTCCCTGGCTGCCTGTGGATGCCTCTGGCTCTCAGAAAAAAGTTCTGTAAATCAGAACTAAAGGGAAAGGATGGAGCAAGTCAGGCCAGGCCAATGATTCAGAAGACAGCAGGAAATGAATACATTTGTTGGAACACATGGTCAGGGGACTTGAAATGTCTGTGGAATGAGTCATAAGGTACATAATTACAGGCGGCTGTGGGGACTAGGAGAGCTAGTTATGAACTGGTGGTCCATATTCCAGCCAATGGAATTATTTTTAGAATAGTTTCACTTTTATATATTCATTACATATGACTGGGAGTTGAATGGCTATAAATATATCATGTATTAGTTTATTCATCCACTCACCAGTTTTATTAATAACCAATTACTTGCAAGGTACTGAGACAGCAGGGATACAAAGACAGTCTCTGAGAGTCATATAGAATTGTAAAGTTCATAAAATAAATCTTACTCTCCTCACTTTTCACTCCATGAAAAAGGCCAAAACAACTTTATTTTATTCATTTGTTGACTGATTTATTCACTAAATCATGCCAAATGGACACTAAATATTCTCTGTCAGGCACTTGGGAAGTTGATGATAAACAAGATACAGATTTGCTGATGTTACAATCATATCTTATGAGAGAGATAGACATAAAATAAGGAAATACATATGTAGAACCTGGGAGAACAAGGAAGAGGACCACTGAAGCCAGGGGACCTAGAGATGCCTCAAAGTGGAGGAGATTTGGAACAGAGAAACTGGAAGAAGAGACAGAACCAACAAAATGCCTAAGTGAAGAATGATCAGCGTTTCTAAGCTCTTCTCTGAAAAAGAAACCTCAGACAAATGGAATTACTTTCCCAAGATTGCACTGAGAGGTGACTGAAGCTGGGACCCTGATCCAGCATTAAGATGGGAACCCATATTCTTGGATTTTACCCTACTGCCCTGGGAGTCACCAAATAGAACCACCCGTCACCAAATAAAGCCTCACAAAGAATCTGGCCGCAAAGGCAGCATCTTGGGCTGCTCTGGCAGCTGGCATGTATTGGATGTGTGGATAGACTCTGGCCCTGGCTACTGAGGCTACTGTAATGAATACAGGGCAGATGAGCTGAAGAGGTAATGAAATTATAAAGTAAGACCCTGTTTGTTTACAGTTCTTTTCTTCAGAGCAAGTCATTTATCTTGGCTCTTTCATTCTGGAAATTAGCATATGAAAGTGTTTGCTGAGTTTTTACCTGGAGGTACTAGGCTTAGTAAGAGAAAATGTTCATGTCTGCAAATTCTTTTATGAAAAGGTAGGAGCAGTTTTCAGTCATGATTATCTTTGGAAATAGAACTGTAAACTTTTGTCTCTGGAGGATTTGCTCCTTGCTCTGTCTTGCTAGATACTGAGCTGTGGCAATCCCCAACCTCATAGGAAATGGGTGTGAAGAAGGAAAGGAAAAACCAGCCCTCCCCCACCTTCCTTACCCCTCCTCCTTCCCAGTGCAGGAGTAAGGAATTTCAAGCTGCTTTATTTCCAGAGTTGAGGAAGCAAGACCCAGAGGACATGGAAAGGGATGAAAGAGGGGAAAATGATCAAGAGTCATTGTGTTCATATAATACTTGTCAAACGGCAACTTCTTGGTACAACTATTCAAAGATTTTATATATATATATGTATATATATTCATTTTTTTTGAATTCAGGGCCTGGGAGCTATATGAGCTTTTGTTTGCCCAAGGCTAGCTTCCTACCACTTTGAGCCACAGCTCCACTGCCAATTTGTGAAGCGTTCCATAGTTAAATAAGTAAGCAAGCAAATAAATAAGTAAGGGAAAGTTCTGGATTCTATCCCTAACACTGTAATAAACAGGAACAGTCTTTTTCCCTTTGCTTTGCGAAGCTGTGTTGTCTCATGGATGAGCTGTTTTCAACTTAGGATCTCTGAAGAAAAAATATGAACAAATAGCTCTTCTATTTCCTCTCCTCTCCTCTCCTCTTGTCTCCTCTCTTCTCATCTCCTCTCTTCCCTTCTCCCTTCCCCTCCCCTCTCTTCTCTTTCCCTTTTCTCTTTCATCCCTTCTTTCATTCTTTTTCCTTCCTTCCTTCCTTCCTTCCTTCCTTCCTTCCTTCCTTCCTTCCTTCCTTCTTTCCTTCCTTCCTCCTTCCCTCCCTCTTTGCCTCTCTCCCTTTCTTTCTTTCTTTCTTTCTTTCTTTCTTTCTTTCTTTCTTTCTTTCTTTCTCTCTCTCTCTCTCTCTCTCACTTTCTCTTTCTTTGCTTTTCCCATTCTGTATTTCTCCCTTTTCTGTCTAAGCTGGATTTGAATCATAATCCTTCAGGCTTCAGATTTTTTATTATCTAGGATTACAGGTATGGGCTTATGGTACTATCTAACTTAGATGAGTTTATGAGGATATTGTAAATTGAATAGTGACTATATTTTATGTTTATCATATAAAGTTGGCAGAATACAGATTTATTTGGGGGTATCAAAGGACACTATAAACATGATTTGAAGGTAACATACCGAATGAGAAATATTTGATAATCATCTATCTCATAAGGAATGCATATCCAGAATTTATTAAAGAACTTCAACAGGGGCTGAGAGTTTGGCCTAGTGGTAGAGTGCTTGCTTAGCATGCATGAAGACCTGGGTTCGATTCCTCGGTACCACATACATAGAAAAAAGCTGGAAGTGGTGCTGAGGCTCAAGTGGTAGAGCTCTAACCTTGAGAAAGTCCAAGGACAGTGCTCAGGCCCTGAGCTCAAGCCCAGAACTGGCAAAAAAAAAAAAAGAACTTCAACATATGAACAAGAAAGAGACAACCCAATTTTTAAAAAAAATGTGAAAAAGACCTGGACAGGAATGTTTCCAAAGTAGATATAGCTAATGGATAAATAGTATATGGAAAAATATTCTACATCACTATCATTAAAGAAATGAAAGATCGGAGGGCAACCATTTCCCACCCATGAAGATGACTATTATCGAAACACACATAGAGCAACAACAAAGATCCCACAGGTCAAATGTGGAAAAATCGGAACCCTATGCTCTGCTGATGGAATGTAAAATGGAGCAGCTTTTCTAGAAAATGGCATGATGGTTCATGAAAAAAATGAAAAAAAGAAAAGAAAAAAAAACATTACCATAGGACTCAGCAGTTCTACTTCTGGGACTTAGGTCCAAAGGAATCAGAGGCACCATCTTGAATAGATATTGGTACATGCATATTCTTAGCAGTTTATTTGTGACAGCCAAAATGCTTATAAACCTAAATGGTTCTAAACAGAAGAATGGGTAAAGTAAATGTGGCATATACATATCATGGAATATGATGTAACCACATAAACAATGATAAATGAGTTTGATGTATACTACAGCATAGATGTTTTAGGAAAAGATACTAAACGCAATAATGAATCTTTGAGAAAAATGAGTACTGTGTTTTTCCATTGTCATAAGGCACCCCTAATAGTCAAATTCAGAGATGGAAGGTATAATGAGATGTCCTGGGGATGGGAAGAGGGAAAAATGGGAAGTGGATACTTTTATTTTTGTTTTGTGAGTCTTGGGGCTTGAGCTCAGGGCTAGCACCCTACCACAGCATCACTGAGGAATTGAACCCAGGGCTTTGAGCACACAAGGGAAGCTCTCTACCAGTAGATCACACTCCCAGCTGGGAACTGGATGTTTTAATGGATAGTTTCAATTTGGCAAGATGAGAAAGTCCTGAAGATGGAGGAGGATGATGTTTGCATCATAATATGAATATACTTTATTCTTAATGGTTAAAATGGTAAATTGTGTTATGTTACTTCATACTTAATGGTTGAGATGGTAAATTTTGTTTTTTTTTACTACATTTAAAATATTTAAAGCCAATAAAAATCATTTATCTTTTCACATCCCGGGGATAACTGTATTTAACATTGCAATAATCTCCCCTCATCTTGCACAGGTATTTATTCTGATGCATATCAACTTGCAAAGCAAGTTATAAGCCTTTGTTTATAAACTTTCCCCCCTGCATTTCAACAGAATCATAGTTTAGCTTCCTCAGTATAAAATTACTGGGTCAGAAGATAGGAATGTTTATAAAGCATGTAAGCCAAATTAACAAGATGAGGTTTCCCCCTCACTCCACTTCTCCCAGCTCCCAGCCCTATCTTGATGGTAGATAACATCTCCCAAACAGGGGTCTGTGGTTGCCTGGTTGAAAGACCATAGCTCTGTCTCCATAGCATCCATGAATCCCATAATAAGCACACCCCTCCAGTAGAAAGGGAAGGCTGTAGTCTGTAGAACTCAAGTACTACAGCAGGCTTCCTTCTTCCAGGGATGGAGTCAGGGATGGAGTGAAGGACAGGTGTCATGTGGCTCCAGAGAATGTAGTGAGCGCTAGAGGCAGAAGGTAGAGTGTGAGCAAAAGTGGGTATTGAGCCCCCAGCTGAGCCCTCATGCAATGGAGCCCAGGCTGCAGGCTTGGAAGAATGGGAGAGGAAACTCTAGTTTCTGACTTTTCCAGGAAGGGAGGAGAAAGAGACAGAAAGGAAGAGGACTTGGGGGTGATGAAGGTGGAGGCTGAGCGAGTGGGTAAGAAGAACCTGGCTTGCGGAGTGGAGTTGGCACCTCCCTTTGTTTATAGAGCAGGAATCCCAAAGATACACAATCTGAGCTGGGAAACCCTGGAGCGTGGAGGGGTTTGTTTAACATCTTGATCTACTTTCCTAAACTTTGTTGGAAAGGAGAAAACCCAAAGCCCCTGTGCCAAGCCGGTTCCCCCTTCTACTTGTTAAATCCATCTGTAGTTCAAGGGAAATCAGATGCATGTGTTTTCAATTCATTTACACTTAACGTATTAAAATATTGCTTTGTAAGAGCTATTTGATGTCCAGGAAGCCATTTGCGTCTCTTAAATAAATCTTTAAAGTCCCTTTTTCTTAGAAACAGGAAATTGCATTTTGCCAAATGCAAATTAACTTGCACTTCATAAAGTTCAAGTTGAGCTCAAAACATATACTGTGCGAGGGTCGGGTGGGTTTCCAACTTGGCAAGCTATCTCTAGGTTTAATCTAAACCAAAAGACAGCAGTTGGAGCCCAAGGACATTCCAAAGGATGGTATTATTGCAATTTGCCAGTGGGAAGTCAAATTCGTAGTGAGCCACACTCTATTCCTCAGAGGTTAATGGTCAACTCTCTGCCCTTCCTCTCCAGCCTCTGCCCAGGCCAGGTCAAAGAAGAAAAAATCAAAATTCAAGTATCTCCCCATCACTGTCCTCCAGACAAAAAAGGGGGCTTTTCCTTTTACTACAGATTTTGCCTGACTTCCTTTGTTCCCTTTGAATACCAGAACCAAAAGGCATCATTCTGCTACTCCCACAGTACCTACTGTGGGATGGAGTCTTGTTCTGTTTCTCTGCTCGCAGTGTACTTTTGCATAGGACATTTCCCAGAACCTTCAGACTCAAGAATCTGTTAGGGTAGAAATAGGAGAATAGAGAAGTGAGGTATTGTGGTCCAGATCATTGGTGGAAGAAGGCTGTCTGTCTCTCAGGGGCCCGAGCAGACCTGTGTCAGGTGGATGGAAGAGCCTTTCAGAACGGCCAGCTCAGACTAATAGAATGCTGAGGAATGAAACCACAGCACCAGCAGTCAGTGTGGTGTTGAGTTTCATGGATGTGTGTCCAGCTCTCACTCTTGCTTGTCCTTGTATGAGGACTAGGAAATGCAAACGTGAATAGTTCGTGGTCTCTGTTCTGCACCCATGCAGCCCATGGAAGAGGCAGGTGTTTGTAGTTATAGCCAGAACATCCTGGTGAACAGCAGCATTGTAACATGCACAGGCACCTGAGAGGGGCTAGGAGGGGCTGGGGTGTTAAGAAGACTTGCTGGGAGATGCTGCCTACATGGAACCCGTCTTTCCCTCCCTCCTTATCTTTCTACCCCCTCCTTCCTTTATGTCTCGTTCTATCTGCCTTCCTTTCTTTCCTTCCTCCCCTCCTCTCTTTCTCCCTTGGTCCTTCATTTCTTCTTCCCCTTTGTCTGTCTGTCTGTCTGTCTGTCTGTCTGTCTGTCTGTCTGTCTGTATTTATAGGCAAGAATTTTCTATTTAGCCTAGGTTGGGCTTTCTGCAACAGGGATTACAGGTGTGTGTCACTGTGCCTAGCTTTGTGTGAGTCCCTAGGAATGAATAAGAGATATAGAGAGGGAGAGAACAGACGAGGGCCATTCTGAAACAGGGTCTTTAAAGCTTTTACTAAAAAAGTACTGGCTCCTCTGTTGGGTCTGAAAATGCCCAATGGGTTACCAGGATAAAATTTTAGAAATATCTTCCTTATATTGTACTTAAACCTTTGCTACATTACTTTGGGTTAGATATCTACTTATCACTTGAGCATGTTCATTATAAAGTACCCAGAGCAACTGACATATTTTCAAACATCATTATCAGTAGATTATCAGTTTTTACCGGTGTCATTTCCTAGAGCACTAGAATGATACCTGGACATTTCTAATGGTTTCCTTAACTTCAAAACTTAATAAACTCTATCCTGTTTTTCTCCCTCAATCTTTTTCTAAATTTTTCTCTCCATTAGTCACGTTGGATACCAAGAGTAACTTGTGACAAGAGTTGGAACTGCACCTGGGCATCATAACTTTCTTCTTCTTTTTTTTTTTTTCAGTACTGAGATTTGACTCCCTCTCTCCTCCGCCCACCCAACCCCATCTTCCTGGTAGCCCTCTAGATATGAAGGCATGCTGCTAGCTCTTTTTAACATTGACTACTTTTTGATTCTTCTCTTGGCAGTTTGCAATGCAATCCTCATTTTTTTCTTCCCACTGTGCTGCATTTGTGCAGGCCCTGTCTCTGGGTTAGGGGTCAGTACCTCCTAGCAAGAATTCATGTTCCAACACAGATACTAATCAGGCAACACACTGGTATAATGTAAGAGCATGGTTCTCTTGCCAGAGACAAAATAAAAATGGGTGAATGGAGTAATGTCATTGTGTTGGGGGTTGCCAAAGGGCGAAGGGAAGGAATCAGCATGATCCATCAGCCCTTCCATTTTCAGGTTTGGGTTTGGGTGAGAGAGGAAAGGAAGAGCCTAGGGAAGAAGTAGGAGGGATGGAGGGATGGGGAAGGGAAGATGTGTGTGTGTGTGTGTGTGTGTGTGTGTGTGTGTGTGTGTGCACTTGCACATGATTGCATCAAGAGGAAGGTTAGGGGAGGGGATAGAGTTAAAGTTGTCACTGAAACCTAACAATTACTCCTCAGTCTCTACCTGAGGGAGACAATCATACATGACAGATGAAACTTCCCTGAGCATTTCACAGCACTGGTGGGTGGTGAGGTCTCCTCCGTGCTGTGTGCCTGAGGGAGCCACAGCCTGGAGAGGGAATGCAACTGGACCTTTTATTCTGGCTCTTCCTATTCAACTGGATTCCTCTTTCTATATCTTTGCATCTGTTAAACACACTTACCACCCAAGAGAAAAAATGAGACACTTGGCTGCAGCCCATTTACAGTTCATCTTATTTCCTATCAGGTAATCCTCCCATCATCTTCTTCCCTACTCTCCTTTCTCTCCCCTCCTCTTTCACTCTTCTTTTCTCCTCCTTCCCTTTCACCCCTCATTTCTCTCTCATTTTTGTCTCTCATTTTTGTCTTTCCCCTTCTCTCTACTCATTCTACCTCCTTTCACCTTCTCTGTCTCCATTTCTTCCTCTCTTATTTCCTCTCTCCAGTCTCTCTTGCCACTCATATTTCCTCTCTCCTCCCTCTTCCTTCCCTTTTCCATTCCTCTACTCTCTTATTTTCCTTTTCTTTCTCTCATTTTTCTTTCTCAGTCTCTCTCATACTGTCTCTCCCCCTCCTTTCCCTCTTCCCCTCCCTCCATCTCTCCCTTCTTGTCTCATATACAATACACATACTTCTCAACTTCCCTGTATTCAATTACTGTTGAAATGTTTCGAACTCTCAGCACTAGGATCATGTGACAGGACACATGGGGGTTTGCTTTTAAATCTTGCCCAAGAGAGAGAAACGAAAATGACTTGCAGGATTTTGACACAATGATCAGACACACAAAAATTTTCATCCCCCACCCTTTGAATAAATAGGAAGTTGTCAAATGCCATTATCATATCAGATAGATCAAAATTCGTCTCAGTTTTTTTGGTGGTCCTAAAAGTAATAAAGACTTATAACCGCATTCCAAGTTATATTTGGATTATTGACAATTCCATGACCAAAGATTTGTCTATCCGGAGGACAGATGGGATTGAGATGATTTATCCCCTGGAGCTTGAGGCATGATGGCTGCCTCACAAAATCACAAAATGCTACAGTGAGCTCCAAACTCCTCCACTTTCTCCAAGCCACTGGGCCTGGATTTTCTGATGTGACCAGTTGGGAGGCCAAACCCTCACAAATCAGAGGGACCAGGGGTTGGGAAGATGACTCGTTTTTTCATTGCTGCTTTCCATTTGCTTGGAGGAAAGAAAAAAAAATCCTTAATAAAGACCTCTGAGGGAGCTGAGCAACGTGCAGGAATTATTTCCTGCCATTGTTCCTCTATTAAATTAATGAGTTGGTGCTTGTGTTTGATTTTCCCAAAAGGGGAAATGTCTGACATATCTTGGATGGGATAGGTAACTTCAGGTTAAAAGTCTTATTTGGGCTTTTTGGCACTGGATAAATTGGCCAAGGTGATAATATTAAGTAAACATCACAGTTTCTTAGCCTTCAGGTAAAGGAGAGACTTGGGTTGCGCAGCACCCTTTGTCCATTTGCCATCATATAGGTTCATTCCTAATGAAGACAGATGCCAGGCAACTCTGGTTTATCCAGCTATGCAAAGGTGTAACTGACTTCCCAATTTATTAACAGTGGTGATTCATTACCATGGCAATTGTGGGGAGGGGGGGGAGGGAAACTGATTACCTTTGAATTTCTGATGAGGTAATAATGCCATCGCAGCCTGCAAATGAATCACCTTTTTCCCTCCCTCCTCTGACCTAATTTTCCAAATCATGTCCCTGTATAAAATATTGTGCAGAGCAGGAACATCTATTTGTCTTACTGGAGTCCTCTCCTTCTGAATTCAGGGGAGAAGACAGCCCCTTTAATGTGGGGGAAAGATTCATGAATGTTTTGGGTCTAGAACTCGCCAAAGCCCAATTTCCCAGACACTTAATCTGTAGGTGTCAAGGCCAGAGCAGCTTATCACCCTACAGGCTGGAAGTCTAGAATTTGCCTCTGATAGAATTGGGAAATCCATATGATTAGTAGGACTCTATTTTCTGCAATGGAAACAGAATATCTAAACCTTAGTCAGGAAAGGTTAGATCACACAGTGACCAAAAGAAAATACACTTAGGAGAAAAACATGTAGAAGCAATGCCTAAGTACCTCCTTATATTTATATGAATGCATATATATATATATGAATGAACTCCAACATATGGAAACAAGTGATCTCTCTCTATTTTTTTTGATGATTCTGTCTTCTTTGCTTCATATATGTTCTATTCTTGTATATCTTTTTGGGAGGGATAGGGTAAAGGTACAGAACTCTGGGAAAAGTGATGAAAAAGTAAAAATAGAAAAAAAGACAAATGGGATTTCTTGTGATAATTCTACCTTCATAGTAACCTAGCCATGAGGACTCAAGGACCTCGTGATCATTAGCTTCAATAAATAGTACCATGAGTTACCCAGTGCCCTCAGAACCAATGTGCAGCCCTTACCTTAATCAAACAGGAGCCCAGGAACTTGTCATAGGGACTGATATGGCTGCTTTTGACAGAACAGTGTGTCCTGTCATTAATGTTGTCAATGGCTTTCTTTTTATATTTTTTCTACTCTGAAAAGCATCTATATTTCAGTCTTTATGTTTTGAGATCTCTGGTTAAAAACTCTCTAACACTCCTGGTTAACTCTAGCAACTGTCTCTCAGCCAAAGTGTGAGTACTCAGACCAAAGGGCACATCTCATAGATTCTCAAGGGGCAATGCAATGACTTTAATGGACATATGTTGAGTGTCTACTTATTTTTAGGGACAACTAACAGTGATTGCGACAAACAGTTGATGCTTTAAGAAGCCCTCTTTCAATGAGGGAACCAGGGTGGGTGTAGGTTCAAATTGAAACATTTTTACTGCATGTTCTAGGTTTAAGTCTCCTCAGCTCTTATAGTGGGTATCTTAAGTATCCTCCAGATACTGCATATGTGTTAAAGGGTTAGTCACCACGGAGGTGGACTCTTTAAGAGGAGAGATTTGGTGAGAGGTTTTTAGGTAACTGAGGGTGTGTCCTTGAAAGCAAAAGTGAGATCCCAGTTCTGCCTTGCTCTCTTTGGCTCCTGGACTTGAAGAGAATGGTTTAATTTCACCATGTGTTCCATATGGTGTATTGCTTTGTTCAAAGCATGGAATGAAATCTCCAAAACTGAACTAGAATGAACCTTTCCTCTTTGTGTTCTTTAGTATCCTAGGTATTTGTTATAGTAACTAAATGCTTTCTTAGTTTGCTTTTGTTTTCCCTCAAACAAATTGACCTAAGGCAAAGCCTTGGTTGTGGGAATTATTTAGAAAGTTTAAATGAGGCAGTGGGACAAGTGATGGAGAGAGTGAACCCTTCCAAAATCATGAATAGGTGGGTACAACTTATGCAACACATATGAGGGACACAACTTAAGACTGAAGGAGGTGGGCTGCACATCCACCAACTCCAGATCCTTCCCGGTGGAATGAGGGTGTAACCAAGGCTTCCAAGAAAAGTCCTTGGTGCCAGAGAAAAACCTTGGAAATGGAGGGGGAAAAGCATGGGAGAGATCAGAGGGAGCAAGAGACCATCATCTAGAGCCTGTGGGGGGATTGGGAAGGGTTAGCAATAGCTCTAGGATGGCACATATGAAAAGGGCAGAGTGTGACATGAGTGGGTTATTTCTTTAAAAACTAAACAGAACAAAAACAGCATGGTATTGGCACAAAAATAGACCAGAAGGTCAATGGAAGAGAATATAAGATCCAGAAATAAAACCACATAACAATAGTGAACTTATATTTGACAAAGGAGCCAGAGATACACAGTGGAATAAACAGTCTATTCAATTATTGGTGCTGGCAAAACTGAGAAGCCACATGCAGAAAACTAAAAATTGATCCTAGCCTGTTGCCAGATATAAACATTAACTCAAAATGGATCAAAGATGTCAATATCAGACCTAAACCCTGAAACTGCTACATGATAGAGTAAGAGAGACACTGGAACTCATAGGCACAGGCAAAAACTTCCTGAACAGAGTCCCAAGGTCACAACAGATTGAAGAAAAAATGGGGCTACCTAAGAATAAAAAGTTTCTGCACAGACAAAGGCATAACTACTAAAGTAGAAAGAGAGCCAACCAACTGGGAAAAAGATATTTACCATAATACATCAGATAAATGCTTAATATCCAGTATTTAAATGGAACTCAAGAAACTAATCCCATTCTGAACCCAACAAACCAATCACTAAATGGGCAAGGGAACTAAAGAAAGACATCAAAAGAAGAGCTTAAAATGGCAAAAAAAGAGAAAATGCTCATCAACCATGGTCATACAGGAAATGCAAATAAAAACAGCCCTATGATACCACCTTAGTCCAATTTGAATGGCCAATATTCGGAACTCAAAGACAAATGCTGGTGGGGATGTGGAGAAAGAGGAACCCTACTGCATTGCTGGTGTGAATGCAAACTAGTACAGCCATTCTGGAAGGCACTTTGGAGGTTTCTCAAAAAAACTAAAAGTAGACCTTCCCTACGGCCCAACTATACCACTCGTGGGCATCTACCTTGAGCATCATAAGCCAGCATATGATAAGGAGACCAGCACAGCCATGTTCATCACTATACTATTCACAATAGCCAAGCCATGGAAACAACCCAGATGCCCCACTACAGATGAATGGATACGAAAAAAATGTGATACACACACACACACACACACACACACACACACACACACACACACAATGGAATTCTACATAGCCAACAAACAAGATAAAATATTGGCAATCACTAGGAAGTGGATGGAACTAGAGTAAATCAGGTTGAGCAAGATAAGTCAAGACCAAAGGAACAAAAGGCACCTGGTCTCCATGATATGTGGCTATTAGATCCCAACAGTACAAGAGCAATGACTCAATATTCGGGTACCTTAGGTTATTGACATGGTCTTGGAGATATAAACATAACTATATAGACATAAAAATCTATGATGGGATATATACTCTATATTTTATAGATTGATATGTATATGACATACAAACTCTCAGCTTAATTGTAATTATCTTCTGAAATCTATGTGTCAGTAATTGCATATGGAGTTGAAGTAGCTGCACGTCACCCCCTTCACACCCAGAATCCACTCCATCCCTTGCAGAGTGAAGTGAAAGCAGATGTCTAACAAGTTCCTGGCACCAAAAGGCTCATTTAAAAGTGGATCAAGGGCCAGAGTGATTGGGGGAGGAAGGAGGGGAAAAGGGGAAGAATTGGTCACATGAGAAGATGTTTAGAAAGCCTCGGTGAAAGGACACTGAGCTACCAAAGTGCCAGGCCCCTCCATTCTTATCTTTGTTATGACTGCAGACATCTTGTTCTGCTTCTGGACAAGGGGGGAAGTGCTGAGCCCCTCACTGACAGAAGCCAAGAAGAGCATGGCGTGGGCAACAGGGACCAGGTCAGGCTCACCAACCTGTGGCACTGCATCCTCAAAGATTGTAAGTTAGCCTCACATTACTGTGACAAGGGCTGAGAGAAATAACACAGAAGAAGGAAGAGTTTATTTTGGCTCATGGCATCAGAGGTTTCAGTGCATGTTTGCTGGGCTCCATTGCTGTGAGCCTGTGATGAGAAGGAACATTATGGTTTAGCCCTTTCTCTCCACCCCCTGCATTCAATGATCTGATCACCAATGATTTTAATTACCACTTGAGCCACACCCCCACTTCTGGTCTTTTCCTGGTTCATTAGAGGTAATTAGAGTCTCTTGCATTTGCTGGCTAGGGCTGGCTTTGAACTGTGAATCTCAGATCTCAGTCTCCTGAGCAGCTAGACTGACAACGGTAGGCCTTATATACCCAGCTCATTGTTGTGTTTTCATACACGCAAAGAAATAACATTATCCATATTTCTCCTCACTCTTCTTTTTCATTACTCTTCCCTCTTCCCACTAGTTCCCAGATTTCCCATCCAAGCCTGGTGTAATCTTTTTGGTGATGATAGTGGGTGTGAAGATTGGCCTTGCACTTGTCAAACAAACTAGCTCTCTGCCATTCAAGCTGCTTTCCCACCCCCATCTCCTCATCTGGTGACCTGAATTTATCTCAAATTGTCTTTAGGAAATCCTATTTTAGAAAAAGTGAGAAATAAGGATTTTGTAAGAATCCCTAACAATTCACTCTTCCTGAGCCCACAGGTACCCAAAGTGTGTGGATTGGGGTGGATAGTAGATTTATTGGCTCAGTTAGATGAATTCCATCTTATACATGGTCATTTTCTCCCAGACCTTGGACTCTCTCCCCACAGAGAAGTACAGTCTCATCCCCTCCTATAAAGTTTGGGCTGGCTTGTTATGGACTACAATATTTGTTGTGTTAGGACCTGTTTGGGGCTCATTCATTAGCAATAGAGGTAAAATGACATTTATTTCACACTTATTATGTACCAGACATTGCTCTCTGTGCTTCATATACATTATTTGCTTTTTTTAGCCGTGCTGTGAAGTTGGAGTTCTGTTCCTTATTCTACATATGAGGTACTGAAGTTCCTTTTGGTTTTTCTGTGGTCTAAGACCAGAACTTGAATTCAGTGCCTGATGCTTTGGTGCTTTGGCTTATTGGCTCATGCTCTAGGAAGTTGAAGCTCTGAGAGCTCAAGTGAATGAGCTCAGGTCATAGAAGTTCTAGATAGCAGGATTGGAAAGGATATCTATCTATCTATCTATCTATCTATCTATCTATCTATCTATCTATTTATCTATCTATCCATCCATCTATCTACATGCATACATACACATATATACACATATACATATACATACACACATGGATATGTGTGTGTGTACACACACATGCATACACACACACATGCACACACACACACATACGCATACACACACACACACACACACAGCCAAGCATATACCCATGAGGACTGCCTATCCTGATGTAGGTGGGCCTGGGAAGAGGGGAAGGGTAACGATTTGCATATGCTGACTCTACCAGCAGTCTTCTTTGAAGACTGGTCTATGCGACTTGTAATTTGGAATTTCCAGCTGGGCTGGGAGATGGCTCTAGATGTTGGTGTCATAGCTGAAATAGTCACTCATACCAGGGATCTGTTGGAAGAGATAAAGAACTGAATTGCTGGGAGAAGAAATGCTGGCCTTTTGTCAGGAGATCTGGATACTAATTCTAACCTTGTTGCTAACTTGCTGTGCAACTCGCTGTCATATGCTCACCCTCTTCAGACTGCGTCTCTTCAGTAGTGTGTGCCAACTCCTGAGGAAGGGAGTCACAAGAGAAAAGAGTCGGAGCCCTCCATTTCCCTGTGACTCTCTTTTGCAAAGACAGGTCACAAGATGAGTAATGTCTGATTTTCCTTGGCTTCTTGCCTCCCACACTTCTGCCCCCGTTGCACTGGGGACACACTTTGTGCTGTGGTGGATAGCAGCCTGATATGGAGCTGACGCTTTGTCAAGCAAGATTGAATGCAGTCCCATTCTTGGCAATCACTCTGTGACCTGGGACTCCCTGGATGCCTGCTTCTCTATCAGGAACCTCCATGCTCTCCTCTCTTTGTTCCTCCGACTCCTGCTCAAAGGCTCTCTGGTATCCCACTGAAGCATGTGGGTACTCAGACCCTTCTCCCTGCTGGGACTTTCTGCTGTGTTGAGAGAGACTGTTGGCTTTACAAAGAAAGCAGCACATGGTCCCCACCACCACCCCACTCCTGCCACCCTGAGGTGCCCCTGCCTCTTGTACTTGTATATGTAGGAATTTCCAAGGTGGCTCCTTCTTCTTCTGTCATCAGGGCTTGGTCCATGGATGGTGCAGGACAAAGAATCCTGTACTTATTGAGACCTCTTTCCTTCTCTGACTTCTCCTATGTGTGAAGGTCATGTAGATAGAGAGTTTCTCATGCTATTATTTGTAGATGTCTGTGCTATAAATTGTCAGGTCTCAGAATCTCTTAAGTCAAGAGACTAATCTCTACGTATGAGCTTTGTGGGGGCAGGGGAGGGAGAAAAGAGGGATATAGAAGACACATAGATCATACATAGATGATAGATAATAGAAAACAGAGAAATACTAGCTGATAAATAAGATGATAAAATAGGCAGATGATGACAGAAAGAATCTGAACAGTGTCTTAGTGTGCTAGAGAAAGACAGAAGCCACTACCCTGGCCCACCCACAAAGCACTGGCCCCTCCCTCTGCATGCTGAGACTGACACTTGATATGCACACAGCCCACATCCCTGGAGCCCCCTGAACACAAGAGGCCTTCATTTACTTCAGAAGTAACCACTGAGTACTAAGTATGGCTTGGGTCCTTCATTTCATTTCCATTGTTGCAATATTAAGAGGAGGTACCTATGAAGGAGGTCAGATTCTTCAGCTCCATCTTAATGGATTAATGTCTTCCTATCAGAAGTAGAATAGTTATATTGCGGTAGGTTAGTTATTAAACAGGGAAATAGTTTGATTCCTTTACATTTCCTGTTTCTCCTATTCTTCCTCTTCCTCTTGTTCTTTCTCTTCCTCCTCTCTCTCTCTCTCTCTCTCTCTCTCTCTCTCTCTCTCTCTCTCTCTCTCTCTCTCTCTCTCTCTCTCTCTCTCTCTTCCTTTGTCCCGCCCTCCTTCCATGTGGTTTATCTCCCACAATATTGTGACAGCACAGGGATGTTCAGTCTTGGACTTTCTAGATTCCAGGCCTTAAGCCAAATAAACTTCTCTTCTTTGTAAATTTCTCAGTTTGTAGTATTATATGATGGCAGCAGAATAAGACTAAGACAAGCACATACCAGGATGCAGGGACTAAGGAGGTGTGCCTTGATGAGGGTTCAGGCCTCTGTTGAACAGGACTTGGAATACTGTAGCCCCAGCCCATCACATGCAGACTTGTGCATCCTGCCATTGTCACTGATTTTCCTTTCTTGCACCCACTGCTCTCACATCAATCTCTCACATACCCACTTATCAGCCATACCACCAAGCCACACACAGTGAGGATGTCTCTGTCCCCAGCACCCAGCTCTGAGCCTGGTCTGTGACAAGTGCTTAGTGATTATGTGATGAGTTGGGTTTCATGACAATGGAATCATATTTTATTTTAATCTCTGGACTATTGTTTCAATTCCATGTAAGAAAACATTCCTGTTGATTTCTCCTTGGCATGATTAGTAATCATTCTTATTGTTTTTTTATTTTTATTTTTATTTTTTGTGGCACATACTGGGGGTTAAACTTGGGGCCTTAATTACTAAGCAAGTGCTCTACCACATGAAATATCCCTGGCTCTTTTGCTTTTAGTGTTTTCTTAATTCAGATCTCAAGCTTTATCCTGGGCTGGTCCAAGATTGTAATCCTTTAAGTAGCTGGGATTATAGGTATGTACCTCAATGCCTTTCTGTTCATAAAGCATGGTCTTGTGTTGTTTTTTTTTTTTTGCCTGAGTGAGCCTCAAACCATAGTCCTCCCATTTATACTTTCTGACTAGCTGGGACTGTGGGCATGTGCTAACTTGCCTGGCCTCAAAGCAGAGAGGTTTAAAAATGTAAACTAAATACTGAGAGTGCAACACATATTCCCTTACATATTTTCCCTTCCCAAATCCTAAATAAAGTAAGGGAATTAAGAAGTAAAAATCCCAAGAGCAAAGTATAAGAGAGGAAATGACAGTAGTTGAAAGATGTCAGTGAATTCTTTGAAGTGGGAAAGTGGACAGATAAACAGGAATGGCTTAGTTGAGAAAAGAAAGATGTAACTTGTGTGTTTAGTGGGAACAGGGAGGGAGCCACCAGGTTCCAAGCTTATTTCCACAGACAGAAGGATCCAGATGTCCTTACATTGCAGACTTTGGGACCTCTGATGGTAAATTTTGGAGTTGCAATGTGAAGGCTGTGCAGAAATCTTAATGGGATTGGACAGAACTAGTCTTTCCTTCTCCTTTCCTGAACAGCCACCTGCCGTAGTCAAGCTGTCAGTCCTGCAAGGAGGCTGCTGACTGTTCGACTCTGAGTTCAATCCTCAGTACTGCCAAAAGCAGAGGCAGAGTGTTCTGTGTTCCATACTACTTTCAGCCAACCAGCCAGCAAACCCTTGGGGGCTTCATTTCTTACTAGCTTATCACAACTCCTGCCTTGTGGGTGGTTCTGTCTCAGTGCCAACCTCGATCCCTTCCCCCTCTTTCTGAAGACAAGCAGGGCCACCCCACTCCGGGACTTGCGCACACTTCAGTTTCTGCAAGTCAGAAACAGTTTTTGAGCCTCAGTTTCTTTGGCATTGCCAAGTTCACACTTACAGCATCAAGTGCCAAGGTTTCTATGTTCCTCTTGAGGTTTGGGGCTCTGTCAGCCTTGGGGATTTGGACTGGAGGCTGACTCCATGGAGTAGACCGATTTTTAACACTCAAGGAAGAGCCCAGCAGGGGATTCTGGGGACCTGTGCTCCCTTAAGACAGGGGTACCTGATTGTGCCAGGGTGGGAGATAAAGTGGACCAGCAAGAGCAAAGGCTTTTCAAGAATTCTCCAAAGCCGGGCTTTGCCAGCCTTCAGTAGGAAGTTTCTCTCTGAATTCACATTCATGACCTGCTGGCACTGCCAAGGCCTGGTGGGAGGGCAGCAGAGCAGCTCCTTGGGACTCAGTGAGTAGCCTGCATCCAAGAGAGTTTATTCTGCCCGGGTAGTAAAACCATGCAGCTGCCTCTTGCTGTCTGTCTAGGTGCAGGTTGCTCCCTCTCTCTGGAAGCCCTTCTTGTTGAGCATCTAAGTGTCTTGCATTAGCAATATCATATGTTGAAGGATGCTTTGACCCTCCTCACAGACATCCCATAAGCAGACTTTGAATGAGGGAGTGGAGGAAATGAATCAATCCATGACAATCCGACCTCTGGAACTGATGATTTGGTCATCAGGCCACTTGCTGTACACACACTAAACATTTATACGCTGTTGGTGGAATCCTTACATCAGACAGGCCTTCTTGTGTCTGGCCCCATCCATGTATAACCGGCCGGCCTCCTTACACCCCATCCTGTCCTCTCCTACTAGGCTCCTCCCATAGGCTACCCAGCTCTGCCTCTGCCTCTTTCACCAGACCTCATCCATTTCAGGCTCTGGAAAGGGAAAGGGGACATGCTAGGCATCTTACAGCTGTGGCTTCTGTAAGATGCCTGCTAGATCAGCAAGGAAGGGATAGACACATCTGTTGGTACTCCATCTCACTAATCATTCTCATGGTTTCCATGCTGCTGCTGACACTTATAGTTGAGCCCAGAGGCCTGTGATCTCCGGCTGGTGATTGGTAAAATGCCACTTGGCCCTGTCAGAAAACTCATTGCAGATGGGAGCTGCCTAGCACTGCATGGCCTCTGGGCAGGTGAGTAGGCCTTGGGAGAGCTGGCATAGGCTACTCTGCCTCATAAAGCAATAGGCCTGTTGTCTGCAAGTTCTGAGTGGTGCACAAGGCTGTCTCTTGCTGCCTGCCACACATGGGTGTTGACAGCTTCTATGCGGTCAGACTGGGTACAGTCACAATATCTGGAAGGCAGTCAGACCTGATTTGTGGCCAGTCAAAGAAAAAGGGTTAAGACAGAGTTAGGAGAATCTATGAATAAGAAACAACCTTCTATGGACTAAACCTGGCCAAAGAGTATAACATTCATATGTAAAAAGTGCTTATGAATAAACAAAACAATACCAATATAGAAAAATGGACTCAAAAGGAAATGCTTCATGAAAGAAGTGCTATAAAGGATCAGTAAATATAGGACTTGCTCATGATAACCATACACATAGAAATAATAGAAAATTATTTTTCACAGTGGTTAAAAGCATTAAAATTAACCCTCAGTTCGGGTATCAGTAGAATTTTTTTTTTAGACTGCAAATGGGAACTTTTGGGAAAATAATTGTTGCAATATATACATAAAAGACTAACGAATGTTAGTTTGTTTTCTAGGAATGTCTACCAGAGAAATAGAAATTGGGAAAAAATTAGAAATTGGACATAATTCAAGTGTTCCAGTAGGGTAAAATTATTATGTAATGATAACTTCCCAATATTATTTAAACTGTCTTTGGAGAACTTTAGATGATATGGGAAGAGACTCAATTGTTTTAACAGAAAGAAGCCAGGTTAAAAAGTATACGTATGTTGTAAACTTGTGCATTTAAATGCTGCAATTATTTTTTTGGAAAAAATCTTGAAAGAAATGTGCAAAATATCAATGGCTCATGTAAGTTCCTTTTTATATATTTCTCTGAATCTCTCAGATTTTTTAACAGTGAACCTGTTTGTAATTCATTCATTCATTCATTCATTCATTCATGCACAGGTTTATTGTATGCTTCCTGTGTTCCTGGCACCAGTTAAGGAAAAGTCTTTCCTCAGGGATCAAATGAGGCTCAATAATCGTACCATGTTCATGGGGACATCAGTCACAAGATATGAAAGACTCTGGCTTAGTCAATACCTGCTAAGGTTCTAATACTGTCAGTCAGGTTGAAACTCACAGTGAGATGTGATATCTAAAGCAATAGTATTAAGAGGTGGAGTCCTCTTAGAGGCAATTAATTTGTGCCTTTCTTCTGGGCAAAATGTTGCCTTTTTTCCCCCTTTATTACTGTGATTCGAACTCAAAGCTTTGTATCATATCTGCAGTCTGGCTTTTTGTCAGTTAATTGGAGGTGGAGTATCTTGGATTTAACTTCCCCAAATGGCTTTGAACTACCATCCTCCAGGTCTCAGTCTACAGAATAGCTAGGGTTACAAGTATGCACTATTAGCCCTAGGCTCTTCTGAGTTGATAGCTATATGAACTTTACCTGGTGTGTTTTACGCTGGCTACGTCAATGTGATTCTAGAAGCTCTTGTCCTTGCTTAGTCTTTATTAGAGTGGAGGCCCTGACTCCTCATTGGAGGTCTAACCTCCTGTAGGAGATAGAGATGAGTAATTGACCTCCAGTCACTCAGTGGGCTCCCAGGAAGCTCTGGGTAACCTAGCCACAGGCAGAGAGGTTGTTTGTGTTCCTAATGCTACCTCAGGCTCTCTACTAGAACAGCTGGCAGGTTCTTCCCAGCTGGGCCAGCCTCCCAGCAGGCAGCCCATGGCCAATTCTTCAGCAAATCATCCTGACAGCAGGAACCATGAAATCTAGCCAGACTCCCAAAAGGTGACCCTGCAGCCCCTGTGCCCTCCGGAGCCCTCTAGCAAGGCTGGCTTCCATTTTGGGCCCAGCGTGGCCACTGAGGAATGCCAAATATCTCTGCACCTGGCAGCCACAAGGCCACCAGGGGTAGTGGGGCCCCTGGAAGGTTCAGGGGTCCAGTGACTGCCCCAGAAGCCCTGCTAGGCTTTCTCTCTCTCCCCATCTCTCATCCTCCTCAGGTCTTGCTGCAGAGAGCAGACAAAGCCACATAGCTCTCTGGGGGATAGGGAGACCAATGAAGGCCCATTGCTTTGGAGGTATCATTTCTGAGGGAAATGGCCAGGCTAATTGGAGACAGGTGTCTCCAGGTGTTAACATGTAGACTCCCACTGGAAAAGTGGGTGCAAAGTGAAACCACATGGGCTACTTACAAATAGTGAGGTGCTTCTTTCTCCTCTCCTCTCCTACTTCCTTCACTCTGAAAGAGAGAAGCAACCCCCCCCAACTCCAGTTCCACACATTGTGTGGGATGGTTGTAGTTTCCTCATGGTATCTGGCTAGGTGTGGAGAGGAGAAAGGTGACAGGCTGTTCTAAGCCTGATCTCAGCATAAAGCTGGAAATTGGGGTAAGGGGAGCATGTGCCTTCTGCACAGCCAGGACAGGAGCTGCAGTCCTCAGAGGAGCTGAGATGATCTGTGAAAACTGAACATTGGAGACTGGGGTTATTTTCTTGGGGATGTACACCTACAAATAGAATCTGTTTGACTAGTAGGATTGCAGCTCTGTGGGAAAAGGCAGACTAAACATTTCAAGCTATTATGTCCACCAATTTCAGCCTCTACTTTCCACAGCAGCAGATTCAGTACCTAGCACTATGAGATCAGAGCCAGGATGAGAGCCAAAACCTGTGGACACCTGCTTTGGCCGTATGTTTCATCTCTATGGGCTCAAACTCAGATTCAGACCATGGTAAAGATGAGTGGAGCCCCGTTTTGGTAGTTCACCTCTCTTTCTTTCTTGTTTTTCTTATCGTTGCATTGCTGATCTTCACTTGCTCTGGCCTTGTAAGAAGTTGGGGGAATACAGGATGGGCCAGGGAAATTTCACAGTTTTCACAAAGCATACTGAGGCACTCTGAAACTTTATAGCGCATTCTAAATCAACAATATTAATGATTTCAGTACAGGGAAGTCCAGGGGGATCTGAGATGTTTGTGTTCTAGAAATGAGGACAGTATATCAATACATTCTACTGGCCTTGGATATGGGAGTTTTGACTTCTCCTGATTTTGTCATGAACTTTTGTCTGAATTTGGCAGGATCCCTTAATCTACTGGGTTGTGTATAGTTTCTTTCAGAAAGAACTTGAAGCTTTCTACAGGATCCTACATGCTGCTGGTTGTCCAGGCTTTCCTTCCTTGCTTGCCCCCTGCACAAAGGTGAAAAAGTTGGATCGATCTTGTCTCTGCTTTTCTTGCACTGAGACATGATCTCTGTTAGACTCTGCCTAGATGTGAGATGGAACTCTGATGTACCTCTGAGAAAATCCAGTTTATTCTTAGGAAAAGGAAAACAAGCTATTTTTCTAACCCCTACCATTGGGAAATAAATAGGTGAGGCTGTGATTCCTGGAGGTATGACATCCATTTTGTAACTGTGAAGTAATGACAAAAAGAGAGAAAAGTCCTTGAGGTTGTGCAGCAAGAGCAATGGATGAGTAGCATTCCTAATGACATTTTTGAGCTACAGATCCGACTGGTTCCACATCAGTGCTTTCCCCACCAATAATTAATTATTAGTTAATATGTGAATCTTTTAAATAAATTAACAATATTATTAAATGCCTTAAAGGCCTTCTTTGATTGTACAATATATGCAGATCCATTAATGTTCTAAAATTCTGAATATGTGTGACCTATATTTAGATGTTTCAAGTCATTAGAGATGACAATCTATCTCTCTGTCCATTTGCCCATCCATCCATCCGTTCATCCATCCATTGATCCATCCATTGATCCATTGATCCATCCATCCATCCATCCATGCATGCATGCATCCATCCATCTGCCTATCATTTCTCTGAAATCTCCTTTAATGTTGTAGGACTATTAGCTCCTATCAGTCTCTTATAGTGATATGAGCCTACAGCCACAGTGCTGAGTTTATGGTCACCCCCAAGACCCAAGCTTCCTATGTACGGGGACCAGTGAGAATGAGCAGGGAGGCATCTTTGTAGCTCTATATGGCATATCCTGTCTACCTCTAGGTCCTACTTGTTCTTCCCTTTACTTCTCTCCAGTTTGTCTCTTTTTGTCAACTCCTCAGACCTGCACAAGACTGGCAAAGCTGCCACAGTGGGCCTTGCTCACATCCATAGCCTTGTCCCCATCCTCCTTTCATGCAGCCAACAGGAGCCAACTTCTTGTTCCCTGACTGTAGGCCCCTCCATTCCCATTGTCAGATAGGCAAATTGTCCTTTCTGCAGGTATTAATGTTCTTTGCCTTGCAGCCACCCTGGGCTGCTTCTACCTCTTCCCACTAGGGGCTCCTTCCTGCCCAGCAAGGTGTCCTCAATCTGGCCTTCTTTGTTACCTCCATACCTTTTCTACATACACACACACACACACACACACACACACACACACACACACACACACACACCAATGTCTGGGAAGGCTACTTAGAGATGTAATACCTTCCAAATTTCAAAAACTCAACTCAGTGCTGCTTAGAGCAAAAGATGTCCAGACCCATGAAGAGTATAGTGCATGACCACATGAAAACAGCAGAGGTCCCAGGAACTCAACTGCCTCTAATATCACTCAGCCAGAGCCTTTTTTCTCTGTCATTTTTACTTTTCTCAATGTCTACATCATTATCTTTCCTTGTTCCATAGAAAGAAGAGGAAGTTCTTCATCAAGATCTTTCTTGAAAAATGCTAGGGATGGTATTCCTGGGGCAAGGAGTGGATCAGGTAAGAATATGACTCCTCCAGAGGGCAGCTAAAGGAAAGTGCTCACTGCATCAAGATGGCCACCCTTGAGACAGGGTCTGGGGCTGAGGAGGCTGAGCTCATAATGGGCTGGTGGAAGTAAACTTGCCTTTCCTCTATAGGAGGAACTGAGATAGGAAGTGATGTCACTTTTTGATCTCCAGCCTACTTTTCCAACTCTGCTATTACCACTGGATGCTTCTTTGGGTTTTGAGGAGGCCTCAGACCATGGGGATGGGATAGGCTGAATTTGGCTACTGCAATGCATGCTGAGTAAAATAGAATTGGATGTTTGTACTCATTTGTTATAATGAGGGGTGGATGATAGAATTTTTTGTGATGTGTTGGGCCAGGAGTATGGCCTAGTGGTAGAGTGCATGAAGCCCTGGGCTCAGTTCCTCGGTAGCATATACACAGGAAAAGCTGGAAGTAGTGCTATGGGTTAAGTGGTAGCCTTGAGGAAAGCCCAAGGATCCTTGCATTTTGATCAGTCAGCTTACCTGGTACACCTGACCAAACCCTTACTTGTCCACAGAGGGCGAATTGTAGACTGTAGCTGCTTCTCTGAATGAAGTATGTGCCTCTCATTTGGTCTGTGTCCCTTCCTGACCTAGCCTCTTACTCTCATTTACAGTTGTAGCTTTGCCTTCTTAGGCTTTTAAATCTATTTTTATAGGTCAATTTTGTTCCACGTATCAAAACAGTTAAAGCAATATCTGTTGTGTCTAGTATGGGCTAATAATTTTAATTTTAAAATCAGACATTGGGAGCTGGGAGTTTAGCCTAGTAGTAGAGTGCTTGCCTAGCATGCACGAAGACCCGGGTTTGATTCCTCAGTACCACATACATAGAAAAAGCCAGAAGCAGTGCTGTGGCTCAAGTGGTAGGGTTCTAGCCTTGATAAAACCCAAGGATAGTGCTCAGGTCCTGAGCTCAAGCCCAAGACTGGCAAAAAAAAATCAGACATGGGGCAGGAAGTGTGTCTTAGTGGTAAGAGTGCTTGTCTGACATGCACAAAGCTCTGGGTTTGATTCCTCAGTACACTAAAAAAAGCTGGAAGTGGTGCCGTGGCTCAAGTGGTAGAGTGCTAGCCTTGAGAAAGCTCAAGGACAGTGCCCAGACCCTAAGTTCAAGCCCCAGGATTGGAAAAAAAATCAAATACCTTTTATAAAATTTTTCGAAGTTGGACATGGTGACTCATGCCTGTTATCCTAGCTACTCAGGAGCTACTCAGGATCAAGGTTCAAAGTCAACCCTGGCACAAAAGGACCTGAGACTCTTATCTTCCAATTAACCTCTAGAAAATGAGAAAGTGGGTCTTGCCTCAAGGGTAGGGTGGTAGGTTTGAGTTGAAGAGCTCAGGGAGAGCACCCAGGCCTACTTCAAGCCCCATGACCCACAAGAAGAAAAGTTTTCAGCATAATTTCTCTTATAAGGAACATGCAACCTCATCAGCAAGCAATTTGTAGAAGTGGGATCCAGCAAGAGTCCCAAGCAGAAAGGTATGTGGTTGGAGCAAAAGATACTTCAGAGAAAAGAGAAATTAGTAGTAACCATCTTTATTTTTCTACAACAGAGCACCCTTTCAAAGACTTCTCATGTGTTATTGTTTTGACGAGCCCAGGTAATACACAAAAGATGAAAGGAAGATACTGAGGTCAAATAGAGACTAGATCAGGTCTCCTATGCAGGATCGAGTCATAGCCAGGTCTCTGCACTCCAAATTAGTGATCCTTCAATCTTATAGTTAGAGAGCATCCCAAAATGCAAGCTGGATGACCAGGGGTAGATTCTATCACGGGCAAAGAAAGCTCACGTGACCTAGAGGATAATGGTTTCAACATGGAAGAATCACCCTGCCAAGAATCATTCATCAAAGAATGAAGCAGTGTAGGAATGGACGCACCCAAACAGTGTCATCACCTACAGAGTGAGTTCTTATTTTTCAATGCAGGGCACGCCTTGGTAGAGATGTTCGAGAGAAACCATTTGGCCTGACCTATTTCATGCTATGGGAGGTGGCAGGGGTGTGCAATGATTGTGCAGGAATCTGTGTTGGAGACATCCTGACTTTCTAAACCTCAACACGGGTAGTAAAGTACATTGAGCTTATAATGAGCACCTACAAAGGTGAAGAAGGATTGAGGAAGCCATGTTCTTTCTTCCAGCCTCAGTTTTTCTGACCCTACTTCTGAGCAGCTTGCTGGGCTGGGATTCTCTTGAGTCCAGCCTTGGAAATCATCAGCAGGTGACCCCGTCCCGAGTGTGTGTGTTTGAGGAGGGGGATGGGTGGGAAGGGTGGACAAGCTCAGGAACACATGTTCTTGGAAGATTTCTCCTAGCTTAGAGGCAGATCCACCAGTGGCTCAGTAGACACAATGCCAGGAAATGAATGGAAAGGCACCCATGATTCACCAAGCAAAATCTGTCATCAGGAGGGCAAACCACAAGTGACTATACAAAATCTCAATTCAATTCCAGATTAACTATAACCCCCTTTTACAATCGGAAGCACGGCTTCTGAAACATCCTTTTGTCTAAAGAATGAGCCCCAGGCTGATTTCCAACTCTCCATCCATGTCCCATCTCAACTCTCCCCTAACTGATAATGGCCACTTCTCTACTCAACTCAAATGACACTTAAGTGGAAAGGTACAACCATTAAATAAATATGCCTAGCATACTGAAAATAACAACAGTTACATTGTAACAATTCTTTTAAAAAAATTACATGTGTAGTTCTTATGCGTGTGTTGCAAAATAGCCTGTAGGATTGAAGATTAGTGGGAGAAGAAACCATTACATGATTTCATGTTATCTGAGTAAAATCTGCAACAAATTCCTTTCAAAACTACAACTATCCAAACAGGATGACATTTGCTTCATCAGTTCATGACTCATTTTTTTTAAAGTTAGCTAAGAAGAGAGTAAGGTAATTGCAGTCTTTTTCTGATTGATTAAACATGACAGATATGCTAATATGGAAATAACTCTTGTCCTTTGTCACTCCATTGTCTGGCTTCCAGTAATTTCCAATAATCATTTCAGTGCTGTCATCTTAGACTTCTCTCTGCTAAGAATAGACCCTTCTTCTTCTTGGCTTCAACCAAGAATTCATACTCCCTCTCTGTGTCGTGGCTTTTGGACAGATATAAAGTGAGATTTCAGCTCCCAGCAACTGCTTTTTACCTCTATGTCCATCTGAAAACATGCTACCACTGTCATGTATGGTGTCACAAAACCTTCACTTGCTAAGATTTACTTTACAGCAATTATGTAGTTAGCAGTCTGTCAGGAGTATTTTTCACCTTCTGAATAAAATGATAAGTTAGACAAGACTTAGAAAAAAACACAAAAATTCAGAACATCAATAAACATGCCACTTGTCAGATTGTAAGGAGAGATTGTTCAATTTAAAGTAGCAATTATTTGGAAAATAAGTCAAACTGCATCCATCAAAATTAGCCTATTCTCTGAGAAGACTACACTCACAAAGGCAGCAATTATTTAAAAAAAATCCATATAAAGGAGAGGATTAGAACCAATCTATAATAACTCATGTATATATACCATGTAGTGATTATTTTTCCAAATACTTTACATGAATCATATAGATTAATTCTTGAAAAACCTCTGAGATAGAGGCTATTATTAGACTCCCCACCCCTTATAGGGGAAGAGAGACACAGAGAGGTTAAGACACTTCTCCAAGGTTAAGCAGCTGAGAAGCTCTAGTTAACCAATTACCTGCAAATCATGTCTTGGGCATTGAACACCTGGAAGAACCTAACAGGATCCTTGGTTGTAAAAATACATTCTCACCAGGAAAGTGATTCTGTGAACCTCGCCCAGAGACACTGCCTTATCTTGGAATAGACTAGGCAGGGGCCTCAAATTTTCCTTTGGCTTCAGTTATCCCCAGGACCTTAGAGACTTCTGTGCCTGAAAACAGAACAAAGCAATAGGGCCAGTGGCCCTGGCGCTCTGGTAGGGTAATAATCCAACTTGATTCCTGGGAGATTTCTATTAAGCTGAATCTATCCCAATTGCATCTTGGTTCTGTGTTACACATGTCTCTCTAGACTTACAGAATTTGCACATACATCAGAGGAGAGAGGGTGGCTCAGTGCATAAAATACCCCGAAGGCTGTACTGAGCCTTGGCTCTACCACTATCTCTAGGTTACTTTGAAAACTTTATTTTGGGCTCTTTGCACCTCAGTTTGCTCCTCCATAAAAATGGACATTTTAATTTAATTTAAATTAATAGATTAAAGCAATAGGTAGATGCATATGCTGGAGAGCTAGGTCCTTGTCCCTTCCTCTCTCCTTTCCCTCCTTTTATCCTTCTTTCCTAAGTCTCCTTCCCATTCTGTCTTATTATTTTTAAATGAGGGCTCATAGTCTGTGTCAGTCAGCTTTCTCATACTGTAACACATACTTGAGAAAATCAACATAAAGAAAAGAGGTTTATTTGGGCTGTTTATGAGGTTTCAGTGCATGAAGCATTGGTCCCTTTGCCTTAGGGTCTGTGGTGAGGAGGCACATCACGGCAGTAGGTGACATAACAAAAAAGTTTCCTTTATGGCTTGAACACACACACACACACACACACACACACACACACACATGCACTCACACAAAAATGCATGTGCACACACACACACACATGCACACACACACACACACACACACATTATAGAAAAAGGAAGAGACTGGGGTTCCACAACTCTTTTCAAAGGCCTTCCCTCCCATTAACCTAAAATTTCCTCCTACATCTTAGGAGTTTCCCCCCCACTTTTTTATGGGTCCTGGGGCTTGAAATTGGCCTGGGCACCATCACTGAGCTCTTCAACTCAAGGCTGCTACCCTACCCTTGAGCCAAGCCCCATTTCCCTCATTTTCTAGAGGTTAATTGGAGACAAGAGTCTCAGTTCCTTTTGTGCCTGGGCTGGCTTTGAACCTTGATCCTCAGATCTCAGCCTCCTGAGTTGCTAGTATTATAGCCGTGGGCCATTGTACCGGGCTGAATTTTCCCATTTCTTAATTTTACTACTGAGGACCAAGCCTTTGGTGAACATTCTACACTACAGCATAGTCTTGCTGAAGAAGAGGAATCTGATTGTTGCCTTTCCTTCAGTTTTAGAATCTGTGGCTCAAAAGAGTGTTTTCCAGAGGTAAGAAGGGGTATTCAGAATGATATTTCTTCGCTAGGTGGTTGGATAATGAATCAATGGAACATATCTGCAAGGGGTATGTCCAAAGATAGCAGCAGGTTTACAGTCAACTATTTGTTGCCTGTTAGAAATATTGCCTGAGCCATGGTACTAAAGAGGGTAACCCATATGTATCTCTCATTCCATTCAAGGCAGAAAATCCATGTCCACATCTCTCATACACCTAGAGACTGATACTCAGCAGGAATCCTTCTTCTTCTTTTTTGGTGCAGCCAGGTCTTTAGCCCTAGCACTCTCTCTCCTCTGTGCAACTGGCAGCTGCAGGCTCAGTGAGAAGAGGCAGCCATGATGTTACAGGGATTTTTTTTTCCCAAAGGCCTGAAACAATACCTGAGTACAAAATTCATTAGCAAGAAATTAGTGAAGTCCCCAAAATTGATCGTGCGAAATGATCCTAATTGGTGGAGATACCAGCACACCAGCCCCGAGATTACCAAAGGAAGAGGAAAGTTCCAGAACCAGCCTCTCAGCAGGAAAGGCAGATTGACTTCCTGATGTCAAAAACACACGCATCCTTTTGACACCATGTAAGTGCCTCCCTGTTCTCCTCCTCACACAGTAATGTTACCTTGGTCCTACAGGCTTCCTTGCTTTAGTTCTCTACTCTTACACTACACAGTCACAAGTAAGTTGATTACCCAGGCATTTTGTTGCAGTAATGGAAAGCGAGCTGTTATTTGATTTCCTATGCTCAAACCCAGTGGAGTAAACAAATAGGAATTTGATACGCACAGACCCATACTACGGATCAGAATTCCTAAGGGCACGGTGGGGGCAGATCAGTTCAGTTCCCTCTGACTGCGATTGGAGCTTCAGGACTGAAGGATGAGTCCCTGGACACTGCTGATTAGAATGCTGATATATGGCTGGCCATTCAGCATGGTGGGGTCTGGAGAGAGTTGCATTTCTGGTCATCAGATCTTTCACACAGGTACTTTTATGAAGTGCCTCACATCTTTAAAGAGGAGCTGTCCAATGAAACAAATGATTTTTTTTTTTTTGATGGAAAGGCCATTACTGATTTCTTCTCCCAGGGAAATGACATCATGTCACTTGTGCCACATGCCATTGGCCCAGCTACTCACAGGCCCCAGGAAAATGGGAATAGAATTGTCTCTCCATAAAAGGATGTCAAAGAATTTGTGACCATAATTTAAAATGCCATACCTAATATATTCTCTTAATGCTGGTGCAGATCTTAGAAATTTCCTATCCAAGGTTTTAATGGTATTTTTCAGATGAATGATTTTTCAAACTATCGTTTCCTCTGACGAAACAGATGCAAGTGAGGTGATGGAGGAGAGAGGTACAGGGGCTCCTTCACACCAGAATCTTAGGTCATTCTCCCCCTAAAGCCAGTTTGTTCACCTTCATCAAGTGCTTTGTTTTCCTTTAACAAAAACACTCATGGGGAAAAAATCCCCATGGACCTAAATCCAGCATCCTAAGCAACCTTCGAGGGGTTTCCCAGGGACCCTCAATCCATGCCTCTTGGAACCTGCACATTCTGTCCACAGATGGGGACCACTTCTATGTACAGGATCAAGTAGACCTAAGCCAATTGTATGTGTACCTCTGCTTTAAAATTCCTGGCTTCGTTTTCTTGATTCTTTTCTTCCAGTGCTACTAGTCCTTCTATCCTCAATCTGACCACCCTTTCCTCAAGCCTTTGGCTAATACAGCCATATGCTTGTTTAGAAATAAAGTACAGAGTGGGTTAGAGGAGGAAACATCAGGGCTGGAAGAGGGGAAGAGCATTGAGAAGAGGGTGTGGCCTCTTAAGCCACAGCTGGAGGCCAGATTCAGCAGGCCTACTCTCTGGGGAAAAATGTCTTGGGGACTATTATCCTAAGCTGCTTCCTTACACCTACTCTTTCTTCCCCCTTTCATTTCCAGTCTCTCTCTCCTCTCTCCTCTTCTCTCCTCTTCTCTCCTCTTCTCTCCTCTTCTCTCCTCTTCTCTCCTCTTCTCTTCTCTTCTCTTCTCTTCTCCTCTCTCTCTCTCTCTCTCTCTCTCTCTCTCTCTCTCTCTCTCTCTCTCTCTCTCTCTCTCTCTCTCTCTCTCTCTGTGTTTAGAGGTTGGTGAGGGTGGAATGTACACAATGGTTCTGTCTGCACAAACTTGAGGAGGAAGTTTCTGCAGGTACTTGAGGAAAGTCCTGGTCCTGCAGTTATGATATAAATAAAGGTAGTGCTTTCCGTTCAGATTTCTCAGGTTTCCCAACCTGTCCTGCAAGATGCCCTGTTAGTATTCTGGCAAGGGGCAAATGTCCTCCTTGAGTCAGGATCATGTGGGAAAGTTAATGCAATGATTCATTTAAAGACCTGGGCAGGGTGTAGGAAAGCTGTGAGGGAAGGATGCCATCCCAAACTAGACCAGATAGAAAGGGTGCCCCAGCCTGTGCTAAAGCTGCTGTGCAGGGAAAGGTCAATCTGCAGGACCACAGAGGGACGTTGGCACTTCACGGTCAGTTCCTTCCTGTCTCCTGTCACCAGAGGGTGCCAACACAGCTGGGTGGCCTGCAGGGGCTCACTCAGCCTTCTGGAGCCTATGGCAGGAGGGTTAGATGATGAGATCTAGGTGTTACCATCCTCACATGTGCTGAGTACCTACTGTGTCATCCCAAGATGGCCTAGGAGGGGAGGCCTGGCCTGCCATGCTTCAGACAGGCCCCTTGGCATTGGAGCCAGCAAGTGTGCCCCCAGCCCATGCACAGTGAAGACAAATGTCACTGTGGCACTCCCCACCAAGTCTTCTGGCCTGGGGCCCCAAGGATGCCCCACAGTTGCCCCACAGCTGTCTCCCTGAAACAGTTCCGACACTCATCAGTCATAATAAGCTCCGTGCACCAACTTGCTCTCCCCAACACACCATTTCTTATTGCCAAGTGTAATTAACATGATACATTGACTTAGGGCAGAGCTAACAAGCACATATTAATTTTGAAAAGTCAGGTTCTTTTTGCTGGAAATGAGCTGCTGATGAACACCTACCACAGGAGTTTAAAAGTGCAGGAAAGGGAGTGGGTAATTATGGGCTGGCACAGCCCGCAGGTCTGCGTTTCTGCCCCCTGGAAATGCCCTGACAGTGAGTGATGGATCCCCGCCTCTTGGAGGGGGGCACTTACGGTCACCCGGTGTTACCTCCCCAGTGCCCAGTCTTCCTCTTTTCCCCTGGGGAAAGACTTGGTTCAGCCTGTCTCTCAGTATATTATCTCCGATCAGACTGAACCATGAGCTGTTTCTATGCATAATTGCTTCCCCTACTTGGGGTGTGTACCCTCCCGTCCTCCCTCAAACTCTCTTAGGGACATTGGCCACTGGACAGCTCTGGGACACCGAATGATGAGAAGAAGGAATCAAAGATATTTAGATCTTAGTCTCTCTTCATTCAGGGGCTCCCTGACAGTTGCTGTTACCTTTGGGACTGGTTTCATGAGCCAGTGGTTGAAGCAAATTCCCTTCCCACTCTCCTCTCCAAGGGGAACAGAAAACGTTGTTACATAACTGAGTGCGCAGAGGGCGTGGATGTGAGGAAGAAACTTCCCTTCTGGTACTGTCTGTATTGGCATGGAGAGTGATTGTTTTGTTCTGAGGCCCCATTCTGTGTATGAGAAAACCCACAGGTGAGTCAAGATGAAATGAGAAACCGGTTCAGCCACCCCCCAACCTTGTATCTTTTATAACAGTGTGGGGTCCCGCCCAAGGAGATAGATTCAAATCCAGCTCTGTTACTTTTCAGTTAGTTGAAGGTGGACCCATATTGCCATGCTGTGACTCTGATGACCTCACTGACAGCGAGGAGTGCAGCCTAATGGGTACATCAGCTTTGCCTAGAGCTTTGTGTGGTGCCAGCCACATGGGAGCATACTGGTTTCCTTCCTAACTTTGTTGTTCTATCCTCTTCCAAAAGCTACAGGAGCAGCTGGGGCCACCCCAAATTTTGTGTTTCTTGGGAGATATGAGGAAACCACCATATACTTTTGTTTAGAAACCCATTTTGTGGCTTGCTCATTTATTTATAGAATCCTGATTACTGTCTTCCTACTTTTATCCTCTTCACTTGACTCCCAATCTTCTCCATTTTTCCTATCTCTCTTTACAGCCCTTTCTCCCTGAAGAATCCCAGGGCCTGTGAGAAACTCTATTCCAGCCCCTGTGATTTTGTAAATGTTGACAGGGGTCATCTCATGGCTGACTTCCAATTGGGTGTTTTCTCCACTGGATCAGCCTTCTCCCACTATGGGCCTTCAGGTGGAAGGAAGGAGCTTTTTAAGAGCCACCTCTTCCCCATTGTCCCTCCCCAAACACCTTTCCTAATTGCTTTGTGTCTTGTGCCTGGTGACCAGTCCTTGTCTCTTCCTACTGAGCTCTGATTCTGGGTTTCTGGTGGGAAGTTTTATCTTCTTACGCAAGGGAACTCCATCCTCACATTTTCTAGGTTCTTCTTGCTAACCTGGAACCTTCCGTTTGTGTTGGCCCTGCTGGTAATCCTTCATTTAGTACTTTCAAACAGAATTCCGTGGCATCTTAACTTTATTTTTCAAGGACATCAAGAATTTGCTCCACTATCCTGCCCTCTGCTAAGGCCTCTGTTGGTCGGTGATATCTCTATTAAAGTTAGTTGAGAATTCAATTGTCAGGCCTCTCATGCACCAGACAAGAGCTGGAGCACATTCTCTCTAGACTTAGTGTCTTTGACTTGTTGACATGGTCCCAGATGAAACAAGAGAGTAGGAACCACTCTTAGAGCTACCCAGGGCAGGAACAAGGTGCTGAGATTTCTGTAGCTGCATTGCCTTCAAGTGTGGATGAAGACATATTCCACTTTGCCTCCTCAATGCTCATTCCAAGGGTGTATGAGATTAGAACACAACCAATAATTCTTTTAACTCCTTTGCTTTAATAGCTATCAGATGGAGACTTTGGCTCTTTTATTAAATGAGGCTGGATGTCACCCAGAGAACTACTGTGCTGTGTGGTGGAAATTTCTATCCCACAGTCATCTTCCATTGGTTGACTCCTTCTGGCTGTCTCTGACCCAGTTTTAATGGGCGCATTCCCATGAAAGGCAGCCCTCTAGGCTTGCTCCAAAACCCACCAGCTACTAATTGGATCCAGAAAGTATCTTGAGTCTGAAGTTGAATTTGGAGAGAGAGGTTCTAATCAAGCCTTTGAAAGATTTCATTTTAGGTGAACTGAATTTCACCTAATTATTTTGAAAAAAAAAATAGGCACTAAAAAAAATAAACAGTCACAAGGTTGAGCTCAGCACTCTGAGTATAAAAGAAGTTTCTTTGTAGCTTACTTATCTTGAGAACAGAAATCTGCTTGTCTTATTTTCTTTCAGGGTAACCCACATCTCACCTCCAGGCCTCTGTGAGGGGAGCATCCTAGCTACTCAAAGTTCTGCCACCTGGTGCCTGGAGAGCATCAGTGGACATGATGGTCCAAGAGTGAAGCTATTTCTCCCTGATATCATCAGCTTCATAAGAGGGCAAAGGCAAGGGAGCCAAGACTTACAAGCGTGCCTTTGGTATGTCATGATGTTGAATGCTCTGTACCTGCAATCTCAATATCCCTTCAGGAACACAACTTTGTGAGTTTGGCTTAGTGAGCTCCCCAGACACAGATGCTGGCTTTTGAGGGGTACAATTGCTTATGCAAAAAAGAGGAGCAGAAACAAGATTGGGTAGGAGCATCTGTTAGATGTCTGTGTATGGTCCAACAAAGCCTTTGCCAAATGGGGTAGGATCACCTCAAGATTGCTGCAGAGACCAGGTTTTTGTCCCCATCCTGAATCCCAGATGCAGTGGCCCCAGGAAGGAGGTGGCTTCAAGGACCCTTCTGAGAAAGTACACATTAGGTCTGTAATTTATACAGAGGTCTGATTGGCTGCTGAAGCCATTCTATTTCCACGGCCACACCAGGCTGAGCATTCTCTGAGGATGGAGATGGGTGCTTCCCACTGGGCTGGAAGCTGTGTGGCAATGTGTGTATTGTGGCTTTTCCTTCCTGGAGAGGTGCTCCAGTTTATTCTGAGATCTCCCAGTTGAATGGTCAGTAAAGACCTAGTGACTCACTAGAGTTCCTGATGATGAAGGGTTTGCGATTGAGCATGCTCATCCTCTTCCAGTTTTTATTTCCGGAGCTCCTCTGTATTAACAGGCCACTACAGCTCAGGTCCCCCACCTACCAGTGGTCTGCCAGGCAATGCCCACTGAACATCCTGGCCCTCCTCATTTACCAAAGACCCAGTTTGTGCTTCTGAGCTGGATTCAGCACAGATTTTTTTTTTCCATTTCTAAAACGGAGCCATTCTTTTGCCTAGCATGCACAAAGATCTGGCTTTGATTCCTCAGTACTACATACATAGAAAAGCCAGAAGTGGTGCCTTTGGCTCAAATAGTAGAGCACTAGCCTTGAGGAAGCCCAAGGAGAGTGCTCAGGCCCCAAGTTCAAGCTCCAGGACTGGCAAAAAATAAAAATAAATAATTTTCTTAAAAAAGAGTCTCTAAAATCAAGCCATTCCTTTAGTGGGCTGGAGAACAGGCACAAACCGTCAGAGTGGTTCTGTGTGTTTGCTGATTGGTTGATTGTCCACAACTTGAGGAAGGATCTGAAGATGATCTGTGGCAAGTCTGGGATGCTGATTTCAGATGCACTTGCTCTGTTCCATCCACGGTACAGCTCAGGAGGGCTTCTCTTTCCTCTGAAGAGAAAATAAGGAAAAAAAGATCTTCTCATGGATTTCATTTGTCTACATGGAAGCATTGGATGATATGACTGGAGTTCCAGCTGGGCTAGAGGACACAGTAGCAGGTCCCCGATTCAGCTGTGTAAGTCCCTCAGCTCCACGGGATGGGTCCTACTTGTCTTATTTCTGATTTGCTTTTGACTTTCACACATTAGTTCCAACCACTGCTCAGTTTTTCCAGTGTTCTTCTGTAGTAAAATAGGGCAAGTAATGTGCTCATTCCCTAGGGTTGTTGTTATAAAGTATTCTACACTTAATAGTTTCAAACATTAGAAAGGTACTGACTCTGATTCTAGAGGCAAAAAGTCTGGAATCTGATGAGTGTCAGAAGGTTGTTTCTTCCTGAGGATGGTGAGGGAAAATCTGTGCCAGGTTTCTCTCCTGTTAGTGGTTGATGGACAACCTTTCATGTGTTTTGTCTTGTAGATATATCACCCAGCCACCTGTGTTCTCCTACAGAATTCTCCTAGTGTATGTCTGTGTGTCTATATTTCTTCTTTCTTTCTTTTTTTTTTGCCAGTCTTGGGGCTTAAACTCAGGGCCTGAGCATGGTCCTTGGGCTTTCTCAAGGTTAGAGCTCTACCACTTGAGTCGCAGTACCACTTACAGCTTTTTCTATGCATGTGGTACAAGCGAATTGAACCCGAGTCTTTCCGCATGCTATACAAGCTTTAATCCACTAGACCAAACTCCTGGCCTTTTTTTAAAAATGAAGATACCAGTATTATGAATTACGGCCCACCTCAGTGATCTCATTTTAACCTCTCCTTTTCCTTCTGTATATGGTAGTATTTGCCTAAAATTCCAGCTCCTCAAGAAGTTGAGACAGAAAAATCGCAAGTTTAAGGCTAGCCTGTCCATTTTTTTTTAATTTAAAAAATGGGTTAGAAGATAGAGGTATATCTCCTTGCCCAGTATGGACAAAGCCATGAATTTTTGCCACAACCCTGTACAAAAAAATCCCTTTTTATCCAGGTAAGGATGTACTTTGAGATACCGGGGGTTAGGGGGTCCAACATCTATTTGGAAGGGACACTAACTCGTATTAAGAAGTTAATTCATGTGGCACATTTAAGGGCCCCTCTTCTGCTCTCAACTGCTGGATTCTCTGACTCTAGCTGAAATCCCTGGGGGAGGGGGTGGGGGGTGGGTGATAATGGGGAGAAAACACAGTGGTCCTGTTGTTGTAACCCTCAGTGTCCACATTTATTCTAGCCATTTCACTCTGTCATCTCAGAAACCACAGTGTCTTCCTGGTTCCCTTGGGGAACCACATGTGTGCTTCCACTTTCCATTTTAATGAACTATTTACTGAAACCATAGGTGATGAGTAGCTTAATGTCTTGAGCAATACAAGAAGTTTTGAGCAGAGGAAACTTCCCCTGCTCAAATATCCTTCAGGACCTGCATTAGCCTGCTTTCTGTCACTCTTGGTCCCATGGGTTCCAGTTCATGGTTAGTTCTTGTTCTGGGTCTCTAGCAACGCAGGCCAGGAAACATGTGATGGAACATCCTCACCTCATGGCAACCTAGAAAGGCAGAGAAGAGTAGCCCAGTTCTCAAATCTTTCTTTAGGGCACCCCCCACCCCATGACCTAATTTACTCCTTGAGTCCCAACCTCCAAAAGGCTCAAATAATGCCATGGGCTGAGGATTAAGCCATTAGCATCTGGGCCTTTGGAGAACAGTTAAAATACAAATCATAATAGAATCTGTGGAGGTAAAGGGGTAAGGCAGAGGTTGTTCTGGGGGCACTCTGGGCCTGAAACCTGTGACCACAGGGAAGGTAAAAGCTACTTGATGATTGTCTTTTCTGTGAAAGATGTTGACGTTGTTCACACTGATCAGTTTGATCTTTTGGAACTGACAAGTCAGCGGGGGATTTATGTGCTATCAAACTATCACAAATTCAGAATTACATTTTTAAATAACATAGGTATAAAAGAGAAGTATAGAGCAAAAAAAGAACATTTTACAGCATAGTGTATTTGTGCCTTACTATTTAGTATTATGAAATTATCTAATAACAATTTGAACGGAAGCTCTAGGTTGAGTGATAGAGCCTTGCACCAAACTTATGGCCCTGGATTTATACTTATTACTAAATAGACAAAAATTAAAACATAAAAGCTTTTTTTAGATGGGCATTGTATCTAAAGCTTGTAATCCCAGCTACTTGGGAGGCATTGACAAGAAGATTAATTTTGAGGAGAGCCTAGGAGAAGTGATGAAAAATATCATGATGACTCTCTCAATGGGAAAATGGTTACACAGCATTCATACACACCCTGGGTTCTATCACCAGTATCATAAAAAGCAAACATAGCTACCAATTTGACACAATGTTCTTTTATTAAACCAACATTTATTTGGTATTTGCTGAATGATTGGTGAACAGAGAAAAGATTAGCTTTCATTCTTTTTCTTTTCTCTTTTTTTGCTTGCCTGTACTGGGGTCTGAGCTCAGGGCCTGGGAACCATCTCTAAGGTGCTTTTGCTCAAGGCTAGTGCTATACCACTTGAGCCACAGTTTCATTTCTGGCTTTTATTTTTTTGTGGCTTTATTGAAGATAAGAGTCTCACAGACTTTTGTGCCTCAGTTGGCTTTGATCTACAATCCTTGGATCTCAATTCTGCTGAGTAGGTAAGATTATAGGTGTGAGCCATTGACACCCTTTTATTTGTTCTTTTAAAAACTTTGTCTCTGAGGAATTTTCTACCCCTATTCCCCCCCCTCCGCTATCTCTGTGTTAGAAATCATAGATGCTGTCTTGAGAGTGCTCAATTCTCACCCACCAGTATACAGGTGAAAAGAGAAGGGGAGGGAGGAGATGAATCTTTGACCTTAGGGAAAGAGGGGCTTAGACAAATTTTCCCTCCCTTCCTTAACCAGAGATAGTTCTACAGAACAGCTTATATTCATCTGCGGTTGCATATCCATGCACAGGGTAAAGGCTCACTTGGCCCTTTCATCTTGGTTACAGAGACTCACATAGAATGCATCTTTTTCCTGATTTAATCTCTGATTCCTGATCCTGTGAGTAGCCCCCGTGGAAACACATTGGGTGATTTACTAGGGTAATTAAGCTGGGCAGTGAGAGTTGGCCCCATTTGCCCTAACAATGGCTCTTGGGTGTGGGGGTTTTTCATCATCAGCTGCTACTCTAGCCAGGTGGGTTTGCATTTGGGGTGGGGAGATGGAAAATAACAAGAAAGAGAACTTTCAGATTGAGTCATTGTCCAGTGGTTAATAATGCATTGGTTTCCTGATGTGGTATAGCAGGAGATATCTATCCCACGAGTCAGGATGGTGAGATGTGAGTCCTGTAGAAGTAGGGAAAACATGTCATGATGGAGTGTGTGTGTGTGTGTGTGTGTATGCATACGTGTATGTGTCTGTGTGTTTGTGTGTATGGGTGTGTGTGTACATACATGCATGTGTGTATTTGTATACCTGTGCCCTACTTTTGAGATCTGACTCCTCCACTAAGGAGATATGTGACTTAGCTAAGTCATGCTTCCTTCCTTAGGAATCAGTTTCTTATCAGAACAGAGACAGGCCTAGAATAGATTATTGCTAGAACAGTCCATCACTAGGATCCAGATGGACTCATGTGCCTAACATCGTAGCTGTACTTGCCACATTGTGGCCTCCCTTTGTGAAATTTTTCTATATAGCAATCATTGCAAAAACACCCTGATGTTTTCATTAATATTTTATTTTGTAAAACCTGAAGTACAAAGGATTTGATAGAAGGCATTCTCTTCTTGTCTGTCATGGAGGGAAAAAAATTCAAGACACTGCTTTCAGTTTACAGTGCTCAAGTCCAAATATAGATCTTTATCTTTTGCAATTGAAACATCACTGCTGTGCACTTGAGTAGAATGGAGTGTAGAGACAGCCCAGGTGGAAGAGAACAGATAGTCCCTCTGTGCATGCATAGCATAAGCAGTGCTTGCATAAGCATACAAGTACACACAACACACACACACACACACACACACACACACACACACACACACATGCACCAACTCTTTTTATTAAGTTTTTATTTTTGCCAGTCCTGAGGCTTAAACTCAGGCCCTTGGGCTCTCACTTGGCTTTTCCACTCCAAAATGGTGCTCTACTACTTGAGATACAGCTCCACATTTGGCTTTTTGGTAGTTAATTGAAGATAAGAGCCTCACAAACTCTCCTATCCTGGCTGGCTTCAAACTGGCATCCTCAGATCTCAGCCTTCTGAGAGCTGATTATGGCCATGAACCACCGGTACTAAGCAGCCATTTCACCTTTCTACCCACTCCACCCTGTCCCTCTCCACTACACACCTCCACCCTCCATACTCCCCTTTGTGCAAGAAGAGAGAGTTCTGTGAGACCAAGGCCACAACTATACCCAGCACATGAAGCAATGAAAATGTGGGAGGATTTCCCATTCCCACTGGGAACTTTAAGAGGTCAATGCAAATCACTTTTGGTCATTGCCCAAACTGAAAAGAACATTTTTTCCCCAGATCATTGCAAAGAATTTTATATAAAATCACATGCTGTCTTCTCTCTTGCATCCAGACATACATTCCCAAAGAGAAAAACTCATCCCTGAGTATTGGGTCATAAATTACAGGAGGTACATTTCATTATAAAGTACATTTCTTTAGTCCTTTATGAATGTTCTCCATGTACCCCAGGGGGGTTGTAATGTACACTGACATCTTACTTTCTTCCAAAAAGCACTCACTCAGATTGTGTAGTACATGGGGCCTGGCAGGGCAAACAAATCCAATGTTGGAAAGCGAGGGCGATTGCTCGGATATAAATGAGAATCGTCACGCATTTAGGCCTGGGCTCCAGGGACGCACACAGAATCTTTAGAACAACTGGGTAAGTAAACATTGGTAAGAGAAATGTCTGACAGGGCATGTCAGACAAATATATGATTTCTATGGGCCAGAAAAAATTGAGAACCAAAAAATTCTATAATCAGAGTGATGAAAACAAATATTTTGTAAGATGAGTCTCATCATTATGTTTTTTAAAAAATATTTACCAGATCATCCCCTTCTTCCAGCCTTACCCCTGATTCTAATTTAAGCGACTTTGTGTGTGTGTGTGTGTGCGTGTGTGTGTGTGTGTGTGTGTGTGTGTAACCAGTACTGGATCTTCATTTCAGGGCCTGGGTGCCATCCCTGAACATTTTTTTTAAACTGAAGGCTGGTGCTCTAGCCCTTGAGATATAGCAGCTCTGCTTCCAGATTTTTGTTTGTTAATCAGAGACTAGAGTCTTACAGACTTATTTGTCTTGGGTTGGTTATGAACTGTGATCCTCAGCTCTCAGCCTCCTGAATAACTAGTATTTTGGGCACAAACTACTTTGCTTTGCTTAAAGAAGCAAGAAAAGGTAAAAAGTGGAGCAAATTAGAGACCGCAAGGTTTTGAAACTTTTGCTTTTGCTTCACTTAACAACTGAACAAATTCAACAAAGCTCGAAGTAGCCAATATCAGCTGGATCTTCCAGCACTTGGCTTTTTTTTTTAAAATGCTTCAGTTTTACCTTGCAGGAGATCAGAAACCAGAGCTCATAAAATTGAACTCAGATGAAAAACACTCCTGTCTTTGGAGTGCTACTAAACAATCTGCAAATTATTTAAATTAAACCAACCAGGCCCTCAACATCTGCACACAAAATGCTTAAATTCCAAGTGCAACTTTACTGGCATAAGAAAATAATAAGGGGAGTTAAATTTGTGTCAGCGTGGCTCAGGAAAATAAGATATCATGTCTTGCTGTCTGCTTAATGTCAACTTCTCAGATGCGAGCTCTAATGTCTCATCCCACACTGTCCACACCAAAGCCTGCCAAACACAGAGGTTCAGCCAAAGTTCACCAAGCTACTACCAAATAGCTCTTTCCCCCTCCTTTCCCCATCATTAGAAACCTTCTGTTTTATATTGTGCACATGTGACGTATCTACCTCTTAAAACATATATAACTCTATCATCCTCTCCTATTCTTTGGGAATTCTGAGCATTCTTTCAAGTGATGAGTTTCTTCTATGATGTGCAGTTATCCGACCTTTTTAACTTTCACTGAAATGCTTGGTCAGGAGACAGATAAAAATCTGTAATATTCAAGATGATTGGGGGGGGGAGGATCCTCTTTTGAAAACAAAGAGGAAAAGAAGAGAGTAGACACTGATCAATTACTACTAGAGATGAGTTCAGAAAGACTCACCTTCTGTCTTCTTAGCTAAACTCAAGGCTTCCTCTGCATCTGCTAAAGATCTACCCTTAGTCATAGGCTAGGATCTCAGCTGAAACCTTGGTTCTAGTCTCTCCTTATTCTTCCCTGTTTGGACCACCAACAGGAGACTGCACGAGCCACATTTCACATTTTCATTGCATAGTCTCGTTTTACATGAATGATTTCAACTCATTCTTCCCAGTGAAATTCAGTACCCATACTTTTAATCATGCAAAATCAATGTTTTAATGCTATTGGGTGATGTATCAATTTAGAATCATGGGATTGCCAAAGAGCTAGAATTTCACTCATCAGCAAAAATGCCTATTTAGAAGGTGTGTGGAGATGGAAATAAGTGTAGGGAAGGCTTTGATCTACTACATAAGTAGTCTTGAAAGGTTCCTCAAATATTGTGTAGCATGTCACATTTAATCTGTATTCCACTTTTAGCATCTTTCTTTCAATTACAAATTGTTTCCTCCTCTTCCTCCTCACATGGTTTTTTAAAACAAAAATCTTATTATGTTCAAGGCTAGCCTTGAACTCCTGAACTCAAGCTAATCTCCTGTGTCAATCTTCTCAGTAGCTGGGACTATAGGTATGTGCTGCTCTACTTGGCTACTTGGTTGCTTTCAAAGTCACCCCTGGATAAAGACATGAAAAGCGCAACCTTGTGAAACGAGATACTGGCTTCCATTTAATGATGGTAGTTGGGATGTGGTGGGTTTGGGAAATCCCACTCAACAGCTGTCAACAAGCTTCTAACTCATTACTGAGCCAAGGGCTTTCTACTGTCAGCTCTCTTAAAAATAATGAAAATATTGATGAGATTACATGTGAGGCAAGTTATGCTGTGTAATGTTATTTTGAAGGTTTTCTGTATACTTAGTGTCCATTCAGAAAATTGTTTTGCTGTTGTTTTCTTTTTTCATATATTTTTGATTGTAATTAATAGAAGGGTTACATTATATTCACCAGATAGAAGGTGTATTACTTCACAAACATTGATACCCTTTCTCATGTCTTGGTCCCCATTTCCTTCCCCCCACCCTCGGCCCTCATCTTGTTTTCCCCCCTTTCCTATCTGATTTCAAATAACCAAATAAGCGTATATCCAATATATCAGATAACAATGTAAAATACTATAACAATATGAGATAACCAAGGGATAGCAAAAGAGATAAGAGACAAAATCTTGCTACATTTCCCAGGCTGCCCTTGAACTTGTGATCCTCCTGCCTCAATCACCTGGGTGTAGAAAATACAAGCATGCCCCACTATGGCTAGCCCCTAAAGCTTTGAAATTATTTCAGAATTCAGCTTCTAATGACAGAGTATGATTTAATTAATCAGATAAATTGCCACAAATAAACCCAATTTGAACACAAGCAGTAAGAGAAAGGAAATCCTAAAATATTGCATGTCCTGTCACATACTGATCTTTATCATCTTTTTATCTCCCATATCATAAAATAATTCAGCTTAAGCATTGCATTTAAAGGAACTCATCTGCTGATTCATATTTCAGTTAATCTGGTATCAATTACTGGCTCAGATTTGGAAAATTCAACGTCTATATAGATGAAATGCTTTAATACCTTAGATAGTAGCTGGGTTTTGGATTCAGCCTGAAATGGCACGGTCAGAGAAGTTTAAAATATTTTTGCCAGATTCAAAGACAAGCAAGATTAAAAATTCCCAAATGTGTATTCTGGAATCCCTCCAAAAAACATTCCATCTTTATTCATTATTGGATATTGTCTTGATTAAAATTCCTGTTGGTTTGTTCTATGGTTAAGTAGTAATCTTGTATCTCAGCATTTGGAATGTATTGGTATCATGTGACTTGCGCAGAGCCCAGATGAATATAGAGAGATGTCTTTCACAAGTCAATAAGGATGACTTGCAGAGTTCAGATTTCAGCAGAGCTGTTGGGGGAGGACAGAGGAGGCAGAGAGGGTTATCTGTTCAGCACGTTCTAGCCAACATGTGAGTCAGAAAGCACTGTTCAAAGCAAAATGGATTTTCCTACAACCACCAAAGTCCTGAATTAAGGCTGAAGTCTCTAGAGAAAAGAAGATATTTTACATTCCCCACCCCCTTTATCTTTTTGTGTTCTATTTCTAGCATTTGCTGTCCTTTATTGCTAGTCTCGCCCAGTAACATGTGAAAAATGCACTCGACAATGCGAAGCAGATGACTGGACCATTGCCTTCTAAGTCACTCTCTGGTCTCCGCATTCTTGCAGGACCCTTGCAAAACTAGTGAAGGGTTCTGGGGGTAGGGCGGGGGCTGCAGATAAGAGAAATCCAAGCACTCACAGAGATGATTTTCTGGCTGGTCCCCTACTAGCAAAATGATTGGCATGGTTCCTCCCAGAGAGCCCAGACCTGGCTCTCTGTAGAAGGCCCAGGGGAACAGGAGCCCACACCACATTGGCAGGCTTGGCTGACCTCTTGGTTTGTCTGTGATAGTAACCGGCTCTGGAAATAAGCCCTGTGGCAGAAAGGGAAGGGAGAGAACATTGGCGAAGTTCAGAGTCCCCAAAGGTGATGGGAGCTGTCACCACCTTTCATGTACTGGAAAACTACCTTTTAGGTAGGAGAAGGCAAGAGGCTCAACCAGAGGCAAGCTTTTGGTAAACTGTCAGGAAGGTCAGATCATCTCTCAGTTGCTTCCAAATTCTCTTGGTATGGTGGATGAAGATAACAAATGTGATTGGATGAGGATGGGGCCAAGTGACTGAATCTTTCAAGCAAAGCACCAGGCTGCTTTTGTGGTAGCAAAAGAACCTACCCAATACCTCTTGATGTACACCAAGAAGCCTGTCTCCTGGGGACTGGAAGCAAATGTACTAGTAGCATCAGGTGAGGCTAAGTTACAAGTGAGTCTTCTGAGTTTTACCAATGACTTGACTCTAAGCAGCTCAGCTTTCATGTGTAGAAATACTAACCAAAGCCAGGTTTTCCTGCTTGCTAATGTAAGCTTCAACATAGTCCAGAGTTTGTATTGGTCATCACCCTGTGACCAGGGTCCTGAGCAATGACAATACATTCATGGTTGTGAATGAATGAGTAGTATCAAAATCAGTTACTGCAATGATCAAATGGTAGTTTACAACACAAAAAGCCTAGAAATATTCATGGTTTTAACAATCATGGTGTAAGTAAAGTAATGCTTAAATTACTCTTTTCTTAAAAAAAAACAAATTTTCAGCATTATCTCACTATATAACCACAGACTGGCCTAGAACTCATAGTCATAATCCTCCTATTTCAGCCTCCTGATTGTTGAAACTCTGGGCATGCCCTGCCATGCCTCACGGAACTCATATTAACAAATGGAAGACAGGAGTAAGGAGAGGATCAGCCAACCATTTTTGATCACTTACTTTACAATAGAAAAGATCATATGATTAGTGGGCACAGAGATTGCCCCATTTTCTACATTCAAAAATTAAGGCTTGGAAAAGTTCAGTCACTTGTCTAAGTCACAAAGCTAAGGAGCATTGGAACTGTGGTTCACATGCAGAATTCTGTCAGGGTGGTTTTAAAGCTTCAATTACTGTAGCACTTCATTATTTGCAGACTCTTTGCATAGCATTTGGGGATTTAGGGTCGCTTATGTATGATGCTGGGAAAGATGTTTAAAATAATTTCTTTTTATGGGATGTTTTTAGAATTTCTAGATCCAAAGCATTAAGTAGGTGAAAGTGTTTTTTCAGGCTACTTGACTGGACACTAAAAAAAGTTGTTCTGAATCCAAATACCATATAAATGTATTAGCTCTTTTTAGCCAAGAGCTTACAGAAGCAAGAAATAAATCAACATGACTCTATCCCCAGATGGAAACGTGGGAGGGTGAATTTGGTGTTTGATCAACTCACAGAGGGCTAAAACCTTCCTTCCACTTTGTGGCACCTTGCTGTGTGACCAGGCTTACTGATGGTCACAAAATTGTCCAATAAACCCTGCTTTGCTCATTGGCCAGATGCTGTGAGAATCCAAAGAATATGGGCATTAAAACACTTTCCCAAATTTATAGCCTTTAATTGAGAGCTTCTTTGAATTTGTGATGAACTTGTCCTATATTCTGTAATTATGGGAGTTGAACTTTTCCTGTCTGCTTACTTCATTGTATTAATTTAATTTACATCTCCAGGGGCAACATCTTCTCTCCTTTAGAATTGGCTCAACTTTTTTTTTTAAAAGTGGAATGGAACTTTGTCCTTTGGTTGGCATATGTGAATATTCTCCTGATGTTTTTCTATTTAATTTTAGCTCCATTAAGATTTACTGCATTCTCTAAGGCAACAGTCCTAGCACCTGAATTCACCTCAGAGGGCACAGAGAGTTGAGATAGTTCCCTCTGTACATATGATTTTAGGGTTGGCCCAGATGCGAAATATAATTATGGTGCTTTCTTACCTGATATTAGACAAGTCTGAGGAAGTCTCACGTACATTCCTTGGGCTCATGAGTAATTATGGTGTTGGTGATTAGCAGTGCTTTATAAGGTCTCCAGCTACTGGGATTCTGGTTTTTCTGTAATGCATACATACCCCATGAATTTAATTATCATGGTTTTGGTGCTTGACAAATATGCTTCACTTGTAAACCTTCTATTTATGTTCAGATAGAACTGAAGGCTGTGTGTGTGTGTGTGTGTGTGTGTGTGTGTGTGTGTGTGTGTATGTGCGTGTGTGCATGTATGTTGTTGTAATTACTATTCCCATGGACACTGATAAAAATAGTCTCCCAACTTCAGATTGTTTTGGATTTAACAATGCATGCATGTGATATTGTTTTTTTGATCGGGAAACGGTTTTCAATTTCTGTCTTCTCTACCCCCTTTCTTCTCCCTATCTGCCTTTCCCCCAAATTTATAATGCAGTGTTTCCTTTTGAAAGATGAGGTAAGAGGGAACACGTGTGTAAAAGTTGTGGCCAACTCCCATGCAGTGGGGGCTGGTAAGATGAAGGCCAAAGGCCAATGACTTCAGCACCTGAGAAGTGTGTGGATCTCATTATAGATATAGGAGCGGGGGTGAGGGGAAATGTGCTGAAAATATCAGTGGGCTTATAAGAAGGCTGGTCAACATTTGGAAAAAAAAACAGGGCTGTGAGACACTGCTGATTCCCCTCCCCCAAATTACTTGTTTCCCAGCAGAAGACTTCCCATCCATCCTATATATTTAGTGACTCATGGAACATGAAGAAACATTCTAGAGATCTTGTCTAGTGTCTTCATTCTATAAATGAATAGAATGAGCTCAGGTTTCTTTGGACTCCATAGCTAGCTGGAATATTGACTCCATTCAGGGCTCCATGTTTCTTACTTATTCTTGAGTCTTGACTCACCTCTCCCTATGTCCACGGGTCCTTGAATACATGCTCAGTACCTGGGTTGCCCCCAAGTCTAGTCTTTCATTAACATTCTTAGCCTTCAACAAATTTGTTAGTAAATTGAAGTGAGTTCTCCCTTGGGAAAATGGCTCCCTTTTGGTAAATGGCAGCTTACAGACACAAAGTGACGTTAGTGAATTAGTTGGGTAGTTCCTTAGGATGTCAAATTGTTCCAGAAGATCAGGAAGGCTGTCTACTTAGAGCATATTTGAAGGAAGCTATAGAAGTAAGTTTGAAGATCTGAAGGTCTGAAGTTCCAGGAGAAAGCAGGGCTTGAGGAGAGCGCAGAAGCCTGAAGTAGCAGAACCTGAATGAGGGCTCAGAGTAAAGAGAGCTCACCTTCACCTTCATGTCTTAAGGATGTGGAGATGGGCTGGTCCTGTAAGGTCCAACTAGGGGCACATTGTAGATGGACTTCGTGGCAGCCTGGGGTATCTGCTTCCTCATACAGGAAAGGGAGATTACAGAGGGTTCTAAATAGGGCAAGGACGGCAAAACTAGACTCAGGGTGTTAGTTGGGATGTTGTAAAAACTGTCTCAGCACAAGAGGATGGTGGGGTGATAATGTAGCCCATGCTAGGGGCCCCCTTGGCTGCACAAGGACAAGTGGGGGTGAGGTCCCCAGTGCCAGCTCCTGCATTGACTTCAATCTTTGCCTTCCAGGACCTGGAGAGATTTGCCTGGATCTTTCTGATCATGAGACATTTCCAGGAAAGCTACTAAGGGATGGACTCTGACCATTCAGAGGGAAAGCTGTAAGCAGGGAATATGAAGCAATTGCCCCAAACTTAGGATAGCCTCAGGTTAATGACAGAGGGCCATGAACAAAGTTCTTATTTGACCTCTTCATAATTCTGAGACTCATTCACATGTTCTAGATCACAGGGTTCTGATCTGCACTTTTCAGGCACAGTAGCTCCCTCCCTCACTACCTGTATCCCCAATACACAATGGGAATGGAGATGGTGGAACTTTGAGTAAGTTATCACAGACCTCTTGCTTGGAGATGATTCCGCCTTCCATGCAGATGGGAGCCAGGAGGAAGGGAAGACGTCCTTCTAAGGAAACTACTCATTCTACCTCGCCCCTTGGAGCCTCCTTTACCATTGTCTTTTCGCTTTTGGTTTTGTATTTCATATAGGAAGGCATAGAAATGAAACTATCTGGAGGATTCTGTTCAAGTTGATTACCATGAACAGTCTAAAGCAGACAGAGCAGAGTCTGCCTTGGGAACTTGAGTAAGGCTGGCCCCATTCAAAATGGAAAAAAAGGAACAGAAGAGCAGGGGTGAGGGGAGTGAGATGCACATCCCTTGAATAAAGGGGTGATGGTTTTCAAACTCTATTTTTGATATGTTTCTAAAATTTTGATGACAAGTCTGGCTTAAACCATGACAGTTTCCAAGGTTCTCAGAGCAGGGTTTCCCTAGGAGATTGGCTTGATTGTAGTCAGGTCCTCAGTTCTTTTTAAGCATAAAAATCAGTTCATTTAGAACTCCATAAAATCCCATCTTATAAAGGAAGTGTTATGTGTTGGAAGCTGTGAAGGATATATATATATATATATATATATATATATATACAGAGAGAGAGAGAGAGAAACATAAAAAAGAGAAAGAATGAGAGACAATGTATAAAAGAGACAGAGAGAATAAGAAACCTTAATGGGAGAAAAAAAATTAAGTGCCTATTTGCTAGATGATAAGAAGCATGGAAATGTTTATAGAAAGAACATTTATTGAGTGCTGCTATGTGCAAGAACTTCAGTTCGATTGTGCGTGTGCATGTGCGTGTGCGTGTGTGTGTGTGTGTGTGTGTGTGTGTGTGTTAAGTTGGTAGGAATTCAGTGAAAGGAAACATAGTTTTAGAGGGCTCATATAAGCTTTCATATAAAAGATAGATTTGGAGCCCAGAATGTGAAGGACAGAGGTACATTTTTTTTTCCCTGGGGGAAAGGAGTAGACAACAGAAGTTCCCTGGCTTAGGTAGGATCAGTTGAAGAGTTCGTGGTGGCACCCATAGTTTTTGCTCCCTTTGTCCCAAGCAACTAGCACTTACGCACTACTCAAGTTCACTGGCTGGGACTTGCTGGACTCATTATATATCACAAGGAGAAAATTACACTTTTTAATCTAATAGGAGATCACAAACTCAGCCATAAAGATGTTTTTCACAGTATGATGTTTTACTTGCAAAATTATGGAAAATACCTATATGCCTAAAGGCGCTTATGTTGGAATGTTTGAAATTTCTGAAAACACATTTTCAGTGAATATATGACAGTAAATTTTCTGAACATAATAAATGTGTGAATGATACAGATCGATAAGGAATGCTTTGTTACTAGCATAGGAGATTTTGGTTATTGTTCTATTCCCTCCCATACTGGGTCATAAGTTCCTTTGGATATGTGGGAAGCTAGCAGTCTAATCTAGAGGAGAGGAGTATGCTAGTCATCTTTATGCTTGTATGATAAATTACCTAAGAAAGCCAATTTTGAAGGGGAAGAAGGAGTTGCTTGGATCATAGTTTCAATCCATGACCTTTTTTCTGTTTGGGGGCCTGTGTCAGGGAGCAGGTAGTGGAGTGAAGCTGCTTCCTTTATCATAATTGAGAAACAGAAGAGGGGGAAAAAAAGCCAGGATGTAAATATCCCTTTCAAAATCACGTTGTCACTGACCTAACTTCTTCCTCATAAGAACCCATCTCTTAAAGATTCCACACTGCCTAATAGTAGCACATAATAAGTAATGGCATCACATGTACTTGAACAATACTGGTAGCACCATGTGGTTCTTTAAAATGTGGGTTTTGGGGATATACTGATCCAAACCAAAGCAAGGTGTGCTTATCCTAGATAGTGACCACTTTATTTGAATGTGTCCTCTCAAGTCTGCATAAGGATAATTTCGCTCAGGACCGGTGACTCATACCTGTAATCCTACCTACTCAGTAGGCTGAGATCTGAGGATGACAGTTCAAAGCCAGCCCCAGGACTAAAGAACATGAGACTCTTATCTCCAATGAACCACCAGAAAACCAGAAGTGGTGCTGTGGGGTAGAGCAGTCCTTGAGCTGAAGAGCTCACAGATAGTGCCCAGGCCCAGAGTTCAAGCCCCATGACTGACCCCCCCCCCAAAAAAAGATAATTTCCCTGTGCTAAATAGAGAAAGAACAGAGACACATGGGGAATATGTATGAACAAGGAAAAAGGTAGGCAAAGGGGGCTACAATCATGGCAAACCTGTGGGGATTCTATTTCTTGTTCCCAGTTTGTCTACAAAGCTCTTTTTCCCTGGGTTCTTCTGTTAGCACTGTTCTTCTTCCCCTGGCTAATCTTGACCAACCCCGACATCCTCTGTGTTTACAGTTCCATCTGATGAAAGCTTATGAGGAATGTTTGAATCCCAGGCCCCATGTTTGTGATTTCTTTTTAATCAATGTGGTAATAAAGAGGCAGTGTGAACTACCCAAGTGAAGGGGGACCAAGTGTCAAAACAGACTACATACAAAGAGGGGGCACAGGAGACTGTATAAGCCAAAAATTATATATGCTACTAATAAACATATACTCTTATGCTTGACGTAGAGGCCTTAAAACCATTGGCTCCTGTTCCTACTACTTTGGACATGACAAATACATGCTCAGATTCTGCACATGGACCCAGGAGATGGGAGAGGCAGGTGAGGACAGGGAAACCAGGAAGAACAGGAATGATAATATATTTAAGGAACAAGAAGTGGACAGCTTTCCCAGTTTGGAAACTTGGGCAAATTATTGAATTCATATCGATTTATATATCTTCAGTTGTATGAATGGGACCAATAATGTTTCATAGGCTGTTGGGATGTTGAAATAAAGAAAGAGATAAAGTTCCAGGCATATAGTAAGTGTTCAAAAATATTAATATTCTTTTCTTTGTTCCTACAGGGAAGATAATATCTAGCTCTGGGCCATGGTTGCAAATTAGTGGCTTATGGTCCAGACCTAGTCTGTAGACATGTTTTGTTTGGATCACATAATTCGCTGGCTTACGCTATGTTTTAAAAACATTTGAATTAGTTGGAGACATTTGAAAATTAGTAGATTTCATATAAATATCCAAATCTCTTGGCTTTTTAAAAATGTCAGATCTAGCCTTGGGGGGGCATGTTATTGCTTGGCACCAGCAGGCTGGCACTGAGTAGGGGCTGTTTCTGTGGGCGAGACTCACTCTCCCTACTTCTCCATAGCTCCCTACTGTGCCCCAACACCAAGGCGAGTGTCAGCTGCAATGTATCTATGTGTTTATACTACTTAAAAAAATTTAAATTGAGTTAAGAGCTGAGCAAAAATTTCTTTTTATAGCAAAAGCAGAAAGATGAAAGTTTGGCCAAGAACATCATCAGTTTCAAAAACAAAAAGGAAAGGAAAAGAGAAAGGCTTTATTTCTTTGGGGAAGGGGAAGAAAAGTCTTATGTTTCATATCCAGACAAACCATGATTGTATTGAGAGAATACTCTTGGCTTGTTCTACTTGCTTCTGTTACCTGCCTGGCCTTTACAGCCATTTGAGTTGATGGCCCTTGCCTCGGGCTACTTATGGGCTACTGTAGGGGTTTATGGAACACATCAATCACTGTCTTATAATTTCCTCTCAGCCATGAAAGGGAAATCCAGCCAGAACAGAAGGAAGACTGACTTGGTGTTCACTGAATGGGCTACTGGACAAAGCTTCTAGCCCTTGTAAATATTTGTCAGTTTCCCATGAGAGCATGTGATTCTAGGTCATGAGCTTCCAGAAGGCCACTTCTAAGACCAAAGATTTCTAAGTAGATGAAAGGATGGCTGGGATATAATGGATAATGATGGATTTGTAAGGCACAAACTCTCCTTCTGAAATATAACATGGGGCAAATATATAACACTGTATTTCCAGTAGCCACATTATATATATATATAAATATATATATATATGAATAAATTTAATTACAATTTTTATTTTTCCCAATACAGATGTTCCTTTATTTGCAATGGGGTTACATGCTGACAAGTTGAAAATAAGCAAGTGGGCAATGCATTGGAGATACCAAGCCTATTGCACATCCTGGCTCATTAGCATGGCATGCTGTGTAGTTATTAGAGCCACCTTTCATGATCCTGGGACTGACTGGTAACCACTCCCATAAGGAAGTATTCTACTGCATATTGCTGTCCTGGAAAAAATACAGATTTAAATTTCAAAGTATTATTTCTATTCAATGTGTATTACTTTCGCACCATCCTAACAGCATGCTCCAGAATTTCCTGTTTAGATACCCCAAACATAGTGCTGTTACTTCAACATTTTAATGTGTAAATGATACTGAAAGCAAATGATATTTCTTGTACTCTACTTCTTCTGAAATAAGTTTTTAAAACTGGATATGTATTTGAACTCATAGCATATCCTACTAGGCTGGCCACATTTACAGTTCCTGGTAGCCTCCTGTGGCCACTAACAGCCATGTAAACTCTACTGGTTTAGAAGCAAACAGGTAACAGCAGCTAGTGAAGCTTCACTGGCTTCTTGACCTTGCTGGTGACAGATCTTGATTGACTGGTCAGATCTTGGTCCATCCTTTCTTATATTTCTCCACAGATGTCTATTGTGTAAGGGAAGTCTGACACTGTCCTCTGTATCATGAACTTAAAAGCGTTCTTACTAATTCAGTTCATAAGGAAGCAGATTGAGGGTAACCCTTCACACTTCTCTTTTCTTCTAAATTCTCCTGCATGCATGTTGGTGTCCAACTCTATGACAGGAAATCAATATGTTTTTCTTGATTGTGTATTGTCTTTTTTGTTTTTAATAGAACTTTTGTTTTTCCATGCTGGAAAACTCACAAAAATAAGAGTTTATTTCTGACATGATATATTGACTTTGGTTGCTCCCATTGAACCTCTAAGGGTCAAAGAACCAATTGAATCTGACATTCAGTGTTAACAAACATCCATTGACTCAAAGATACATTAGCAGACACATCAGACACCAGAATTCCAAAGATCACAGGAGAACACTTTTATTATTCAATCACTCCTCAACAACGGTTACTCATTATGAAAAACAAATGTTGTTAAGTCTGGCAGACAGGACAATAAACATAAGAGTGAGACTTGGAAAGAGGATGGGTATGGAAGGAAGAGTGCCCCATCTAGCTTTGCCAGAGGAAGTTGTATCTGGGCAGGGGTTCAGGGAATGAGGAGATACCAGCCTGCAGCAGGAAGGGTATAAACATACACTTATGGACAGATATGCAGTGTTAACAGAGAGAGATCTTCAAAGTAGCGCTGATGGGCAAAGCAGATCAGCCAGCCGTATCTTTCCATTGTGGGTTCACAGGTGACTGCTGACCTCTCATATGTGTCTATACCTAGACACATATTGTGTCTATACCTAGATGCAACATGGTGTGAGATCTTTTTTTTAGTACCATCTAATAAAGGTTTCTATATCCACGGCCATCTCATAGAAATCTAGCCAACTTCATTGTTTTTGTAGAAAGACTTCATGAACCCCATGTTAAAGGCATTCTATAGATGTACCTTGAACGGATTTTTGAATAACGCTCAAAATTAAGTACCTTTAAACCATAACCAAAATGTACATGTGGATTTGAGATGTGTCAACATGTGTTTTGCATCTTTCACTAGTGTAATTTATGTATCGTTCATGGCCTTTGGACAGGCCCCATGTGTTTCACATATGGTTGGTATATTTCTTATTAGGAATGGTATAAAGAGGGTCAGGAGAATTGGACTACTGTATTGATAAACAGAAGGCTTGAGGCCCACTGATAAAGAATGGTTTCTGAGAGACCTACTTACATGAATGGGAATAACATTTATCTGGAGACCACAGAAATTTGTGGCAGAACATAGACTTATTTTAATTTGGAAAGAATCTGGTGCAACACAAGAAAGACACTCAAAACTGAGTGTCTCTTCATTTCCTGACACCCCAGGCAAGGTCTCAAAACTGAAACCAGAAGGGTTAAGTGTCTTCTTACATGAGGTCTTCAGATATCAGTGGCCAGACAAGGATAAGAACTTATGCTGTCTAATTTCCAGCCCCACACCTACCCATCTCCTTGTTTCTATGTTGCTTTGTAGTGATTCTTGTTAGAAGAATATGTTCGCTTTCCAATTGAAAATCATTTCTATGAAGCAGTTCTAGAAAGTTCCCTGATTCCAACAATAAAGACACAGGAGAAAACCAATCTATAGAAAGTCATGGACTTGGGGCTTAAAATTGCATCTTCATAACCCAGTACAATATTTGGCATGCAGTTGTTTTGTAAACAGCGTTTGGAGATTGAATGAACCTGACTAACAGCCAAAGGGACAGTTAATGTGTTAATAGAACCAGTGGAAGTGCCCACGGTGATTACAAGACCTATAAAATGAAAACGAGAACCACAGTTGGGGGCCAACATAAGCTTTGCCAATGAACACAAAGAAAGCTCAAACTCCTGGTGAATGTGTCTCACTACCCAGAGGTGATACTCAAAATATTTAACAGCCATGGCCACACAGGCTCCAGCCCTCAAAGTGGAGTCTGCTGCGAGCAATCAGAGCTGGAGCCCACCAGCAAAATGCCAGCTCTCTCTTGTGTTTGGCTTTTTTTTTTGAGATGTTCAGAAGTTTCTTCTCCTTCCACTCCCACCCAATAATTCTCCTTTTCGTGTCCCTAGAGAGAGGAAACTCCAATAAAACTGCAGAGAAGAAAGGAAATAAGGATGATGGATGTGCATTATTAGTACATAGGAGATGTAGTCTTGGTGAGTAACATTCTGCAGGTAGGAGGCACCAGTAGCATTGCATGCTGGAGTTAATTTGGGGGCACTTCATCATTCCAGTCTCCACAAGCCAGGGGACTGGAGACTTGTGCAGTAGGGCAGTACTGTAGGACCATCTGTTAGACCCTAGGGCTTGAGATTATCTGCCTGCTAGTTAGAGATCTGGGAAGGGATTTTTACCAAGTCCAAATGGGTCAACAAGCAGGGCAAATCTGAAAGATGTACAGACCAGGCCTATCCACAAACACCACGTTGGGATGTGCCTCTTCAATCTTTAAAATTAGTAAGGAGGGGCTAGTCAACATGAGATATATTAAGAAAACAGTATAAAAGAGGTGTGTGATAAAACATGAAGAGGCTTCTTAAAGTTCTCTGAAGGATGCATAAAATCTTTGTTTCCATAAAACACTTAGGAGGAAGAGCCTAAAAGACTGGCAATGAGGAAAGTAAAGAAATGAAACACTGAATTGAACTGAATCATTACTGAAGACAGAAACCAAAACTGATGATGCAGACCAGTGAAACAATGACTTGAAGACAACCTAGACAGTGTTTTTCACTCCTAGAACTGAGAGGAAAATAAACAGTGATTGATAGAGAAATACGCACATATTACATATATACAAATCTATATGTATATATGTAAAGTGGGTTGAAGGTGGAGCTTAGCGGCAGAGCACTTGCCTGTCCTAGGTAAGGATACCTAGCATTGCAAAAAAAGCAAATAATGCATGAATTTTGTATTCATATAATCGAAAAGTAACATGTAAAATTCACTGTGTGCTTTGTTTGTGTGTATGTGTGCTGGTCTTGGTGTTTGAGCTCAAGGATTAGACACTATCTAAGCTTTTGTCCCCAAGGCTAGCACTCTATCACTTGAGCCGTAACTCTATTTTGCATTTTTTGGTTGTTAATTGGAGATAAAGTTTTACAGACTTTCTTGCCTAGGCTGGCTTCAAACTGCAATGCTCAGATCTCAGCCTCCTGAGATCTAGGATTACAGGAGTGATCTCTTGGTCATGCTGGTTGCATGTATATCTTTACAAAATGGAGGTAAAATACATTTATTGTGCATTAAACTATTTTCAAGCACAGCACAATGGTATTTAGTACATTTGTAATGTTGACTAGCTAGCTTCCTTTTGTTCTATTCCCTTTGACATCCAAAATATTTTCAGTTTCATGAAGCCCAACTTATGGACTTTTAGTTATGTTGCTTATGCATTTTCCATGGAGGCTTAAGAATTCACTATCAAATTTGAAGGCATAAGGCATCTTTCCTCATCTCCTAAAAAATCTCCTGCCTTTTTCCATTTTGCTCCCCAGCCCAAGCCTCTAAGGTGCTTCCTGTCTATATGGATGCATCTAGTTTTGAGTATCTTAAATAAAAAGGATTATGTACTACATAGCCTTGTGTATCCGGCTTTACATAGTGAATATATTTGTATAGCATTTTTGATGTTCATTTGAGATATAGTTTTTATTAACACTTTCATTATTTTAATAGGTGAATAATATTCCATTACATATATTATATATTATATGTTACAGTTGGTATATCTACTGACTCATGGATGGGCATTGGAGTTGTTTCTGCCCTTTGGCTATTATAAATGAGGCTATTATAAACAATTATCGAGAAGCTTCTGTGTGGACACATTCAATCCTCTCTTGATACATATGGGGGATTAGTTCCAGAAATTTCCAGGACCCTAATGTTCTAAAAAATCCAAGGATGCTCAAAATTCCTCATGCAAAATGGTATATTTGCATCTGACCTAGACACATCCTCTCCAGTCAGCTGTAGATAACTTGTAATATCTAATACAATGTAAATACCATGTAAATACAATGTAAATGCTGTGGACGTAGTTGTTGTACTATCTTGTTTGGGGAATAATGACAAGAAAAAGAACCTCTGTATGAGTTAAGTGCAGACAGTTTTCTTTCTTTTCTTTTACTGTATATTTTTATCTGTGTGTGGTTGAATTCTTAGATACAGATCCCATGTGTATGGAGAGCATTCATTTCTCTTTGATATATACTCTCAAAGCAGAATAGCTGGATTCTGTGGCAACTGCAATCCATATGCTAGTACTTAAGTATCTATGTGTGTTTTTGAGAAACTGCCAACCTCTACTCCACAGTGGTGGTACTATTTTGTGTTTTTTTTCAGCACTATACCAGAGTTTAAATTTCCCCAAACCTTTGCCAGTATGTGTTATTTTTGTTCCCATTTTGTGATTACAGACATCCTAGAGAATGTGAAGTGATACATCTCTGTGGTTTAGACTTGCATTTCCTTGATGACCAATAATATTCAAAATGTTGCTTATCATTTTTTGTGTGCTTGATGACCATTTGAAGAAATGTGTATTCAAGTTTTTGTTTATTTATAAATTGCATTATTGTATTTTGGTCATTGCATGCAAAGATTATGTATATAACCTATATATTAACCTTTTACCGCATATATTTATATATTTGTGTATCATAAATATATGTATGCATATAACTATATACATGTAAAAATTGCAAATACTTAGATTGCTTTGACTCTGTTAATTGGCTCCCCCTTTTTTACATTTTTTTTTTTGCCAGTCCTGGGCTTGAGCTCAGGACCTGAGCACTGTCCTTTCTCAAGGCTAGAGCTCTACCACTTGAGCCTCAGCACTTCAGCTTTTTTCTATGCATATGGTACCGAGGAATCGAACCCGGGTCTTCGTGCATGCTACGCAAGCACTCTACCACTAGGCCAAACTCCCGGCCCTTTTTTTACATTTTTATAAAGTCCAATTTATCTACTTTTCATGTTGCTTGTGTTTTTGTTGTGAAAACTGAGAAATCACTGACAAGCCTGAAGTTATAATAATTTTTCAATGATACTTTCATCTAATAGCTGAATATTTGAAACCATTTTATTGGGGTTTGTCAAGCAGGTCCAATACTAGCTAATCCCAAGCAAGCACTCAAACTGTGTGAAATAGATAGTAAAGATCATCCTCATACCAACAAACAGCCAAGAAGCCTGAACTCTTCTATCCATTTCATTTGGGGATGCCATTTATTACTGACTACCTCAGTCTAGAGTGACAAAATCTTCACTTGCAACAAGTTACAAGAATTTGAAGCAAGTTTACTACCTAGAGATAAGCATCAAGAAAGAAAAGAAATCTAGAATCCAGAATGAGCCAATCTGCCAATGCCCAGGTTGTTCTAGCCTCATTTTTTTTGGTTTTATTTTAATTTATTTTATTTTTTCTGGTATTGAAGTTTGAACTCAAGGCAAAGTGCTCACTGTGTTTGCTTGCTCAGGACTGGTATTTTAACACTGAGAAATACTGTATCCTAGATTTTTGCTGGTTATTTTGAAGATGGAGTCTCATAGGCTTCTCTGCCTTGGCTGGTTTCCAACTGTGTTCCATCATTGGCATTAGCTATTAGTGCCTGGCTTCCAGCATCCTTTATTAAGCTTTGTTATTTCCTCCTTTAACAATCTTGGCATTTCTATGGAAAATCAAGAGGTTGTGGATATTTTAATTTATTTTTGATCTTCATATTTATGCCATTCATCCACATAACCGTAGGCCAGCTTTACATAGGTTTTATTACTGTAGTTTGGTTGAAAGCATTAATATCAAGAATTTTGACTTCTCGAACTTTGTTTTTCTTTTTCAGTGCTATTTTGACTATGGATACTCTTGAATTTCCATATAAATCTGATGATCAGTTTTTGCGTATCTGAAAATAAATGGACTCTGTAATATTGAAAAAGATTGTATTGACTCTACATCTTTTGATATTTTATTATTGGGTCTTTAATCTATCCAATTGTTGTGTATTCATATTTATTTCAGTCTTCTCACATTTATTTCAGTAATAATTTATAGTTTTTAGTGTAAAAGTCTTCCATCTCGTTGGCTAAGATTATTTCTATGTATTGTAATCTTATGGATACTGTCCTAGGTGGAATTTTTAGGATTGTTCATTCTAGTCTATAGAAAAAGTACTGATAGGTCATAGGGAAGCTCTATGTTTAGTCTTTTAAGGAACTGCCATACTGCTTTCCATAGTGGTTGAACAAGTTTACACTCCCACCAATTGTGTAGTAGTGATCCTTCCTGGCCACATCCCCTCCAGCATCTGTTGTTATTAGTTTTCTTGATCCTGGCCATTCTAACTGGAGTAAGGTGGAATCTTAGAGTTGTTTTGATTTGCATTTCTTTTATGACCAGAGATGTGGAACATTTCTTCATGTGTCTATAGGCCATTCTTATTTCTTCTTCAGAGAAGACTCTCTTTAGGTCTTTGGCCCATTTTTTAATGGGATGGTTGTTACTTTGGAGATTAGTTTTGGAGTGATTCAATTTTTTGAGCTGTTGATATATTTTAGATATGAGGCCTTTGTCCATTGTATGGTTCGTGAAGATCTTCTCCCATTCTGTAGGCTTCCTAATTAATTTACTAGCTATGTCCTTTGTCATAACAGAAGCTCTGCAGTTTAATGCAGTCCCATTTATTCAGCCTTTCTCTGATTTGTTGTGTTTCTTGGTCCTTGTTGAGAAAGTTTTGACCTGTGCCAAGAAGGCCTAGTGTGTCTCCTATTCCTTCTTGTAAAGTTTTCAGTGTGTTGGCTTTTACCTTGAGGTCTTTGATCCATTTGGAGTTAATTCTAGTGCAGGGTGTAGAGATCCCCTATGACCCAGCAATTTCACTACTTGGCATTTACCCAATCGTCCAGAAACAAGGACAGACTAAATCCACTAGCACAATGATGTTCATTGCAGCACTATTTACCATAGCAAAGATATGGAACCAACCCAGATGTCCATCAGTTTATGAGTAGATCAACAAGATGTGGTATTTATACATAATGGAATTCTATGCTGCCGTCAGAAAGAATGACATTGCCCCATTTGTAAGGAAATGGAAAGACTTAGAAAAAATCATTAAGTGAAGTAAGCCAGTCGCAAAGAAACATAGGCCAAATAGTCTGTCTCATTTGTCATAATCAGTAGAAACCTTGGGCTCTCCTAGCAGAGATTTACAATAGAACAAAATCTAGAGACATTAGGCTCAATAGTTCAACACTAAATGTAAGGAACTCCAGGATAAGGAAACAAAAGCCATATGAGTGACTGTTGTCCTTAATGTACTATGTTATCTCTCATCTTTTTTGCTGTCCCTTAGTTATCTCATATTGTTACAGTATTTCTCTTGGTTATCTGATATATTTGATATATGTGTATTTGGTTATTTGAAATTGGATAGGGAAGGGGGGAAAACAAGATGAGGGGTGGAGATGGGGGGGAGGGAAATGGGAACCAAGACATGAGAAAAGGTATCAATGTATGTGAAGTAATGCACCTTCTATCTGGCGAATATAATGTAACCCTTTTATTAATTACAATAAAAAATATATGAAAAAAACTTAAAGAAAATTAACAAAAGCAATAGAAAATATGTGTGTAGATGTATAGTGGTCCATACTCAGGGCTGCTAACTTTTTAATCATAAAAGCTATTTTAGACAGAACAAGTGCAATGTTTTATTTTATTTCTTTGCTTTCCTTGGCATTTTCTGTTTGTTGCAGACAGGATCTCACGATGCAGCTCAAGCTAGCCTCAGACTTGGATCCTCCTGCCTCAGCCTCTTGAATGCTGGGAGAAAAAGTGGGCACCACAATATTTGGATTTTGTTTTTACTTTTTCTACAAGATGAGTTGCAATAAACCAAGAGCATAGCCAAATAAAAATATTTTTCTTTAAAAAAGAAAAGAAAAAAAAAGTACTGATAGTTTCAGATTGGAGTGTGTGTGTGAATGTGTGTACATGCACATGCTTTTTAGGGGGATTTTCTATATTTCTAATTATTTTAATCTGAAAAGAGATATTGTAAACTTTCTTTTTCACATTTGGATGGTTTCTATCTCCTTTTTCTTATTTATTTGTTTGTTTAGGACTTCAAGTTCAATGTTTACTAGAAGTGGTGAGCCTGAACTGCCTTGTCTTATGTCTGAGCTTGGGGAAAGATTTCACTCAGACTTTCACTCTTGACTAGATGTTGGTTATGGTTTTCTTTTGTAAGTTCAATGAATTTTATTTTATTTCAATTTATGATTCTTTTTAAATATCATGAACCAGTATTGGATTTCTATAAATGTTTTGTCGTATCTATTGAGATGGTTATAGTTCCATAAGTGGACCTATGGCCTAAAATGTTCCCATAACATAGTATTCTTAGATTTAACCCTGTTGGAATTCCTAGATTAAGTCCTTTAAATATACTTTTGGATCAGTTTGCTAGAGTTTTATGAGAATTTTGATATTTATGTTCATATATAACATTCATCTATAGTCATTTGGTGGTATGTTTATAATAATCTTGATCTCAAATGTGTTACAAAGGAATCTCTTCTGTCCTTTGGAAGAGTTTAGCTAGAATGGCTGCTATTTGTTTGATATGTTTGTTAGAATTCATCTGTGTAGTCATCACCACTCCTGGTTCATCGAATAAGGTAGGGATTATTGATTGAATCAGGCCTTGAAATACAATGCTCCCAGTCTCTGTCTCTTAAGCAGCTGGGATCATACATATGAATCTGGTGCCCAAGAAAGTTTTTGAATACTGATTCTGAGTGCTTATTTAATCTCCATGTTTATCATAGATACTTTGAGATAATTTTTTTCTTGTTCATATATTGGTAATTTGTGTGTTACCAGGAGCCTTCAATTTCTTCTAGGTAATCTAATTTATTAGTTTGCAATTGTTTATAGCATTTTCTTTCAGTAACGTTTTAGTATAATATAATATAATAGTATAATATGCTCACTTTGATCTCTCTTTTCTTTAAAATTTAATCAATCCATATAAAAGTTAGTTGCCAGTCCTGGGGCTTGAACTCAAGGCCATTGCTCTCCCACTTGAGCAACAGCACTGCTTACAGCATTTTTTCAGTGTATGTGGTCCTAAGGAAGCAAACCCCGAGCATCGTGCATGCTAAGCAAGCACTCTACTACTAGCCAAACTCCTGGCCCCAAGGTTAGTCTTTTTTTTTTTACCTTTTCAATTAATTAACTTTTGGTTTGTTGAGTCTATTCATTTGTATTTTTGTTTTCATTTAACACTACTCTAAACTATTATTGATTTACTTTTGTAGGCTTGGGGTTTAGTTTCTTCTTTTTCATGTTCCTCAGAGTGGAAAGTTAGTTTACTGAGTCGAGAATGCTTTTGTTTGTGTTTCTAAGGTGGTCGGTCTTGCTGTATCAACTAGGTTGGCCTTGGTTGGCCTTGGACTGATTCTTTTGCTTGAGCCTACTGGTGGTAGAATTGCAGTAGTAGATGTCATTCTTTCTGACAGCAGCATAGAATTCAATTGTGTATAAATACTACATCTTGTTGATCCACTCATCAACTGAGGGATATCTGGGTTGGTTCCATATCTTTGCTATGGTAAATAGTGCTGCAATGAACATCATTGTGCTGAAATCATTCCCTGCACTCTCTCAGACCACAAGGGCATCAAATTGAAACTGAACACCAGTCTCCACCAACGAAAATCCTGTAACTCATGGAGATTGAACAACACAATGGGTCATCGAGGAGATCAGAACAGAAATCCAACAGTTTATAAATTTCAACAAAAAGTCACACACAAAATACCAGCTCCTTTGGGACACAGCAAAGGCAGTATTCAGAGGAAAATTTATAGCTCTGAGTACCTACAATAACAAATTGGAAAAATTGCAAGCCAACAATTCAATGTGTCACCTTAAGCGCCTGGAAGAAGAGCAACAAACCAACCCTAATCCCAGTAGAAGGAAGCAAATTATTAAAATCAAAGCAGAATTAAATGATTTGGAGTCCAAAAAAACTATAGAAAGAATCAACAAAACAAGGAGTTGGTTCTTTGAAAAAATTAACAAAATTGACAGGCCCTTAGCAAATCTTACCAAAAAAGAAGGGAGCATACCGAAATAAACAAAATCACAGATGAGAATGGTAATATCACAACAGAAATTCCCAAGATCCAGAGGATCATGAGGGAATACTTTTCAAACCTTTATGCCAACAAATTTGAGAATCTAGAAGAAATGGCTGAATTTTTAGCCAATATTAACACACCCACACTGAACCAAGAAGACCTAAATCAACTAAACAGGCCTATTTCAAGCACTGAAATAGAAATGGCAATAAGAGAACTTCCAACTAAGAAAAGTCCATTTTCTTTCATGCAGTGTCATCTGTCCCCTCATTCTCTCCCAATCCCTCCCTCCCATCTCCAACCACAAGTTGCATAGTTTACTTTAATTCGTGTGGAGTGCTCTCCACTGCTATACTTTTCACTCCTTTTCCTCTGAATCTGTACCCCCCCCAACATGCACTTGAACATACCATAAATAAGGTAAAGAAGACAGAATCATCAGAAAAAGGAAAAAAAAGTCCTTTGTTTCCATATCTTAGAAGGTTTTTTTTCTTTATGCCTTATGTATGTTTCTGTATATCTTATATAAATAAATGTGAAGATGTGTTTAGAAACTGTGCCTTTGTGGTTCTCTCTTAAGACTATTCTCTTTTGGTTTTACGGTAGTATCTAAAATACTGTATAAATTGTTATATCCCAGTGCATTTTTGATCTAACTTCTACATATCAGAGAGAACATGAACCATTAGTCTCTGATCTTCGCTTACCTCACTTAACATGGTTTGTTCCAGTTCTATCCATTTCCCTGCAAATGACATTATCATATTCTTTCAAATGGCTGTGTACAATTTCATTGTATATAGGTACCATATTTTTTGAATCCACTCCTTTATTGTGGGGCATCTGGGCTGTTCCTGTATCTTGGCTATTGTGAACAGTGTGGCAATAAACATGGATGTACAGTGTCCTGCATGATAAGGCATCTTATATCTCCCCTGGGTAGATACCTTAGGAGTGTTATGGATGGATCATATATAGGGAAGGCCTATGTATAGATTTTTGAGGAACCTCTAAACTGCTTTCCAGAGTGGTTGTTTACATTCCCACCAGCAGTGCACATCCTTTTTTCTCCACATCCCTTCTAGCATTTGTTGTTTGAATTCAGAATGTTGGCCAATCTAACTGGGATGAGGTAGAATCCCTGTTTTTTGGTTTTGTTTTGTTTTTGTGGGTCATGGGGCTTAAACGCTGGCCTAGGCACTGTCCCTGAGCTCTTCAGCTAAAGGCTATCACCCTACCCGTAGGCCTGGGTGTTGTTCCTGAACTCTTAAGCTCAAGGCTACCATCCTACCTTTGAGCCAAGCCCCACTTCCCTGTTTTCTAGAGGTTAATTGGAGATAAGAGTCTCAGGTCCTTTTGTGCCTGGGCTGGCTTTGAACCTTGATCCTCAGATCTCAGCCTCCTGAGTAGCTAGGATTACAGGTGTGAGCCATCACACAATAGCCATTATTGTATTTTTTTTTTTTTTTGCCAGTCATGAGCTTGAGCTCAGGGCATGAACCCTGTCCTTGGACTTTCTCAAGGCTAGAGCTCTATCACTTGAGCCTCAGCACTACTTCTGGCTTTTTTCTATGTATTTGGTACTGAGGAATTGAACCCGGGTCTTCACGCATGCTAGGCAAGCACTCTACCACTAGGCCAAACTCCTGGCCATGTCATTATTGTTTTGAGGAATGTTCCTTGTATTTCTAGTTTCTCTAAAGTTTTAACATGAATGGGTGATGTATTTTGTCAAAAATTTACCTTTATTCTGTTGAGATGATCATTTGGTTCTTGTCCTTGGCTCTGATAATCTGGTGGAATACACTTATTAATTTATGTATGTTAAACCAGCCTTGCATCTATGGGATGAAGGTTACTTGGTCATAATCTATAATTCTTCTAATTTGTTTCTGGATTTGGTGGCTAATATTTTATTGAGGAACTTTGCATCTAAGTTTATCAGAGAGATTGGTCTGTAGTTATCTTTTTTGATGGCTCCTTCCCTGGCTTGTAGATGAGTGTGACATTGGCTTTGTAGAATAAGTTTGGGATTGTTCCCTCTGATTCTATATCTCAAAGGAGCTTGAGGAGCATGAGTGTTACATCATCTTTAAAAGTCTTATAAAATTCTGCAATGAAACCGTCTGGACCTAGGCTTTTCCTAATTGGAAGATTTCTGATTACTTCCTCTATCTCATTGTATGATACTGATTTATTCAGTTGATTTATATCTTATTGGTTTAATTTCAACAATTTATATTTCTCTAGGAATTCATCCATTTCTGCTAGGCTTTCCTGTTTTAATGAATATAGATTCTGGAATCAGCTATTTATGATTATTTGGGTATTGAGAATGTTGGTTATGATTTGTTCTATGATTTCTCTAACCTTGTTTAATTGAATCTCCTTTCTTTTTCTTGTTAATCTTGCTAGAGGTCTGTTGATTTTATTAATCTTTAAAAAATGCCACTTTTGTTGCATTAATTTTATAGTTAAAAATTTCTATCTCATTAATTTCTGCTTTTATTTTTGTGATTTCTGTCTTAGTAGATTTAGATTTAATTTTTTCTTGTTCATAATGTACAATTTAAAAATGTTTCTGCATTCTATTTCCTAATATTTTATTAAAGAGCTTTGCATTTGTGTTCATTAGAGAAATTAGTCAATAGTTCTCTCTCTCTCTCTCTCTCTCTCTCTCTCTCTCTCTCTCTCTCTCTCTCTCTCTCTCTCTCTCTCTCTCTCTCTCTCCCCCCCCCCCGTTGGATCCTAACCTGGTTTGGGAATGAGTATAATATTGGCTTCAGAGAATGAATTTGAAATTGTTCCCTCTGTTTCCATTTCATGGAAAAGCTTTAAGAATATTGGTATTAATTCATCTTTTTTGTTTGTTTGCTTTTTTGTCCATCCTGGGACTTCAACTCTGGGTCTGGGAGCCATCCCTGAGCTCTTTAGTTCAAGGCTTACCCCCTACCTCTTGAGCCACAGTGCCACTCGTTTTCTAGTGGTTAATTGGAGATAAGAGTCTCATGGACTTTAGTGCCCAGGCTGGCTTTGAACCATGATCCTCAGATCTCAGCCTCCTGTGTAGGTAGGATTACAGGTATGAGCCACTGCCCCAGCTAGTTCATCTTTAAGTCTAATAGAGGGGCTTGGACTTTGGCCTTGCATTAGAGTGCTTGCCTAGTATGCATGAAGCCCTGGATTTGTTCCCTTGGTTACCACATACACAGAAAAAGCCAGAAGTGGTGGAACATTAGCTTTGAGAAAGCCCTAGGACAGTACCCAGATCCTGATTTCAAGCCCCAGGACTGGCAAAACAACAAAAAACAAGCATAATAGAATTCAGGGTTGAATCCCTTTGGGCCTAGGCTTTTCCTTGTTGGAAGACTTCTGATTATTTCTTTTATCTTACTGCATGTTTTGGGGTTGTTTGGCTGGTTTATGTCATTTTGGTTCAGTTTAGACTGTACATTTCTAAAAATTAGTCAATTTCATCTAGGTTTTCTTTCATTAGTGAGTATATCCTGTTTTGAAGGCAGTCCTTCATAATAATCTGAATGTCTTGGGTGTTTCCAGTGGCATCTCTGACCTCATTGATTTGAAACTCCTCTCTTTCTTTTTGTTAATCTCACAAGTTGTTTGTCAATTTTATTAATATTTTTTCAAAAAGTCAGCTTTTTTCACTGATTATATATAAATTTTCAGTTTCTATTTTATTTATTTCTGCACTAATCTGCTATCTCCATCTTGTAGTTTTAGATTTGATTATTTTTCTAGCAGTTTCAATTGCATCATAAGGTTCTTTATTTGAGCTATTTCTCTTTTATTTATGTATGGATGTAGACGTATAAGCTCTCCCTTTAGCATTGTATTTTCTGTATCTTAGAGGTTTTGTTGTTAAGTGTTTTCATTTTCATTGACTTGTAGAACTTTCTCTAATTTTTTCCAGAATTTCTTCTGTGACCCAAATGTTTTTCTATAATGTGTTATTCAGTCCCCATTTGCTTGAGTGATTTCTACAGTATGTTTTGCTGTTGAGAGCTAGTTTGATTCCACTGTGGTCAGCTAAGATGCAAGGAATTTTATCAGTCCTCTTATAGGTGTTTAGGTTCTTTGTGGATACTACAACATGATCTGTTTTGGAGAATGTCCCATGAGCTGCTGAGAAGAATGTGAATTGGTCATTTCTGGGTGAAATATTCTGTAGATGCCTATTACATCCATTTGGGTTGTGGTGTCATTTAGTTAGGAGACTTATTTGCTTATCTTTTATTTGGTTTACCTATCCCTTTTCTTTTTTCTTCTTTTTTTATTGTGGGGATAATGTATGGAGGGGTTACTACCTTTGTCAGGTAGTAGGTGCATTACTTCTCACACATTGGTACCCCTTCTCATGTTCTTGTCCCCATTTCCGTTCCTCCACCCCTTCCCAACCATCTTGTTTTTCCCCCTTCCCTTTTCTATTTCAAATAAACAAATAAACGTGTATATACAATATACCAGGTAACAAAGTCAGATACAATAACAATATGAGATTAACCAAAGGGCAAAAGAAGAGAAGAGAAATAGCGTAGCACATTAAGAACAACTGTCACACGAGATAAAGCTCTTGTTTCCATGTCCTAGAGTTACTTGTCCTTTGTGAGAGCAGGTAAAATTGCCCACTATTATTGTGTTTGGGTCTATTGTGATTTGTAAGTCCAAAAGTATTTGTTTAATGTATTTAGGTGCTTCCTTATTTGGTGCATAGATACTTATCACTGTGATTTCCTCTTCAAGATCATTTCCTTTATTACTATGTAATGACCTTTTAAATCTCTTCATACTGAGTTTAATGAAAAATCTATTTTATCAAATATTAGCATGGCTACTGGGTCCTTTTTATAGTGTACATTTGCATGAAAACTTTTTCACTCTTCACTCAGAGTTTGTTTTTATATTTGACTATAAGATGGTTCCCTTGGAGACAACAGATGGATGGATCTTTTTTTTTTGATGCAATCTACTGTTTTTTTCTTCTTTATTGGAGAATTGAATCCATTAATGTTTAGTCTTATTATAGAGAGATGTGTCATGTTTTCTGCAATTTTCTTGATTTCCTGTATTTTGCTTCTTTCCTTTCCCTATGCTTAATAAATGTATCTTCTAATGATTTTTTCTAGTGTGCTTCCTTCATTTTGATTGTTTTCTTCAAACTGTATGATTCCCGTTAGTATCCCTGCTAATGCTTGTTTTAGTCTTCATGTGTTACTTCAGGTTTTTCTTTGCCATGGAAGATTTTAGTTTCACCACTAAAGGTAAATGATACATTTGTTGGATACACCAATTTGGGTTGGCACTTATTGATATTCAGGGCTTGGATTGTGCCATGCCATATTATCCTTATGGTGAGAGTTTGTTTGGGAAGAAGATTTTAAAGGTTGAAATTACAGTAATTATTTCTGTCTTCATTTGTATTTTAAAATTATATGAGGTTGACATTGATCAAGATAACCTGTTGTATTAAAATCGCTTCACAATTACTTAAAGATAATGTTTCTAAAAATAATATTGTTTGAGTATTTAGAAATAACAATACATTGTTTTTTGATCATCAGAAAAGCAAACAAAACAGAAAAAAACCCTTCTTATTTCTAGTAATTTCTCTTTGAGGAACGTGTGAAGAAAATTTTCATCATAACTTTTTTGTTTTGTCCATCATGAGGCTTGAAATCAGGGCCTGGGAACTGTCCCTGAATATTTTCTCTCAAGGCTAGCACTCTACCACTTTGAGCCACAGCATCTCTTCCTGTTTTCTGGAGATGAGTCTGTTGGGAATTTTCTTGCCCAGGCTGGCTTTAACTGTGATTCTCAGATCTCAGCCTCTGGAGTAGCTAGGATTACAAGCCCGAGCCACTGGTACCAGGCTAAGTGTCCTCATGAAAAGATCAAGTACTCCCTTTCATGGGCCTGGGATCCATACCAGCCTTGGATACTTTTTCCAAGTATAGTGGAAGGTTCTATTTCTTGAATCCCATCCCCAGGCACTGCTGAGTAGCTAGGGTTATAGGTTTGAGTCACTAGTACCTGGCTTAATTATTTTTTTCCTGAGATAAGATCTTAGTTACTTTGCCCAGATGGGCCATAAACTCAGGATTTTCTTGTCTCCACCTCCCAAAGTAATAGAATTATAGATGTAGGCCACCACACTAGACCACTTTTTATCGTTATTTATTGATACCAGCTCTTTAATTCTTCATAAGTTTGACTTCCTCTGATATACTTTTATTTCAAGTTATAGGACTTCTTTTAATATTTCATGTAGTGCAGGTTTAGTAACGATTAATACTCAGGTTTTGTGTATCATCTTAGTTTGTAGTTTTTAAATAACATTACTTAAAGTGGACAAAACTTTTTGGGCATGGTGGCTCTCACCTTAATCCTAGCTACTGAGGAGGCGGAGATCTTAAGATCACGGTTCAAAGACAGCCTGGGCACTAACGATTGTGAGACTCTTATCACCAATTAATCAGCAGAAAATGGGAAGTGGGGCTGTGGCTCAGGCGAGGGCAGTAGTCTTGAGCTGAAGAGCTCAGGGACAGTGCCCAGCCCCAGAGTTCAAGCCCCATGACCCACAAAAGAAAAGGACAAAAATTGTATGTTTTCTTCAGTACAAATATTTTGCACAAATGTACATGTGTACAGTGCATCACATGCAGTGATACTTTTTAATAGGTACAAATTCTGGGTGGATTGCATCAAGCTAATTACCATATATACTACCTCACACACTCTGATTTAGTGAGGATATTTACTATGTGATCTCCTGGTAATTTTCAAAAATATAACACTTTATTATTGACTATACCTAATAGTCAATAATACTACGTGGCGGCTATTTGAAACACATTTCTTAACTCTCCTTCATTTTTGAAGGATAGATTTTTCCAGCTGCAGAATTCTTTTAGCTTTTCTCTCAGCACTTCCATTGCCTTCTAGATTCCACAGTTTCAGATGAGAAATTAACTACTGTTCTTATGGTGCATCTCTTCAGCACCCATTTATTTTAGCTTCCTAATAGTTTATATCTTATTTTGAATCTCCTTCTGCTTATCTTCTTTGGAGTTTAAAATTTCTCAGATATTCACAGATTCCATTGAAATGATGTTTTCCTTCATTATTTGTTCACATAATTTCTTGCCTCTTTATTTTATCTCTTTCTTAACCTATATGTTAACTCATTTGTCCCACAGGCTGTGTTCATTTTCTTCATTTTTTCCTTCTACTATATACATAAGGTAATTTCAGTCTTCTTATTTTCCAATTTTCTGTTTTTTTCCCCCAGCTGCTTAAATATTCTTTTGAAAGCATCTACTGAAATTTTCATTTCACTTTTTGTGCTTTTCTATTCTGGAATCCCTAACTGATTTTTTTTTTATAATTCTATGTATTTACAGAGATTCTCTGCTAACCAATGCTTCTTCTGATTTTCTCTAGTTCTTCAGCCGTGGTTTCAGTTAGTTACTTAGGAATATTTACAAGAGTCTTAAAGTCTTTTTGTGTAAAATGTTTTATATCTTTGGATTTTCTTTGGAAGTTTTCTACTAATACCCCGTTCTTATTTCTTTATATGCTTTTAGTTTTTTATTGCTGACATTTTGGACATTTTTTGGACATTTTGAATGCTATGGTACGTGTGGACATCATATTTCATTCTTTTTTGGCAGTATTAATATTTGAACTTTGAGCACCGCACTTCCTAGCCAGGCAATCTACCACTTGATTCATGCCATTATAACTGCTTCTCAGGGAGGAGAGTTTTTCTTGGTCAACTTTGCACCAACAAGCTGCACTAGAGCTGTAGGCCATCAACTATACAACTCACTGAACTTTGGCCTCACTGGACTCTTCTTTTCTTTCAGTGTGTCATATGACTTCTTCCATCTAATCATTCACATACTCAGTAACTGTCCAAAAAGCTACCTAAATCATTCTAAATCTTCTACCCCATTATTCTGTTTTCTTCATTGTAATAAGCATTACCCTGAGTTATGTATTTGTTTAATGCTTCTCACATATTCATATCTAGCTTTACCACAGCATTAAGTTCTATAAGGTAAGGGGTTTGTTGATTTTATTCACCTTCTGTATGGTCTCTTCTTACCCATTCTATATTTATTGAACATATAGATAAATGGCTACAATCATGGTCCGATAACTTTTAACAACTTGCTTGCAAAACTGGAAGGAAATATTAAGAATGACTGTGGTTAGGTATAACCACAAGTCTACATAATAGTTGGAAATAGGGGACAATTCAAGTCATGAAATATGTAATAAACTGTCTTTAAGAGAATCAGAGCTAATAATAACAAGATAAATGAGAACACTTAGGACCTATATAATGTAATTTAAAAAACAAAATTAATTGCAATAGTAATAGTTTATACATTATATTTATATATTAGATGCCTTTCTTTTCTAACACAGTAAAGAGACGTTAAAGTGATCATAGGCTTTTAAAATACCAAAATAAATCAAAACCTCCTCAAAAGCAAGAATTGCTCAGCTCTAATATCTGCTAAAACCAACAATGAAAGAAGAAGAGTGCAGAACACAGAACATGAAATATATAACAAAACCATGTTAGCTAACAATTAAATATTGCATATTTTCCTAGATAATCAATGATAAAAACCCACTAAAATTTAGAAAACAACAGATTTTTAGAACATAATGAAAATAATACTACATGCCAAAATGAATATGACACAGCCTGCTTGTTCATAAGTAAACTTGTGGTCATATATTAATAAAACATAATATATTAACAACATGATTACATAATAAAAATTAAAGCAAACCAATGAATACTCAATGTCAGAAGTTATTAAAATCCAATTTAAGTAAACCAAGCAAAGGAAAGAAAAAATCAAGATGAAAAGATTAATAATGAATAAGGAAACACTAAAAGTAAATACAATAACTTATTCTTTGACAAAAGGGCAAACTTCTCATAAATATAAATAAAAGAACACAAATAAAACAAGGGTAAAAATGGGAATAAATCAAAGGATACAGACATTTGTTAAAAAGATTAGCCAAATATTGTGTACATTTCTTTACCAATAAATAAAAATCTCAAAGAAGTAATCAAACTTCAGGAAAATATGAAAGATCAACTTGGAATGAAAAATTGAAAATAAGTCAATAGCCCTGAAAGTAAAGAAATTATTACATACTGTTCCTTAGGTAGGTATCTGATGTAAGCAGTTTCCCTGTGTTCAATTTCAGTCTCTCAGTGGTTGTATTTCTCATGCTATATAAACAAATAAAAAAGAAAAGAAAACTAGAAAATCTAATGGGCTTATTCGATGAAACTGGAAACATGATAATCAGTATAAACATCTGGTTAATATAGGATATTAAAAACTATAACATCACATATGAATATAAATTTTAGAATTCCAAAATAAAGTTGAGCAAACCACCAATGTAAAATAACAAAAAGCACATCCATCATTTGTGTTTTATTATTGGGACATCTATTTTAGTTCTAAATTATATTTTCTTTTTCACATTTCAAAGATTTTTAATTATGATATATTTTAATAATACAGAGAGATATCGTGATGTGATAATTTCATTGGATGCTGGAAGGGTATTAAACACATACATCTACTTTATAATATTGAGGAAGTCAGGAATAGTAGGATGTCTTTTTTAATGGTATAGAGAATTTCTCATTTATACTAATATCTTCCATCTTGATTAGTAGTAAATCACATAAGTTCTTCTCTTTTTTATTTCCATTCCTTTTTCCTTCCTTCCTCCTTTACTCTGTCTCCCTTCCTCCCTCTTTCCCTTTTCTTTCTTTCTTTCTTTCTTTCTTTCTTTCTTTCTTTCTTTCTTTCTTTCTTTCTTTCTCTTTCTTTCTTTCTTTCTTTCTTTCTTTCTTTCTTTCTTTCTTTCTTTCTTTCTTTCCTTCCTCCCTTCCATCCTTCCTTCCTTCCTTCCTTCCTTCCTTCCTTCCTTCCTTCCTTCCTTCCTTCCTTCCTTCTTTTTTCTTTCTTTCTTTCTTTCTTTCTTTCTTTCTTTCTTTCTTTCTTTCTTTCTTTCTTGCCTTGTCTTCCTTTTAAAGGTTAGCTCTCTACCACTTGAATCACACCTCCACTTCCTGCTTTTAGTTTTGGTGGTTAATTGGAGGTCAGACAGAGTCTCGTGGATTTTCCTGCATGGGCTGGCTTCAAATCACAATCATTAGATTTCAGCCTCCTGAGCAGCTGTGAGCTGTTGGTGCCCAGCTGATTCAATTGAAAAAAAATGTATATATTAAATCCATAAGTCAAGCTGACAGACTACACTTCAAATTAGGTAGATCAGGAAAATCTCTGGTCATCTGAACAAGGATGAATAAGTGAGAAGACATGGTAATAGTTGGGGAGAACAAAAATACATACATATTTAATTATTATCAAACAACAAGCAAAATTATTATTGTATTAAAATAGAATGGTGGCTCACATCTATTGCTCTAGGTACACGGGTACGTACATGGGAGGCTGAGACACATGGAAGACCATAGTTCAAAGCTTGCCCTAGCATAAAAATCTTTGTAGAGCTATAGCCAATATAGCAAGAGGCTTTGCGTTCAAACCCTCATATCACTCAAAACAAGCAAACAAAAACAAGAAAAACAGAAGGAAATAGAAAATCATAAATTAAAAAAAGACACTTAATAGATATGAGGATAAGGAAAATATGTTTAAAGCAAACCAATTCAGGAAGAAACACAGCCTCTTCAACAAATGGTGCTGGCAAGAATTGGTTAAGCACCTGTAAAAAATTAAAGCTGGATCCTTATATGTCACCCTGCACCAGAATTAATTCCAAATGGATCAAAGACCTTGAGGTAAAAACAGATACATTGAAAAGTTTACAGGAAAGAATAGAAGATACGCTAGGGCTCCTTGGCACAAGTTAAACCTTTCTTAATAAAAGCACAGAAACACAACAAATTAAAGAATGTGCTTCATTAAACTGCAGAGCTTCTGTATGGCAAAGGACAGAGCTAGCAAGTTAAATAGAAAACCCACAAAGTGGGAGAAAAATCTCACTAGCCATACAAAAGACAAGGATCTCATATTTAAAATATATCTACAGCTAAAAAAATTGAATCTCTCCAAAACAAATATTCAAAAATAAATCATCCATTTAAAAGGTGAACTAAAGACTTAGAGACTTCCCTGAAGAAGAAATAAGAATCTCCTATAGACACATGAAGAACGCTTGACATCTCTAGCCATAAAAGAAATGGAAATCCAAGCAACTTTGAGATTCCACCTCACTCCAATTAGAATATCCATGATCAAGAAATCTAATAACAATAGATGCAGGTGGGGATGTGGCCAGAAGCAAATGCTACTATCCTATTGATGTGAGTTTAAACTCATTCAACCACTATGGAAAGCAGTATAATGATTCCTCAAAAGACTAAACATTATAGCTCCCCTATGACCCAGCAATCCCACTCCTTGGGCCTTTACCCAAAAGTCCAGAAACAAGAACATAATAAAGCTACTAGCACATTGATGTTCATTGCAGGATTATTACTGTAGCTAAGATATGCAATCAACCCAGATGGCACTCAGTAGATGAATGGATCAAGAAGACATGTTATTTATACACAATGGAATTTTATGTTCCATCAGAAAAAATGACATTGCTCCATATGTAAGGAAATGGAAAGACTTGGAAAAAAATCATAGTAAGTGAAGTAAGCCAGACTCAAAGAAACATAGGCTCCATGATTTCTCCTAGAAGAGGATGACAATAGCTCAAAAGCTATGGCCCTATCGGATGAGATTAACTGAAATGAACTCCAGGATAGGGAAACAAGAGGTTTATGTCTGTGATTGTTGTACTTAATGTACTATGTGAAGTTATTTCTTTTCTCTTTTTTTCTTCCCCTTATGGTTTTTCTCATGTTGTTACTGTATCTGACTTTAGTACCTAGTATATTGTATATGACTTAATTTGTTTATTTCAAATAGGGACACAGAGGGGAAAAAACAAGATGATTGTGGGGGAGGGAAAGTGAAAGATAAACATGGTAAGGATATCAATGTTCAAGAAGTAATTGTGAAACGATAAAAAAGTTCCCACCCGCATTCTTCACATCATATCATAAACTATGATATTAAAATATACTAGCTATATATCTATTACTCTCCTAGCAGAGGATTAGAATAGCTCAAAACCTAGATATATAGGGTCATATAGAATGAGACTAAATGAAAGGAACTCTAGGATATGGAACCAAAAGCTTTATCATGTGTGATTATTGTTTTTAATGTACTATATTATTTCTCTTCTCTTTTTTTGCCCATAGGTTAATCTCATATTGTATATATCTGACTTTGTTACCTGGTATATTGTATATATGTTTATTAGTTTATGTGAAATAGGAAAAGGAAGGGGGAAAACAAGATGATTGGGAGGGGGTAGGGAGAGGGAAATGGGGACAAAATCATGAGAAGGGGTATCAATATGTGAGAAGTAATGCACCTAGTCCCTGATGAATGTAACTGTAACCCAACGATAAAAAAAAATAAGAATAAAAACCAACAAACATGAAAAGAATGTAAAAAAAGAAGTAATGAATCCACTACCTGATGAATGGAACTGTAAGCCCTCTGTACATCACCCCAACAATAAAATACAATTTAAAAAAAGGAAACAGAGGCCGGGAGTTTGGCCTAGTGGTAGAGTGCTTGTCTAGCATGCACGAAGACCTGGGTTCGATTCCTTGGTATCCTATACATTGAAAAAAAAAGCTGGAAGTAGTTCTGTGGCTCAAGTGGTAGAACTCTACTTTTGAGAAAGCCCACAGACAGTGCTCAGGCCCTGAGTTCAAGCCAGGACTGCCAAAAAAAAAAGAGGAAAAAAGATAGCAAAATTGAAAAAAATACAGCAAAAATAAAATGATAAATTTGATCAGATAAACATTTTAGGAAGGAAACAATAATTAGAGAAAAAATGTTTTCAAAAATATCAAAGCAGGGCCAGGAGCCTGGCCTACTGGTAGAGTGCTTGTCTAGCATGCGTAAAGCCCTGGGTTTGTTTCCTTGGTATCACATACACAGAAAAAGCCAGAAGTGATGCTGTGGCTCAAGTGGTAGATTGCTAGCCTTGAGGAAAGCTGAAGGACAGTGCTCAGGCCCTTAGTACAAGCCGCAGGACTGGTAAAAAATGAAAGCAAAGTATTAATACCTTATATTTAAGAAGATCTCTAAAATAAATCATAAAAAATCAGTATATTCCTAAGTGAAGAGTAAGCTACATAATTAGTAATAGAAATTGAAGGGACCAAATATACACATAAAAATGTCATTCTTATTATCAATCTGGAGCTAAAAATCAGTTCAAGGTCAGATCTGATTTTCATTGCCATACTTTTAATATCAATAAGGAAATGAAGACACAAACTCTGTGTCTATATGGAATATTGACTGACTGATTGATTTGTAGATTGATTGATGATAAGAATCAAAATTCAGTACTCACCTGTACCAAGAAGTTCTTTACCACTGAGATAAACTGCCAGTCCTGGAATGGTTCAACTATTGTTTTTGCTAGTCCTGAGTCTTAAACTCAGGGCCTGAGCACTGTCTTTGGGCTTTCTGAAGGATAGAGCTCTACCACTTGAGCCACAGAACCTCTCCTGCCTTTTTTCTGTGTAAGTGGTACTGAGGAATTGAACCCTGGTCTTCATGTATGCTAGACAAGCACTCTATCACTAGGCCAAACTCCCAGCCCTCAACTTTTTGCAAACGTAATTTTGTAATGTATGTCATAAGTCACAAGTTATTTTATAGTCAGATAATTCCATAATTCAGGAATATTGCCTCATGAAATAATGAGATATATAATGGATTTCACATATGTAAGCATACAAAACGAGAGACCCATGCATGCACATATCATAGCAAAAGACATACTCAATAACAGACATATGAATATAACAGATGGAGTATTACACAATCAAAAATCTCTGAATAGAAACAGCAGGATACAAAATTGCATGTACACCATGTCCTCAATTTTATTAGAAAGTGCATACGTATATGCTTACATATAGAGACTCAACATAGTTAAAATTGAGAAAATGCTGTATATATACACTACCTTACACATATATGAGCAAAAGTTCTGAAAACTTATGCTCTAGTATTAACAGTATTATCTCTGAATTATGGCATTATAAGCAAGTTTTATTTTTTATTTGTATCCCTGTGATCCTTAAAAGATCCTACAACAGTAGAATGACCACGGGGAAGCTACAGAACACAGATAATAAAAGTCCATAGGTGGAATTGATATTTTTGTTCAATAGAAACAAAACTGAATTACTTGCTTGCTTACAGATCTATTTCTGAGGCGATTCCAGAATCACAGAGTTGGAAGAAAACTGTAAGATAATTTATTTCAACTCCACATCTTTTGGTTTTCTCTTGCACCTTCTGGATTTTCTCCTTGGTCTTAATCCTATTTTGCTTGTGGAAAGATCTTTGGATGGTGATTTTCACGTTTATGCGTCAATCAGTTTTCCAGCTGTGCTCCCTGGACTCAGCCCCTTACATGAGGAGTCATTTGCTATACAATTACATAGTGAGGAGAGTGAGCCAGGCCTGGAAAACTGTCTGACCCAATTTGTAGATCTTCTTGCCTGTATAGGGGGCCTGTTTTGTGACAGCTCTGGTGGGAAGGATTAACAAGAGATCATTAAGAACTCCCATGGGATGTCGTGTAGCTTCTAGTACACTGGAAGACAGTAGTAGGCCTGACCCGAACATGATGTCTTTGTCAGATACTCTCAGCAGGTATGGAACTCTGTTCAGGTGTTGATATCATCTCACTGTGCAAACCATGAATGGAGGATGAGAAGGAGCAGGTGCCAGGACTGGAGCCTATTCATGAATAGGCCTGGTTTCAACCAAGAAAATTCAGTTTAGATTCACAGAAAACAGAAAGTTTTGAGAGCAATGGTAGCCCCGTGGTGGAAATGAAAAAGCCACTATTGGAATTGCTTGCTTAGACTTTTAAAGACTCACTCCCAAGAGAAGGAAATAAGAAAAATAAAAGCGTCCCATTAGCTACCAAAAAAAATCAGCTAAGAAACCAGAGCAAAAGGAGGACATACTGTTCCCATAGTTTATAGCACCAGAGAAACTTCAAGCCAGGGGCTCCTTGCCCTGGCCACTTTATTTTCCCCTTCATTCAAATTGGAAAAATCCATTCTGCTTAGAAATCAAAAGGCTTTAAGGCTGAAAAAGCCATTAAAGACCTTCTATTTCAAGCAATGTTGGTTCTTCAAGAAAAGATGAAAGAGGTCCATGGTCTGATAAATTCTGGAAACCTAGTATGCAATAACATTGCCCTTGGAGACCCATAAGAATCATGTGCACTTAAAAACGTTCCAAAATTCTTAGGGGTAATAACTAATCAGTTTTATGTCACTCATCCCTGTACTTTCCAGATGTCTTCGTCTGTTCTTGTAGAGTTAACCATCAGCAATTCTTCTTATACCTGTAGTCATTGGGTACCTCTACCATCATGAGTAAGTCTCGTTTCTCCTCCTGTAAATCTTCTAACTTGCACAGTGCAAAGGTAGCATCATATTGATTTCTAGTTCTTGGAGGCCTAAAAGTTATTGCTTTTGGTCTTTTGGAAGTATGACTAGTATCTTGAATAATGAGAGATCAATTGAAGCTGAGACTCTGGAAAAAAAAAAAAAGAGGTCATCTTGTATGTTTTTTTCCCAGCAAAGTTTCCCAGGGAAGGTGAACCCTTGTGTGGCCTGAATCACTTATGAAGTAGAACCACCACCCAGCTGAACTCAGAACATTCACAGAAAGCCCAAAACAATGACCATTGCTATTTCAAGACCTAATATTTGGGGTTCTTTACTACAGCAATAAATGAGACCCATGGAATTAGTTCCTGGCACTATATTTATTATCACCTCACAGAAACTACTGGGACACCATTGGGAAATGGTGACATAATTCAATACTTCATTATATACATGAGGAATATGAGGGAAAGGAGGGAACAATTCACCAAGATTACTTCTTCAGTACCTGCCAGAGCATTTCTATAAAATCTTCTTGAGGCAGGGAGTTTGGCCTAGTGGTAGAGTGCTTGCTTAGCATGCACGAAGACCTGGGTTCGATTCCTCAGTACCACATACATAGAAAAAGCTGGAAGTCTTGCTGTGGTTCAAGAGGTAGAGTTCTAGACTTGAGAAAGCCCAAGGACCATACTCAGGCCCTGAGTTCAAGGCCCAGGACTGGCAAAAAAAATCTTCTTAGGACCAGGCTGTATGCTAGGGCAGTGACAATGAATAATACTGGTCATTTAGGGAAACTTCTGACTGAAAGGCAAAACTAGAGATTCTTAAAAATTCATTTTAGATGACACTAGTTGCCAGCTCAGATTAGCGTCGAGGAACACTTTTCTCAATGGCATTAGGCATTCAGAGATGGAAAAGACTTCAAAGATTCTCCTTTGGTTTTACTGTCTCTATCTTGCTTTGTGTAGTGAAGTAAACTAGCTTCCAGAGGCTTAGCTGGTAGCACCCAAGACAACCTAAGACTTGTATACAGAGTACTCAGTGTCTTATGTCATCAGAAGATAGCACTGACTAGGTTCTAAGCAGTGGACTGGGCACCTCTTGGGGGGGGGTGTCGATATCCTTGTTCTCTGTGCCATCTAGTTGGAGACCCTAAATAAAATTCTCATGGAATACCCCAGAGATATGTTTAAGTTCATTATAGATGAGTACAAAAGAACTCAGAGAAGAGAACATATAGCAAACCTCAAGCACTAATGTTTCAATAGGAAGAGAGAGAGAGGTGATTAATTAGGAAGAACTTGTTGGCTCAGGGAAAATATGTGAAAAGAAAGTAGAAGGAGATAGATATGGACAAAAATGTAGAAGATCTAATATGACAACATAGCCAGAGATAAAACAGCAAACACACCATAGTAATCCATTACCCATATATACATAAGTAAACAAAATAGAAACCAGAAATCGGAGCTCATAGTTTAGTCCTTCAAGTCTTGCAACAGAACCTCCAGTTTTGGCCGGTTTGGCTGCTCCATAAGAAGTTCAATCCACACCCTGGGTGTGAGGAAGAAACCAGTACTCACTGCAGGAAGAATGGAGTGAACAGAATAGCCCTAGATGAATAGCTTTCTGACAAAGGGTGAGAATTCCCAGGGACTAGAAACTATGTGCAGAATCCTCTTGAAGAGGCATTCCATTTTGGAGAATATTAATATTTTAAAGTATATCCTTAATTTGAATTTGGCCATATTGTATATGTATACCCTTCCCTTGCTTAGCACTTTAATTGGGTCTCTCAACCCTGCCTCTTGAGAGAAAAGCTGTTGAGTGAAAGAAATAGTTTCATTATTTTACTAGGAAAAGTTATGGGAAATTTAATCCAAACTATTTTCACAAATAGAAGAATATACTAATTGAATAATATAAATAAATTTATATACGTAATAGAAACAATTTGAACATAAATTAATAGTTTATTCATAAAGTAAAGAATTACTGTTCTCACTGAAAGAATAGAAGCTTGGTTGTAATGGTGGCTGCCATTCTTTAGAAAAAGTTTAAGAATGTTTTTCAGCCTCAGACAACTTCTTTAGACAACTTCTGGGGAACTCATGGCTACTTGCACTTAAGGTATACCTAAAAAGTACTAATAGCACTAAAAAATACCTTTGAAGAAAAATGGTGATATAGTGAAGCACATGGAAACAAAGTATGCTTATGCCATGTTCTGATTAAACATTAGACATGCTTCTCTCCTGTTTAGTGTACATATTGCAAAATACTTTGGATTTATTTAGCTGTAAGTTCAAATTTATTCACAATGGTGTTCTTTAACTAGGAAATATAGTGTCAAGTGAATTGAAAACAGTCTTTATGTGACACCATAATACTGAATCTTACTTAGAGTGTCCTGAGTTGAGCATCTGGCTGCCCTGAATGCCAAAGATGTTATCTGACAAGTGGCGTGGCTTTAGAAGAGTTTTTGCACTTGAGTGTCTCCCAAATAACCATGTGTCAAAGACTTGGTCCTCAGGTTGGTATTTCTGGGAAATGGTGGAACTTTTAAGTGCTGAGATGTATGGGGAAGTCCTTAGGTCATTGTTTGCATGTTCTCAAGGGGATTGTGGTATCCTAGTATCTTCTTTTCTTCATCACTTCCTGACCATGAAGTGAGCAACATAGCTCTGCCAAGTTGTGTTACTTTGTATTAGGTCCAAAGCAAATAGGCCAACCCATCATGAGCTAGAAACTCCAAAATTGTGAGCGTGTTGTAATGATGGGAAGCTGACTCAGCTAGTCTTTAAGAGAGAAATAAGGAAAATGGCTAACAAAGATTTTACTATCCTCTTCATGATTTCCTTTTCTTTTCCAGTGATATTGTTTTTTCCTGTCCAGGGAAACTTCCCCCTCTCATTGATATGTGTAGTCTGTGAAACTTTGTCTCTTTTCAGGGTTAGCTCAGAAATCAAAGTCTATGAGGAAGCTTCTTTGCTCTTCACCTGCTGCTTGTAGTCTAGTACCTATTCTGCAACCTCTTGAAGTCCCCGTGCATCCAACTGCCTCAACTGTAAGCAGTATGTGCTAGTATTTCTATTCTATTTTCTTCTTTTGACCATTCTAAGCAAAAATGTGCTATATTCAGGGCCAATAGTGCCTGCTCCATGACTGGTGTGTAGGAAATGTCCTGTGAATTTGAAACAATGAAAGTATGAGCAACATCAGTCAGAAAAGAACAGAGAAACCAAATTGTAGGGCTGTGGAAACAGTGTTGTCAAGCATGATAGCCAGTTTTTGGTGCAGTAAGACACCATCCCCAAAACATACCATGACATATTTCTCACCCTTATTATATTAATGTGGACTGAGAGCAGATGAAGAGTTTAATCCAACTTATGTGTAAATGAGGATTGATTTTGGTGCTTCTTCATTTGATTCCTCATTCCTCAAAGAGAACTATAGCTGGCTCAAATCTATGATTAACATGTCTCTTTAGTTATGGACAGGGAAGCATATTTTGTTAATAGGGAGACAGTGCACAAGTCATGTCTAAATAAAATGGAACTATAGTCTTTATGAAGGAGAGAGGACAGTTGTATATAACCACTGGCTATAGGAATATTGTTGCTATCCCTGTTGTTCAGCATTGTTTGGTATTCAACTGAGAAGCTATGTGGCATTCTTAGACTATTACGGGGCAATTTCATTTCTACTTGATACTGAGATCTGAGACAATCTCAGTTGCTGTTGCTAGTAACAGTCCTTTAGAGATTAGGTTGTCAAATTAGGAGCCTCAAAGAAGTAAATGTCATTGTGTTGCTCAGAATTCAGACACCTATCTTTTTCATCTAAAGGAATTCTGAAACTTAGGAAGAACTTGGAAGAACCATGTCAGAAAGGTTGTGTGCTGTGATGAGAACTCAGCTGTGATGAGAACATGTGCAAAATTCTCTAGAATCACCATCAATCTCTGTGAGAGATTGTATAGCATCCGTCCTCAAATTCACATTCACCCAGAATCTCAGACTATGATCTTATTTGGAAATAAATTTTAGTAGATTTGATCAGTGAAGATGAAGTCAAAGTAAGGACCGATGACTGGTTTCTAAATACGAGGAGACAGATATTATTCAGATACCTAAAAGAAATGATTTATGTGAAGAATTTACAAACCAAAGGGTGTAGCAAGTATCAGATGATGGAAAACTGGAAGGAGCCCAGAGACCTTTCCTTGGCACCTCCAGGGAGGGGCAGATATGGAAGAGGTAAATTGTACCCAGAGAACACTTTGGTGGTGGGATTTTGACATGTAGGTCTTTGAATATATATTTATGTTTTTTCATTGGGAATAATTTGTTATGATGACATTAGGAAACCAGTATACCCTGCTATATTTAAAATCACCTTTTTGTTAGTTTGTAATATTCCCTTGACAAATTACCTGACCTTGGATGTTTATCCTTTTTTCCCCACATCCAGTTTTTTGATCAGGCATTATTCGGAATCCTGTTTTTCTTTTACTTTTTTTAAATTTTATTTTTCAAATATCTCTTTTACTCTGATGTATAAAAATATTTCCCGATGTAATATTGTCTACGTGAATGCATAACCAGAAATTTTCTGTTTTATCAAAGTATGCCAAATCACTCCTGACATACTGAAGTAGAAACTAAGTTTAACGATTCTTCTTTTGATTGGAAGACACTCTGAGGTGCCTTGACTTTGAAATGGTGTGCATCTCTGGCTGTTTCTGATTTTATTGATGTAATACTTTCTCTTATAGCCAATCTGTTTAGCTTCATACAACTCTGACAACATTGCAACAGAGACTTGCTAGCATTTCTCCAAAGTCCTTCAAGTTTCCTGTGATTTAAATTTCTTTAGTTTAGTAAAGCTATGATAGAGATGAAGGCTTCCAAATGAAACCTGAAAATGTCTCAAAGCCTCCCAAGAGGCATTCCCAAAATGGGAGGTAGTAATCATGCAAGTAAGTACAAGAAATTGAAAGCCTTTTTTCCCCTTAATATTCAGCTACAAACTCTTTGTATTTCTGACTCTAAAAGCAAAAAGCAACTCTGGCCTTCTTTGTACTTAAGTAGAGCAACTCTATTGTGAAGCAGGAGGTAGCACTACTTGGCCAGTGGGTGAGAACTGTCACAGTGCATGGAATGTTTCCAGATGTTAGCATAATGTACAGTAGACTAAGAACCAACTCGTTGTTACATTTGGTTTCAATACTTTTGTTTTGTTCCCTGCAACAGACGGTTTTCCTCCTTGACAGGTTCCTGTTTCTCCAGGATGCAGAACCCTTACCTCCAAGGTACAATCTCCCATTCCTTGAATAGGCTTCTTTTTAACAAGCTAAAACAGACATAACTTGGGCACTCTTTCAGCCAGAGATGACAAAATGTGAAACTGAAGGATATGGAAAGTTACTCAAAGTTGGTTTGGTAGAAGACAGTGCTACATAATGAAAGCAAATGTACAGATTGAAGTCCTAAAAGAAATCCGAGTGTGAAGATAAAAGAACATGAAAGATAATAAATGTAGAAGTGATACACCACCTAATAGTGTCCTGTCAGGGAAGAAAGATAATACGATCACTTACAGAGCACCCCTGAGCCTCGATAGGTACTTGACCTATAGTTTGCAGAGAGACAATCTTTTTGTTTCATCTGGCTCATATTAAAAATAGGGAAAACAAAACCAGCATTTTTTCCCCTCACTCTCACACAGATGGTGGAAAAATCCATGCAATTTTTAACTGTCTGAAATTCTTTAAAGCAATATAAGACAGAAAGAATTATTAAATCACTTTTCCATTTCATATAATGAAAAACTGCACAACCATGGTGGGGTTGGAACCATTAATTTTGGAGCAAGTGGGAACTCCTATTGGTCCCGCAGGCAATCAATCACCTGGCCGGCCTGGGGCCCTATCTCTGAAGCTTTCTTGGTATAGAAAAAGGAAATTTAGACAATAATAAAACTAAAGTCAACTCCTCATAAGCATTTGTGTAATTCCATTCTTGAGATCCACGTAGCATATTTTTAACACAGATGACATACATGTGTGTTTTTAAAAGAGGATGTATGAACATTCACTCAATCGTGGTTTTTCTCCTTTCATTTATTAGGACATCAGGAATTGATCATATCTCTTCTTTTCCTTAAAATTTTACTTCTGCATTTGGACTCCACTGCTAAAGCTGTTTAATGGGATTTAAAGCAACTGTCCATACTAGGCTGAGGTTTGAGGATCTTGGTTCAAAGCCCTTGCCAGGTAAGAAATTCCATAGACATATCTTCAGTTAACCACCAAAAGTCAGAAGAGGAGCTATGGTAGAATATCAGCCTGAAGCATAAAAGCTCAAGCTCTGGAACAGTGCCCAGGTCCAGAGTTCAAGTCCCAGTACCAGAACACATGGACATGCATACTACACATGGCTCCAAAATTTCAGTCCTTCCACAAATAAGCTATTTGTTTTTCATGGTCTGCACATATGCTGAGTCTCTCAATTCCAGTAGCAGAAAGGACTTAATGGATAGATCCTGCTATAGGATTTTATGTCTTGGTGAGGAGAGTAGCCAGGTATCAATAATCATCTAACCATATATAAATAATCACTTTATGATATCTTATTTCCCATCACAAGGAAAATTTTCTTTATGCTAATGATGTCACTGACAGTTGCTTAGAAACAAAGAATACTCTGGCTCATCACAAGGCCCTGACAATAGCTGATGTCTCTAGAGATATTGCTAACACGCCTACCATGTAAGATCTGCACACATCTGTGAGAGGAAAGCCAGGAAGATGCACTGTAGGTTTCTACTGAGTCTCCTTACAAAGGCATATGCAATGTATATGCCTTGCTGGCTGTGTGGGATTGGAGGTCCCCAGGGCAAGAGCAAAATTCCTGTTATCTTAAATGGACTCTGAATCATACCACCTGTAACAGTTTGGATCCTGAATGTCCCCTAATGTCCTAGGTATTAAAAAGCTTATTGCTTAGGGTGGTGCTATTTGGAGGTGGGACCTTTAGACCATTTGGGAGCATGTTCTAGAAAGGAATTGTGGGGCCTCATTCTCTTCCTCTTTTACACTCTTCCTTTTTTACTTTGGATTTCTGGCCATGAAGCGAATGTACTCTACACTTCCTCCATGGGGTGCTGCTTCATCACAGGCCTCAAAAAATATTAATCTACGACCACTGAAACCATGAGGCAAAGTAAACCTTTCCTCTTCGTAAGTTGAGTATTTCAGGTGCTTGTTATGCAGTAGTGGGAAGCTGACTTAACGTTCTCTGGTCCTACATTTAAGACATGGTCATTAGAAGGATGTGGCTGACTGGTAATCCTTCCTGAAGGACAGGTTTAACTTTGGTCACAGAGAATGAGAAAGTTAGATCAAGGAAGGCTTGAAGGAGAACTTTGGGTTGGGAGAAGAGCCCTGGTGCTTGATATCATATGTCATAGAAGGTAAGGGTGGTGAAGATTGTATAACTTATTCCACAGGAGCTTTGGCACAAACCCACACTGAAGCTGTCTCACCACACAGTGAAACAACATTTGTTGTCTAAAGTTGTAGAGTGATGGGGAGAAATACCAGAGAAAGATAAACATTGTCAGAGGGAAGACCCCTACTGTGCTTGAAAGAGTAGTTTGTTGAGCTGTTAGGTGTGAGACCCCGAGCGTCTAGAACCTTGAGAGATAAGGTAGTGAAGGAGATAAATTGTCCTACTTGCTAAAGCCGAAGTGTAGCCAGCCAGCCATAACCCCAGTGGATTACTTTCTCTATTTGAGTGGATGTTAATGTTCTCTTTGACAAGGCAAGAGGATAGATATTTCTGGTTCTAAATCTGACTAAAGAAAAGCAAAAAATAGATGTGCAACTGGACATGGATCCTACACCAGAGCATGATGTTTCTCGAGGACCAAGAAGGGTGGGACACTAAAGATTTCATGTTGAAAAATATAAGAAAGGAGCCCTAGAAAAAGGGCTGCAGTGCCCCTCTCTCCTATCCCTTTAGAAGACAGTTGAAACTAGGTAAGGCTCTTCAGGAATCCTCAATCACACTAGCATTGAGAACCACAGTGGGTTATTTAAGGAGTACCATCTTAGATTTGGTTATTAAAGGAAAGAGTAATCTGGAGGGTCAGTTATGTGATGGACACTTGGTACATGGACTAGGCCATCACTTAAAGTGGAAAGAAGGCACCAAGGAGACGATGCCAGAGCCTAAATCAGGTGGGACCAATGTCTAACATGCGTTAGACTTGTTCTTGTCCTGGCTTTCTTTTAGGGCTACTGCTGAAACGAATCTTAGGAACAACAGTGTTTTCCTAAAGGGACAGGCATTTTACTGAACTCTCTTCTGAAAGTATATAATCTTGAGGGTCTGAGAAAGGCATAAAAGATATTCCCTCTCAGAAAAACATTTACATCTAAATATCAGCTCTTAGTCAATTTAAAGCACCCTGTTCATCTTTTCAGTGTGTATTTGACAAGCAGTTATTTCTGGAGTGATTCAGGTACTGGGAGTATAAAGGTGACAAAACATTGTCACTGACCTTGAGGAACTTTTTTTTTAAAGGGGAAAAGAGACAAGAAAGGTCCAGGGTGTGATGCAGCTAGATGTGATAGGGACATAGCTTTAGATTGAGGCTAGGATACAGCATAAGCTTTCTGGATGTTGGTGGTAAGGGAGAGTTTGCTGTTGAAGGAAGTTACAGTCCAGGCTGGGTGCATGGCCAAGAAGGAATGTAGGGAGAGGAGGAGTTTTCTCCCAGACTGCTCTCTGTGCCAGAGGGGTGGGGAAGGAGGAGGTCATCTATCAGAATCCTGTGGGGCTACCTTCTCATCCTGATTTTGGTCATCCTGTAACAACCAGCCTCTCTCTGGGACATCTCAGGCCCAACCTGCACTACCCTGAAATAAACACAGGCTCTGGCTGTCTCCATCTTGGCACGTGGAGCTTACAGAGACAAATGAAATCAAGAGCCAAAGCCACATTGGAGAGTGCTTCTTTTTGTGCCTATTATTCTGGGGTGCTGAGGAGACACTAATCCACAATGATCTGGAGCCTTCACACCTGCCTGCAGCCGCCATTGCTGCAGCTCCATTGTGCTTTCTGCTGATGCAGGTGCAGGCGAACATTTCTGCCTTTGCTTGCAGAGAAAGATAATCACTTCATGGAGGAGATTTCACAGTTCTTTGAATTGAGTTGCATGTTTGTTCTGGGTTATTTTTTTTCTCCGTTCCCTAATATAACACACGTTTGCTATTGAGTAAATATTGATCTGGCTGCCGTCAGCATTAGTGGTGGGAGATGCTGAAAATCAGCCAGCTAATCATCCCGCTTTCTGGGACGGAGGTGAGTGTGGCATCACTGCTGTGGTGGTGGGGTGGGAGGAGGCGCTGAGGTCACACCACAGACAATTCAATCAGCCATCTGTAATTACTAGGTTCATTTCAGCCCCTTATAGAAGAGGAATCAATCCTGATTGACACCATTTCTTCTTTGAATAGCTATAAGTGAGTTTATAATTTAGATCAACTGAAGATACATCAGAAAGGAACAACTTGCCTCTTTCCTCTCTGTTTGCTGCTTTGTTCTTTGATGGGATGAGAGCTGGCTGCAAATTGATGGCAGGTCATTTAATCATGTATTGAAATCTTCATGAATTAAAATGCCATAAATGATATGATAGCAATTTTGATCAAAGTTGAGCTCTAAATATATATGAATTTCCCCCTCCCCCCACACAAATATTACCAGTATCATTAAAGATACTGGGACTCTGAACCTGTTGCTTTTATATTGTGATAGTGATATAATGTGGTTTTGTTTTGTTTTATTTTTGCTGGTCCAGGGTCTTGAACTCAGGGCCTAGGCACTATTCCTGAGTTTCTTTTGTGTAAGCAATTGCAATACCACTTGAGCCACACAGCTTTTCCTGAGAAGGAGATAAAAGTCTCATAGACTTTTCTACCCAGACTGGCTTCCAATTGTGATTTTCACATGTCAGTCTCCCGAGTGGCTAGGATTACAGGGATGAGCAAGCAGTAGCTGGCAAGTGACTCACTGTTTTATTTCGAGAACTTGTGAGACATAAGATCCTTTACTATGAATGTTTCCATTGAAGCCTCACTTCATTTGACCACATCCTTTCCTATCTCAGTCTACAGAGGGTCCTCACACTGTTTCAGGCAATTCACAAGTGAGATAGCTCTAACAGCAAGTACTTCCCTTGGTGGAGCCAAAACAGTTTCCTTACTTTCAATCCTAATTATTTTTCTGAATTTAAGATCTCAGGAAACAAGGACACAAGGAAACAACAAGGAAAGATCTTGAACGTGAATTATTACAGCTTCTCTCTTTCCTTTCCTGACTCCATTTTAATGCCTATATTTCTCTTTTATATCTGATTTAATAGTCATTCAGCCTAAAACTTCAAGGAATGTTGAAGAACTTACTACCAAAGTATTTCTTCATTTTTTTGTGTTAATTTAGGCAGTCCTTGAATGGAGACTTGCCTTTTGTCTGAATTTATCAGAATTAGAAAGATGGCATATAATTGGAGATTTGGAAGTCAGTTTTTACAATGTTCTGTGGTGGTGTTTACCTTCAAATTGAGCATCCTTGAAGACTCTCTAGAGGAAAGTATCTAAATACATGGATGGATGAAGAGGCACATTTTATTTTATTTATTTATTTTGGCCAGTCCTGGGCTTGAGCTCAGGGCCTGAGCAGTGTCCTTGGACTTTCCCAAGGCTAGAGCTCTACCACTTGAGCCTCAGCACCACTTCCGGCTTTTTTCTATGTCTGTGGTTCCAAGGAATCGAACCCGGGTCTTCATGCATGCTAGGCAAGCACTAGACCAAACTCCCAGCCCCAGAAGAGGCACATTTTAAGCCAGATGGACTTATTGGTTGAGGAAGGCAGGACGAAGACTCCTGCTGTTTCAGGCAATTGTTCGGCACTTCTTCAGCCTCATCTTATTCCAACCCTTTTCTCTTCTGCATAACAAATACATTTCTTTTTGTTGTTGTTATTGCTATTGTTAGAATAGGGGGAAAAAGTTCTCATTCTCTGTAGGAAAGTATTGCCTATAAAGGTCCGTAGTCGATTTCAACAATAATCTGAGTAGAGTTCTGGAGGCCAAGAGAATTCAAGAGCAAAGAGCCAATCAATTATCAGATTCTTAATGAGGGCATCTTCCCGATGCACAGATGGCTGTCTTCTCATTGTATTCTCCTATGGAATAAAATAAAATTGTTTTTCACATGCCTCTTCATATAGGGTAAATAATTCCAAACATGATGGGATGGCTATACCTTCATGTCCTAGTAACTTTCCCAAAGCTCTCTGCTCAACATATGATTATATTGAGGATTAGAATTTCAACATATAATTTTTTGATCCATATAAACATAGAGTCAATAAGAATGAGGATATATAATGTTTGAGAAAGGATCACAAAGGCCTGTCTTTCATGGTACTTGTTTAGCTGCAAGTAATAGTCTCAGATCCCTTTACAATTACTAACTCATAAATGAGATGTAGTTGGAAAGTTAAGTAGGATCCCATGACATGGTTAGCAAAGAAATGTCATTGCATCTTAATTTCTTAATTCTAGGTCCTAGTCTTTTTGCCTTTGGGCAGACATTACATCTTGTCTTTGATGTCACCCCCATCCCTTGGTCCCTGGCACTGGGATCTAGTCTAACCCACCATCCCCATCCAGTTTCTCCTATTGTCATTAGCTAGTATTTCATCATTCCAGTGCTGCACCTGCCAAACTGGAATGTTTCCCAAAGGTCCATGCATTGAATGAGAGTCTCCATCTAGGAGGAAATAGAACTTTGAAGAGCCAAGGCCCAGTGAGAAGTTTTTAGGTCATTATGATCATATCCCAGCTCAAGGTTTGGGGACTCTAGTTACTCTCTCTTCCTCATCCCCAGCCAAAAAATGGATAGTTTTTCTCTGCCATGCAACCCCACCATGATGCTCGACCTTGCCTAAAGCAACAAGGCCAATCAATCCCCTTTAGAGGGAATCTTTAAAAACTGTGAGCTAAAATAAGTCCTTTTTTTCTTAAAAGATGATTATTTAAGTCATGCATTATAATGATGGAAAGTTAAATAACAGAGATACCTCTAAACTCAATAACCATTACCCAGAATGGGCACTAAGACTCTTGAGGGTGAAGAAATTTGAACAATCACATCCATGTCCTTGCACAGTGTATCTCTTGGGCCTGCTTTAGAACTTAATCTCCTGGGAAAGCCATGTTACTATTACCACACTGCCAAGCAGAGGAAAAATAGGTTCAATTTCACTGTGAAAGAATGTTGCACTTGTATGTAGCTTGAGTCACCTAATGTGAACAGATTACTCTTAAAGAAAGGACAAACCATGTCTCCATGCAACCCAATTGTATTCCTGGGCATGCTAAGAGACTCCATTTCCAGGGTTTCTTGGTGAGCCATTAGGATATATGTTCTCTGTTCCTAAGGTTTCACGAACTAGTGAGTGAGGAGGGAAATGCAAGGTGATTTAAGTATACCACGCACAAGTTCTACCTGGAAGGGAGTATTGACAAGAAAGGAGACTATGCAGGGTTAAACCTTAGGCATTGTCTCTAGCTGACAAAGGCAGTTTTGGAACAGAAGCCATGATATGCAGGAGGGTGTCACAAGAAAGAAGTAGTGAGTATCAGGTTTTTGGGCTGAAGGCTGAAAATAACAATAGCATGGCAGTTGCTGCTCTTATCAGTCAGAAGAATGGAGATCAGTATGAGAATGGAAAGGAATGCATGGAAGATGTGAACCTATGCTGACATTTGCCTTTGTGGTACCTGAAGTAAACCTTGGGTCAAGATTGCCTGCAGAATGACATGGGACAGAGCATGACACACTGGGCAAGTTTCCTCAGTGCTCCCTAAGGTAAGCATTATGCGGAAATGAGCTTTATTGATTCCAAACAAGGCGAGATAGAAATCGGTAATTAGTGTTTAAGGGCAATGAGAATAATCTCCGGATGGCTATTGTTGCTCAGTGGAGAGAGGTAGGTTCGAAAACCACGTTCATATCTTAGATTGGCTGAAGTATTCGTTTCTGCAAGGGAGTGGCGGGATGGTAGAAGTGAGACATGTCATGCCAGATGGGACCTGGAGGCGGTTCTATGTACATTGGTTACTGTGGGCTCTCTCCAGCTTTTTTCAAGGGGCCAAGTCAAGGTTTCGCTCTCATCAGGAAGCAGGTGTGCAGCCAGGTGCCTGTGGTTCCCTAGGGCTCCTGCAGCTTCACACTCTCAATGGAAACTACTTTGCCCTTTGGCCACTTTTGACCGTTCTCTAGCAGTAATGAGATGGGCCAGGCTCATTCAGGTGAATGTGATCCCCAGTGAAGGCCCTTTAGGACATTCACTTGAATGAGTCCAGGTTGATGTTTGTAGCACAGGCTAGGTTTCTCCCAATATATCTTCATGCCTGTCATCTTATCTCATCTTAAAACAATCCTAAAGCACATATTGTTGCCAGATTGTTATCCCCATTTTAGAGAGAAGGAAATGGAGTCTCCTAGACATTTAGAAACTTGCATGGGACTATGAAGCAAAAGGATAGCATAATTAATAAAAAATAGAAATAAGATAAACTTCATGCCTTCTTATTTCTAGTAATACATAGCATTCTTTTCTCATCTACTATTGATAAAATTGTTTTGATTTATAGCTCAATTTAGATGGAGTTCCTGCTTTCTGATTAAATAATGACAAGTTGCATACTTATATTTGCATACTACTTTACTTCAAGATTTTGAAATGACTGAAGACATAGCAGTGTCTCCAAAAATACAGTAAGAATGAGAAGCTGCGTGTACAACCTAATGATAAAAGATGTTTTGGATATGAGGGAGATATTGGTGGAGTACAGTTGTTGTAGGAAATGGTTGTGGAAGGAATGGTCAGGGAGGAAGTGTTGTTGGTTGTGGTTGAGTGGTGATGAGGTTAGAGATGGAGCTGCTAGAGATAGTGATGATGGTGGCTGCTAGTGAGACAATTTCAGCAAATGGAGAATAAGGATCAGAGCAATCCTAGTCCAGAAATAAAAGAGAAAGGTGGAAAGGGAAACTGGAGTCAGAATAAGCAAAAGAAAAAATGAATTTTGTTCTATCTTTTGTCATTACTGAGGTATGAGATAGATTGGGGTCTTAGTAGCTCTGGCCAATGGGAACTGCTCTGAGTACAGTAGTGTGTGGTGATAGATCAAGCACATTCAACCTGACCACACTGAATGCTTTTAACAATCCATCTAGGCGTCTACCACCATCCACACTGCACAGAAGAAAAAGAACAGAGAAGCTTCTAAGTAATGGCCCAACATGCTGTACGTTGAGAGGGATAGACTCAGGATTCTGATTGTAGCTTGTCCTCAGTTATTGAGCTTTGGAGAACATGACAGAAAGTGACTTGTATGTACAAGGCTGTGCAATATTTAAAGCCTAGGTGGCAGGATTTTTCTTGCCTTTCCTTCTGGATTATGAGACTTCCTTGCCATGTTTTGGATATGTCTCTTTATCTTATTTTTTTTTTGCCAGTCCTGGGCTTGAGCTCAGGGCCTGAACTCTGTCCTTGGACTTTCTCAAGGCTAGAGCTCTACCACTTGAGCTTACGCACCACTTCTGGCTTTTTTCTATGTATGTGGTACTGAGGAATCAAACCCAGGTCTTCGTGCATGCCAGGCAAGCACTCTACCACTAGGCCAAACTCCCCCTGGATACGTCTCCTATAGGCATTAAAGACAAGCTACCTGTGATGGTGCTATTTGGAAGTAGTGGAGGCCTTAGGGGGTGGGACCATATTCCTGGGAATGTACACTGGAAGGAAATGTGCCACTGCACTTCTTCCTGTATTCTTTATTTTTATCTTGAAACAGAAATGAGTTTAATCTGTTGTTCACCCTTGCCATTGCCATCTGGAGGCCCATAGCACTGGAAACACTCTATCCTGGACTGGAATCTCTCAATGTGAATTAAATATTTGCTTTTTGTGAGCTGTCTTGGATGTTTTATTATAGCAAGGGCAGCTGATTGATACTCTCTGCTTTTAGGTCTGAGGTTAAGAGCAAATGAAGGAATCTAACCAAATCCCCAACATATCCATCTGTAATCTTCATGTATATAAGCAGTAAGTAAAGTAAATGAAGAAACAGCTATTTATGGGAGACTGTGATCTGGATACCATAGATATTCCCATAGTGAGAAAGCTGACTGGAGGAAGGTATGATTATGTTTTTATTTTTCTAATAGATTAACTCAGTTATTATATAATTATAACTCAACAATGATGTCACTCAATTTATTAACTAAACTAATTGAGTGCTTTTTATTTTGTGCTAATGCTGGGGCATTGTCTTTTACACTTTGCTCAAGGCTGGTGCTCTACTGCTTGAGCCATACCTCTGCTCCTGACTTTGGGTAATTGAAGATAAAAGTATCATGGACTTCCACACCTCCACACGCTTTTTCTTTAGATTATTTAATTTATTGACTGTAATTTATTTATTTTTAAATTTTTATCATAAAGGTGGTGTACAGAGGGGTTACAGTTACCTAGATAAGGTCATGAGTACTTTTAATCCTTGGAATACATACAGCCTCTTGAGTAGCTAGGATTATAGTCACAAGTCTCCAGCTCCTGGCACAATCTAGTGCCTTGCTGAAAGCACTTTTGATGTTTCTGCTGCTGTTGGTGGCCTGAACTGTCAACTGATACCCACATGGTTGGTCAGTGGCTCTGAGGCCCACTTGGGTGGCATAGGGGTCTCCGGGTCCTGTTTGGTGGCTTTTCCTCGCCTCTACTGCAAATGCTTGCTCTCCCCACCCAAGCAAGCAGGCTGTGTTCCTGACACACTGGCTTTCACGCATGCCTTTGTGATTAGTACCCTTCCCCCGCCTGTTCTCAGCACATATGGACCTGGCATCTATTTTCATCTTTGGCCTTTTTTTTGGTGTCTTTTGCTCTGTTGCTTTCATTAATACACTCTTTCACATCTTCATTTTCTTCTCCTTCAGAGAGAGTATGAAGGAGGGGTTGCCTGCTTTGCTGTCATCTTTAAGTTCCCTCCAGGCCCTTTGTCATCAGGAGATGCCTTCTACTCAGTGCTGGTGAAATTGTGGGCCCAAGACAGACAGAGGTTGAGTATGGATGAGGCTGAGTGTCTGTGGCTATGGTTTAAACAAGGTCATCAGCTCCGACTTCCGCCTCGCCTCATAAAACACCACTACAAAAACATTTAACTCATGGAGTGAAAATGTCCCTTCAATATGTCAGTTTTCACTGTGGAGAAGAGAGGGTGTGAATGCAATTATAATGAATGATTTCAGAAAAATTAATATAGCCTGGCACTTACACCAGAACCTGAGACAATAGGAAATGTGCTCCTTTCAATTTTTTTCTTCCTTCTTTCCAAAGTGGAAGTAAGTCCATACACTCTTACAGGAAGCAGCAGGATTGGAGCATGTGGCAAATATGTTTGTACTTAGTGGACTACAGGAGTAAGGATTTTTTTCTTTTTTTTTATCCTTCATCACTGTTTATAGGAATGTCAATATTGAGGGATTTTTAGCATTAAAAAGGCCTCTCAGATTGTAAAGTTGCTAATAAATTTTTTATGTGGTAACAATGCCACTTGTAGAACTTGAACCATAACCTCAAATGTAAGCTTTTCAGGGGCAATAGCTGCAGTAGAGTTCCTACAGGATCATTCCAGAAGCAAATACATGCAGCTTTCGTCAGAACAGATTACAGACCTATTTCAGACCCGCAGTGGGAGAATGGTGGGGGGAGACCCAGGCATTGCATGAAGTCCAAAATGGTGAGTAGGTTAACAGTGTACTCAGCTGACCTTTACACCTTCAGTACTTCTTTGTCGCTTAGCACTTTCCAACTGCCTGACATTGCCTACCTCACAACAGTTAATTGTCACAGTTAGAAAGTTTGATTGCAGTGGCTCAAGCTATGTAATTCTTAGCTATTTGGGAGGCTGAGACCTAAGAACCATGATTTTGAAGCCAGCCCAGGCAGGGAAGTTTGTGGGACTTTTCATTTTCAATTAACCAGCCAAAAATGAGAAGCAGAACTTGTTTCAAAGGATAATACACTCCCCATGGGCAAAATCAAATGAACAATCAAAAACAAAAACAAAAACACAATGCACAAGTGAGCTCAAGGCCTGAGTTCAAGCCCCAGTGCCAGAAAGTACCCATGCATGAACACATGTGAGTGCACACACACACACACACGCACAAATTAAAGGACACCTGTCAGAACTTAATGGTGCATCTTTTCTTGCTCCTGGGCTTTGATAATCGCAATGCTCTGGCAATGACCAAGACTGCCTGCCGATCTGAGCTCACATTTTAATTATAGCAGAGAGCATACAAGCAAAACATATTTAAACAAAAGCATTTTTCTAGGAATGTTCCCATTTGCAAAGGGGTTTCAACTCAGAATGTGCAAAGCAATAAAATGAATTTTAAAATGACTTTTATTGACCTCAAAAATTATGAGCTAAAAGCACTTGAGTTCATTTAAAAAACAATTTTATTGAGTTAATGGTGAGTATAAAGAATTAAATCAATAAAAACCCTACTTGCCATTAAGTTCAAAAACAGTGAAGGCATTTTATTAACTGTGTTGTTTTAAACTCAACAGTGTATGTTTCGCTCAGTAATTTGGTTCTCTCTTTTACTTTTCTCTCTAACCTCAGCCAATTTGCTGAGCTTTTATTCCCCTCAATGAGTGCTTTAAAAATTGTGAGTGTGGAGCCAGGCATACATTTCAGTAACCTCAGCACTTGAGGTGTGAGCAGGAAGCTCATGAGTGTGAGGCCAGCCTGGACTAATAGCAAGATCATCTCAAAACAAATTGTATGTGTATATAAGTAGATATGACTGTAATTCATACTGGATATAGGGTAGTATACTTGACTGTGCTGCTAGGCCTGTCCCATATTAATCATGACAGTTCTATGTCCTTCACAACCTTCAGGTCTGGAGGTACAAGATCGAAGCCCACGTAACCAGAGAGGCGAGTTCACAGTTACTGAAGGCTTCCTCCTATACCTTTTTTTTTTTGCCAGTCCTGGGCTTGGGCTCAGGGCCTGATCACTGTCCTTGGACTTTCTCAAGGCTAGGGCTCTACCACTTGAGCCTCAGCACCACTTCCGGCTTTTTTCTATGTATGTGGTACCAAGGAATTGAACCTAGGTCTTCATGCATGCTAGGCAAGCACTCTACCACTAGGCCAAACTCCAGGCCTACTTCCTATACCTTTTACAAATCTGTTACAGATAAATAAAAGTGTATCTTTCCAAATGGTAAACATAAGGTCAAAATATGTAGTTGCTGGGTTGGGGAGGGGTTTGGGAGAAGGGCGGAGATAAAAAATTGGTTGATAACAGCAATTTAATCTGATATAAACTAAGACAGCTTTCTTGAATACATCTATTGATAGTGAGCAAATCAAGTATTCTGTGAGTTACTGAATCAACATTGCTAAACCAAGATGTAGACTTAGAGCAGAGTATGAGAAAGACAGTAAATGAAAGAACTTCCAAATAAGAATATCATTTTAAAAATTATAGTAAGTGCTTCTATGAAGAAAGAATAATGGTCGAATCCCAGGCAGGAAACTGAGAGACAAAGCCATGAGTTGGAGTGAACCAGAAGGGGAGTTCAGCAAGACTGACTGGTGAGACAGAGGGGGCAGCTTTGGGGAGACCTGAGTTAAATGAATGAAGAAGATGCTGGTGAAGGGACCAAGTCTCTCCTTGTTGCTTCTATTGTCCTCAGGTATTTTTTTTCTCAGCTCGGCACTTAGATGCCCTCTTTGCCCAGGCACTGGGATTGACACTCCAGTGAGACAGCCTTGTAATGCCAAGCTTGGCTCTCATCTTTTCCCTGCTGCAAGGTGCTAACTACAGTGCCAAGAACTACCACTGCCTTGGGGACCTTTCCCCATTACATTTTCCTTACTTAACAGGCCCTCTCAGTGTCTGCTAGAACCCAGCCTGAAAATGAGAAGAAGCTGGACAGTTAATAGCAATCTAAGCAAATGGGAGTTTTGTATTCAACCAGAAACATTCCCCTAGGATCAGATACAAAATAGTTTATCAGTGAGAACCATGTGTTTATTTTTTGAGTACTTATGTTCCAGGCACCATAGCATGTACTTATTTTTGCACATGATTCCCCCACAGTCTATTGAGATAGACATTATTATGACCTCATTCTACATCTATGGAAAGTAAGACTCATAAGGGCAGAGAGTTCCTCAAGGTCCACTGAGGAGAAGTAGCAATTGGGCTGGCCAGCTCTTACCACATCTGTCATGCCAGCCTCCTAGCCCTGCCCCGAGCCATTAGTGAGTGTGAACTCGATTTCATTAAGAAATGCTACAGTCAAACCATCCCGTGCTAGTTACAGGTCTGGTTTACTACAAGTAGAATAGCTTCATTTGTTGGACCCAAAAGAAGCAAATTCTCAGATAAGAACTTTGACTGCAAAAGCAGCTGATCTCAGTAGGTCTAGGGAATAAAATCAGTGTCTGACTTTTGACATACATCCCAAGAACCCGGGGCTCTGTACACAACCCTCGGATGATGTGGTAAAGATGGTTTCTGAGGAGGACTGGCCCTTGCAGACCTTGCAGCTCTATACTGCTTCAATGGATCTTCTTTTCATCTCATCAGGACATTGCGGGTATAATCTGCCCACCCTGGATCACACATGGGAAGGAGTCATTCCTCTAGAGCATGCCTTTTATGGAGAGATGAATTCTTAGCGCCAACTCACCTTCTCCACTGAGATTCCAGTGCCAACCCACTGGGTGGCATTTTGAATCTGACACTTTTTTGCCCTATTCCTTGTAAGTACACATCTTTCTCTAACCCTACGGGCAGAGTTCACAGGTTGTGTTGTTTCTGTTTCCTGGGGGCTGCCAGGCATGAAAGTGTAAGCACCAGAAAGATAATGCTCTACAACTAAAATTGTCTCCTGAGTTCCTTTCCCGCGAGGCGGCCTCTTGTCAGGAAGTAAGATGAAGCCACAGCCCATAACGACAGTTTTGGAAGAGGTCTGTCCTGGGTTTTCCCAGCATATGTATCAGTTTCAGGGCCCTGTGTGGAAAAAGGTCTGAGAGGGAGAGCCCTGACACGCTGTGAAATGTGATAAAGCTGGTTTGGTTGGGGGCGCCCATGCTTTGTGACACCTGCCCATGTGTTACACGGATGTTGTTACACAATTGTCTGGGAATTCACATCCTTGTGTGTGCAATGATGCCAACTTACCCCAAAGTGGGTGGGCATCCACTAGGATGGAGGAGGCAAAGCAGCTTGTATTTCCCCTTTTTGGCTATGCAGAACTCCCATATCCACCAAATGACACGCTAAGAGAAATGATTAGGACACAGCAAAGCTGCTGATTTTTCTGATATACTTAGCCTGAGCTCTCTAAAATCCAGATCACTAGGGATTTCCTATGTCCTTGTCATCTTCACAGAAAATTCTAACCAATTTTGAAGCTCAGGAGAGGAAGTTCTCAACTGTTCCTGAAAATCCTTTCTAGTGTTAAAAAGTTATGAGGAAATGACTTGAACAACTCTTTAACAGGATCTGGCTGACGACTCTGTAGCATACACACTCGTGACTAGCAAGCAACCCTCGATAGAACAACATGGGTGAATCTCTAAAGCAAGCTGAGGTGGTGTGATTCTGGAACAGCCTGAGCATTGGGAAAACCTTGCAGTGGAGAATGTTTTACAGTCTTGGGAGTATCTAATGGGTCTCCGTGGCTGGGGTCAGAGTGCTGGCAAAGTTATCATTGTGTGGGACCTGCATCTTTGTCTTATTTAGAGCAGTTTTGATCTATTGGATACACTGGGGTTTATTTAGTTCCTTGAAAACTTAATACACACTTGGGGAACAACAATGTTTGACTATGTTAAATTAGAAGTGATAGAGTTAGAATAAGAGAATTTTAGGGCTTGTCTGCTCTGTGCCCAGCACAACTGGCTTGTGAACTCTTGAGATGGAAGAATCTCAGTGTCCTTGTCATCCCTTTCCCGGAGAATGCACACAAGCACAAGAACTCATAACTCAGGGACATTTGTAAACTTCCCAAAGTCTACCCCAGAGCCACTAAAGCCCATGCACCTTTAGTCCAGAACTTCTGCTTTGGAGAAAAGGGAGCCTACCATCTCTTCCAATCACAAAACCGTTTTCCCAAGTGTATCAGTTATCCACTACTGTGAAACGAACCACCACAACCCTTCATAACGTGGAACAATTACATTCCATCACTCCTCACAGTTCCAAAATTTGTCTCTTGGTTGGGTTCAGTTAGATGGCTCTTCAGTTTCTGGTGGTGTCGACCAGGGCCACTCATTTGGTTGCATTCACCTGGGAAGACATTCAGCTGGGAATGTCTTCAGTTGCTCTTTCCTACTGGTCTAGAGACTGAGTATTGACTGCCATGGACTGTCAACATAAGGTGCTTTAGCTCTCCTTCACAAAGTCCCCCTGAGCCCCCCTCCATGGTTTTGTGTGTGTGTGTGTGTGTGTGTGTGTGTGTGTGTGTGTGTGTGTGTGTGTGTGTGTGTGTGTGTGTATGTTTGTGTCTGTCCCTAGGTGTTAGACTTAGAACTGTCATTTTCATCACAATCAGATTTTGTTGTAATAAGTTACAGAAGATAGACTAGATTCCAAGGTAGAACCAAGCACTGTGGCACATTCAGGAATGACAGGCGGACGGTGGACTGATAGCTACCTCTGTGGACAATTCCACACACTCTTCCCACAAAATGCAAAAAGACTTTTCAAGTTTGAGAGTAACTCCCACGGAACCTATAGTGAGTTTCTAGCATTTCCATTCTTTGAAGGATCTGTTATATAGGTAGATTACATGTAATGTATCTCTCTAAAATCAATCATCTATCTATCTATCTATCTATCTATCTATCTATCTATCTATCTAAATAACTATCTCCATGAAGATACACAAATGGTAGGTGCACTTTTTTCTCCTTCCAGCCTGCCAATTCCTGATGACAACTTTACTGCATATTTTAGATTTCAATGTACAGTTCATGTTTCATTATTTTCTTCCTAGATTTAAGCATCTGTCTTCTTTGACAAAGAGAAAGCTCTCTAAGGAAAGGAGCCACTACTTTTTCTTCAGGAAGTAGATATAACTCTAAATTGGAACAGCCATTTGTGTGACCCGTTACAAATATGGCACTTGAGAGGAAGAACCAGACCCGTATTGCTCCTCTTTCCCCCACAAATGATAAGGCAGATAGGTTTTAACATCTATACACACCTTCCATGCATATTCTCCTTTATGTGGATGTCTGACTTACACTTGTTTTATCATGCCTGTCTGCTTATGACATCATAATAAGGTGTTTCCCATTGGTTGGAGTAGGGAGAAATAAAATTAGGTCACTCAGCAAATACTCCCGGGAACTGCTAACCTCACTTCATGTCAAGAACATTTCCCTTCATTCTGATGCCCTAGCTTGACCCATTATAGGTCACAATCCTCCCACAGTTCTCAGGATCACAGAAGCACACAGAGAGAAAACTAGAAAATGCTTTTGAAATTGTTGTATAGTAGTTTCAACTCTGATCCTGCTAGTTCTTGAGCCCAAGTGTTGTGGGGAGCAATGGGGACACTCAGGCACAAGAAAGTGCTGAGTAGACTCTGTAAGTCAAACTCTATACTTTGTAATTAAGTTACAACTTTTAACTTCTCCTAGAATATGCTTACCCTTGATCTTTCATGTAAAATTTATGTAATAATAATAATAATAATAATAAATGATGCTAAAAGCCAAAGTTGAAAACCACAGCTCTAATCCAAGTTTTTCCTCCATACACATATACACCAACTGTCCCTAGAGGCCAGCATTTAGAGAAGTTGCCAATTGTAGACATAGAATTCAAGTTTCTGGATTCTGGTTTGCTGCAGTTAACCATCCCTGGATCACTGGATGACAGATAGGATCCATTCAGGCTGAAGAAGGACACTAAAGGCTTCAGTACCGCTTTGCTTTGTCTCAAGAAACCTTTTGATTTGCCTGGGATCCCGCCTTTGCTTTGCTGGACTTGGTTGTGCGGCAGAAGAACGATTATTGCAGGATTATCCTGGGCTGTGGAATGGTCTCTAGAGCCTGCTGGAAGCTTCTTTTGCTAGCTCAGCTGTTTCTCTGCCTGCTCTGCCTGGTGATGTCAGCTGCGATGTTCTTTCACTCAAGAATCCCCCCTCCCACTGCTCACCACCTCGGTCTCTCTTTTGGTCCAGCCAGCGATGTCTTCATCTCCTTCTCCCACTATAGGCACCCCCCTCCCTTTTCCTGTTCTTTCTACTTTTGACATCCTTGAGGCTGATAGTGTTTGTCAGGTCTGTCTTTAACTCTGGGAAAGAGCTGGTGGAGCCATCTGTGGGTTTTGGAGAGCATCTCTGCTTGTAATTATTTTTCCTGGAGTCACCCTTGATGAGGCAAGGGCCCATTGTTATGTTATTACCATTTGTTTTCTCATCTTGGAGTGTGACTGGGGTGGGGGCAACAATAGCATGATGCTTCTCAGAAAGACAATAGTTGTTGATTTCTTTACAGACAATTGAATGAAGAAGCTGTTCCCAGGATGATGCTTGGCTTAATCCTTTACACCATTTGGCTTCAGAGCTCCCCACAATGGGGGTAAGATTTTCGTCACTTCTCCTCATCTCAAATGTCAGGGAGCTGTCAGAAGCTGGGCAAAAATGGAAAATGGGCACTTTCTCCACATGGGCAGGAAGTCCTTGTCTCACAAGTAATGAGCAAAGATGAAATCATCCGGAACCCTCTAAAGCCTTGGTAATTTGAGCTAATTTTCTCGAAGGTCAGTGAGATCTACTGAAAGGACTAGATTCGATTAAACCCAGTTCAGGAATTGGGAAAGAACTTGGTGTTACCACAGCAGTAGACAAGGACTTGAAAGCCCAGGTTTTAACCCAAGCATTGCCCTCAACTCAACTGAGTCCCCTGAGGTGTGACTCTTCTCTTTCAATTTTCTCACATCTACAGTATGGTTTTGAACAAATTATCTGTCCAGACTACCATATTTTGTAGTTTATCATTGGGAACATTTGTTAAGCACCAACTTTGGGCAAGGGAAAGGCCTAGGTCTACAGGGCATGCGAAGGAATATATTGGAGCTAGTTCACATGACTAGTTGTGTTCTAAAGACCTGTCCTTGCGTTCCCTTTAAGCACAAGCAGTCACGTATTAGGCTAACTGATCAGTGCCAAAAGGAATTGGCTCTATGTGAATAGAATGGTGGCAATTAGAAAACTATTTGTTAATATGTAAATGATTGCTTATAAAGTGCTTAAAAGGACCCTTCGCTAAATAGGTTGAGAAATCCTCTTGCAATTGCATTGATCCTTTAAAGTTGTTGAGAAAAGAGCTACCACTTTTATTCGTAGGCTGCTGTTATAACTGTTTATGATTTATGCTCTGCCTCTTCCAAAAAAGGATTTGAGGCAACTGAGAGCAGAAAATACATACAAACCATGACAATTAAAAAAATGTTTTAAAGGTGGCAGAGGGAGACAACAGAAAGCAATTATAAAAGGGGAGTTAAGCTGTCTAACTAACTTGAGGTACATTAGCTTCTATACTTGCTTCCCAGGTTTAGTTTCACTTCACTGACTCTCTATATGCAAAGAAGTATACAGAGGATAAATTTCCACAAATACCATCAGGCAATGCTGTGTGCACAGATTTTGCAAACTGGAATTCTTTCCCTTAGGATGAGGCAGAAGGTAGACTGCAGACAAATTATGAGGATATTATGCCATTAGTGTACATTTTCAGTGCTCTTCCAATTATTCTTTCTCTTTTTCTTGCATTGCTAGAGATTGAACCAAGGCTGTGCACATGCCTATGCACATGCCAGGCACTTCCTCTACCAGTGAGCTACATTCCCCAGCCCTACCAAAGTACCAAATTGATTGTTTACTTTTATCAGAAAAATGTCTGAGATATATACCTTTCCAATATTCATTTATATATAAATCACTAATAGTGTTCCACGATTATATATATGTTTATATGTACTATATGTAATAAAATACATAAAAAAGAAATAAATGTGCTGAGACAAAATGAAATGTGTATAGTAATAGTATTTTTCTGTCCAGATTCTAATAGTATGGCATTATTTTAATGATGTGCTTATTTGTAGAACTTCATCTCCTTAATGTTAATTATAAATGAATGAATGAATAACTGAGTAAACACGAAGTGCTTGAAAAGAATGTCAAGAAGGCAAAATACTTCATTTGCAAATGTATCCATCTGTTAAATTTTCATCTATATTTTTATTTAGCATCAACTGTTTGTACAAAGATATTTTATTATAGCATATCAATGTATACATCACATCTGGATCAGAGTCATACCTCCATCAAGTGTAAAAGGCATGTATTACTTAATAAGTGACTGAGAAAATTTCTTCAAATATGTGTGTGTGTGTGTGTGTGTGTGTGTGAGAGAGAGAGAGAGAGAGAGAGAGAGAGAGAGAGAGAGAGAGAGAGAGAGAGAGAGAGGAAGGAAGGAATTTCTTTCATGTTAAAATTTTATTTTAACAGGAATGAATGAGTGTTTGATTAACCACAAAAGCATCATGGCCCAGAGAAGTTGTATCATTTTTGTCAGGATTGTACATTTGCTGTTACCATAATTCCAATTCATTACAGTGATAGTGCAGAGATCTTTATCAATGGATGCCCCAAGGAGGTCCCTGTACTTAAGCTTACTTAGTACCCATGTGGCAGGCAGGCCGAGGTGATTTTAATTCTTATTATCCCACCCCCATCATCTCACTCGTGCACGTGTGTGTGTGTGTGTGTGTGTGTGTGTGTGTGCATGTGTGTGTTTGTGTGTTTTAAATAGATTAGTCAGAGAACACCTTTCTGTTCAGTCAAAGTAAGTAGAGACCCAATGCACTGAGAGCATGGGACAGAAGACTAGGGGCAGGAAAGTAGTCTAGGCAGGAAGAAGAGCTAGTGCAATAGCCCCAGGTGATAAATTGACTGCTGGGCCATTAACACCTTCACTTGATTTCCATGTGTGCAGTAATTTCATTCAACTCTCCAGAGAACTGGAAGAGGCCTTCATCTCTGCCCTGAGGGGTCTTCATCAGCCTACAGGTGTGTTGATATCTATGCTAACATTGGCGTGGCTTTCTGGAAAAACTATTTAGTAATGGAGAAAACACATTTTCTTTCCTACCTTCCTCTAACCCTTTACATTCACAATCACACTCCACCTATCTTTATTTTAAGCACGTTTTGACACAAATGTGGATTCAAGGCTATATATTAACAATTACTCTAGTAGTCTAGGTTGAATAATGATGTGGGGGGGGGCATTCTCTCCTAACACAAACATTCCCAGGGTCCTGGTCTCTAAACAAGCAGATTTTCATGTAGTCACCTCCCTTGATTGTCTGTCTTAAAGATCCATCATCTTTCCAAGATAATGTGAGTGTGGGCTTCGAAAGACAGCTATCTTCTGGGAGCTACCAGGTTATCACTAGAGATTTTCCAAATGCCACCTCAGATTTTGGGACAGTCTATCCTCCTTTAATTGCAACTCTGTTTTTTTGAATGGAAATGAAATGGAATGGATGTTGTGACTTGTGTTTATTTACTCCTTGGTCATGAAATGATGTTAGCAGTTCATGGGTGCCTAAGACCCTCTCCTTTTTGCCCCCAGGAACTTTTGGAAGCCAGTTTTTCTCAATAGTGGCTTGTCCTCCAATGTGTTATTCACATCCCCTAAGGCATAATCCTGATGGGACTACAGAAATCCTGGCTGTCAAGGGTTTCATAGGGTGCTGTTTGGCACAAAGATCCTGTTTCCCTGGATGCAGTTCAGAGGGTTGCCTTAGGATAATAATGAAAACGTAGCCAAAGATCACGAGCTGCTTCCTTATGTTTTTGGAAATGCTGAGTTGTCTGTTACTTTGTGTGTAATGGAAGTACATCCACCCTTTCTCAGCATGGCAGAAGCTGAATTTATGTTCTATTTATGCATCTGAGTTAGGTCAGGAGTGTATCCTCAGTTCCCCAATGAAAAGACCACTTCCAAGGAAACCGGTCCTTGAGACCAGTCTAAAGCTCACTCCATCACCAGTCTCTCTACCAGCTTCCTGCCAGGATGCCCCAGTTCCATATTACCTTCAAGCTGGTTCTCGACATCCCTTCTCTGTACTGGTATTGGAGCTCTTTCTCAGTACGGATTTTCTCCATTCTTAAGGTAATAATCTTCGACTTTCCAGGACTCACAGATTCCCAGACCACATCAAAAAAACATATGCACCTGAAGTTTTATTTTTATGGGACATGGAAATTCCTCACATCTCTTTTGCAGACTTTGGATTCCAGGGTAAGGGGCTGGAATTTAAGTTAACTTAGAAACATTAGCCTTGTTTTCTCCATTTGCAAATCCTTTCAGACTACAGAAAGAATAAGCCCTGCTCAGACTCCTTCTCAAGTCCTGCCTTTCTACAGCTAATGATTTTGTATTGGCTTCCTATTGCTGCTGTAATAAATGACTATGCTGTCTTGAAATAACATAAATACACTATCTGGTGGTTCTAGGGTCAGAAGCCCTAGAGTGTCAGCAGATGCTGTTTCTTTCAGAGGATCTGGGGGAGGATCTGGTTCCTTATCTTTTTTTTTTTTCTTGCCTGTCCTGGGGCTTGAACTCAGGGCCTGAGCACTGTCCTTGGGCTTTCTTAAGACTAGAGCTCTGCCACTTGAGCCACAGCACCACTTTCAGCTTTTCTTTTTTACATTTTTTGTCAGTGGTGGGACTGAGCTCTGAGCCTGGGCACTGTCCCTGATCTCTTCAGTTCAAGGCTACCACCCTACCCCTTGAGCTATAACGACACTTCCAGTTTTCTGGTGGTTAATTGGAGATAAGAGTCTCATGGACTTTAGTGGCAGGGCTGGCTTTGAACCATGATCCCTAGATGTAAGCCTCCTTAGCAGCTAGAATTACAGGCGTGAGCCTGGATTACTTCCAGCTTTTTTAAGCATGCAGTACTGAGGAATTGAACCTGGGTTTTCATGCATGTTAGACAAGCATTCTACCACTAGGCCAAACTCCTGGCCCTGGTTCCTTATCTTTTCTAGCCATTGAGGGTCACCTACTTTCCTTGTCTTGATCCTCTCTCTCTCTCTCTCTCTCTCTCTCTCTCTCTCTCTCTCTCTCTCTCTCTCTCTCTCTCTCTCTCTCTCTCTCTCTCTCCCCCTGTCTCTCTCTCCCCCTGTCTCTCTCTCTCTCTCTCTCTCTCTCTCTCTCTCTCTCTCTCTCTCTCTCTCTCTCTCTCTCTCTCTCTCTCTCTCTCTCTCTCTCTCTCTCTCTCTCTCCTCTCACTTGTGTTTTCTCTGTCACATTTCCTTAGAACCTCCTCAGGTACTGAATCTCCTGCTTGTCTCTTCCCTATAAAAAGGACTCTTGATACTGGGCTCACCAGGTTAATTCAGGATCCATAACTTGAGGACATAAGTCAGTCACATCTACTAAGTCCCTTTTGCTATATAAGTACCAAGTTCACAGGTTCCAGAAGAAAGGATGTGGGTGTCTTTGGTGTGTCATTGTTCTGTCTGCTACACCATCCTAAAGCCCTACCTCCAGGCACTCTCTTTAGAAGACTGAGAATCCAGAAAGGGACGTGGAGCCACCTTCTTCTCAGATACTGTTTCTTCCATGAGAAATCGCTTCTTGCCTAAATGACAACCTTCCTCATGGTCATGTTGCTTTACTATGAGCACACAGTCCCTCTTGTGCCTCCACAGGACAACAAATGTGTGGAAATTCAAATGACAAGGATCCTAGCTACTCAATAAGAATTGCACACATATGCACACACACAACACACACACGCACACACACACGGCAAATAGCATCCTTTCCTCTCACAAGCTAATACTTCAGCACTGGAACAAGAGGAGGCATTAGTAGTTTGGGATTCAGTACATATTTTGTATCTGCTCTTTCTCATTGACAGGGACAGGTGTGGCTTCCTAGCCAGGGAGAAATATTGTGTAACAGTGCTGGTATAACAATATAATTGCAGCAATGTGTTTTTTCACATTAATTCAAATGTCTTTTTGCCCTTCACAATCTTTTCTTTCTTTCTTTCTTTCTTTCTTTCTTTCTTTCTTTCTTTCTTTCTTTCTTGTTTTGTTTGTTGGTCGTGAGGCTTGAACTCTTGGCCTCAGCATTGTCGCTGAGCACTTCAGCTTAAAGTTACTGCCTTACTCCTTGAGCCACAATGACACTTCCACAACCTTTCTTTCCTTTTACCTAGCTGACTGTAGTTGTGGACTGCCAAAACAGTGAAAAGCCTAAGCAAGAAACTAAGCATACCTTTGAACTTTGATGTCCATGCTGCTGGTGAGATGGATTGTGTCTTTACTCCATCTACAAAGGTTGGCCTTGATGATGAATCTGATCAACATAGCCTATTAGTTCTGCAGCTGTTTAAACCAACTCCATTGAATGGGAGTGGATGTTGGGACAGACCCCTGATGGGTCAGTATTGTTCCTGGTAGTATGTACCACAAAGAAGTTAAAACTAGCATCTTTTCCAAAAGTAGACATATTTGGGTAAAAGTCAATGATAAATGGGGAGAAGGAGGAATAGTACCTGAGGGGGAATAAATAAATAAATGAGTCAAACAGCTTAGAAAACCAGCACTACATTGGAGGCTTGTTAGAGATGGTACTGACTTTCTAACAACAAAGATGCCTGAAATTTGTATTTGGTTATTTGAAATTGGATAGGGAAGGGGGGAAAACAAGATGAGGGATGGGGTTGGGGGGAGGGAAATGGGGACCAAGACATGAGAAAGGGTATCAATGTATGTGAATTAATGCACCTTCTATCTGGCAAATATAATGTAACCCTTCTATTAATTACAATAAAAATATATGAAAAAAGTTGAAACAATATATTACTAAGACCATCTCTAGTTTCTGGGACCTGCCAACATTATATGGCTTCTGTAAACCTGAGATCAATTGTTCTGGGAGACATTTTGGTTATAAACTATACTGATGCAGTGGATCAAATTTCTAATGATTAAGTGGAACCTTTGTAATGTGTGTATATTTTTTGATTTTCATTTGATTCCATCTACCACTGCACTGTGATGTGGTATAATATGGTACTGCTGTTAAAATTCTACTACTTAGTGAATAAGTCTTATGATGTCACTGATAGTGAGAGGGAATTATTGGGAGCCTTCTTAGGATGTACTATTGAAGAACCCTGACTGGTTTTATTAGCTGGTAGTTGTGCTTCAGTTGGAATAGTTGCAGACAGGCATCTGGATATCTGCACAACTTGGTTGTAAGTTCTAAAAATAATAGAATAAATAAGGCAAAAATGAAAGTGCATGTAATGCTTTTGTAGAATGAATTAGTTTATTTTTTAGTTTTATTTTTTAAATTAACAAATAAAAGTATATTTTCATTGTCTATCACATGAGACTTAGAAATACATATGTATACAAATTATGAAATAGCTAAGTGAGCAAATCAATACATATGCTATTTCATATATATATTTACTACCTCATATATATATGTGTGTGTGTGTATATATACATATATATATATATTCGGGAGAACACTTAAAATCTGCTCTCAATTTTGTACAATACAGTTCTTGATTTTATTCTTCCTATCTAACTAGGATTGGGCTTTTGTTTGTTGTTGCTTTGTTTTGTTGATGCCAGTCCTGGGACTTGAACTTAGGGCTTTGGTATCTTCCTTGAGCATCTTTTTCTAATTTTCTTTTTTTTCCTCAAAGTTAGAACTCTACCTCTTGAGCCACAGATCTACTTTTGGCTTTTTTATTTGTTTGGTTGGTTTTGGTAGTTAATTGGACAGAAGACTTTTATGGACTTACCTAGTCAGGCTGGCTTTGAATCATGATTTTCAGATCTGAACATCCTGAGTAGCTAGGATTACAGGTTTGAGCCCAACTCAAAGCTTGTTTTCCTTCCTTCCTTCCTTCCTTCCTTCCTTCCTTCCTTCCTTCCTTCCTTCCTTCCTTTCTTTCTTTTTTAAATATATATTATTTCACACTGCCTACTCCAAATGTTATGCACATTCATATGGATACTGTTATTGGATCTGTGATGTAAATGCTGTTAATGATGTGTTAAATGTAGATACTCAGACAAACATGAACATTTTTCTGTACAGCCTCGACCAGAGTCCAGGAAAGGCTTATGTGATTAAGAATAAACCTTTCATAAGACACTCAGGTCTTCAGCTCCAAGAAGTGATCTCTTAAGCCCAAGGGACATCCAGTTTGTCCTCTCTGTTTAGCTGGTACTTTTGGGCTACATTGGACTATCTAACATAATGTGATTTGTCATTGGGTCTTGATACCATGCTATATTAGTTCCAACTTTTTAATATGGATGCTCTGGACAAAGGGATAATTCCTATACTTGGCAGGGAATGAGATGGTATGATAGTTGGTCATAGTGCTCAGAATGGCATGCAATTTAAATATTTGTTGCTAGATTTTTCCATTTAATATTTTTGGGCCAGAGTTGACTATGAATAACAAAATTCACTGAAGGTGAAACCATTGTCCCCTCTATGCATCTGGCTACATTTGATCATGGAAAATGCAGCACATTTTGGTTTTGTATAATGATGGACAGTTGACAGTTTCACCCAAGGCAGACTAAGCTGAAGCACTGCACCTATAGGGCAAAAACATATGTTTGGTTAACTTTTAAAACATGTCATACATTAAATGAGATGAATTGACAGATCGAATGTGTATGGATGGTGTTAACCATGTCCTGACAGTTACGGAGCTGACAGCTACATTCACGGAGGGCTCACTGTGTCTTACCCACCCTGCAGGGTTTTTTCACTTATCTGCAGAAACTTTGCTGCTCTAATCACTCATCATTTTCTTTCACAGTGGTGAAATGGAAGAAAAGGAATATAGTAATAGTAACTGGCCCAAGGGCTAAAACATAGCTGGCATTTGTAGCCATTCAGACCCTGCCTTCCCTGTGTATTCTAGTCCTCCATGTATTGCAGTTAACAGGGACGGAGAGAGTCACCTAGATGTCAATATACTGCTAGATCTGCATTAAAGGAAGGAAACACCTATCTACCCTTTGACCAATAGGAGAAGCATAGACCTGCCCCCAAGTGTAGGGCATCAAGTCTTATAGAACTTACTCAATACAGGTTCTTGATAAAGAAGTTTGTTTAATTCTTGTGATCCTAGGAAGAATTATTCACTCTATTTGGTAGGACTTAAACTCAGATGATAAATCTCAGCATGTAACTGTAAGTCAATTATGAGCTGAAGTGTGTCCTTTCCAATTCATACACTGAAATCCTAACTCCAGCACCCCAGAACATGACTGGATTTGATGACAGAATCTTTGAGCAGGTGATTATAGCAAAACAAAGTTATATGGGTGAGTTCTAACTTTATAAAGCTGGTGTCTTTATAGAAAGAGAGACTGGATGTAAAGAATGGAATGTTTGTAGGCATACCATGGCCAGAAAAGGCACTTCAGAATGCAACCAGCCTTTGCTCACTGCTGGATCTTAGGCGTTCAGCTTCCAAATACTAGAAGAAAATATGTCTCTGTTGTTGAAAGCATAGAGATTTTGTATTTGTTTCAACAGCCCTAGAAAACTAATAAAATGTGCGACGGGACTTGGAAGCCAGTTTGGACTAATTCTGAATCCCTGGCTGACCCTTTCTCTATGTCATGGAAAGAATCAGTCAGAGAGGCATTAGGAAACCAGACAAGAGCCCAGTAAGTGTTGTGCACAGTGATTCAGTGTGGAGGATGCTGGCTATGGCAAGTCAGGAAGGTTTCTTATCTGAGGTGAGTACTAGGAAGAATAGGAATACTCAGGGACGATAGGAATGGACAGAAGGAAAGGAGGGCCACAGAGTGATTGGTTTTGCTGAATCCCAGAATCATCATCCCTGCTGTCTGATTGACCGTTTGTTTAGCCAAGTACACTTGAAAAGGAATGTTGGCCTCAAATGAAAAGGAGATGACCATAAATCTAAGAGTCTCTTCTATGGACAACTTCCCTTCAAGCTCAGAAGATGACCAAGAACAAAGAAACTGGCAACTTCGTGCTTTTATTAGGAGGCAAAGAGTATGAGGACAGTTAACCTTAGACTTTGCCTTTGGAAAAAGAAATCAATTACTAGACCGGCCTCATGTCTGCACACTGAACATGAGGACAAATAAGGGGAGGGGGCCTTCAGTCTGACACACAATGGATCAAATGTAATAAGTCCTTGGAGGCCAAAGGAATCCCCTGTCACTCCAGCCTGACACCATGCCAAATAGTAAAAGCAGATGTTTTACAAACTGGTAACAACTCAGAAGCCTTTCTGAATGATTGACAAGGGGTAGAGGCTGCTGAGCACCATGGAGAGAGAAGGGGTTAGAGAGAGATCTGAATATTAGTGTACCCCAAAACTTTACCCCAAGCTGCTCCAACAATAGGAAAAGAATGATTCAATTTAGTTTAGGCAAGAAAGATCTGTTGTAACACAGAAGAAATGCAGACATGATAGGAGAAAAAAAAGGACATTTCAAAGAGTTGAGATCTATTTAGCCACATTGTCTGATCCATTTCTTTTAAATACCAAGCTGACAGAGTCATTTGAAATATTTCCTCAGGGCCGATGGGGGATGGGATATGGGGGAAGAAGGCCCTTGCTCTTCCTTGGGAAATCTAACCTCTCCAAGGTTTATCTAGAACCTATGGCTTTCCACTCCCTGGCTGAAGAAAACATCCCCAGCTTCCAGTACACTCTTGGTGAAAGTGCCAACCATGGTAATCTCAAGCAACTAACCCCAGCAGAATCTTCAGCCTAGAGGTAGCATTGTTAGAGTAGCCAGAGTTGTGGCCTCACAAGGATGTCACAGAAAGATTGGACTGCTCATGGCCTGGCCAATAAGAGTCTACGTTTCTGGAAAGGATTAGATCAGAGTTCTAGTCTGGTTTTAGCCTTCTGGAAGTTTGTGAATCCTTTCTTTTTTATTTTGCTTACCTCTAGAATGAAGGTGGGCCCTATGTTCTCCAAAAAATTCTTTATGGAATTACTCATGCCTTCCTGGCTTCTACCCACATAGCTTATGGGGAATACTGGAATAGAGCAAGGAGCACCACAGAATTCCTACTTGCATGAGCAGCTAGGGAGCAGGAATTGCTGATGAGTGAATAAATGCATGATGTTATTGTGGGGAGGGGAGGAGAAAGGGGCAGATTATACTCTGGAGTCTATCACTCTGGAGTCTATCTGAGCAGATTAGGCCTATGACTGTGCCCATGCAAAATGCTACTGGGTCACCAGCAGAGAACACCTGGACACGGAACACTTTGCATTCCTACTGGGATGAAATGAACTTGATGTTTTGTTTTTTTTTTGTAAAGGCATGAAAGAATACTTATAAGTAAGATGGCTGTGTCTGAAATGTCATGGATTCTACTATAATGATGGGTCATTGAGACAATGTAGGGATACAGTTCTTGGACATTAATGATGGTTGTCAGGAGGAATCACTACTACACTGTTGGTGGAGTGAAAATTGGTTCAACCACTATGGAAAGCAGTATGGTAGTTCCTCAAAAGACTAAACATAGTGCTCCCCTATGACCCAGCAATTCCACTACTAGGCATTTACCCAATTGTCCAGAAACAAGGTCAGACAAAATCCACTAGCACAACGATGTTTATTGCAGCACTATTTACCATAGCAAAGATATGCAACCAACCCAGATGCCCCTCAGTTGATGAGCAGATCAACAAGATATGGTATTTATACACAATGGAATTCTATGCTGCTGTCAGAAAGAATGACATCGCCCCATTTGTAAGAAAACGGAAAGACTTAGAAAAATTCACATTAAGTAAAGTAAGCCAGACTCAAAGGAAGATAGCTTCAGTGGTTTCCCTCATTTGTCATAATCAATAGAAACCTTGGTGTCTCCTAGCAGATATTTACAATAGAACAAAACCTAGATACATAAGGCCATATAGTATGACGCTAAATGAAAGGACCTCTAGGATATAGAAACAAAAGCCATATAATGAGTGATTGTTGTCCTTAAAGTACTGCTATCTCTCATCTCTTTTGCTGTCCCTTGGGTATCTCATATTGTTACAGAATTTCATCTTGTTATCTGATATATTGGATATATGCTTATTTGGTCATTTGAAATCAGTTAGGGAAGGGGGGAAAACAAGATGAGGGGGAGGGGGAGGGGTAGGGTAGTGGGGACCAAGATATGAGAAAGGGTATCAATGTTTGTGAAGTAATGCACCTTCTATCTGGTGAGTATAATGTAATCCTTCTATTAATTACAATAAAATATATGAAAAAAACAAAAAAATAATAATTTTGGGAGACTGGGAGCATGGCTTAATGTTAGTGTTTGCCTAGCAGGCATGAATCTCTGGGTTTGATTCTTTGGTACTGCATACACAGAAAAAGTTGGAAGTGTGAGTGATTGTTGTCCTTAATGTACTATGTTATCTGTTATCTCTTTTGCTATCCCTTGGTATATCATATCATTACAATATTTCACCTTGTTATCTGATATATTTTACATGTGCTTAATTGGTTATTTGAAATTGGATAGGGAAGGGGGAAAATCAAAAAGAGCCGGGGGAGAGGGGAGGGAAATGGGGACCATGTCATGAGAAAGGGTATCAATGTTTATGAAGTAATACACCTTCTATCTGGTGAATATAATGCAACCCTTCTATTAATTACAATAAAAAAATTTTAAAAAGTTGGAAGTGGTGCTGTAGATCAAGTGGTAGAGTTCTAGCCTTGAGAAAGACCAAGGACAGTGCCCAGGCCCCGAGTTCAAGCCTCAGGACTGGCAAAAATAAATAAATAAGTAAATAAATTTATTTTGGTTTTCAATGCTTCAAGTATTTAAAATCATAGTATACAAAATAATTAATATTAATACTATTTTTCATTTACATACACACTTAGAAGTGACAGTAAAGAGCCTTTACTATTTTGACAAAAATAATAAAAGATCTTAGAATAATCCAAATTCCTTACCACTATTCCAAGGATTGCTTTCTACAATTTCTCTTGATCCAGTCATCTTCTTCAAGTCCTGAGTTACCTTACAACAATGACTGCAGATATTGGCAACTCTAAGTTAGCAGAACTATAATTTCACATGTTTTTTTGTAACCTTCAATCCATCTCTCTCATGCATTATCTGTTCAGTAACAATTATTGGGACATAGCAAGTAGAAAATCAATGTGTCCTTCATTTCCTGTACATCCCACTGTTGAAGCCATCACAGATGTCCATATCTTTGCTTCTAATTAGTCCTTCCCTGCTCATTCTGTTCAAAACCGACCTCCTTACCCTTTCACTGTTTGGTGCTTTTAGAATCCTTGTTGCCATTCTCCTGCCAACACTTTGTTCTTATTCATTCATTTACGCATATCTATGTTAACTGTAGCACACTGTTCAGCCATATGTCAGAGCTATTGATCTAGAACAGGAATCCAGTGACATCATTCTACTTTGTAAAAGTGACTGATTATTGCTGTACTTCTCAGAAGGTGTCAAAAATCTTTCTTTACCTCTTGGGATTTCTGTGTCTCTCTTCATGAAAACTCTTTCACCCTGCCTTCTCCCTCTTATCAACTACATTGTAAGGTCCATTACAAGTGTTTTGTATAACTAAGCAGATGTGTGCTAAGAAAAAACATTTTCTTAAACCTATGTCTTATTCCACTTTTATATTCTAGTAATATTAGTTACTTTCCCTCAATTCCCCTGCATGTTTTAGAACTATGGCAAATGCATCATGGCATAGTATAACCATTACAGAATTTACCTGTCCTATTTTCTTGTACACTATATAACCCCTCAGGATGAAGACTTTGTCATATTTGAGGACTTGGCATGATAAAACAATAGCAATGATAGGTTTTATTAATAAGGAGAGTGCATTTTAGATAGAAGTGTAACGACATAATAGTTTTTGCAAATGATCTTGGTAGACTTAATTGTGTAAGAATAGCATGGAAAACTTTCCACTTAGGCATTTTACTAACAGACAGTAAAGGACCAGAGTGTGAACATGTATCTAGAAACAATGTGTGACATACACAAGTTGAAATAGCTTCTTTTAGACGTGAGTACCTAGTTTTTTGCACAAAACAACAATGAAATATTTTGGTTCTTAGAGTGCGTGTTAACACTGAACACTGCACTTCAGATGGTTAATCCCATTTCCATGAAGACTCACTGGGATACAAGTGAGTGCTTGCACCCTCCTTTTCTAGAAGATTCTTCTCAGGGAGCTCCTTTTTGAATTAAGTCTGATCCCTAGCCCTTGCCCAAGGGGTGTTCAGGACATGTTTATGTGGTATAGGCAAAGGAAAAGCAGAAGAACACATTCCTGTCTGTAGCTCAGAATATAAATCTGTCACAGGAGTTCTCCAAAGACAGTTTGCCAGCGGAGTAATGAAGTGAGGGAAACTATAGGTGACCAGAGATGACACAGGAAACTCCACAATCATTCACTATGATTGGGGAATTAGCAAGGACCAAGGAGAGCTGGTGAGAAGAGAAGCATAAATATCTCCTGGTGTAAACCACCCCTGGATCTGTCATCTATGCAAGAAAAGGAAACTTACTTTCTATGAAGCTGACTTTAGAAGTGATGCATTTCTGTACAGATCCAAGTAATTGGCTTTGAAGATGACGTCAGCATTGACACAAAAGGGAGCACTTGACAAAATGGCAGAGGGCTGTATCTATAGAGCAGCAGGTAGCATAGATAACAGGGGGAAGCCTGGTTGACTAGGGTGTGGCCGCATTTTTCACAATGAGCACTCTTCCTGGAGTTCGAGACCCCTCAGCCACCTAGAACATGGTAACCTATCACCAAACTCATTCTCAAATGGTGCTTGATTCCAAAGTGTTTTCAAGCATATGCTTATATTGAGAGCCTCCTAATAATCGAGTAAAGTGACAGAAACTTTTGTAAATTGTTCTCCTTTCTGCAAAATATCACAATCACTGAACAATTTCAGTAAGAATAAAGAAAAGGCTTCAGTCCCGTGTAAACATATCATAAAACCATGTCTCCTTCCATTTTTATATTCTATGTATATGTATATGCCACTAAATATGCAATTACAAGGTCACTTTTAATGACTATATAATCATACTATTCTTAAAGCTTTTATTTTAAAGATTCCCTTATGTTGGATACTTAAATCACTTACAATGTGAATCATTGGCTGGCTGAGTGCTGGTGGCTCATATCTATAATCTTAGCTACTCAGGAGGCTGAGATCTGAGGATTACGATTCGAAGCCAGCTTGAACAGGAAAGTCTGTGAGACTCTTATCTCCAATAAACCACTCTGAAAAAGCCAGAAGTAGCACTGTGGCTCAAGTAGTAGAGCACTAGGCCTTGAATACAAAGAGGTTCAGGGACAGTACCCAGGTTCTGAGTTAAAGTCTAAGAAAAAGCAAGAAAAAAAAGTGAATCATCAAAACAAATTGCTGAGTATTCTTATAATACTGATTATTCTTATGATATCTAACAATACTTATTAGATATGTTTTAACATACTGTTATTATATAATAACATAAATAACATATTACATATATATAGTATATATGTCTATATTAGGTTTTATATGTATAAAATATTATATACATATAATTAGCAAATACTACTGTATGAAATAACATTTCTCTGTCCAAAATAAACATGAGGTTAGCATCCTTGTGGTCAAATTATCAGGCACAACTGTGATGATTTTCTGTGCCTTTAAAATCATGTTGAATGTGTACTGATGCAGGTTTAGCAGACACAGTGTTGATGCAAATGAACCTCACACATTTTTGCTCTTTTCCTGGAACTGAAAACCATGTTTTTCTTTTTCTTGTTTTTCTTTGCATTTACCATTGATTTTCCTTCTTGCTCAAACCCAGCTGTCACCGAGCTTCAAACATTTTCAACATTAATTCATAAACCAGTTTTGTAGTTGTCACATATTCCAGACATTATGCTAGACACTAATATGCAAAAGAACGCACAGGAGCTACTCCCCTGCTCTCTCATTGCAGGCACTTCAGCTGAGAATACAAAGATGAGAGGGATGATTACAAGTTTTCAGAGTGTACTATATTTCCAGAGAGAAGACACTAATCTAGATTAAAGACTTAGAGGAGCTTTGCAGGCAGATTCTGTGGCACATGTGCTACATCTGGAGAGATGGCTATGAGTTAGTCGGCATCTGGAAGCACCAGGCTTTCGTGATGGTCCAAAGAAGATGCCAGGATAGCCCAATTTCTTCTACTTATTTTATTCCCAGGAGCCACTAAAGAAGTCTCTGTGAAGCATGGATGCTTCTCCCTCCACTGAAATGTGATATGGGGACAAGGTCTCTTTGCTAATGGTGATGAGTTAGTAAGAATGATTCTACAGTTTGTGGATGATTTGGTGTTTCCAGGCCCTCATAAATTGTAGTCCAACACATGAGAAGACTATGAATGTGATTTCTCTCATTCTTGAATATACTTGGATAGTAGGACACGAACAGTTTCAAAACACTTCAACCTTCTTAAAGTGTGTTGTGTTGCTCCTTGGTTAATGTAAGAATATCATTTACTATTAAATAGATGGTATATGGGGATTTTAAAAATCACATGGTAACTTCTGATCATCTGGCACTGGTTCAGATTCACAGGGAACACAGATCTCATTTTCCCTCCAAGAAACAAGGGCCCAAGAAAGGCACATCTCGAACAAGTTTAGAGAATCTAAACTTCAGTATTGGAAATAATGGGGAGAGAATTTTGGATTGGCCTTGTATAGAAAAGACAGATGCTGAAGTGAAGCATGAAGCAAGCCAGGAACTATGAAAATGACATAGTTGCATTGTCTTAGACTGTGGTAGTCAATGCTTCTAGTTTCTGTTAAGGATGAGTTGATCATCTTGTGTTTGATGATGGTCTGATCACTTCTGAAAGAGTAGATTTTACTGTAAATACAACACTGAGGGGAGGCACTGGTGTACCAGTGCTAAGATGTAAAGAATTGAAATGCATAACCACATATACAAGATATTAGAGGCTGGGTGTGGTGGCTCACACCTGTAACTCTAGCTGCTCAGGAGATCTGAGGATCTCGGTTAAAACCAGCTTGGGCACTAAAGTCCGTGAGACTCTTATCTCCCATTAACCCCTTGGTGCTTTGGCACAAGGAGTAAGGCAATAGCCTTGGGCTGAAGAGCTCAGGGATAGTTCCCAGGCCACTAGTTCAAGCCCCACAACTCTCTCTTTCTGCCTCTCTCTCTCTCTCCCTCCTCTCTCTCTCTCTCCCTCCTCTCTCTCTCTCTCCCTCCTCTCTCTCTCTCTCCCTCTCCCCCCCCCCTCTCTCTCTCTCTCTCTCTCTCTCTCTCTCTCTCTCTCTCTCTCTTTCTCTCTCTCCTCTCTCTCACACACACACACACACACACACACACACACACACACACACACACGCACACACAAAGATGTTAGATCGCTGTGCATGAAGAGGGAAAAACCTCTAAAGAACTTGTAGAGGGGCCGGGAGTTTGGCCTAGTGGTTAAAGTGCTTGCCTAGCATGCATGAAGACCCGAGTTCGATTCCTCGGTACCACATACATAGAAAAAAGCCAGAAGTGGTGCTGAGGCTCAAGTGGTAGCGCTCTAGCCTTGAGAAAGGCCAAGGACAGTGCTCAGGCCCTGAGCTCAAGCCCAGGACTGGCAAAAAAAAAAAAAAAAAAAAAAAAAAAAGAACTTGTAGACAAAGTGTCACTGGACTTGGAGTTTGGGGTCATCTTCAATCTATGAACTGGTGTTTTTCATTGGTTGTAAAAATTTCTCAGCCATCAATTGTTTTTGGACCCTTTAATTCTTTTTTCCCCTGGGACTTCAATGAACTAGCTCTTTTTCTGTTAAATTTGTCCATTGAAACTTTTACTATGCAATTTTGCAATGATAGAGTTTCCATTTGGTTTTATATTACATTTTATGCTTTTCATTCTCTGATGAAATGTTTCTATTCTGTCTTTTTATCATCCAGAACCTAGGAACCAGGGTTATTTTAAAAAGTCTGTTTGCCAATAACTATAGATCTGATTCTACCATGTGTTGTCACTATTGCTATCACTTCATTTGATATCTTTTAATATCTGGCTTTCTTTTGAAAAAAGAAAGCATTCTTTTGCATAGTCAATATTAAAAATTAGTTATAAGCCGGGCATGGTGGCTTGCTCCTGTAATCCTAGCTACACAGGAGGCTGAGAAATGAGGATCAAGGTTCAAAGCCAGCCCACGCACAAAATGAACTGAGACTCTTATCTCCAATTAACCTATTAAAAAAATGGGAAGTGGGGCTTGGCTCAAGGGTAGGGTGGTAGCCTTGAGCAGAAGAGCTCAGGAATAGCACCCAGGCTGAGTTTAATCCCCTTGACCCACAAAAAAATTCTTTGTAGAAACCTGAGCATCAGTGGCTTATGCATAGACAATTGGGCTACTGGAAGAAAAAGAATTTTAGTTTTAGGCCACCCTAGGCAGAAAGGCTGTGAGAATCCATCTGCATAGAGGGAAACTGGATGTGGTGTTAAGTGTCCTGATTTTATCCCATCAAGAACTGGTAAGTGAGTTCAGACTCAGGGGCATAGTCAGGTGAAAAGCAGTCCTGGAGACTCAGCCGAGCAGTGTCAAGCCAGTCTAGTAGCATAACGCCCTGAGTTCAAACCCCAGTACCACTAAAAAAGAAAAATAAGCAGGAAAAGAAATATTAAGACTAGTTTTATCAGATAACAGAGAAACCAGCAATTAGAGACCATTTTGTTCCAGCTTCATCCCTTGAGATTTTAAGATAACTCTACACTGTTAATGTTAATAATTCTATGCCAGTTTATTTTAGAAATTCTTTTATTTCTAGGGTGCAGTCCCTCAGGTTTTAAATCTAGAATTTAATTTATTTCCCTGCCCTTTCCCACTGGCAGGCTCTAAAACTCAGTGCATATCTTCTTAGCCCCAGGAAGCACTGGTGAACTTTTAGGCTTCTCATTCAGAATATGCTCCTAGGAGAGAAGCAGCTCCTATATGGCCTTCCTCTCCAGATGTCTGTTTTTTTTTAAATTTTTTTCTGGATCATAGTGTGAAGCTTCTTCTTCATCAAACACTGTGTTCATCTCCCCTACTTATTTCCAGACGTTCAAGCTGTCATTGCCGGAAGCGGTTAAGTAAGATATCTAATGGTCAGATGAGGCCTAACAAGCAGAATTTCCAAAAAAGCACAATTTTCACAAAACCAATGCCTTGGCTTGCTATATATTAGCCTAACAATAATAAAATACTCTGCCTGTGAGCTAGGACCTGTTAGGTCTTAGCTAAAATGGTGTTTCTTCAGTGTTTCCTCAGAAAGATCACTCATGATAGAGGAAAGGGAACTTGTATCCCTTGTACATGTGAAGGATTAGGGTGCATGAGATTATTTTTTGAGCTTTCCCAAACTGGGGAGGCAAACTAATCTACTGTAGCCTCCATAGAACTTGACTTCTTGCCCATCAGTGTTAAGCCGCCAGTACCCAAATAGTCAGGTCTCATATGTGGAGAGCTTTTAGTGTAGTCTTTTCCTTCAATTCCACATCTTTCCATTATGAAGAACTGTCCAGTTTCCTATAGTACTTATTTTGGGCCTGACCACATCACTCTTTACTTTCTGGATGACTATAGCCTATTCTAAGCTACTACACCAGTTTTCTAAAATGGTTCAAATGACACCTATAACACATTATCTCAATTCTGACAACCATAAGGCCAAGATCAAGATGTTTACAAGGTTGATATCTCCTCAAGCTTCTCTCCTTAGTTGGCAAATGGTTGCCTTCCTCTGGTATCTTTATAAGGTCACATGTTTGTAACCCTTTTTTCCCTTTGTGTCATTTGTAGAGCTTGAACTTATAGCCTTCATGCTGTCTCTGAACTCTTTTGGTCAAGGCTAATACTCTACCACTTTGAGCCACAGTACCACTTCTGGTTTTCTGGAGGCTAATGAGTCCCATAGACTTTCTGCCTGGGCTGTCTTTGAAGCACAGTTCTGAGATCTCAGCCTTCTAAGTAGTTAAGAATCCAGGCATCAGCTACAGGCACTCTGCAATTTGGGCTTTCTTGTAGTGTCATCTCTTTTCACTCTAGGTAAGATACGAGTTGTATTTTCAGTCTCACTTTCTATCACCTAACACACAATGATTGTATTCACATTAGTCCTATGAGTCTGAGATCACAATACTGGTTTACTTGTTTCTATGCCTTTTGTCTGCCTCATGCTATATATTGAATGAAAGCACTTCAAGAACAGGATCCCTGTTTATCACAGGCACTCCTGTCCTATGGCAATATGGCCCCTGCCATGGTGGACATATATTTTACTCACTGATTTCAGTGTAGAAACACAAAAGTCTATTCCATGCCCTTCAGCATGTTAGGAAAATTAATTACTCAATTGATTCTACAAGCATTTCTTTCTTCCTGTAAGTTCCCATGCTTCCTCGCATAAAATGCATATCCCTTGAGGGTTAACCAAACCATTATTCAAAAACCAGAACAGGCATTTATACTAACTCTGAAGTAGCAAATAGGACACTTATATAAAAATGATCATTTGGAAGTGGTAGAGGATGATATTGAGACTCCATCTGAGTCTATTGGGAGTATCGCATTTGATAAATAATGTCTGTCATTGACATATTTTGGGACAACATAGTACACGGATAGGCTAGAGTCTTCACAGCACCTCCAGCTAATGTATGAGCTCCAGCTAATGTATGAGCTCGTCCTACAGTCACTCTCCAGGAAAGCATTCTACACAAACAGATCCATCAAATCATGAGACTTACTGAATATTATGCTTATTGGGAGCTAAGCCTTGGGGCATCCTATCCTGCCTAGTTTCCTACCTAAATGAAGGTAAATAAACATTCTACCTGAATGGTTAAAAATTCAAACTTAATTTTCAAAAGTAAAGTTATTTTTGTTTATTGTTTTCCAGAATTCTCACTCACATTTTGATTTTTTTTTTGCCAGTCCTGGGCTTGAGCTCAGGGCCTGAGCACTGTCCTTAGGCTTTCTCAAGGCCTTGAGCCTCAGCACCACTTCTGGCTTTTTTCTATGTATGTGGTACTGAGGAATCGAACCCGGGTCTTCGTGCATGCTAGGCACTAGGCCAAACTCCCAGCCCTCACATGTTGATTTTTATTCACTTAACTGTCACATCAAATGTGAAGATAGAAAATACACACAGGCATTACATTGTATTTAGGGGCTAAATAGTTATAATCACCTTCTAACTGTGGCACATACCCTTTTACTCCATTTGTAATGGAACTGCAGTGTACTTTCTCTTCTTCATTCATGAATTTCAAACTTGGCACATACTCTGGGCACTCACTTAGAAACATATTAGGGGTTGAAGGGTAGAAGACTATAGCCCTGCTTTCCATATCCCACTGTCCAAGACTGTCACAAAACCCACAGCAAATTCTGTGCCGTGCTGGAGGCTACAGACACTGTTGAACTTGGAACCAGAAACCTAGCAGATCCTCGGTCTTTTGTTCTGTTGGCTAAATAGTCCCATTTCCTCCAACGTTTCTTCAATATCACATCAGCATAATTACCTCAAACAGACTCGTGGCTGACTTCAGCACTGATGATATTTAACCACACCACTGGGCATACCCAGCCACAGAGACACGAAGCCAACCACAGCCCCACGAGTTCTGACCAAGCCCATGTCTGTTTTGCCAAAAGAAATTCCTGAGACTGATTGAATGCTCAAATCTCAAGGCAGCACTTCAAGATTTTTTTTTTTTGCTTTCTTGCCACTGAAGATTATATTTGCAGACCAATCAGCAAAATTCAGAATGAGATTATCCTGTTGGTGGTTTGGATAAGGCAAAACACATTCTTTATTATGTAGCTGAAAGTTGAGAATGCAGTGGAGTGGGGTGTTCCCATCTGGAATTCTTTGGGTTCTATAATTAAGGATACCTGGGAGTTTTGGAATGCTAGACACCAGCTAACAGATGCAAACATTTTATGAAGTGGGGGAAACAGCCCAGATTTTTCTAATCATCGAGAAAAACATGGCTCTCCACTTCTTCTTATGAGCAAGATAATCAAGAGATAATCAAGGCAGTCATTCTCTGTTCCTTTCATGTTCTTACAGTAGTCATCAATTAGGACAGGCTATCTAAGAGCAAGATGGCAACTGGCTTTTGATTTTGAAGGATCTGGAGATCTTCTCGATCAAAACAACTAGTATCTACTTTCCAGATAAAATCTATTAGTAATCTTCTGTCCATGAACTTGTGTGAATGATAGACAGATGTAGAAAACAAGCTTCTACCCCTCAAAATTATTCTTGAAAGATTTAAGTATAAATAAACACATGCTAAAGTCATCTACTTTGATTTGCAAGCATATGTACATTTATACATTCATTACATTTGCTTTCTTACACTTCATTACTCTGGTATTTTCATATGTGAATTATGTTCATGTGTGTGTTTGCACATGAATATACATATGGATTAAACTCTTAGATACAAAATATATCTGCATGTGGAATGCAGGAGCTAGGCTAAGCAGCTTTACAAGTCAGTGATAGAGCCAGGGTTGATTCTTTGCATCCACTCTCTACCCCCAAACTATATCCAAATACCTCCACTGGGCACTTACCAGGACTCCTGATGTAGACTAAATGCTTATGTACCCTTAGTAAAGAAACCCCATTTGCAAAAGCATGTGCTCTACCGCTTGAGCTAAGAAAGGCCTTATATCTAAAAAATATCAACAGCTCAAAAAATTGACTCACTCCAAAACTAATCTCCAAACAAACAAACAAATATCCCATTTAAAGCTGGGCCAAAGACTTAAAGAGAGTCTTCTCTGAAGAAGAAATAAGAATGGCCTATAGACACATGAAGAAATGCTCGACATCTCTGGCCATAAAAGAAATGCAAATCAAAACAACTATGAGATTCCACCTCACTCCAGTTTGAATGACCATGATCAAGAAATCTAATAACAAGAGATGCTGGCGGGGACGTGATCAGGAGGGATCACTATTACACTGTTGGTGGGAGTGCAAACTTGTTCAAGCAGTATGGCAATTCTTCAAATGACTAAACATGGAGCGCCCCTATGACCCAGCAATTCCACTACTTGGCATTTACCCAATCATCCAGAAACAATACATACTAAACCCACTAGCACAACAATGTTCATTGCAGCACTATTTACCATAGCAAAGATATGGAACCAACTCAGATGCCCCTCGGTTGACGAGCAGATCAACAAGATGTGTTATTTATACACAATGGAATTCTATGCTGCTGTCAGAAAGAACGACATCTCCCCATTTGAAAGGAAATGGAAAGACTTAGAAAAAAATCACATTAAGTAAAGTAAGCCAGACTCAAAGGAACATAATCCGTAGAAACCTTGGGCTCTCCTAGTAGAGATTTACAATAGAACAAAACCTAGATACATAAGACTGTATAGTAGGTCACTAAATGAAAGGATCTCTAGGTTATAGAAGCAAAAGCCATATAATGAGTGATTGTTGTCCTTAATGTACTATGTTATCTCTCATCTCTTTTGCTGACCCTTGGTTATCTCATATTGTTGCAGTATTTCACCTTGTTATCTGATATATTGTATATATGTGTTTTTGGTTATTTGAAATTGGATAGGGAAAGGGGGGAAAACAACATGAGGGGCAGAGGTGGGAGTAGGGAAATGGGGACCAAGACATGAGAAAGGGTATCAATGTTTGTGAAGTAATGCACCTTCTATCTAGTGAATATAATGTAACCCTTCTATCAATTAGAATTACAATAAAATATATTGAAAAAGAAATACACTCATAACCTTACTTAGGTAACTCACCCCTCTGTGCATCACCTTTACAATAAACTAAAATAAAAGTTTTTTTTCTTTTAAAGAAACCCCATAAAATGCCCCTCACTGCTTGCGTCTTGTTAAAGACACACTGCCATCTCAAAACAAGGAAAAGTCAGGAAGTGAGTTTGTTCAGGCCCCAATTCTTCCTCTAGGCTGTGAAAAAAAAGTTCTGTTGTTTAAAACACATTCATCTGTTGTGTGTGTGTGTGTGTGTGTGTGTGTGTGTGTGTGTGTGTGTGTGTGCATCCTAGGGCTTAAACGTAGTACCTGAATGCTGGTCCTGAGCTCTTGTACTTGACTAATGCTCTAACACTTGACTTACAACTACACTTATGACCTTTTGGTGGCTCACTGAAGATAAGCTCATAGACTTTTCTACTCAGGCTACCTTGAAATGGTTCTTCTAAGATCTCAGCCTCCTGATTTGCTAGGATTACATGTATAAGCCATCAGCATTTGACAGTCAACAGTATTTTGTTATAGCAGACTGAGTAAACTAAAACACATTCCATGGGAATAGAATTTTATCTTGACTTCATATTTGCCATTTACAGGTAAGAAAATGGAAATGAAATGAAAAGCCCAGAAGTCCCCATAGAGGTCGGAATAAACTCAGTAATCTGTATCTGAATTAATCATTCTCAGCTCTGACAGCAATGGTTCTATCCAGCACCCGGGCCTTCGCACATTCTATTTCTTCTACCAATGGTGTTCCTCCTCCAAGGTTTCCTAGAACCTCTTCTCATTGTTTTGTCCTAAGCATGACTAATCCTAGAGTCCTCCATGACTGAGCAATTCAGATTTCCTTAATTGGGTTTCTTAAAACTCTTCTTGTCCACAATGAATGTCCAAAACTCTTTTGAGAAGCTCAGTTTCAAGGGCCCCAGGGTCTTACCACCCCACTCTGAGCAGAATGTTGAATGTCGGATCCCCTCCTCACCCTGACCCCTGAGCCCTGTGCTCTTTGACTGCAGCCTTGTCGATGGTCTTGCTTTTCTCTCCCAGCAGTACATTGTTGCTGTCCGCTCTATCTTACTATTTAATATGAGCTTTTCAAAACACTGTTACTGAGGACATGGTCACTGTTTTTATTTACGTAACTTCTCACTCATTCCTACCAAAGAACTGGCTTTCTGAGAGAAGCCCAGTGAAGTACATAAAAGATTCTCCTATGAAGACAGGGTTCACATTCCTTGATCAGTTTATGGGCCATGGAGGGAGGTGGACAGGAAGATTAAAGTGCTTGGAGAGAGCCCTGCTAGCCAGTGTGTGGGCTCAGAAGCTGTATCCTAACCCAGCCTTGTGGGCAGGGAAGGCTTCCTCTGTGGAACAGAGGTGCTGGCTTCAGACTGCAGAGTGATCAGGCAAGGATCTGTGTGAATGCAGTAGGGAGGTCTGGTGTCTGTTTATTGGTTTGGTGGCATGGGCATGTGGCAAAAGCATACTGAGGGTCTGAGACCAGTTGTCCTTGTATGACCAGTTCTTCATGACATTGGCCAAAGGAGGAATTTACCCTAGGCACCATGAAAAATCAGAATGATTTTAATGAGAGTGATATGATCAGATCTGATTTTTTTTAAGGTTGTTCTGCACTAGCCTTGTGCCAAAGGGGCTCGGGAATAGCACCCAGGTCCAGAGTTCAAGCCCCAGGATGGGCAAAAGAAAATTTTTTAAAGTTGCTCTGTATACAGAACAGACAGTGCACCAAGTCCTAACTCTAGTGCTCACTCATTCATTTGTCTATCTCATCCTAAAATCCCACCATGTAGCAGGTGGGGTACTCAGTACTGTCCCAGGACCAATAACAATCAGCAAACCAGAGTCCCTGTGTCCTTGGTATATCTATTCTATTAGGAAAGAAAAGTGTTATGTCAGATATAAATAAGCATCACAGGGCCTGGAGTTTGGCTTAGTGATAGAATGCTTGCCTAGTATGCACGAAGACTTGGGTTTGATTCCTCAGTACCACATACATAGAAAAGCCAGAAGTAGTGCTGTGGCTCAAGTGGTAGATAGAGCACTAGCCTTGAGGAAAAAGCCCAAGGACAGTGATCTGGCCCTGAGATCAAGGCCCAGGACTGGCAATAAATAAATAAATGAATAAGTAAATAAATAAGCATCATAAACTTTGGTAATGGCTATGGGGAAAAGCAAGGAGCTGTGGGGGGCATGTAACAAGGCCAAAAACTATAAGGAATAGGTTAGGATAGGTACTAGAAAAGTGAAATCAACAAGACCTACTTGAAATATTTGGAATGGGGATAAGGAGATAAGATAGAGGAGCAGAAAAACAAATCAGAAATAGTTCAAACACCTAGCTGAGATATCCTCCTTGAAATTCCAAACATGGAAAGAAGCAAAAATGCAGCTTTTCCTATCTATGTTTTGTAGAGATTTAGTTCGTGTAATTTGCATAACTTTCTGCCTTGCTTTATGTCTCATAGACATTGTACTTATTTAGTGCTTATAATAATCATATGAAGCAGAGTGTCTTACCATATTGAGGTTCATAGGGACCAAGTCACTTCATCATTACTTACAGAGCCTGAACACAAGTCCATGTCTCTGATGTTTTCTGGTATGAGAGGTTTTACTCAGCAGGTCCCAGTGAGTTTAGAGGAACTTAAGATGTGTTCCTTTGCATCTGCACATCATTAGACATCTCAGAGCCTCAACTCAGAAGGGCACAGTTTTCTGTTGACCTTTCCAGCTGGAAAACATAGGTGAACAGTCTTGTTAGTCTTAAAGGACACCATTGGTTCAAACCCTAAGGTTTCCTTGAATTAATAGGACGTGCAGCAACAAAATTCTAAAAGGGAGCCAAAAGCTCAGTCATCCTTCCAATTCCTAAGCCAACTGGAGATTCCAGGTTCCTTTAGTGGGGGTAGACACTAGCCAACCGGAAGTTCCCCCAGAACTCGAGCAGACGGAGATGGGGTTGGTAATTGTTTGTTCTAAGAGCTTTCTCATGGGCCTCTTATTTCACAAGTATTCATCTCCACGCATCTTCCGGGTCCTTCTGCTATGCTATTCTCAATGCACAACCCAGGGCTCCAGTTCACACCTGTCAAAGTCTTGGAAAAAGGATGGGGCTAGTAGGTCACCTGGCAGCCTCCACTAGAAAGGATGTGGCAGGACAGATAGAAGAATGAGGAGGGCTTAGCTTGGAAGGAAAGAGCACCAGGCTTTCAGCTGACATGACCAATAAACCCCTCTAACCAAAGAGCCTCTTAGGAAAGCTCTTTTCAGTCATGAACACCAACCCTGCTATGTACCAGTCCCTGTGTTAGGCACTCAGAAATCAGAAACATAGACAGGATTTAGGAAACTAATTAGAGTCTTGACAGAACAGGAGGTGACAGTGGGACATTGTAGGAACAAGAATGGGAAAATCATAGAGCTTTGAAGCATGAGGCCTGGACGGGGTGTCTGGGAAGTGTGAGCTAATAGGTGGGGTCTTAGGGAAACACAGGATGGCCCTGATTATGGAGCCTGATGTTGGACTGTGGGAGTTCCCCCTGCCCATCAGGCTTCTTGAAGTAAGAAGAGATATCTCGCTTTAGGCAAACTTGAAAGATGAACATGCAGATTTACTCAAAGATATTCACAGTTTATGCCAATCTTTCAGATGTTGCTGATAAAGTGATTATTGCTGTAATTCACGATTTGCTACGAGACAACTTACCTTTCCAGCTGCCATCCATCACAAAGAAGTCATAAATTGCTTTCTGGATATGCACAATTCTCATTTCCATGATTTCAAAACCAGGTTGGAGATGAAAACTGTCCCAAACTGATTTTAAAGTGAAGTGACAACAGGGAATCTGTTGTTGGGAAGAAAATGATGTCGTGAGAAAGCCATGAGAACACTGCCCCACTGGGCATTAGCTAGATGTGAGAGGAAGAAAACAAATGATACCCTAACATTTCCTTGGTGATGATTATCTTGCCCTGTGTATTTATGGAGAAGCAAGCACTAACATGTTCTGGCAGTTTTTCAAATATTTAACTCTTGCTTGCAAAGAAAATTGTTGGGACCTTCTTAACTGATTAGTGAACTTCCGCAAATTGGAAGAAGGGAAATTTTCTGGATTATTATTTTCTATCATTCCTCTCCAATCCAACCCAGTAGTGTTTTGCAGATAGTTGTACAAAGACAATTGCTGGTCTTTAAATTGAAGTGCCTGGAAGAATGTCTCAGGAGAAACAGCGTTTAAGAGGTGAAAGATTACTACATATTTAAGTGTTAGAGACGATCCATCTTTTAGGGCAGAAGTCTTTAATCAGAACCAGTGATTACAGGGATAATGGCAAGATAAAAATCATACACATTCTAGTACTTAAAAAATTCTCTGCCTTAAGTCACTAATGGTAGCTTAGATTATTAGCACAAGGGTGACTCTCAGGCTTTCCTGAGCAAGCCCTGCTTTCTGGCAGGCCTTGGTAATATCGCCTTTGGCTTGGAGTCTGTGTCTCTTCAGGCATATTGATTTGGAAGTCTCAATCAAATATTCTATAAGTACTATTTCTAAGAGATGGCATGCCATTTGTTTTCAAGATAACCTGTTTCTTGTTTGACTAAAATCAGAAGTTTCAGAAAAATGGCTGAGTATGTGGCTATAGCCTCAGTTTCCTTTCCAGGGTTGATGGGATTATTATTTTATTTTGGGGTAACTTCCTTTTCTCAGTACTTACAAAAGCATTTTTACACATTCTTGCATGTATCTGAGCACTTGTGATTTCTTCTTCTGTGCAAGTGTGCTATGCTGGACACTGGAGTTATAAAAGTGAACAAAAGACATACACTTTTCCTAGGGAGTTTACAGTGCAAGCATTCATTCATTCACTCATTCACAATTCATTCATGTATTTCTTCATCATTTATTCCCATTATACTCAACAGGGTAAAGTCACTGTTCTCTGACCACTTGGTCTCTGGAAAGACATAACTAACAATGAATTAAATGATCAGTGACCTGAGCACTATGAATTAATATAAAATGAAGGGGCTGGGTGTGGTAGCTCACACCTGTTATCCTAGCTACTCAGGAGGCTGAGATCTGAGGATCAAAGTTCAAAGCCAGCCTGAGTATAAAAGGATCTGAGATTCTTTATTTCCTTTCATGTATTTTTTATTGTATTTAATAGAAGGGTTACATTATATTCGCCAGATAAAAGGCGCATTACTTCACAAATATTGATAGCCTTTCTCATGTTTTGGTCCCCATTTCCCTCCCTTCATTTTGTTTTCCCCCTTCTTATCTCCAGTTAACCTCTAGAACACAGGAAGTAGGGACAGAGCCCAGGGTGGGTTCAAGACCCATGATCCACAAACATATATATATATATATATATATATATATAGTATATATATATATATTGAGGCATACAGATAACCATCATCAATAATCATATTTCTTATTTCCTTTCAGGAATATTAGGAACCCCTTTTTGTAATCCTAGCTACTCAGGAAGCTGAGATCTGAGGATCAGAATTCAAAGCCCAGCCGGGCACGAAAGTTCATGACACGCTTATCTCTAACTAACCACTAGAAGACCAGAAGTGGTGCTGTCACTCAAGTGTTAGAGCAGTAGCCTTGAGCTGAAGAGCAAGATAGTGCCCAGACCCAGAGTTAAAGCCCCACAACAAACAAACAAAATAAAAACCCTTCAAGTTCTGGGATGCACAGAAAATAACAGGGCCTCCCTCCAGTGATCTGCTTTTGAGGCTGAGTCCTCCTGTGTCTGGCCTGACGCTTAGCACTGTGTCAGTACTTTTACCTCCCTGGATGCCTTTTATTTGGCTTATGTCAAGATAGGAAGATGAGTCCCTTGAATAAGGTCAAGTTTACAAACCACCTCTCTCCTTTCTCCTCAGTAATTTCCCTAGATGTTGTCAAAAGGCTTTGTTGGTTTGTTTTTCCAGAAAGGATGACTTAACAGGATCACTCTCTTAATTTCAATATCCTCCTCTCCCAGGAGGGAGGCTATCAGTATGAATAAAGTTCCTAAGAACCCAAGTTGATTAATGTGCTTTGACCTTGGCGTGCTCTGATCTGCCTCGGAGTTTTGTCGTTCCCTGGGTGGCTTCCAGGAAGTCAGAGAAACCCTTGGGTGTTCGTTTCTGCATCTGGAAGAAAAGAAAATAGCCTCTGGGTTCCAGATGTTACAGGATGACATGACTCAGCATATATGGACACAGGAAACTCACAAAAAGTGCTTGCGCTCCCTCCTCTGTTTGCCTCTCTCTCCTGTCTTTCCCAGAATCCCTCTTTCCTGTGTGTCTATAGTCATGAGAACAGTGTTTCTCTCACTTCCCGTGGTCATGGCGATGCCCATGATAGATAACACCTTTATGAGTTCCTGGTAAAAGAGGCTTTGGGTATTTGCTCATAAGGTAGAGCCCCATCTTTAAGTTAGGGGGACCAGCACCAGAGCTGCAGTTCAGAGCCTAATGAGAATCTCAGCATGCCCATTGGTGAACTTGAATAAATTATGTTCACCAAGCCTGATTGCTCACCTGAGTGTAAATCAATCAAAAACTGGCCACCTGGCTTCAAGGTGGGGCCAACAACAGCAGCAGCAGATTGAGCTTTAAAGCAATGGTAATATAACTGGTTCTATGCTCAGCTCATGTTTCCTAAACTAAAGGTGCTTGCCCACACACAACACTTAAAACACTTGGATTCGACGAGTACTTTAACCGTATCAAGGAGCATCCAATCAAAAGTTTTGTTTATGCACGTGTTATTATACATTAAAATATTAGGTAATAATTAAAAGATGTGATTTCCCAAATCTTCATGATGGCCTTCTGATGTCAGGGTACTGTTGACACCTTTCCATGGTGGATTTCTCAATATCTTCCTAAAGCTATGAAGTCTTTCATTGTCTTTTTAAATTCCCTGTCATCTGTTTTTGTGATAGTCATAGCAGAGGCAGAGTCCCAGATTGCTGGGTGTAGTTCATGAAATATAGAGCTCAGAGAGAAGGAATAAGTTACTCTGAGTTAGAGTGCTTTGTTGGGTCACAGTCAGTGGGCTACCCAGTCCACTGGGCACCAAGCCTTCCTGGGACACACAAGTGCTTCCTCCCTTTGCTGGGGTGTCCTTGTGCATCCAGCGGCCTGGGCTACGCACCCACAGCTGCTTCCCCTGTACAGACCTGGCAGAGGCCTGGGAACTCTGTCTGGACTTTCTGAGCTCAGCTGTAAATATCATAGAGAGGCTCTCTTATCTGGGAGTCACTTCTCACTCACCCACCTGCCAGCAGCCCAAACATCTATCAACGTGCAGATTGCAAATCAGTGCCAAACCTGACAGCAAACTCAGGAGCTTAAGCTGGATCCTGAGCAGGCGATAACCCCCCTCGTCTAGAAATTGTTGAGAGAACTGTGGGGCTAAGCTAACCAAGAGTACCCTGTTTAAAGGAGTGCTCTGGGCTAAGGCCCATTGTTGTGTCTCTTGTGGAGAGAGAAGACAAGGAAGGAGCCAATGCTGCATCCGGGTTTAATTCATATTGGGAGGGTGAGAGAAAGAGAGACAGGAGCCCAATGTCAACCAAGTTGGATGTTTTGCCAGTAGCACAGTAACTCTACATCTGGAATATCATGCTAAGGCTGAAGCAGACACAAGTTCCAAAACTTTAGGCCTGTCTGACCCCTGATGCTTCAAATCTCTCAACCAATAAACTCAATGTGAACATCCCACTTCTTTGCTGAAATTGAGAAAAGCATATTATAAACCAAAATAAAACCAAACTATTGTTATTTCCCAAAGCTGCTAAAACATATTTCGACACTTGAAAAGTTCTCCACCATGGGGTCCTGCATAGCCTGGTCCTTGTAATGGTCACCTTGCATTTTCTATACTGAAATGCAGCTTCCAAGGTAAGTCTGGTGTGTTTGCCGCTGCAACTCTGATGGGGTGTTCTTCATGCTAGTTGCTACAGTTCTCCTGTTCCTATCTCATTCTGTCTCATTCTCCCAAAATATATGCCTTTGCCTCTTCATCGATTAATTCCACAAACAGATGCAAACAAACCAAAGAAATAAAACCCAAGCCTATACCTGGAAAGAAACAGTATCCAGGGCAGGCACCTCCGCGGAGCCAGGCAAGGAGGCCTGGGCCAGGACCTCAGAGCCTGCTGGCTGACCCTCACTTGCTTTTCTTGCCTCACAGGTCTGAGCTTGTCTGGGGCTTTGTTTTCTTCCCTCCTTATCCAGCTAGCTGCTCCTGAGCCATCAGGGCCTGCCCTTCCAGGAATCCTACATATTATAGGCTAGCTGATAGCTGAATCTCAAAATGCTAGTTTTTTTTTATCTTAAAGCAGCTGCAGTTTTCATATATTCTTACTTGTTAACCTGAATAGACTGAGTTGCTTAGATGTGCTCTCTCAGCTCCTCTTGCCCTGATCCCATGCCCTGCTATCCCACCTAATCCCAGGTGGTCACAGAACAGAGTCCACAGTATTTGCTAAATGTTTCATTTTTCTCCAAGGGTCCTAGTGGCACTTGCTTGGTAAGAAGGGCCTTTGTGCCTGAACAATGGCAAAATATGAGCCCTACTTTCACAGTACTCTTTTTATGTGTGTGTATTCTGGTAATGGGGCTGGGATTTAGAGCCCTTGAACTCTTGCTTATCTTTTTCCACTCAAGACAGGCTACCACTTGAGCCACACCTCCACTTCCAGCTTCTTGGTAGTTAAATTGGAGATAAGAATCTCACAGTCTTTCTTCCCAGGACTGGCTTTGAAGTGTGGTTCTCAAATCTCAACTTCCTGAGTTTGTAGGATTACAGGCACAAATCACCTGTGCCTAGCACATATAATCAACTTTTAAGCCATTTCACACAGCTGAATTTCATTCCATAGTATTGGTGAACATATAGCAAGTAATCCAACGGTTAATGCAAACAGATATTATCTTTTTACATCTCCTGTGCTCTTCTACTTGATGGTGCTACTTTGCAGGTTAACCAAAGACACAGAGGAGTTCATTTTAACTAGTCTGAGAAGGAAAGAGCCAAGGTAGAGCTGGGCTGGTAACAGATAACAAGTCTTAGATCTAAGAGAGTATGCACGGCAATGTGGTGGGGGGAGTGGATTTCAGGGGGAGGCTGTTCTCCTTTGACATCTGATGACCAATGCCACAGACAATTCTGGATGGCTGACCAAGTTAAGATCTTTCTTATCTCATGCGGTTCTGTAATTCTTGTCAGCAATTATTGCTGATGGCAGGGCATGCTGGTGTCTTGGCAGTAGGGAGCTTTCGTGCTGAGGAGAAGGATTTGGAGTTTTATGTCCCAATATGACTTTGATGGATTCAGACAAATTTCTCAGGCTTGGTGGACCTACGCCCAGGCTGGAACTCTTCCCCGGGCAACAAGAAACATCTGAGACACCCAGACCCCAAATAGGGTGTTTTACTCTGCTAATCCCCCACTCTTTGTGAATTACAGCCAAGGCTAGAGTGAAAGGAAGCCAGAGCTAGGAATCAACCCCCAAGGACATTCGTAATAGCAACGGAGTCCTTCAATTTAGAGCTTTAGGGCATGGTTTTCCTACTCTTCGATAGGTTGGATCAGGCCCAGGAGAAACTTCTATGGGCTGTGAAGACCCACTGGGTGGGCTAACCTGGAATGGGCTACTAGGAATGGTGTATTCTGAGACTTGGACTTTATGGAAATGATTATTGTTTGCAGTTAAATAGGCTGCAGAGTCATTGGTTTTGAAACCAAACAAGAATGGAAATCATGGAGAGAAGCCTAGAATCAAGAAGCAGTGCTAAAGGAATCTAGAAAATTCCTTTAGTGATTCCAGAACTGGGATGAAGCAGAGAAAGCTAAAGTCAACACCGTGAAGGCTCTTCATGCTCCATTTCTATCATGTTTTTATGCGTCCTGGAAGGACAGAGGCCTGGACATGACCTTGGATAGGCTCAGCTGAGGACCTGCTGCTTCACCCTCCAAACAAAACCCAGCCTGCACCTCACTAATAGGGCCAGGCAAACTGATTTGTCCTCTCAAGAGCTCAGGAATGAGTATCTCAGAGAAGCAACCAGAGTCACCAGACACCATCTCTCCCCTAGTCTAACATCCTACTAGTAGAGTCCTAAGCCTTTCAGGCTCCAAGTAAAGATATGTGAAAGTTTTTCTTTCCCTAGCCAAACCTCTCAAAAGATAGAGCCAATGTAATCCACAACAGGCCACACAGGCCTGTGTTATCTATCAGGCATTGGGCCACGTTTCAGATTCCAAATATGACAAAGGAGTATACTTAGCGCCTAATACACAGCAGACATGGTCTTTATACTCATTTATATGCAAAGATCTGAAATGATCCAAATGAAACATGACTCAGAGTTATGCAAAAAGGAGCTAATGCCTGTACAACTTTGAAGGGTAAGTAAGAGTTTGCCAGGTAGAGAGTAGAAGGGAAACTATGGCATAGAGAAGAAAATGACAAGGGCTGGGAGTTTGGCCTAGTGATAAAGTGCTTGCCTAGCATGCACGAAAAACTGGGTTCGATTCTTTGGAATCACGTACATAGAAAAAAGAAGCCCAAAGTGGCGCTGTAGCTCACGTGGTAGAGTTCTAGCCTTGAGAAAACCCCAGGACAGTGCTCAGGCCCTGAGCTCAAGCCCAGGACTGGCAAAAAAAAAAAAAAGAATAAAATGATAATGTGAAATTGCTGAGGCCTAAGGGCAGGGACCAGGTAGGTTACAGAAGCCTCAAGCTGACCTGGTAAGGATTTTCAACTTGATCCTCTGGGTGCTGGGAGTCACTGAAGGCTTTTTTTATTTATGTATTGTAATTAATAAAAGGGTTACATGATATTTGCCAGATAGAAGGTGCATTAATTCACATACATCGATACTCTTTCACATGTCTTGGTCCCCATTACCCTCCCCTCCACCACTACCCCCCCCCCCGCGTCTTGGTTTGAAATTGGATAGGGAAGGGGGGAAAACCAACACTGAAGGCTTTTGAACAGGGTGGCTATACAGTGATTTGTAAGAACAGCCTAGAACCAGGAAGTTGTTTTTGTTTATCTTAAAAGAGGATCACTGATAGAATAGGAAGCAATCAACTTGGGGCCCACTTGAATGATTAGTAACATGACCCACGGTTGCTAGTTTCTACTCTGGGTCTTTTCTGCCACAACAGCCAAAGTACACTTGCTGTGCTTTGTAAGCAGAACATTCAAGGAAGATGATGGATTGGAAAACACAGCAGGAAAAAAATAGGATGTAAGAGCAAGAGGCAGCCATCTTACTATTTTCCCTTCCTTGTGCCTACAAAGAGTGGCAACCCTATCTGTTCCAACTGCCTGGCCTGCCACCCAGGGAGGTCAGGTCCACAGCTTCTCAAGATGTACCGTGGAGAATGGGGAGTGACATCAGCTGCTCACCCTGTGCCAAATCGGTTGGGCTAGGGTGTCAGGCTGTCTGGTGCCCTCTCCAGCTGGGGGAAAGGATTTGTTGGGGCTCTAAGATAGCAGGTTCCCCACCCCCATTTTTCAGTACTCACCATTTACCAAGGAGTCATTACAGAGCCTTGTTTGGAAACCAGATCCACCTGTGCTGGCTGGCTAATCTCTGGGACGTTCTGGTGACTGGCAAATTGATCAGTGACTGACAGGTCCCCAGGCCAGCTTGGAATGCCTGCTTGGGGAGAATTGGCAGCATTTCCAGTCTCTGAAGTTCATGGGAACGTGTTGTTCTGGTACAAACTGCCTGGCATGTGTGTAGGCTGGGAAGACAGGAAGCTCAGCAGCAACAGGACACCCTGCACAACCCTCTGAATGCCTGAAAAGCATAGCGCTGTGTTTAGGAGGCACTATGTGTGGTGTCCCCTGAAAACCACATTCTCTTGTCTATCCACTACTACAAAGTAGGCAGCTTTGGACAGTTAAGACACTTGGTTCTGTCATCAGCAACCTTTTTGACCATGATACAACTCACCTTCCTTTTCAAGTGCTGTTTCCTCATCTGTAAAACAAGAGGGACTAACTTTAGACATTTCTGGCCTTCAGGGAGTGGTGTAGTGGAGAAGAGAGAGGATTTGCAGTCCTCAGATCTAACCTGGTTCCTGGATCTTTGCTATGTGAATTGGTCACCCTTGAACTTCTAAAGGCCAAGAAGTTTATTTTATCCTGGTGCCTGGCATTGTTCAACATCTCTATCATGCCACAATAAAAATTAAATGCCATCTGCTTAGGCAGTCTATAGCAGCGATTGGCATAGAACATGATATAAAACTTTTCAAAGCAATGTTATCTTATAGCACATGCATCTTGTGGCTCTGTGAGGTATCTGTGGATTGCAGGTCAATTTTGCCTGAGGAAGGGTTAAAGCTTTTCACATACATACCATGTCTACCTTTATCACAGGCCAATGAGATATGATTTCCTCAAGTAAAGAAAGAGATTTTCCCGACCTGGGTTCCTGGGACAAACATTCCAACCAGTTGGGACAAACCTACTAACATACCAGGATCTTAAGATCCTGTTTCGGATTAAGAAAAAAACAAAAACAAAAAAGAGCAGGATTCTTCCATGAAAGCTCATAGCTGAAAAGATCAACCCAGTCAACTCACCAGATGGAGCTCAGGAGAAGCCCTCACCTCTCAGTGAGATGAGTACTGGCCTATCCTCTCAGACTAGGAGCTCAAAACGTCCAGAGAAGTCACAGTGACAGACCAGCCTCTGCATGGGACAGATCCCATCTTTCCCAGCAGAGAACAGGACCACTGGCATCTCTTCTTGAAGGTAGAACACGGGGCAATGTTTCCTGTATTCTCTGTGCTTGTCTTTGTATTAGAAGTCTTTGAAGAAGAAATAGTGAAACTCAGAGAAGCAATGAAAACAAAAATTGATAACAATATGGCCATCTATGCTTGAGCCCACTCAATGGAACAGAGCACAGATGTTGATGAAGAGTTTGCTATATGATCTGAAAGCACACGTCTTACAGGGGTGAATGAAGACTAGTATATTTACCTGCTTGCAAATGAGTAAGCTCTAGGCTTAGGAAAATCAGTCCCAGAAGGAGATCAATCATTTAACGCTAGGTGGCCCATGTTGACTTCCTACTTTGATAGATTTTCAAATGTTCTACAGGGTGCATGTTACTTTAAAGTGGAACCAAAAAAATACATATACTTGTTAAAGCTGAATTTTCCTGCTATCATATTGAGACAGGCAAGCTGGAGTGCTTTATCTGCAAGTTTAAACAGTGCAGCAGCTTGATCCTTTCAACACAATGGCAGAAGATTCTGAAGCATGCAAATGCAGGAGAAGAGCCAAAGGACAAAAATCTTTCCTCACCACCCAGGGCAGAGTGTCACACAAATGTCTCTTATTCTCAGAACCACCAACCAGTGCACCAACACCCAAAACAAATGCTCATAAGTTAAGAATATAAATTAACATGACTTAATTTTTTTTTCTGACATACACACAAGAATTTTTGAATTCTTTCAAATAAAAGTCATTTTGACAGGCCAAGCATTCATTCCCATGTCATTGTTATGGCTCAGAAAACTCTGAATCTCCTCCTTGGAGCTCGTCTCATGGGACCACAGCACTGGCTTGTGGATTTGGTCATTGTTACAGAATCTTTGTCTTTTGAAGATGGATTATGATTTTTTTTTCCAAAAGCAATTTTAAAATGCTGTCCTTCAACTGGACAATTACTTCAGGAAACCTTTTCAACTAAAAAAAAATGAAATGTGACTGGAACAAAAACACAGAAGTTGAGAACAGAGGCATGGAGATACTATAAACAGGCTGGAATGCCAAAATCTCCTGTGGCTGCTTTTTTGGAATAGCTGTACCTTCTCTTCTTTTTTCAAGACTTTTTTCTGGTTAGTTTTTTTGAAGGCGGAGAAGGATACTCATTGTTATGTATTAATTTACAAGTGTTTTCAGAAAAAGAATCAAACATTTAAATGTTGGAATTCATTCCTCTAAAAAAGGAGGAAAATGGAACTCAATCTCTACCTGCCCTCAAGGAGCTACTAAGCCTGTCTCTTAACTATCACTTCTCATGTGGATGTATTTCCCAGTCCACATATTGCAAGGCTGTCATTCAGAGATGCACCGGAAACAGCCCTGCTCTTCCCATCCACATTTTTATAGCTAGCAGGGCAAGGTCCCTAGGGCAAAAGGTCGACTTTTGGACATGAGGAAGATGAATCTGTTCTCCTAGTGCCTCTGCTGCCTGAATCACCTGAAGCAGACAGACCTGGACTTTGTTACAGGTAAATAATTACAGTTGTATCTGCCATAAATATCTCACTGAAGGGGCCATTGCAAAAATTGAGATTGTATCTCCAAGCAACTGTCAAATGGCTAGAATAAATTCAGAGGACTTGAAATACTGATGTACATTTTCTATCATAGATATCTCTCGGTCTAGACTTCCAGACTGCAGCTTGACAGAACACCTAGGATGGCTGAGAAATTAAGGAGTCAGGAACAAAAAAATTACATAGTGTTGGTGTTCTGTGGTTTGTGTCTTCTTTATCTGTGGTACTGGCAAACAGGAAGTCCTCGTGAATTGGGGGGCTCCAGCAGAAATGTAAAAGGCACAGACAGATCCCTGGGAATTTAAAAAGCCAAGAAGATAATAAATCTCAGACCCAAATGGGAAGCCTGAAGAGGTCAGTGAGCTACAGCCAACCTAATATCTGTACTTTTCAGGGCCGCCATAAATCTGACACGGCTCCCTTCTGGCTCAGCTGGCTTCTGTGCAGCGGCACATCAAAAGATCCTTCAATCCCCTCTGCAGCCGCCTGTTTTTCATTGGACTTGTTGGGTGAGGCAGGCAGGCTAGGGAACGGAGGGTATGGCTATGCTTGTTCCCAGCACCATCTGGGGGCCATATTTAAGCACCAGCAACATGGGGTTTTAGGAGAATGATTAGGGGAGCTAGAAGTCATCACCCCAAAGCTTGAACAAGTGAATTGTCAGGAGTAGACCAGAAGCAGAATAAATTTCCTACCTGGAGGTTCTGGATTTTGTTTGATTTTTAATGCTGGGGAATGGAACCCAACTTTATGCACTCTACCACTGAGCTACCACCCTCATCCTTAAGGGATGCTAGAGAGGATGAAGACTAGTCCTTGGGGTTTCTGAACTCAAAGAGGTTCACCAGTTCCAATTCAGCTGGTCTCTGTGTTGCCCATTACCTCACATTATTGATATTTCCCCAATTATCTATCAACCTACCCCTTTATTTTATTATCAAATGTTCTATCTATGCCAAAAATTAGTCAACTATATTACCCATGTTGTCACTAAAATCCCCAACAGTCCCGCAAAGGAGGTGCAATTATTCTCTTTCTTCACTGAGGAAACTGGGGCTCAAGATGGTTTAAATGTTATGATTAAGGCCATGTAACTAGTGGATAGCAGAGTAAGAATTTGAATACAAGTCCCTGAGAGCAAAAGTTTAATCCAGCTCCTGCTTTAGCCCAATAAATCTATTGTGATCAAGGCACCATTAAATCCTGTAAAATAAAACAGAAAAGGATCTTAGATTCCTTTTTTTTTTTTTTTGCCAGTCCTGGGTTTAAGCTCGGGGCCTGAGCACTGTCCTTGGATTTTTCTCAAGGCGAGAGCTCTACCACTTGAGCCTCAGCACCACTTCTGGCTTTTTCTAAGTATGTGGTACCAAGCAATCAAACCTGGGTCTTCGTGCATGCTAGGCAAGCACTCTACCACTAGGCCAAACTCCCTGCCCCAGATTCCTTTTTTAATGACCTAAAATTTGGGATTTGACATACCTATAAATAATCATGATACAAAGCAAGTGTGATAAATGCTGAAGAGAGGCATGGCTAAATGTAGGAGGAGAAAAAAAGCTTCCAGGGATAACTGGAATTTGTAGTCAGTCGCTGAGTATCGGTAGAATTTGAGTCTCTGGTCAAAAGAGAGGACCATACAGCAGAAAAATGGCTGTGTTTGGAAGAAGCTGTGCCAAGCGAGGTGCAGGGAAATGAATTTGGAAAGAGAAGCTCATCATTTTAGCAGTCTGTGTCTTACAATGCCTGCTGAAGAGTTTAGACTCTTCTTTTTACTCTCCCTAGGAAGCCTCAGAGAGTTATTGGAGATTTCTGAGCGGATGATTTAGAAAGCTTATGTTTGCAGCGGTGTGAAGGATAAACTGAAGAAGATAGAGGGGAGCTGGCTATCCTGACAGTGCTGTTTCTGAGGATCCTGACTGAGCAGATGGTGTTCTACATTTTTGGCCTGGGTATGGATGAACTTCTTAAGGTCCATGAACAGAACTATCTGAAGTCCTAGGTATTATATGGCAGGGACCTTCACTCATTCTCCAGCCCAGCACTTTGCAGAATGATACTAAGCATCCAGGGAGTGACTAGAGTGAGCATAAGCAAGAGGTCGCCTCTCCTTTTCTCCAGCACCTCATTCTGGGATCCCATCATATGCACACCATTGCCTTCACTTCTCTAAGACATACAATTGTCCCGTAGGAAGCATTAGATGTTGCAGATGGAGGAGCAGACGATGTATGTCTGGCAGATCGGGCCAGGAGGTGGCATCCAATTCTAGGGTGAGTGCTGTGGGGATACCTCATTGCCTTTTTGAACTCACTATTGCCATCTCCCAAACTCAAGGAATGTTCATTCTTGGCTCCCCAGAATCCATGTGGAATTATAGATTGCAGATTAATCTGTAATGCAGAACTTCTGGCCTGTTCAGAGTGGTCCTACAAATTCCAGACATCTTTGAAGATACTTCAGACACTTCTCATGGATCAGAATCAATGGAGCAGATCCCTTTCAAGACATTGAACGTCTAACTTCTCGGACTGCTATAACAAATGAGGGAATGTGCATAACCATATGGATGTGCACAGAGATTCCCCTGGGAACCAGAAGATAGCATCCCTGATTGGTTCTAACTAGTTGTGAGATGGATCATCAATAAGCCATCCATTCTCACCTTGGATTTTGACCTCCATCCCAGTCACACACTTGGCTTTCAATAGATGGTCTATGCCCCTTCCATAGATATACAGCTACATTTCTTCATCAAATGGGAATGATAGAAATAGAAATATATTGTGACAGTGCTTTAACTAATACTTAGGAAGCAAAAGCTTGTACATCAGCTGTGCAAACTATAAGCCAAGCTTTGAAGTCCTCGATGCATCACAAATCCAAACCAAAATGCATGTGCTTTAAGTCTTAGGAAGACCTCCCAAGCTCTTACTCAGAGCATCCTAACTTTACGTTAATGCAAGATTCTTGGCAAGTTGGTATGACAGCTTGCAGTAGGAAAAAAAAAGCCCTGTGGCAAAGGAAGATAGCTCAAGCAGGTACTTAGGAATCAGTACACCTGACAATCTGACACCAAGCTAGTGAAATGAAAGAGGTAAACAGCATTAAGGATTAAGGTGCTGGCATGCGAATTTAAACATGCTTCAAGATAGCGATCATTGACCATAGGGACAAATATTTTTACATAATCTAGTTACATCCATCTCCCTTTCTGGCAGGAATTTAGCTCATGTGAAATCCAAAGGAATTCAAGACAGTTCAAAAATTGGCTCCCAAGTTAGAATGGATGGGTTAGCCAAGAAATAGAGTGAGGGATAGAGCAAATATTTGTTTCAAAATGCCAAGTTGTCAAATCTGAGGTCTGAGGGAAAAACTGACTTAGGAAAAGCATGAAATGAAAGGCATATAGGGGCCAAGAGATGTCATCTCCAGAAGATTGTTTAAGTGGTTCAATCACCCACACTAATTGATGTTCCAGTAATAACCCTTTGTCATTACAATAAATATAAATCACTTCATGTGGCCTTGAAAATGAAGGGAGTAGAAAGGGTGTGTTCTATCTGAAAGACTCCTAACCAAAGATCAAGATTATTAAGAGTTAGCATTCAGTTACCTGGAAAGGCTTCTTATCTAAATCTCTTAAAGCATTGGTCTTCTATGGCTTCTTTCTCTGTTCAGGGTTCTGTGGAGTGGTTGAAACCATGTGCAGAGCTGCCAGATATTTGAGTAAGTCTTCCCTACTGGCAGGCATTCCATTTCTCCTTTGTGTAGCCTCTGAAAACTGCACGGAACCCCAGTGCTTGGTGCACTCAGGGTCTCTGCTCTTCTTACCTATTACGCAGCAACAGTTGACCATTTACAAAACGGCATTGTTGGAAGGGTTGGGAAACAAGAGCCTGAACCTGAAAAATTGGACAAATGGATTTAAAGTCCTATATCTCCAGTAAAGCAGCACCTTCTCAGGAACTTGGGTTCCCGGAGGCTAGAACCTGCATTAGGTCTTTAGAGTATACCACCTTCTCTGAGGACTTATCCTGTATGAAATGCTTCCTACTGGTCCGGGATACAACATTGTTTCCTTCTTTTCCAAACTTTGATTCATATGTAGTAGCTGCTAGTGGGGAGTGCGAAGGGAGGAGGTGTCTGTGATGGAAGGGACTCTCAGTCTATTTCTGACTCAATGAGAATGAGAGCTGGGATCCATTAGCACTGCCTCTCCCACGTGTGGGATGGGGCCATGGTGCTGGGAATGAGGTTCTGATGTGCAACCACAGAGACCTTGAGTCAATCAGGACAGCGAAGAAGTTGACAACCAAGTACTATCTACTCATAACAGATATATTTTTAGTTTTCAGAGTTTATAGGCAAGCTCTATTTCCTCTGTTAACACTTTGTTAAAAAAAATAAAAACAGTAAAAACCAGAAAAGATTCACAAAGGGTTTAGAATCCGTATTTTCCTAACAGGCAATCATACTGAACCATTTCTAGAATATCTTTTTCCCTAGTATACATCTCTCTGCTTAATATAGTTATTATACTTAACAGGATACTGGTGGGCACTGATCTGACTTTGTTAACCAAAGGTCAGCATTCTAGCACTTGGATATACCATAATTTATTTGGTTAATCTTCTATTAAAGAATATTCAGATTATATCTCATAAACTACAATATGAAAGACACACACACACACACACACACACACACACACACCCCTCACTTTTCTCCAGTGTGAATATTTCAGCAAAATCAGTGGTCGAGGAGAATGGGTGTTTGACCTTCAGATAGTTAGCATCAAGATGACTTCTCGAGCAGTTGTGATAAATTTCACTCCACTCTCATAGGGCACCAATCAGCATGTTGTGTAGAATCTTTATGTGTACACAAACACATATGTTTATATTTAACTATGTGTTGCTCATCTTTCCATTGTTATGACAAATACCTGTGAAAACTCATGAGGAAGAAAATTTCCGTTTTGGCTCTCTGTGTCAGAGGTTTCGACCTATGGTCATTTGGCCCCATTGCGTTGGCCTGTGTCGAGGACAAGCATCCTGGCAGACACCCATGCTGGAGAGAACCTATTCACCTGCAAACAGCTGGGAAGCAAAGAAAGGGAGAGCATACGCCTAAATACCTAACTTCCTCTCACTAGGTTCCACTTATTTTTCTACCATTTCCTACTAATACCAGAGCCTACGGACCAAGTCATTCACACATGGATCACTAGGAAACATCTTAAATCCAATTCTTATGGATGACACTCATTCATGGTAGTACTTCCAAGCCACGGTGCTCTTCTATTTCTTGGGGTTGAGTCTGTCTCAGCATCTCTGTCCCTCTACAACACCCAAGGTATTGGCTGGGCGACTTTGGGAGAAGAGCCTTCTTAGCATGATATGATGATAGATTTAAGAGTGCAGTCACTGAGACATGGTCATTGAAGAGAAGAGGAGTAAGGACATCTTTTGGAAGGATGAAAGACCCAGTTGTAACCTGCTCCAGAACATGAAAACCAAAGAACAGAGACCTGTAACCTGGGTGAATGTGAGCAGAGACACAGAGGAAAGAGGAGAACGCTGAGCAAAGAAGGGAAGAATGTAAACTGGCTGTGTATCTATGGCAATTGGCTTTGTGTTAGGACTGTTAAGTAGACGAGCCTTATCCATGTACCTTCGGACTGGCATATCTGAAAGCCAGCTTCCTGAGAGCTCCCTGGTCCCCCATTCCTCACTCTTGACTTTGGGATCTTTGATTCCTTGGTTTTATTCATGCCTCACCTCTCTGTAATTTCCTGGGACCCTCTTTTTTTGGTTATAGTACATTTGCTTTGGTAATACATTTGGTTTGATAGTATGTGTGTTTGTGTGTGTGTGTGTGTGTGAGAGAGAGAGAGAGAGAGAGAGAGAGAGAGGGGGGGGGGGGGAGAAAGAGGGGAGAGAGAGAGAGAGAGGGGGGGGGGAGGGAGGGGGAGAGAAACATTCAGGAGCTTTAATTCAGGGCCTGGTTGCTGACATTTGAGCTTTTTTTGTTCAAGACTAGTGCTTTGCCACTTGGGACACAACTTCATTTCCAGTTTTTTTGTGGTTAGTTGGTGTTGATAAGAGTCTCATGAACTTTCCTGCCTGAGTGGGCTTTGAACTACAATCCTCAGATCTCAACATCCTGAGATCCTAAGTTACAGGTATGAACCACTCACACTAAGCATGTTTGGTGATTTTTTAAAAATGCTTCTATACTAGTGAGATTTCAGCTTGACATGCTCCCCAGTGTCTGGAGTGCTTACATCTGCAACTGGAAATCATTGGCTCTTCCTTCACATAGCAAAACCTGCCAGCAAAGCTAGGGTATTGACTCCCATTCCCCAGTGTTTCCTACAAGTCAGGGACTGGGGACAGCATGCCAGCCACGGTCCTATGGAGGAGAATAGAAGAAAGTGTGAGAGTCCATAATCCTACACCTTCGGAGTTCAGTTGGACTGAAATTTTCTTCTAGTTTCACTCCTGATCTTATAAAATAATGTCAATCTTCTGGGCCTGAGATCTGAAGATTGAGGTTTGAAGCCATCCTTAGTGGGAATGTGCCAGAGACTCTTAATTCCAATTAACCAGCAAAATGCCAGGAGTGGAGTTATGGCTCAAATGGTAGAGTACTAGCCTTGAGCACAAAAGTTCAGGGACAGTGTCCAGACCCTGAGTTCAAGCTGCATGACTGGCACAAAATAACAGTAATAATCTCACTCTTTATATTTGGGTAGTGATTGTGTATTATTCGGGGCTTGGACAATTCTGTTAAGAAATATATGGTGGAGCTGGAAAAGTAGCCTAGTGATAGAGTGCTTGCCTAGCATGCATGAAGCCCTGGATTTGGATCTTCAGTACCACACAAACAGACAAGGCTGGAAGGGGTGCTATGACTCAAATGATATAGCCTTGAGCAAAAAAAAAAAAAAAAAAAAAAAAGCTCAGAGACAGTGCCCAGGCCCTAAGTTCAAGCCCCAGGACTGGCAAAAAAACAAAATAAAATAATAAAAAAGAATATTTTGGCCTTTGATAGGTGAGAAAGTGAAATTTCCAGAAAGAGTGAAGTGATTGCCTCAGATTACTTGAAATACAGCTGAATTGATGTTCAGTCTGACATTCTTCACAACATTACTTTCTTATCTTTGGTGCATCCCACACCCAGGGATTCTTGCTCAACAATCAGGAAAGGCTGCTGCTTTCATTCTGAGTCCCTCCCCCAGCATCTCCAACCTTATGAAATAACTTGCTCTACTGAATCATCACTTTACCTACAAGACATAATTTTATTCTACTGCCTCTGATTTCATTATCTCTGTTTTGTCACTCGATCTCGCTTTTTCTAGGAGTTCAAAAGGATTTACAATGAATGATAAGAATGGAATTATAAGCACCAAAATAAAGAGAATAATTAAATGTCACTCATGGCTGTGATAGAGTGAATGGAATTCTGTATCTCACTATTTGGGGCTCTGACTAGGATGATACTCATTAACTGTTTTTATTCTTAAAGCTGTGAGTTTGGTGGGGCACTCGGCATTATAGTTACCTTGTGCTCCCCTACCCATGAGCTCCCTTCTGCACAAGATAAGCATCTCTGAGAGTGAAAAATGTAAAATTAGATTGTTTATGCATCAAGGAGTAAATGTTAATAGTAAAGTGCTTTCATATGCTGATTGTTTTCTGGTGATGAGAAAGGGAAATGTTATTTCTCTATTAAATAATGGAGACTGCTGGATTGATATGCCATTACTGGTGTGCTGGCTCCATTTTCTCTGTATACAGGGTTGCTTCAGGTTTCATTTTCAAACTTGGTACTTTTATAAATTGACGTGAATATTCCGTGTGCACCTAGACACAGCCATTCATTGCTGGTCAAGTATGTTTTGTCTACTCCCTGGGGCAGGAGGCTAAATTACGGGTAGGTATAGTCATGTTAAGTGTGGAGACCTGAGCTTTGCCTAGACCCTCTGCTCACCAGGACATAGTAAGTGCATCCCAGAGGAGGAAGGTATAAAGATTAAGTCACAGGAACAGTGACTAGAGAAAACAGATAAAAGCCAGAGTGTACTTGAGTTCTGTCTTCAGATACCTGAAAAGAACAACTCTGTGCATAGGTTTTGTATTTGTCATGTATCCTACTGGAACACAAGATTTCCATCAAAAGGTAATTTCTGATTTACATTTTTTCACCCCCTAAGTACTTACGAAGTTCTTTCAAAAACATGTGACACTGGAATATCATCTCCATGATGACATTGTTTTGACTGATATTTGTTGTCATTTTAGATGCTCCAACTCCTCTGATGGTGTTTGGCACATAGTATTCAATGAGCGTCTGGCTGAGCAAATGAATAAAGGACTTGGATCTTGTGAATATTAATCTTATAAAGCCCATTTTGCAAAGGCCCCAGACTGAGATTTAGACATGGAAGGTATCTCCTTAAACTCATAAAAGCTACCAGTCTAATAGGCTTCCTAGGAAGTTTCTTGGCTGTCTTGGGGGGGTCACTGAGGCTGACTTTCTATAGAAAAATAGTATGGCAGTTACTTGTCAGAGTCTGAGAGGGCTGTTTTGTGCCTCTGCTGTGTCATGGGCTGATGATGTGGAGATGTGGATAAAGCATGGTAGGGCTGCTTTCTCCCCAGCAGGATGATGAGATCATGGCTCTCTCTCTCTCTCTCTCTCTCTCTCTCTCTCTCTCTCTCTCTCTCTCTCTCTCTCTCTCTCTCTCTCTCTCTCTCTCTCTCTCTCCAGGCCACACCTTTCCCTGTGTCTCCCAGCTCTTTAGAACTTCTATGATACCTCTTGTCTCTCTCTACCCCTCCAGTGATTCTACTGGTTGCTTTGTCACTCTAGGAACACTTTGGCAAGTCATTTAGACACTCTTTTTTCAGAGCTATTTGCTTTTAAAAGCATTCTCTGAAGGGGAAAAGAAAACAAAGAAATACATCTATGATAGGTAGATTGTATCTTGTAGTGTAATCTCATCTTGAAAGGAAAGAATGATACAGAGTGACTGTAATCCTGTCCAGCAGCCAAACTCCACCCTATTCATAGCAGCCTGGTTCTGTTCAGGGCCTTATCTTCTGCCCTACTTGGTTTTATCACCCTTCCCTATAACATGAACCCAGTGTGCTCACCTAGGTTTCCAGCTGTCCAGCAAAGCTCTAGCCTGCTGTCTGGGATAGTGATGGCTGTGCCTCTGTGCAGCCAAGATCCAGAAAGAGAAGTTATTAACAACAATAACAAAACTTAGAACAGTAGAGAGCAAGGTAGGAGCCTTGTAGATATGTATACTCAGAAGGTCTGACTCTCGTATGGGTTCTTCTGCATGACTTCACACCTATAACTTGAGTGTAACTAAGAATGACTCAAAGAAGTTCTTATCCAGGGATCCCTGAAGTCTCATTCTATCCTTGTTCATGTCACAGGTGCCAGGGTCCAGGATTCTGAGGCTCTAGCCAGGTAAGTGCAGAGAACCACACTCTATTCCCTCTCAGGCAAGGCCTTAGACTCCAAAGAAGAAGAGATGTGGGAATTTTAAGTAACACCAGCAACAAGATCATTGTTAATGGAAAAACTAATAAGAAATAAAACCTTCTACAGAAAATCTGTTTGCTTTATTCATCCCTTATCAATATCACTCCCAAAGTCAATTTGTCACTGCATAGTCAGAAAGCTCACCCAGAACTCCTTTAATGTTTCACGCTAGGTTTGTCCAACAAGAGTAATAAAAATAATGACACCATTATTCCTCTTCTCTCTTTGTTTTCAGTGCATCACTTGCAGGTTTGAATAATGAATTATACTCACATTATCTGTACTCGCTTGCTCTTGACTTCCTCTACTGGCTAAAAGTGAAGCTATTATCCGATTGTCAAAGACATAGGAGGCTCGCGCCTGGCTCAGTCAGTAATCCTGCGATGCAGATACACTAGGAACGAAATTATCTAGAGTACTATTTCAGGCTATCTAACAGAAAATTACTAGCCAGTGTGGAAATGAACCCAGAACCTGGTGGAATATTAAATATTTCATTAGTAATCCTTTTGGAACAAAAATAAGTAGACAACAGAATTAGTTGTGAGATGGGCATAAAAGGCTAATTAATGTTATTGTATTTGGCTGATTGACTTCAAGGCTATTAAATCATTATTTTATTGTCTGGAACTGTGCCTCATTCTGACTAAAGAAGACACTTTCTCAGGAATAAAACCAAATTCTTCTTGTCTTGCTCCTTCCTTTCTCCCTCCCACCTCCCGTCCTCCCCCCCCCCCCGCTTCTTCTTCATTTCGTTTCCTTTCCCATGCCTCACCTTCTTTCCTCCCTCCTTTATTCTCTCCCTCTCATTTTCTTTCTCCTTCCATTCTTTCCTCTGTCCTCCTTCCCTCTTTCTGTCTTTCTGGCACTCTCCTTTCGTCACTTCTTTCCTCTCTCCCTCCTTCCTTCTGCTTCCTCTCTCCTTCAACTTCTGTTGCATCCAAGGAGATCCAGACACTTGTGAGTCTAAACTTGGTTTTTGCACAGTTGAGTGTGCCCATCTTCTAGTGAACTATAAAAGACAAATTGAATCTGACATCAGGAATAGATTGGATGTGCACAGCACAAGCATCCTGGAGCCTCCAGCACTCACATTTGGGACACTGCAAAGATCATGGAGGCCACAGGTAGAACAACTGTTTCCTCTTCATCAGCCCCCATCTTCTTCATCTCCTTAAAAAAAAATGTGTGCACACCCAAGACTATAGTTGACCATCTACAGAACAAAAGAAAATAAATCTCTTTCTCTCTCTCACTCACACATGGTGTCATGCAAAACTGTATTTGAGAGGCTGGGAGTTTTGCCTAGTAGTAGAGTGTTTGCCCAGTATGCATGATGCCTTGGGTTCAATTACTGAAAAAACCTGAAAGTTGTGCTGTGGCTCAAGTGGTAGAGGGCTGGCCTTGAGGAAACCCCAAGGACGGTGGTCAGGCCCTGAGTTCAAGCCCCAGACTGGCAAAAAATGCATTTGAACCTTTATTTAATGGCTGACTCCAAGGTTTAATTCCCACTGGTGTATTTGAAAGGAGTTTCTCTTGTCTTATTCTGGGACTGTGTGATGTGTTTACAGGTCTATATGACACCTTGTTTTGGTATGTGTACGGTGGTGATGAGATTTGAACTCAGGTCTTGGGTGCAATAACTTAACTTATTCTTCTCACACACTACCATTTGAGTCACAAAAAAAAGCCACAAAAGCCACTTTTGGCTTTTTGTTGCTTAAATTGAGATGAGTCTATTGGATACTCAGATATCAACCTTCTAAATAACTATGATTATAGACATTGAACTCAAGACTGTCCTTTATCTTCCTTGCTTGAGACTAGTGATCTATCACAACTCCACTTCCAGGTTTTTGGTGGTTCATTGAAGGTAAGAGTCTCACAGAATTTCCTCCCTGTTCTAGATTCAAACCAGTGTCCTTAGATCTCAGCCTTTGAGTTGCTAGGATTACAGGCATGAATCACTGGCAACTCAGCTAATATATGACACTTTACAGTGAAATAGAAAAGGACTCCATTGCTTCATGTCATTGCAGCCTTCCACCAAATCTTAGAACCAAGAAACAAAATATAGGGTTGGATTACAACTGCACACGGCAGGCAGACCCCCTTGGACAATGAGTAGTCAGACAACCAGCAATATACATTCAACCAAGGAAGGAATTTCTTTCAACAAAGTTGAGTCTTAACAAAGATGAAAAGTGGGTGAGACCATCTCTATGGATTCCTTACATCTTTCTCTTCCTGTCCCTTCCTTCCCTGGCTAGCTCACTTTTCCAGATGCCAGAGATTATTTTTTTATTCAGTAGCTGAGAGTCAAGGAAGTCCCTTTCCAGGAATGCATGAGGTCTCATTCTAATAGATATTTCTTAAGAACAAGAAGAGTTTAAGATGAAAAGTAGAAATTTCAACGATACCATTTCCATTCTGGGTATTCCCACATCAGTGAAGGCCTTCTGATGCATATTGCTAATCTCCTATTGTCTGATTTTGGAGAGACCAGGGAATAGGAAATTTCTTTCTGCAAGGTACAGGAGACCCTGTAGCCAGCCTCCATATTTTGGATGCTATTGCCATTCCTAGAATGGTAGAAGCCAAGTCAGAGAACAATAATACACATATAAAGCTTCCTGGGGGTTGGGCTTTCAGTGTTCTGCCTAAAACTTCTTATAGGTTGTTTTTGACCTGCATTGAGAGGCAGGAGACTGAGCAGTTCCTTTATATAAATCAAGCCAGAATGAATAGCAAGAGCCCTCATGATGAAATGAGATTAGCTCAGATTAGCTCTGTCTACCAGTCTCTTTCAGTACCAGCTCATCTTTCCACACACTATTGACATAGCCCAACACTCACTGGTGTTTCTGAGTTTTGTTTTGTTTGTTTTTGCTTTCCCCTCTGAAATAAACAAAATGAGGATGAGGAGAGGACACTAAAAGGAATTGTACAGATGTCAGTGGGCATAGTGGCTTGGAAGTAAGTGGAAACTTTATTTTTCTTCAACATTAGTAGCTCAATTTATCTGGATAAAACAGAGATACAATATTTTGGATATTATATGAATGAATATGCAGCTGGATTCATAAGATGGAAAGAAATTATACAAAAACCACTGAGTATCTGGCCTAGACCTGCTTTGCTTATGTTCGTTTCCTAAAGACAGGGATGTGGTTAGTGGAGGATTCTTCCACGGGTTTTGTGGGTAGATGTCACAGTGGGCTGGGATGAGTAAGGAAGAAATTGGTGGGAAGTGGGGTGTTTCCCTGGGTATAACAGATAACCCTGGTTCTCAAATGCAGTAGATTTCTACCAAGGAAAACCACATTGCTATGCTTTTATTACTAAAGCTTTCCTAGCTGAGAGGAGTGGCTTTACAGCTTCCTTAGAAATTCATCATGGACTCATAGTAGCTCAGTTTGTTGAAACTCCCTGAGGAAGTCGTTGTCACACATGCATGGTTACCCTATCTCAGCCTAGTCCAAGTCTGAATGTCTGTCTCTGATTCCTGCAGTAGAACAGGATGAACTGGGTGGGTGGTGGCATGAACCAGAAGCCCTGACACCCCTTATTTGAAGGGGTGCCTTTATTTCACACTGATTTTGTGAGCTGCTAGAAGGTCCCAGGTACCCACTGCTCGTGGACTTATTCAAAGACCAGGCAGGAACAGCCTATATCATCAAAGGCACTGCTTAATGAAAGGTAAAACAGTGGCTTGCGTGAGCTCAACTCTTTACTGGAATACACAGTCTTTGTGGAAGCAACTGTAAGAGCTGCTTTCAGCTGGAAGGTAATGACAGTAGAATCCCTTCTGGAATGTGACCCTTGAAATCCTCAGTGCTCCTGCTTATTGAAGTGTCACTTGAGACCATGAGAGAATACACGGCAAAGGAAAAAGACATCTAATATGATGTCTCTTTCTCTTGGGAATCTCTGTCAGCTCCATTTAAAGTATTACATAACTACTTTAAGACAGCGGCACCCATCCACATTTGCATGTGGTTTAGTGAATGCTGAGATTGGCTCTCTTAACCTCCTTTTCCTCCTCATTTTATTTGGAAAAGTTGAGAAACTACAATGGACATGATCCAGAAGCATTGGCAGCAAAGATTCTGGATGCACATGAGGTTTGGCTAGTCTAGCGCCTTGAGGTCGGGCAAGGGACAATGGTCAACTTGGTTGATGCCAAGGAAGGCTGGACAGAAGTGAGAACCTGTGGTGCTCTGATTGTGTGGTTTAGCAGCAGGGCTGGTAACATTGCCTTAGCAATGAAAGTCAGATATGGAGTGAGTGTAGCGTGACTTCTGGAACACAGATAAGTGGCTATGACCTTGGAAATAGAGGTTTCGTGGTGGTTCCTGATATCTGTGTCTCTAGCCCTCCTCAAAGTTTGGTAAGACATTGCCTCATTGTAGTTTCTGCTCAAAAATACTCTGAGGGTTCTCTGTTTTCTATAGTGAATCTTGACACACATGGTCAAAGCTCATCTCAGCCAAAGTTTCTGTATCAGAGAGACCATTTATGTTCATCTGTCTGCTCCTTTAAGTCTGTACTGGATTCCACTTACCTGATACTTCCTTTCCATGTTGGACTATTCCTCACTTCAGTTCATTCTTCATATGTATTTTTGCTCAGTCTCCTGAGGTGTAGCAGGTGCATAGCTGCCACCGTCCTTCCTGACCCACACGAGTTCACAGTCAGCCGCAGTGAGGACCTCCTCACATGGTGAGCGTGTATCAGGCACAGCCCCCAAAGTGAAGGAAGTGACATCAGTAGGAAGCAGCCTCTGCCAATGGGGCATTCAACTCAGTGGGTAAACACACTCCACTCTCTGCCTCATCTTTTCATGGGACATTTCTAAGACATCACTGTTTCTTGGAGCTTGATGAGACTGATACCTGATGTTTCTAGAAGAGAACAGTTTGGTGACTTTTATTGTACGTTTTTCTTTTCGGCACTTCATAATTTCTCAACTGGGATTGCTGTAATCACCTTTAAACAACTGCCTATATCCCAAGTCTTTCTCTTGGGGGTTGCTTTTGTGGAAATTCACACTAAGCTAGAGGAAATTTGCCAGTTCTGCCGGTTTACTTCCTATGTATTTTCACTGCATCTGTCCCAGCTTTGCTGAGATCCTCCAGGCTTCCATTGAAATATCTCTCACATTCGCCATGAGCCCCCTGAGACCTGGGCAGTTGGTCTCCGTAGCACAATGACAAATGGGAATAGGACATGAAACTTTTTTCTGGCCTATTTATGAACCTATTGATCCTGAATTGCTCAAAGAGTGGTCTAGAAAAATACCTGGGAATATGAAAATGAAAATTTAAATGCTATAAAAGCTCCTGGCCATTCTTTTGCTGTATAAGTTCCTTGATCTCCACCTCTAGAAAGACAAGCACTAGGATAGGAGACTAGCAGGAAGAATGATGAAAACTATAGCCTAGAGGCCCCAGGGACACTCAAAACCCTGAACTTTTTCTCTAGGGAAGGTTGGTCTGCCTCCTTACCTCCTGACATCTCTTGATTTCACTCCCTTCCCAAAAATCCTAACCAGAGGCCTCAGGAATATCTAATAAATCTCCAGTCCTTTCTGTGTATGGGAATATAGCAGCTCTGAAAATATAGGGTGGGCCCTTTCCCGTTCAGGGGGTTTAGGAAAGTCTGTTCTAAGAAGGGATGATGTTAAAGCCACTACCTAAATGAAGAGTGAAATACAGCCAGACTGAGGTAGGTGGTATTGTGGAGAATATTCTTGGCCCAGTGAGTAATGTACAAGATTCTTGGGCAGAAGCAAAAAGGCATGTTGAGGAGTGGTGGAGAACAGAAGGGTTGGAGACCAGGGCTATAACTTTCACACTTTGAAATTCAGGAAACAACTCCTCAGGGAAGATACTCAGCTTTGTGATTGAATTGGGACTAGTCCCTTGGCAAAATGTGCTTCCCATCAGTTTCTTAGGCCAAGTAAACCTCTCATCCCTTCCTTCAGATCCTTCTGTATATCTCAATGCTTATTCATCACAGAGCCACCTTGTCGTCTGCACAGTGACCGGTGTTTTGTGTCATCTAGTCCCTTACCCTGTGGCTCTTAGAGACTCTCAGCTGGCCTCACCTACCTCATACATGTTTTCTGAAGCCAACAACAATTTTTGTTGTTGGTGGTGGTGGTGGTGGTTGTGGAGCTTGAACTTTGGGCGTGAGTATTGTCTCTGAGCTCTACCACTTGAGCCATAGAACCACTTCTGGTTTTCTGGTGGTTGACTGGAGAGAAGAGTCTTATGAACTTTGCTGCTGGGGCTGGCTTTGAATCATGGTCCTCAGATCTTAGCTTCCTGAGGAGCTAGGATTACAGGTATGAACCACCAGCACCTGACAGCAAAATTCTTTACTTAGGGAGGCAAATAAACGCAAAATGTCCATTGTTTTTCATGAACAAATTCCCTTTTGTGCACATATGTGCCAGCCCTGGAGCTTGACTTGAGGGCCTGGGTGTTGTCCCTGAGTTTTTTATTTCCTCAAAGCTAGTGCCCTACTACTTGAGCCACATCTCCACTTTTGGCTCCATTATTGTGTTGGTTTTTTTTGTTTTTGTTTTTGGTAGCTAATTGGAGATACGAGTCTCATGGATTTTCCTGCCTGAGCTTACTTCAAACTGTCATTCTCAGATGTCAGTCATCTGAATAGCTAGGATCATAGGAATGAGCCATTGGTATCCCAGCTACTAGTTCATTTAAAAGATTTTGTTGACAGGAAGAGAGGAATTTTGTCAGAGTACCTTTACCTTGCAAAAGCAAAGGAGAAACCCAGATGGGAGATATGACCCTTGCCTGAGGGCTAGAGATGGAGTTTGGGGTACAGCCACCAGGCAAGGAACAGAGAAAGCAAGAATGGGGTATACTTTGGGCACCGGGTTCCATCCCTAACATGTACAAAAAAGATTCTTGAATTAGAATAGTATTCCTGGGGTGGGATGTTGGCTGCTGTCTTCAGCTTGACGGGACAGGGATCAGGTCTAGAATAAACCAGTTAAGTGTTTACATGTGGGCCACCCAAATGTCATCTGGCAAGGGATTCGGAAAACAGGGACATCAGTGAGAATACATAAGGAACAATTGGAATGAGAAACAATGAAGGTAAAGTGAGAAACAAGAATGTTTGGAGAAAGACAAACTTGTAGACAAATCCCTGCCTCACTGTGCTAATTACGAGGCTCCAGAAGAGTTGATTAATGGAGATAAGAGGTAGTAGCTCATGAAAGAGTTGTGAAAAATTAATTTTGACATGGATAGGTCCTTATATTAATAGGTGCTCACTAATATCCAAAAGAAGTATTTATAGTCTGAAAGGCAGTTTTACACAGTTTTACACAATTCTCTTCTTAGCTTCAACCTTTTTTGCACAAGCATTTTACCCACAATTATCCCAGGAGATACTGTTTTCCTTTGAACACTGATCAAACAGTACCACAGAAGACTATGATTGCAAAGTAGTCCTGCTGATAAAGGCTTTGGTAACAAGGCAGAGAAATTTCCAGCAGTTTTCACCGTATATATAAATATTCAGGGGATGTATGCTGCCCCCGATCCTCATCTTGCTTTATGTGTATGATAGGAAAATGAGCACAAAGAGACTCTTGCTTGTTGGTACCTGTGTGTATCTTGTTTTTCAACATTTGTATGTTCTGTGAACTTTGCCCCACTCCTGTCTGTGTAGTGGTTTTGCTAGATAAAATGTTCCAGAGCCAGGTTGGAGTTTTAGTGCTGAATGGAGCACATTTGAATTTCATAGGAAGCTGCCTCAAGCCAGGCTGGGGCTCCGCACTCCAAAATTGATGAAGGCACGCTCTGAATTAATCAGCAAATATATACTAATTCACGTTGACCTTTTTTCAAGCTGAGGCCTTTTGGGCACCCACTGTAGGTTTAACATTGGCCTACCAAGTGTTATTACAAAGGACTCAATGGTTGGCCATAATTATATAATGCAAATGACATTTGCTGTTTTTGTTTGAGCTTATTCCCTCTGATGTTTCCTTCTTTTATCACATTCCTCACACATCTGTGTCCCCGAGATGGCTCTCTGCGAGCTCCTCCTTTCCTGGTCCCCAAGTTACTAACGCTGTCTGTCCTGACTGTCACGCAGACATGGCCTGCTGTGAAGATCCAGCGGGTGTGACACGTGCCTCTGACACAGGTTATGCAGACAGCTGGTCCGAACAGGTGTACACTGATTCTACCATCAAATGGCAACACACATTTGGCTTCTTCCCAGCGCACAGGCATGAAAAACCTGTTCTCTTCACATTTCTTTGGAGATTGATTGACTGTTCTTTGACAAAGCACACTGTGACTGTTTGTAAGTTCCCTGGTCCTCCGGCCGCTCAGACGTGTTCCAGTGAAACCTCAGAGAAGATCTCCATGTGGCAACATGAATTATTCATCTGCTTCTCTAGGAGAGAAGTGGGGAATGGCAGAGCCACTTTCTGCTCCTCTAAAATCAAGAAGACACACTATGACATATTTGGGTAGATAAAATCAGCAAGGGATGGTTGCTGGAGAAAAGGGAGCCAAAGAGGCCTAAGAATATTTTCATTCTGAAGCAGTTTAAAAACCAAAGCATCATTTCAAAGACTAGAGTATCCTGTAACACTGCCTAAGTGAACAGAAAACTATGATATAAAAACCACTAAAGTGATTTAGCCCAAGTAAAATGTTTATTCCTCATATATGGTTAAAGATTTCGTTTTTGTTTTAGTAAATAAACATAAAACAACATCCTACATTAAATGTCTGAGTTACTTTCAAAAAATAGGAAGGTTTCCATTTAAGAAGGGAGCATTGTGGCCCACTGAACATTTCCAGTTTCATAAGAGACCTCTCTGTGCCGTTTCCCCAGTTACACAAAACACTTGCACGCTTGTCTTTTATTTTTTTAAGAAAAATAAAACTTTTTTTGTCAGACTTAGGGCTCAGGGCCTGAGCACTGTCCTTGGGCTTTCTCAAGGCTACTACTCTACCACTTGAACCACAGCATCACTTCCAGCTTTTTCTATGTATGCAGCACTGAGGACTTGAACCTGGGTCTTCGTGCATGCTAGACAAGCACACTACCACTAGTCCAAACTCCCCACCCTCCAAAACAAATCTTATCATGCACACAAGTGATCTGAAAACATGTCAACTGTGCTTTGAAACCCAGAGATGCACCAATCAAAGCCTATAAAACTTGATTCATCAATTTCCAGGCACAAGCAAGTTCCCACCAACAGAAAGAAGACTAATGGGAGTAGGAGATCTGTCACCAGTGGTTACACCCATACTTTCTGCTCCTTCCCAGCAGTCCTGAACCCACAGTCCCCATCTCATCCTATTCAATCTATTTTCTTTCCTTCCTTCCTTCCTTCTTTCCTTCCTTCCTTCCTTCCTTCCTTCCTTCCTTCTCTCCCTCCTTCTTTCCTTCCTTTCCTCCTTCTCTTCTTTTCTTTCCTTCCTCCATTCCTTCCTCCCTCCTTTCCTTCCTTCCTTCCTTCCTTCCTTCCTTCCTTCCTTTCTTTCTTCTCTCTTTTACCATTCGTTTTTACATTTTCATTTTTATTTCTCAATTCCTCCTCCTCCTCCTTCTCTTCCTCCTCCCCATCTTCTTCCTCCTTTTTCATCTTCTTCCCTAGGTGGAACAAAAGAGCTCCAAACCTATAAAGCAGGAGCAGGGGTAAATATACATTTGAATGTGTGCTTTGTGAAGCTGAATTTTATCTTCAATCTCTCTGATTTCTGCTAAAAGCAGAAAGCTATGGGCTTATTTCAGGGTCTGTTTGGAAAATATCATTTCCACATCTAATGGCATTTTTAGGGCTCTGCTCAGTAACTGTCATTGTTACTCTGGACCAATAATGTTATATTAGCACTTTACCAATGGCTTTCATAAAATGTAGAAATCTAATAAACTCATCTTAGAATGAACCTCACTATATTCATCTGTGAATGCTTTAGACAGCCTGATATATTTGTATACAGTAGAATTCTAAACCCAATAGAGAATTCTAAGATGGGTATGCATGCTTTTCATAATACCTTATTTGAACATTTGATTTCAGTTTATATTTTATTAGTAATGCTCTCATTTTTCACTCAGAATGAAGAAGCAGAGAGGAGGAGAAGAACATTCCTGAAACTTCCATTCTGAGTCAAAATAACTTACAAGATGGACACAGAATGGACAAGAGTATGACTGTCCTGAAGACAATTACAAAAAAATACTTAATTAGGATGCAACACTGGTTATTTTAAGTCATACAAAAGAGTTCGGGCATAATAAAGTGGCTGTTTCATGCAGCTCATATGATAAAATTCTCACCAGTCTTAAAATGACAGATGTAATATTACCTTTAATAAGTGGCTACCGATGCATGCAAATTGAATTAGATAGTGGGAGTACAAATTTGTCCGATAATTAAGATAAAATTTCATGTCAGCTTAAACCCTGGTGTATATTAGTAACTCTGTGTATTTCTTTTCTCTGTTCTCTCCCAATTACTTTTTAGTGTGGCTTCTTGATTACTAAAATAGCCAGATTAAGGGGTGGGGGTATGAAACATGGCCCACAGACATACTATTATACACGGCAGCAAATCATATCCCAATGACTACTCCATTTGTGTTAAGTTTAAAATACTAAATACAATCCAAATGACATGGAATAAATTCAGCTGTGTATTAGCTGGTCATTCTGGGTATTTGTGAGGTACTACTGTGCCCCAGTGGCTAATGCTGAGCTAAGACCATTTAGGAGGCTAAAAACACGAATTTGGAAGGTAATAACCTCAACCATGGAGGAAACTGAATGGATACTGCAGTGCTTTGTTGTAGGATCTGTTTGAAGGACTCCAAATGAACTGGGTGTTCAATGTAGTAGTCTATTTACAGGAAAAGAAAAACTCAGAAGACTAAGAAAATGCACACATGCACACACACATACACACACACACACACACACACACATCCCTTGTGTGCACAAGCACAGCTCTGTGCCCACAATCATGGAGCTTAAAGGGTAAGTGCTCTGTGTGGCATTCAGCTGCATTTTAATACCCTCCACTGCTGTCATTGCTGGCCCCCAAGGGAGGCAAATATCCTGGGCATTATTAAAAGTGGGATTATCCAATCTAATACTGAAGATTTGGGAACCAGCCAAGAGAAGTCATAAGCAGAAGGAGAAAACAAAGAGGACTTATCTGGGCCCAGACCACTGGGTTTGCCATCCTTAAGCTTTGTGCCTGGTGACATGTGATTGGCATCACCTGACTGGTGGATCATTACTTGACCAAACAATAAGTGTCCTTAGATGCAGAGGTTGGTAGCATTTGCAGACCATTCGGTGCCAGACCTGCAACAGAGAGCACGGAAAGTGTTTCCTGCTGACCTGCTTCAGGGACTCAGAGGGTAGGAACTGTCCTCTTAATAGGAGCCTGGAGATGATACTAAAAATTGTGGTGGTAGGGAGGTTGTTATTCTTCATGCTGGTACTGGAGATTAAACTCAGAGCCTGGATGGTATCCCTTAGCTGTTTCACTCAGTGCTCATGCTCTACCACTTGAGCCTCTCACAGATCTTGCTGGGGCTGACAATCTTTAGATCTCAACTTCCTGAGTAGTTAGGATTATAGATGTGTGCCGTCAGCCCTGGAAGGTTTGTACTAGGCTGGCCATTTTTGTCTTTCTGGGTAGGATGATGAGACTAACAGGATGAAATGATATGCCCAATGTTAGAATAGAAGATCTGTGGCAAGACCAAGATGTGGGCCTATTCTTTTTTACGCCATTGACCGCTCTTCTAGAAACCAGTGTGGCTCTGCCACTTGTACTTGCTGCCAAACTCAGATCCAGCCCCAAAGGACTGAAACATTAGATGCTGTTGCATCACTGAGGATGTGGTACCCTGAGAGAGAAAGCAGGTTTTCTTCATCTCCACCAGTCACTGCCATGAAGAATGCAACCTTAGCTGCTCGTGTGAGTTCACTCACTACAATTGCCTGGACCATCTAGATATTAAGCTTGCCATCCTCATGCACGTGATCATCTTCTTTCCCTCTGTTCTAATGTAGATGATTGTGTCTTGTGCTGGCTAGACCTTGTTTATGTCACTCTTAAATGAATGTAGTAAGTTTTCATACTACAATCCTTCCTGCTTATATCTCAACCTTGGCAAGCTTGGGCTACACAATGAAATCCTGTCTCAAAACAAATAAACCAAACTGAAACAATGAACTATGTCAGAAGATTTTATTTCTCAGCATCTCTAACCTGTCAATGTGACCATGGCATCAAGGTCTGGTCAAAAAGATAGAAGTAGAGTATTGGATGGTATTTCCTTCAAGTTGTCTTAAAGGGACTGAAGGTCTTCAGCAGATCCCTCATGTCTGCTGTAGGCCAAAGACATGGAGTTGCTGTAGTACTTGTATCCATTTTGAGTCTAAAGGTGATTTCATGTATATATGATACTAAAGCTTAAACTCTGTATTTTCCTTGCTAGTCAGAAACTATTTGGTGAATCATGCCCCTATCCTTTTTTGCTTAGTGATTTTTTCAGATATGGTCTTGTGCCTATGCCTGGACTGGCTTGCCCAGTAATCTTCCTATTTACACTTCAAGCATAGCTGGGATGACATACACATGTCATTGTGTCCAACTATTGTACTGAGATGAAGGAACAGTTTTGGGGGAGTGGGGATAGGGAGACTGGCTGCTCAATTTCTACCTCCTGACTAGCCAGGATGGTGGACAGGAACCATGTATTGGTTCATTAAGTGATTTTAAGATTTAAATGGCTTCTATTCCCATTTTTGGCATTCGGTTTTAGTGGACCAAACTTCCTACTGAGAACTAGAAAACCTGGACTTTTTTCTTTTTAACTAAGGATCTGTTGCAAGACAACAGGGTTGATAGAGTAAAAGGGCAGTAGTAGAAGGGAAACTGTGTCCCTTTACTACTCAGAGGGTCTGAAGACCCAAAGCTTTTCAGAGCTGTAACCAAGAGGTGTCTCTTCCCTTTCTGCTGAATTCTTTCCAAGGTCCAAAGTGGAGGGCAAAAAGAACACTTAGCTCCCAGGTGTCTCAGAAACAGGGTGATCTGGCAGTGCTGAGAAAGGTCACAGAGGCTGGGGTTTTGTTTGATATGCTCTATCCACTCCTACACAGTGGCTATTAAAGTCATGGAAAAATTCTCTCCAATATCTCAAATATTTGGCCCCTGCATGTGAATAGGTTCATGCTCATGTCATTCATTCTCAAGACATTTGTTGGCTCCAATGTGGTGATTTGGAGTGAGAAACAGCAGACATAGGGAGAAATAACATGACCTTCCAGCAATCATAGGAGACTAAGGGTATGGTAAAAAAAAAAAAAAAACTTGAAGCCTAATTTCATGTAAACAGAGGGACCAAAACAAACAGCTCAAGTTTCACCACTACAAGGAGTAGTGGTGAAATAGATTCGACAATCTAATATAGTAGATAATATATTAGACTAATAATATTAGGTTGTCTCAGGCCTGATAGGATTAAGGCAAACAGCTCTTACTGTAACTGCTTGCCAGAAATGATTATACACATTTTAGGGGAAAGATATCATCATTTTGAACCTTAAGATAATGCTATGGTTTTTATAAACAATATCTGTTATTCAATAAACATTTAGCATACCAAAAGATAAGGACTACTTGGTTCAAGCGGTAGAGTACAAACCTTGAGCTGAGCTGAAGAGCTTAGGGACAATGCCAAGGCCCAGAGTTCAAGCCCCAAGACAAGCAAAAAAAAAAAAAAAGGATAAGGACTGTCTGACTAAAATGAAGAGAAAAGACAAGTGACAGACTCATAACTGAGTGACAAAGAATTTTAAAATAAATGTGGTTAATATGCTTAAAAATTCATCAATGAGATGAAAACTTTCAGACAAAAAGCTAGAAAAGTACTCGAGAAAAATTTTGGAAAAGTAAAATAACTGAAATTAAGAACAATAGAATGTCTAAGCAACAGGTTAAGCATGTATTTAGAGAGATTGTGGCTCAGAGTGTAGGTCAAGAGAAAGTCTGCAGGCTGATATAACAAAGAAAGGAGCAGAGCAAATACACAAAACATACAGGCATGTGGGTCATGGTAAAATGTAAAACCTACATATTATAATTGGTGTTTCACAATGGAGGGGAGCAAAACAATATTCACTGTGCTAATAAAGGAGATGGGAAGCAACACTGAGGAGAGCAAAAAAAGCTCAGTGCCTCTAGAGTCTTTGAAGATAGGGTAGTGCTAGCATTCCCGCTCCCAACCTCTCCAGCTTTCTCTTTTGTAACAGAAGCATAAAGCTTATCTTGATTTAGTCACTATCTTCAGGCTGTTCCTGCTTATAAACCAGATCTTAACAGAAACAGCTCTTGATTAACAAAGTTATGTTGGTGCCAATTGCTGGACAAATGTGGTCCAAAGTTCTTATGTTATCTATTTTCCAAATGTAAAGATTTCCCATAAGGAAGAAAACCTATGCTGACTTTGTAGGGCTCTGAAAATAAGACAAGACCTATTGTAGAAGTATATTTCTCTCCAGTACAAATTCTACATGCAATTATTATTGTTATCATCATTAACTTTAAGTAGTTCAGTTTATGAATACAATGCATCTTGATCATTTTTACCCCTTCTATAATTCTCTCTCATCTTTCTCAACCCCATCAATTTACAAGGTTCCATTTTCACATATGCATTGAATATAATGACTATGCCCCAACTCCTCTATTTGTCCACTCTTTCCCTTTGATCTCTGCTCTGCTTGACAACACATGTTTCAGCTTCTTGGTATTCACTTTAGATGTATGTTTTCTAGTAATTACTTTATATGGAGAGCATCATCTGTTTTTTTGGAATGCAAAGTCAATTCACACAATGGTGAGGTCAAGATTAACAGAGCCTAAACTAAAGGTTCCAGAATCAAATTCTCCTGAGGATTTGTTGGTCAAGCCAGGTTCCAGGGGTTAAAGAGCTTGAGAAGTGGTGAGGGCCAAGTGGACTAGAGCAACTGGACCCTTCCTGAAGGGGCCATGCCCTCTCAGTTCACACTAACAGAGAAAGCTGGTCTAGGGTGGCCAGATTTTCTGAAACTAGAAATCTAGATACTGGATCCAAACACATAAAACACTATTCAAGAAACATAAAACAAAGAGAATTTGCATTGGGTAGAAAGGTTGCATTTGACTCAAGGATTACCACCTTGCTTATTTCTGAATGGTGGATCCATAAAGGTGGATCCCTTACCATAAGCTTTTGAATTTTATGTTATTTGGAGGAGTGATTTTTGCAGGCATTATAGTGTGAATGACCTTGAGATGAAATCATTGCGGATTACCCAGGTAGATCCTAAATGCAATGACTGGTGCCTTTGTAACAGAGGATCAAAAAAGGCCATATGAAGAAAGAGGCAGACATTGGAGTTGTTGGCCAAGGCTGAAAACAATCACCCCAAATTGAAAAGATATAGCTAGTATGGTGTGAATGTGTTCCCTCCTAAACTGAAGTGATGCCAATTTGATGGTGTTTAGAGGTGAGGCCTCTAGGAGGTGATTATCTCAGAACTGGTCTCTGGTGACTAGGGTTGGATGCCCTTGTTAAAGGGGCTTGATAGGTGGAATTGGGTCTCTCTTGTCTTCCTGACTTCTGTACATGAAGACAAACAAGAGAGCCTTCGTTGGATGTTGGTCCTTGACCTTGGACTTTCCAGTGTCCAGAACTGCAAGAATTGTAATTTCTGGTTCTTATAAGTCATCCAGGCTGTGAAATTCTATTGTCTCTGCACAGTAGGCTAAGACAGAAGGGTTTTCCTGGAGAGCTGTCTGAGGGAATGTAGCTAGTTGACATCTTAATTTTGGACTTCTGGTTTCTAGAACTGTGAAATAATGCATTTTATTGTAAGATACCCAGTGTGTGGTCATTTGCTATACAAGTCCTAGGAAACTGATAGTCTAAATGTGTGTCATCAAGCTAAGCCCAAGGACTACAGGGGCACAAGGGAGAGTATCTGATAAAGACAAAGACAAAGGAGGGAGAGTCTCAGAGCACTGTAGAAGGGAGTAGATGCTTAAGTCAAGCAGCTTCCATGAGTCTTTTGTATGTAGGCACAGTGGAAGGGCAGGTAAAGTGCATTCTACCTAACCAATTAATGTGAGATAGTTAGCAAATATGGTTGTCTCATGTGATAATGAGACAACCTATGAATTCAATTGTTTAAGAAGTATACATAAAGCCAGGCACCAGCCGCTCACACCTGTGATTCCTGACTTACAAGAGGCTGAATCTGAGGCTTACAGTTTGAAGCCAGCCTGGGCAAGAAAGTCTAAAAGACTCTTATCTCCAATTAGCCATCAGAAAAGTGGTGCTGTGGATAAAACTGGTAGAGCACTGGCCTTGAGTGAAAAAGCCCAGGCCCTGAGTTCAAGCTCCATGTATGACAAAAAAGAAAAAGTGTAAATGAGCTGCTTGATGAGAGTATTTAAACAGAATTTCTTCATTAATAAGGGTACTGGACAGTAGCTACCTATTCTAATAATCCTTGTCTCTTCTTATCATACATACCTCCCCCTGCTGGCTGGGCAGACTGCCATAAGGCAGGCTTGTAAATTGCAATGGTTCAGGAACACCAGGCTGAGTCCAAGGTGCCAGATTCCTGCTATTTCCAGTCTGTCTATCCCACGGTGCAAAAGGCTGCACCTGCCAGAAAATAAATGACCGATACCCTCAATCTGGGTCCTCTACTGCATCTCTTGACCAGCCAAACAAAGTCACACAAACTAGTCTTTCTTAAGCACCATGTAATGAGTTACAAGCATAAAATTAGACATGAGTATCTGTCATTTATACAGAATCTAAATGACCTGAACTCCCAAGAGTCAGAAGTGATTTGTATCTCAATTTGAAAAAGACTAATTGTGCATTTAGAGAAGGACATAGATAAAGTACATTCTAGTAGCTGCTTTGGGCTTAAAGTTGGTGTTCAAATCAACAGAATTGAGAGGAGGTGACAATTGACAGGCTACAAATGCTTTCATGGGTGTCCTTTCTCTCTTCTTGCACCATGCATTTATCAGGCTGAGGATGTTTATTTTGGACGCATGTAGTGATATGCCAGGGCTCTCTAAAGCTATAGCATGAATGTTCCAGGTTTCCTTTCACCAGAGTTTTCAGTAGCCTTGCTGTGAATCTCAAGCATCTTCTCATATGAGTTTTATCTATGAATAGTTATCCTATTAAACACTAGAATAGGACAGGTACATGAAAGGCAGTTGAGATTAAGGACAGGGGGGGTAGCCTAATGAAGATTGGAATGAGGGAAGAAAGTAGTCATAAAATTCTATATACACCTGAGAAAAGCAAGAAATTGAAGGAAGTGGTGGGGTTGGAAGAGGTGAGAGAGAATGGTAAAAGTGGTGATGTGGGTCAAGATGAATTGTATTCAAAAACTGCTTTGTCAACTCCTTTGTGTAACTACTTAAAGATAATAAAAATAGAATAGGACATTTAAAATATAAGAATACATAGCATAAATATGTTAGATGTCAGAGCAATGATACTAACACATGTCACAATGCTTTGGAAAGACTCCATTTTCACCTCTTAGAAATAAGACTGCATTAGTACTAATATTGCCATTATTGTGAAAATTGTTTTGACCTGAGTGGATCTTGTAGAGTCTAAGAATAATCTGGAAGAAACTTTGAGAATGATTATCTCAAACTCAATTTTCTCCATTCAGAGAAAGGTATGTTAAAAATTCCTGTCAAATATGATTTTGAAGGACATGCTCAGTTCATGGTATAAGGTGAGGTAGCTTTCCATTTGGGAGAAACTGATGTGAGAGGTTGACTTCAATCATTTTAATAAAAAAAATCCTCAGAGATTACAGATGCATCTGTGAAGTATAAAATCAGAAGGTATCTGAGAACTGGCTATTTTCTGTAGGTCTGGGGTGTGGAAGGCCTTTGTAGACCAGATCCAAATCAGAGAAATTATAACAGAAAGAAAGATTTGGCCAAGGGAATGAAAGCTCTGAGAAGCAGATAATGTACTCAGTATGCAAAACTCACTTTCTCTAATATAGAAAGTTCATGAAAATAGACAAATAATTCAGAGAAAGAAGTGGCAAAGGATATTACTAGGAATTCATAATAGAAATATAAATCAGGCACAGATACATGGATATTAGCCCATTCTAACTAAGACGCAACTTATATCTTCCAAATAAACTGAACATGTCATTTGATAAAATAAACACTGGTGAGAGCACAAATGGGCATTCTCATAGTTTAATGATAAAACTAAAATTGTGGACACTTTTACCCAGAAATTGGGTGTATCCATTACAACATGATTAAAGAACCACTAGTATTTTATGTAAGAATTTGTTTCATGGAAATTATAATAACATAATGAAGATATGTACACAAGCATGTACACAAATTACAGTATTGTTTGAACAAAGAAGTCACCAAACTGAATAAAATTTAAACTTCCACTTAGGAGAATAGAAAAATCAATTGTACTATATTGACTCCATCAAAAATGGTGCAGCTATGAACAAGAAAAGGAAAATACCCCAGTAATTACAGATAAAATGTCTATCATATAAGGTAAAACTTGTATACAGTTTTGTTGAATAAGTATAGTATCATCCCACTTTTTGAATAAAATAATGTACTCTGCATACATAAGAATTTACTATATATAAGAATTCATATATATAACGATGTTCATTGAGGCACTATTTACCATGGCAAAGATATGGAACCAACCCACATGCCCCTCAGTAGATGATTGGATCTACAAGATATGGTATTTATACAAAACGGAATTCTATGCTGTCATGAGAAAGAACAACATGGCCCTATTTGTAAGGAAATGGAAAGACTTGGAAAAAATCATGTTAAGTGAAGTAAGCCAGGCCCTAAGGAACATAGGCTCAATGGTTTCCCTCATTTGTAATAATTAGTACAAACCTTGCAGAGGTTTACAATAGCTCAAAACCTAGATATATAAGGCCATAGAGGATGCGGCTAAATGAAAGGACCTCCAGGATATGGAAACAAGAGCTGAACAATATGTGAATTTTGTTCTTAATGTACTATGTTTTTTCTCATCTCTTTTGTTGTTCCTTGATTGTTCTCATATCGTTAATCTTACCTTGTTATCTGGTATATTGTATATACATTTATTTGTTTATTTGAAATAGAAAAGGAAAGGGGGGGAAACAAGATGGGGGAAGGGGGAGGGGGGAGGGAAATGGATACAAAAACATGAGAAGGAGTATCAATGTGTGTGAAGTAATGCACTTTTTACCTGGGGAATATAACTGTAACCCTTCTATTAATTACAATAAAAAAGAATTCATCTCTGTAGTATATATGAATTTTATAAGTATCTAAGTATGCTCAGTGTCAGACTATTTGGTATGTTTCAAATGCATTAATGTGTTATATATTATATATAACTATTAAATATATATTAATGGTACCGGGATGATGATATATTTCATTTCTTTTTGAAATTCAGAATAGGTGTGGAATCATGAAGCATTCTTCTTTCTTGCATTCTTTCTTAATGTATTTTTAAGGCAGAAATAGAGTTACTTTCTGGCAACATTTTAAAATTCTCAAATATAATTCTGTTGAACTCCACTCTGAGGCTGGTGTCCCCTGGGGTTACCGGGAGCAGAAGCCTAGGTGTCGAGGGTCTAGGATCAACTTCTTCACCAGAGAAGGAAGAGAGGGCCTCAAGCCCCCTGAGGCTCCTGTGGACACATGAGTTTAGCCTAATTACTGCTGAGACAAAGTCAGGGTAGGAACTCATCCTGGCTCTACCCACTTATTTCACTACTTGCCTGCTTTCCAAAGGTATCCAGGCTCCCAGACAGTTCTCCATTACTAAACCACATTTGTACCAATTTCCTTTCATTTCTTCTTGGTCTAGTCATCACTGGCTCAGTCCCCAGGAAGCACCGGGCTGTACTAGGGGCCAGCAGTGGAGAGATGGATAAGGAATCTCAAGAGGGAGTTGTATCAGCACTTGCAGGCATTTTGCTGAGCCAAGGTGGGTTAAAGAACACAAAGAGGGGCCAGAAAGAGGCAGGCAGTGTTCTTTAGTGGCTCCCAGGATGCACTGACCACTCTAAGCAGGCAGTGGTAATGACCAGGCCCAGCTCCTACTTCCTATTGTTTTGTTCTCAAGCCCTGTGAATGCAGGGCTGTGTAGCCTGGGGAAGAAGCTGTTCTGTAGTAAAACCGAAGAGAGGTCACAATGGTACTCTTTACCCACTTCATGGTTCCCCAGTTCCTAAGCTACATCTAAGCAACCTTGTCCTCCCTCTCCTCCTCCCCCTCCTTCTCATTCCCCTTCTCCCACCTCCTCTCCCTTTTTCTCTTTCTGCCTCTCTCCCCTCTGTGTCTGTCTCTCTCCTCTGTGTCTCTGTCTCTGTCTCTCTCTCTCCACATACACACTCTGTCTTTAGAAATTGAGGACTAGAAGAAAACAAAAGCTCTGATAACCTAATTCACTCTGTTTTCAGAGGCAGAAATGAAGGTAAAGCACAACCACTCCCAGCCCAAGCTTTCATGTCCTTGGCTCCTGGGGACATGTTCTAGGCAGAGGAGTCCCGATTACAGAGGACGTGAAGGGACTTCGTTGGAGTAGGAGGTAAGGGAATAGAAGGTGAGGCCAGTTGTAGAAGACAGCAAAATGGAAGCTGGTTGGTCAAAAAGGAGGTTCTACCAATTAGACCCCAAACTAAATCACTAACAGGAAAAGTTGAAGAGAATTCAAGGAAAGGTTCTGGAAAGAAGATTGGATCTTAAGCCTAAGCAAAACTAAACTCTAAGAAAGTCTTAACCTCTAAGAAACATTATATATTTTTTTTCAATTAAAGGCAAATGAATGTCCTCTCAAGTTTTGGGCTGTTAAGAGAGGTTCAACCCCCAAGACTGAGCATGTTGTTGACATTACCTGTGTCCTCAACCTCCATAGGTGATAGTCAGAAGCAAACACTAGCTCCTAGCATCTGTTTTCATGTTAGGACACCTGCTTAGGCCAAGTGGTCTCCTGATTGTCCATGAGTTCTCTCCTTCAATTCCCTGTGGCAGACAACCTTCTTCATTCTGGACACTGAAGTCATCTATGAAATGATGTGGCAAGAGACCCATGCCACTAGATTGACCTTGAGAGAACTTCTCCCCTGCTAATCCCCCAGCTCTCCACCCAAGCCACAGAGACTAGGACATCAGGCAGAGAAGAGAAGTCAAGCCTGATTGATACACTTTGAAACAGGCATAGCAAGCTCTTCTTTGAAAACGGAGCTGGAGGTTGTTCATTGGGGAACAGAGTCTCACTGCATATAAAATGTTAATAGCTTGCTACAATATCATGCAGAAAGAATGCACCTCACAATTCATGCTCGCTGTCATATATCTCAAATTTTCATTGAGGTCAAGCTTTGGATCATACCCATCCTTCTGTAAACTTCACTTTTGGTACCTTATTCAAAATGATACTCACTAGACCCTATCTTGTAAATGAACTTTACAACTTGGGGGAGGGAGTGGGGGATCGGGAAGGGAAAAGTAGAAAAAATGAGGTAGGGAGTAACACTGTTCAAAAAGAAATGTACTCATTACCTTACCTCATTTATATAACTATAACCCCTGTGTGTATGTAATTTAAATTTTAAAAAACTCTCTTGGTACCAGCCCTGGCCTTTGTCTCTTTCTCACTTCTGTGTGTTAGGGCCCAGCAGTAGTTATAAACAACTACTTCACTAGGAAGTTGAGTGAGATAAAGAAAGGTGCTCAATTAATATTAGGGAGTGAATGAATGAATCCCCCTGAAGGTTTCGATTGTAATTGTTGCTTTATACTTCTGCAGGAGATTGGAAAGTTCTAGCAGTTGTCTGGGGCAAAAGGGCAGGCTGACCAGACCCTGTTAGATCTTTTGGTTTTAATTTCACTTTGATCAAATAATTCCACAAGGAAACAGTACAAATTTGAAGGTTGGAGCTTAAGGCCCCAAAAGAAATCACTGCTTTATTACATCGCTAGTTAATATTTTCTTTCCATGTGCAGTTTGCCTATATAAGCAAAATTATCATTTGCACTGCTTTTCAGGAAAGAAAAAAATTAATATAAGGTATCCAAACTCATAACCCATTGAATTTTGCTTAAATTAAACTGGCTATTCAGATGCAATTATACCAGTTGCTCATTTTACATAATATGTACATGTATGTGTGTACAGAGATAAATATATACTTTCCCTCATGGAAACCTGTACTTCTTCATGCTGTAAAAGTGATTCTTGGGCTGGGAGTTTGGCCTAGTGGTAGAATGCTTGCCTAGCATGCACAAAGACCTGGATTAGATTCCTTAGTACCACATAGAGAGAAAAAAGCGAGAAATGGTGCTGTGGCTCAAGTGGTAGAGCTTTAGACTTGAGAAAGCCCCAGGACAGAATTCAGACCTTGAGTTCAAACCCTAGAACTGCCAAAAAAAAAAAAGAAAAGAAAAGAAAAGAAAAGAAAAGTGATTTTTTGTTTGAAAACATTATGAACACTTTTCCATGTAGGTGATTCAAGTCTAGTGAATTAATAACCTACTGTCCAACTTTTTTTGTTTCTACTTTTGTTTCTATTTTTGGTTGGTCTGGACCTTGAACTCAGGATGTGGGTGCACTCTACCTCATGAGCTACAGCACCACTTCTGGCTTTTTCTGAGTATTTATTGGCGATCTGAGTCTCATGGACTTTTCCTGCATGGTCTGGCTTCAAAGTAATTCTTAGGTCTGAATCCCCTGAGTACCTAGGATTATAGGTGTGAGACACCTGTGCTCAATTGTTCCTACTTTTAAAAATAATAAATGAAGGTTTATTAGCATTCTTTTTGCTGTAATTAGCCAATATTAGTTATACAGGGATGAATCTCATTGTTACCTTTCCACATGTATTTACAATGTATTCCAAACAATGTCACCCTCTCTGTCACCTTGCTTGGCCCTTTTACTGAAATTGAAACATGCTTCATAATTCTGATTTTATAGATACGAATTATCTATTTCTATAATATTCCTTCTCCTTCTCTCTCCTTCTCAGCTCAGTCTTCTCCAGTTAGCACCCAACCCTAACAGAGCCATTTCTCTCCTTCCCTCCACATCGTACTTGCATATTAAGTTATTTGTAATTTCAAAAAAAGTTTTAAATTGAACTTCATGAATGAATTGCCTTGTAAATAATATATCACATTGTATATTGCATTTTTTTTCATTTTGCAAATATTGGACCTTTGCTAGCTATTTTGGTGATGATGTTTTGTGGACTTTGCTGCCAGGGCTGGAAACTTCAAACTTCAGTCCTTGAATTTTAGCCTCTTGAGTAGCTAGGATTATAGTTGGGAACCATTGTGCTGGACTAGTACTCTGTATAGTTTGTTGGGTATTTTGTTTCCTGTTGGAGTAGCTTTGTTTTATTTTTCTAATCTGTGCTTTGCTTTGTGATTTAATGTTTGTCATATTTAAAATTATTGTGCAATAGAATCTTTGGCTTCTATTAGTTTATGGCTTCTGTTTGTGATGTCACATGTAGAAAGTTCTCTCACAAAATTATATACATTTTTACTTGAAGATGAGATCATGTTTATACTTGTGTTCTTAAAGAATTTAAGTTTGCATAAGGCATAAATGAGTTATTTCACAATGTCTCTAAAAACTTAATCAACTTTTTATAATGTTAATGATTAAACCTTTAATCTCTGCCAATTGAAATGCCATTTTATCACTTACCTATTCCTGTGTTTGTTTTTGTACTTTATTCTCCATTTCACTGTTTTTCATGCCTAGTCAGCTACTAAAGCCACATTGTTTTGATCACCACAGGTTTTTAATACACTTTATAATCAGACAGAATTAAGAGTTTCATCAGTATTAATCTGTAGAGTTTTCAGTATTGACTCATCCCAACCATGGACCTAAGATGACCTTATTTATTGAAGTGCCTTTAAAATACTTTTCTTACCTTTGAAATAGTAATGACTTAGGGTCATATTCTTGATCTCCTAACCACCTGGCAGGGATCTGTGGATTGGAAATCTTGAAGTCATTTCTGTGCCCACATAATTTTCCTCAAATGAATCCTTTCTTGGTGACATGGGAAACTGGAAGATGACAGATAGAAAGTCAGGGTTGGTGTTCACTCAAGGATACAAGGACACTAATCTTGCATTTTGGGAAATGCCATCTTTTGGGAGTACCATCTTCTAGAGAAGATGATGGCACAAGCTCTTCACCTTTTCCAGGGTCACCTGCATTTCATTCGCCCTCCTAAAAAAGTCCTTTGCAGTCATGTTAGGCTGTGACAGACTTCCAAATGAGAATTCTCAGTGACTCTCCCACAAGCCCCTGGCTGCCTGCTGTGAGCCAAGAAGGATGTGTTATTATGCACTCCAGAATGTCAGTCATGTGTCCCCACAGCTGCTGGAATGGGGAGAACTGACAGTAAGGACATGGGACCTTGCTGAGGACTGACTTGCTTTTGCTGAAGTCAACCCCACTATTCTCAAACTTGAAGGAGGAGAAAGGTGACTGCTCTGCGAATTAATCTGCACAGCCATTCAGGACTCTAAATGACTATTTAATTTCCAACCAGATAGAGGAAGCAGGCCATACCCCCAATTGAGGGCACACTGACAAAACAGCCAGGTGTGATCCTTAATTTGTCAATAATGATTTTAGGCCATGACCCTTAATAGGACCCTGTCACTGGTGAGGTGATTTATGCCTCCTGCGATGACATCAGTACCAATAGTGCTGATAAAAGAACACTTATATTGGAGCAAGCAGAATGATGAATGGAAGCTGGGTCTCCTTAGTCATCTCATTACTGCCTCTGCTGTTCACCACTGAGCTAATGTAGCAAGTCATTGCTCGTCTGGGGACTAGTTTGGAGGTTGAATTTAACAGTGGAAGCACAGGAAATGTTCTGTAGCCCTGGGTCAGGCAGGGACTGTGCGAAGTACACACAGAAGTCCATGTATATGAGAAGCAATGGTTTTGAAAATCACTATATCTCTGTCACCCAAGACAGAAGCCAGCACCCAGTTCATTGGTTTGCTTGCAAGTTTTCAAAAGGTGATTCTCTAAATTCAATGTCTGTCTTTAGCACCATGAGGGTTTGGAGTAGTCACATTCTCCTATGCTATCCAGGGTCTTTGATGCAGATTTGCATAATCTGTAGGTTGGAGACAGTGGGTGGAATCTGAAAATCAGAGCGCTGGCTGGTGCAAACTCTGGCCAGCTGTATAACCCACTTCATCTTTCTAGACCTCAGTGATTTCATTTTTGGACAACAGAAGTCTAAGAGTAGTTCCAAAAGATCTTCCTGGCTCCAATATAAGTGCTTGAGAAATGTGAACCATGAGACTATAGAACACAAACCACTCACCTGACCTTCCTCAAAGATTCAAATTCCAGGTTATATCCAGGGCAGAGGGACTTTGCACATAAGGAGGGGAATAATCCCCATAGACTATTCAAAAGATGTGTACAACACCCATTATTTAGTCAGCCCCCAACAGCAACCCGAGGTACAGAGGGCACTGGATGGAGTTTTATTAGTGCAATTTTATTACCCCTCACCAGCTGCACACTTTTCTCTATAAAAGGTAATTACTTCCAATAGTAACAAGCTAATTGATTGCTAATTAAATCAATTGGCACACTAACCGCTGTCAGAAAGTGACAGATTAGCAGGTCATGTGATGGCGTGTTAGTAATGAAAAGTGGACATGGTCTGAGAGTGATTGACACATGAGATGAAAAGCGATGCCTGATCTCCAAGGTGGTCAAAGAGAGGGCAGCAGGAACAAGATTGATTCAATGGTGACTGTCAGAGAGGAAATGAGAACTGAATGGAATTCAGGGTCAGCTTCTACCCTCACCACATGATGCTCCACATTTTTTTCACATGTAAATAAGGGAGATGGAGACTTCTTTCAAATGAAATGCCAAAATAGAAAAGGATCTAAAGGGAGGGGCTACAGAGAATGTAAATACATGAGCCTTAAAGGGACAGTTTTTTTTTCTCATTTAAAATCTTGTGAAAATATAATAGTAACTATAATGAATATTATTCATAATTTTCCCGTGAATCTTGGCCAGATGGCTGCCTGTGAGCTTATCATCTTTGAATACCATTTAGAAGGTCTGTTTGCTGTCCTTTATCAAAGCAGTGAAAGTATTTATTATCTGTATTTGTAATACATCATTTCTTGGGCAGGATAATATATGAATTTGGGGCCCAGTAGAAATACATAGAAACTTCTACAATGACATGATATGTTTTGAAATGAGACAATATGGTTGTTGGCAGTTCAAATGTTCACTGCCTTGTTTCAGAGGTGTAAAGTCATTAAAGTTCTGAATAGCTCTGCACAAGAGATGGATGAGAAATCATTTTCCCAGAAGTAAGCTCTGAGGTCAGTGGGAGATTTGCACCCACACATCCTAATACAAACCAAGCCTATCATGAGTCCCTTAGAGTCTTAGGCTTTGAAGTTTCTTGAATCCTCTCGGGAGAGAAATGGACAAACACTGGCTGTGGGACATCAAGGAAAAATCCTAACTTTTCTGAAACTTTCCCTTCTGTGTAATGAGCAGAGTACTGCTCTTTTCCCAGAGCTGTCATAGGAATAAATGAATTAATATCTGCAGGATTCACTTGATATCTGAGAGTAAGTAACATGTCTATCACAAGTTCTATGAAGCACCTTGGATACTGCCTTGGATAGGGAGAAAACTAAGCTCTGGATCTAGAAAGTGAGGGAGGGAACAAGAATTGTGAAATTTTTTATTCCTAGGGAAATTCATACTTAAATTCTTCACATATACCCTCAGTTTGAGGGTATAAAATAAAGCAGAAATTTCATTACCATAAGATTGGAACTCTTCTAAGAATGAAACAACATAAACTTTGTAGAATTTCTAATAGATGCTAGGAAGTGCTAGCCCTTTCTTTTCTTTTCTCTTCTTTCTTTTCTCTTCTTTCTTTTCTCTTCTTTCCTTTCTTTCCTTTCTTTCTTTCTTTCTTTCTTTCTTTCTTTCTTTCTTTCTTTCTTTCTTTCTTTCTTTCTTTCTTTCTTTCTTTCTTTCTGGAGCTCTACCACTTGAACCACAGCACCATTTCCATCATTTTCTATGTATGTGGTACCGAGGAATTGAACTAGAGTCTTTGTGCATTATAGGCAGCACCCTATCACTGGGCCATGCTCCCGGCCCCCTGTTGTGATTTTAATGTCCATAACATAGGACGATGGCCCTGTAACAAGTTAATCCCATCACAGAATGTACAACAATCACATGGTTCATCTATCAGTGAACCTGTGCTCTCTCTCTGATTCTTCTTCCAGTAGTGACCTATGGCACTCAGCTTCTCAACTTGGTTAATGTCACTGATTTCTCAGAAGTTAGTGTGGTGAGGGGGATACTCCTGATATTGGTGCCCTTAAAGACCAGTCTTTTAGAGACCAGCAATTACTCAGCAGTACAGATGGGAAATCTTACAGACTCAATGAGATAGCATGTATTCCCCCATCCCACATCAAAGTACACATACTCACACTCATCCTTCTCTGCTTCTGGTCAGAGGAACAGTGCCTAAACACTCCCGAGGGAGAGGAATCTTCTAGCAATAAAGGATCTGTAAGTCCATCAGACCCAATTATGAGTCAGGGAACTGTTTGAGAGTCATAGACTCCAAAATGTTAGGTCTGTCTGTCCCCTTTCCTTGTACTGCCTGGAAGTCCCCACCCAGCATCTGTAACCCAGGTAACTGGAGCACAGGGGGCTGGGGATGTGCAGTGGGAGGATCCTCAGGCTGTGGGGTCACTTCTGAATCTACTGTGGCCACATCTCCTTTGGACACACCTGATGTCAGACACCCCCCTATAGAATCTCTCTCTGCCGTATATTCTCTCTGCACACTTTCATCTGGTGCAGGCCAGCAGTTTGGCTCTCCGAATAAACTCTCTTCTACCTGAACAACCACATGAAAATTTCCTTTCTCCAACTCTCACACAAAGGTAGATGATACCAATTTCCATGATATTCATGAAGACCTAGGACACTGATGATCAACTTTGGTTGCACTTGGAACTCAACTAGGAACTTAAAAATGCACAAATATTCGGGCCCTTGTCTGGGTGTCTTGATTTCAGTATTTGGAAAGTGATTCATGGGTGCTCAGAGTATTTGAAGCTCCCATGGTGATTATATGACACCTACTAGGAGAACAATGATGAAGTTAGACAGGACACTTTTGTGGGAGCAAGGGAGTGCCAAGGGTGAAGAGCATGTTTTATGGAAATGAGGAGTGAGTAAGAGCCACTGTGATCCTACAAGGAGAGGAAATTATACAGAGAGGTGCTAGCCAGCCTTCTTTATGGTACCAAACTCCATACCTTGCTGCCAAGTGTTTTGACATTGGTAGAGTTTGCAAATGAAGTGTCACCCCCAAGGGCTCACTGCCTGGCCAGAGATGAGACTGTGGGAAGTGACTGAGTCCCAACGGATTTGACCTAATCAATGGGTTAATCCATAGACGGATTCATAGTTTGGTAGCATTTGGGGAGGTGCTAGAATCTAGAGGATAGTGCTTAGCTGAAAAAAGTTGACTGTTAGGGACTTGCCCTTGAAGTCATAGTCTCTGCTTCCTAGCTGCCATGTGGTAAGCAACTTTGATGATGAACCAAAAGAATCTTTTCTTCCTTAAATTGCTTGTTCAAATATTTTGTCACAGTGTGTAAAAACCAACAAAAATACAGGGATATCTGGTGCTGCTGGCTCATACCTGTAATCCTAGCTACTCAGATGGTCAAGATCTGAGTCAACCTGGGCAGAAAAGTCCAAGAGATTCTATATCCAATTAACCACCAGAAAACTGAAAGTGGAGGTGTGGCTCAAAGTGGTAGAGAGCTAACCTGGAGCGAAAGATCTCAGGAATGGCACCTAGGCACCAAGCTCAAGCCTTACAACTGCCACAAATAAACAAAAATACACTAGGTTGCTGGGCCGCTTTCCCCTTTTCCCTTTCTTCTCCATCCCCTAAGTCATCAAACCCCACAGTACCATGGACAGAGCCCCTGGTCCTTCTTATGGGTCTTATGAAGACCCTAGTGAAGACAGCTCTTTGGTAAACTCACAGATTTTCAAACTCTTCCCAGTAAGGATGGGCTACCTTTTGTAGGTGGCATAGCATGCATGCACAGATAAGATTTATTGGAGCTGATTTATTAAAGCGCAAGTAATCTGTGATGTGAACTCATCTCCTACCTGAATAGGAGTCCATGTAGCCTCAGAGTGGACAATTTTCTCCCCAGCCACCCAATCTGGAGTCTCCCAAGAGAACTGCCTTTACCACAACCATCTAATATCATGTGCTCCCACGACACCCATCCCATAGCCCAGCGTTTTCGCCCATCAATATCTAACGATTATTGCTAGCAGATAAGGTTCAGGGTACAGACTCTGGAGCCATGACAGAGGCTCTGCCACTGTCAGCATGTTGCCATGGACAGGAACTTGAGCGCTGAAGGGCTTGTCATATGTTTGCAAAGTGGGGATACTCACACTCTGATACCCATAGGGTTATTGTCAGCATAACATAAATTAATACACTTAAGAGTGGAAGTTATTGCTATAACATGATATAAAAGCACAAGGTAGAGAACAGTCAGAGAGAAGACCCTAAATTCAGGATGAAGTTTTTTCTCTTGTTGTAAATGAGTAAATGCAAATGTTTATTTTTTTCAGAAACTATTAGAAAAACATGCACATACCAAAGGTCTCCCTAGAATCAGTGGTTGTTTTTGTTGTTACTGAGAAGCTTGAACTGGACATGTTCAGATAAAGATTTTAGCTTTTCTGTTTAATTATTTGCAACTTGATTCAAGGAAGCAATCAATTCCAGGAGAAGGATTTGATTGAAAAGGAACAATACAAAGGAGAGAATTGACAGAAGCAGTTCAACAAAAGAAAACTATAACAGTGACCATGGAAAATCTTCTAGTCCTATTTAACCAAGGGACCATAAGTTGCTATCATGATGAAGAGAATTGATGGAGGGGTAAGCAAGGTGTTGTGCCAATTTATATCCTGTTTATCCCTGATAATACCGTACAAGGGCAATGTTGTCAGATACTTTTCAGAGGCTTAGAAAAACTAACCTGTTCTAAGTCTCATTGGTAGAATATAGAATTGGATGGCACAAGCTATTAGAGAAAAAAATGGATTGTACTAACCAATTCCAGGTTAAAAAAATCATTTATATTTGCTGATATTTATATTTGTGGTGGTCATATAACCAATTTTATCAGCTAGGATTCAGGGAGACAGAACTAGTAAGTGAGATATATTGAGTGCTCTATTGTGAGAAACTAGATTGTGTGAATTGAAGGCCACCTGTGTAAATCTGAAATCCTCCACAGAAGTTGTCAGCAAGAGCAACCCATATGGAACTCTCAGCCTGGGCAGAGAGTCAAAGAGACTTGTAGACCCTGAGATTCATTGCTCTGGAGCACACAGACAGGAGGCTACACTGAGAAGCAAGGGCCATGGTCAGATCAGCCAACATAGCCAAGGCAGGAGGAAGAATAATGAGCCAAATAGGAGAAGAGGGAAATTTAGGAAAGTAGCCCATCATTGGAAGAATGTGCCAGAGCCAGGGGTGCTGCTTAAACGCATCCCATAAGTAGGAGCAATGGCGCCATCCCTTTACCACAGTGTCCTGCTAGGATGCAGTACAGAGCAAGTTAACAATAATGAACTTGACTTTAGTTTGCCATTATGGTTTCCTACCCCACTCTTCGGAGGTCATCTCCAGTCATCTTCCAATTTATAGATCTTTTGATGATACCTGTCTTACCCAAATGCTCTGGTCCTTTGGATCCATTTTCATTTGGGTCAGACATCCTGGGGTAGCCACAGGACAACAAAGAGGAGACACAGTTTAGGTTGATCACATCAACTGGTGAGTCCTTGACTTTTTACTTATGCTTTTAAGTGTTTAGGGGAAAATCTAGGTGAGCTGGCACTGGGGGCTCACTACTGTAATCCCAGCTACTCTGGAGGCTCAGATCTGAACATCACAGTTTGAAGCTAGTCTGGACAGGAAAGTCCATGAGATTCTTCTCTCCAATTAACCACCAAAAAGTTAATTACCAGAAACAACTTGGAAGTAGAGCCGTGTCTCAAGTGGTAGGTCACTAGCCAGGAACACAAAAAAAGGTGGGGGTGGGGCAGTGCGCAGGCCCTGAGTTCAAGCCCCAGTACTGGGAGGGGAAAAAAAAGAGCCTCTTTCTTGTCCCATGTTAAAAGGCCAATTGCTCTTGAAAATCCAGAGCCCCACGCTTCCTAGAGCTGCTTTCAAAAGGAGATACTGCTTACAGTGCTTCCTTCGTCCATTTGTTTTGACCTATACTTTGTTCTGCTTTCTTGGAGGGCTGAGTTCTCCCAGGCATCATGCCATGGTATTTTCTTTTTTTCTTTGTCATGTTTCTTGACCTCAGCTGGGACTTTGAACTTTGAGGAGAGCATCCAAGTGTCAAATTTAGCCTTTCCCAAAGTCATGCTTACAGAAGGCCAGGTTATTTCCTGAAGTGATTGGCGATGCTGTTCTTCAGCCAAATACAGAAGGCAGCTGCAGATGGTGCTATGGAGAGATAGTGTGTGCGAGGCACCTCCCGCCAACCCTGGTTGCCCAGACCCAGTCAAGCCACCAGACTTCTGGCTGCTAGTCAAAGCTCCAGCCTTCCCCTTGTGGGACTGCATCCAGATACCTTAGGAGACTGTCTGGCAACCTGTTCTCCCAGCATGAGGTGCCTCCCTTGCCTGTCCTTTGAGCCAGCCAGCACCTGAAGGAAGGATGCTTGGCAGAATTAACGTCTAAAAGCCTGTTTGTATCTCAATAGCCTTCAGGAGAGAACTGTACTATTCTCATGCTTTCAGGTGTTTTCTGTTCTGATGTCTGCTTCTTGGCATGATGTAAACCTTGGCTCTCTCATTCTCTGAAACTATCATGATAACTCGCTGTAGGACCTATTTTTATTTTAATCTGTTCTGCTTTTCATGTCTTCCTCTGCTCAGCCTAGGTTACTAATGGCTCTTTGTCCATTCCTTGTGCAATCTATGGTGATCTGGTGAGGACCTTGGTTCCATGTTTGGGGAAAACAAACTGTGATTGGCCTACTAGTCCTTTGGCAACCTCCAATCATAAGGATTGCTTCAGTGGTCGGCATGTGACAGAGGCCTAATAAGTCACCACCTTTCCATATACCCTTTCAGTGTTGAATACACAATTCATATTGGTGTGTGTGTGTGTGTGTGTGTGTGTGTGTGTGTGTGTGTGTGTGTGTGGTATGACTGGGGCTTAAATGCAGGAGAGCTGTCCCTTAGCTTTTTGCTCCACTTTGGTGTTCTACCATGTGAGCCAAAGTTCTCCTTTCAGCTTTTTGGTAGTTAATTGGAGTTAAGAGTCTCATAGGACTTTCCTTCTCCAAACGGCTTCTAACTGTGATTCGCAAATCTCAACTTCCTGAAAAGCTAGGATTACAGGCATGAGCCAACAGCACCCCTGTGAACTTCATTTTTAAAATTTTCCCTTTTTATTATTAAGTAGTTGTACAAAGGAGATGCTATTTAACAAAGTAGTTTATGAATATGTCTTGATTTATATCATCCCTTTCAATATTCTCACATATCCCTCTCCTACCCACTCCTTCCCTATTCCAATTAATTTTGTAGGATATATGTTGGATTCTTGACTGCATTCTCCTCCCTTTCTCCTCAGTCATCTATACCAGTCTTCTTAACTTATTAGAGTGAGCCCTGAGGTTTATGATATAGCTCTCAGAAGAAATGACCAATTTTAAATATGGATTTAAGAAGGAAGACCTTCTTTAAGGTCTGACACCTGAAATACCAAGCACTTTACCACCACCTGGAGACTGAGACTAAAAGTAAAATGGTGAGAAGAGCTGAGAATGAGTGACTGGGTTCTGATGACATTATTTCATTCCTGGGATTAATGAAATTATTTCTACCCTTAGATTGTTTTCTTTATTGCACAAGACAAAGACTTTTTTATTGTAATTAATAGAAGGGTCACATTATATTTGCCAGATAGAAGGTGTATTACTTTACAAACATTGATACCCTTTCTCATGTTTTGGTCCCCAATTCCCTCCCCCCCACCCTCACCCCTCATCTTGTTTACCCCCCTTCTCTATCTTGTTTCAAATAAACAAATAAACATATATACAATATATCAGATAACAAGCTAAGATATTGTAACAATATGAGATAATCAAGGGACAACAAAAGAGATGAGAAATGGCATAGTACATTAAGGACAACAATCACACATTATACAGCTTTTGTTTCTATATCCTGGAGGTCCTTTCACTTAGCATCTTATGTATCAAGGTTTTGCTCTATTGCAGATCTCTGCTAGGAGAGCCCAAGGTTTCTACTGATTATGTCAAATGAGGGAAACCATTGAGCCTATCTATGTTCCTTTGAATCTGGCTTACTTCACTTAAATATGATTTTTTCAAAGTCTTTCCATTTCCTTACAAATGGGGCAATGTCATTCTTTCTGACAGCAGTATAGAATTCCATTGTGTACAAATACCAAATCTTGTTGATCCACTCATCAACTGAGGGACATCTAGGTTGGTTCCATGTCTTTGCTATGGTGAATAGTGCTGCAGTGAACATTGTTGAGCTGGTGGATTTAGTATGTCCTTGTTTCTGGATGATTGAGTAAATGCCAAGTAGTGGAATTGCTGGGTCATAGGGGAGCTCTATGTTTAGTCTTTTGAGGAACTGCCATACTGCTTTCCATAGTGGTTGAACGAGTTTACATTCCCACTAACAGTATACTAGTGATCCCTCCTGGCCACTTAGATTGGTTTGGATTTAAATGTCTTAAAATTAGTCCAGAGCTGATGACTCAGGGCTGCAATCCTAGCTACTATGAGGTCTGATCAGTACAGTTTGAGGCAGGAAAGTTGTGAGATTCTTACACAAAACTTGGAAGTGAAGCTGCAGCTCAAGTGGTAGAATGTTGTAAAAGCTCAGGAGCAAGCAGGAAGCAGTGGCTCACGCCTGTAATCCTAGCTACTGAGGAGGCTAAGATCTGAGGATGGCAGTTCAAAGCCAACCCCAGAAACTAAAGACCATGAGAGTCCTATCTCCAATTAACCACTAGAAACCTGGAAATGGTACTGTGGCTCCAGGGGTAGGGTGGTAGCCTTGAGCTGAAGAGCTCAGGAACAATGCCCAGGCCCAGAGTTCAAGCCCCACAACCAACAAAACAAAACAAAACAAACAAAACACAATAAAAAACAGTGGCCAGTGAGTTCCAGTGCCAGAATTGAAAAAAAAAAAACAAAAAACTTTAGAACGCCACTTATGTCCCTTCTATGTACATGAGGTATGTCCTTTCACATGAGGCCAGATAATACAGTAATTTTTTTAGATCTAGCAAAAATTTGAACAGCTTAGACTAGACAAGAGAATAAGTTTGTTAGATCCAGTGGTACATGAACATTTAGTGTTACTATTTATTGTAATTGAGCAATTTTGTATGGGCTGCCTACATTCTACTGTATATTCTATTGTGTATTCATAAATCATAAGAGTTTTTTTTTTTTTTGCCAGTCCTGGGCTTGAGCTCAGGGCTTGAGCACTGTGCTTGGACTTTCTCAAGGCTAGAGCTCTACCACTTGAGCCTCAGCACCATTTCTGGCTTTTTTCTATGTGTATGGTATTGAGGAATCAAACTCAAGTGTTCATGCATGCTAGGCAAGCACTCTACCACTAGGCCAAACTCCTGGCCCCTCTTTTTATGTTTTGGTTATCAGCTTTTATCAGAGAGGAGAACTTTTATAAATATCGGATCTGCAGTTTCTCCTATACGGTCTACAGTAGGTTTTCTTGGTGTTGGTGTTCTTTTTGTTCTTGTTGTTGTTGGCTTTTTTGGTTTTGTTTTGTTTTTGTGCCAGTTCTGGTGCTTCAACTCAAGGCTTGGGTTCTGCCTCTGAGCTTTTTTGCTCAAAGGGACTACTTTACCACTTGTAGCCCTTTGGTGGTTAATTGGAGGTGAATCTTACAGACTTTTCTGCCTGGATTGGCTCCAAGTATTAATCCTCAGCTCTCAGCCTTCTGAATAGCTGGGATTTCAGGTACGAGCCATTGGCAGACAGTAAAACTTTTGATGCACAAATTAGTTAATTATTTTCTTAAATTTAACAAAATACAACTTGTTGATGCTTTATGCTTTTCTTTATGTACACTTGAAGATATCTTTGTCTACCTCTAGCCAAAGTTATGAAAATAATTTCCTATGTCATTTTCTGGGAACTTTATTGTTTGAAAAGACTTTTTCTTTGTTGTTGTTATTGTTGCTGTTTGGGGGATTTTATTTTTTTTTTGCCAGTCCTGTGGCTTGGACTCGGGCCTGAGCACTGGGCTTGGGCTTTCTCAAGGCTAGAACTGTACCACTAGAACCACAGCATCAATTCTGGCTTTTCTGTGTATGTGGTAGCGAGAAATTTCCTTAGTTCTTTGGTTTTGCTGCCTTAATTGATTTAACTTAAGGAATAGATTATTGAGATGAGTGCTTGGATCTCCGTTTTCTTTCTGTTTACATATTCACTTAATGCTGTAAATCTCTGCCTAATCACTGTTCCTGCTTGATTCTACAATGTTGATATGGCATATTTCAATTAAAGTTTACTTCAACATACTTTCTAGTATTGATCTTGAAGTATTTGCTGCTATGTTTCATTTCAAAGTATTTGAAAGATTTTTGAGTTTCTTGTGTCTCCACTTTCTTGCTTAGACCTTCTGTTTGCCAAATAGATTCTAGCTCTTTAACTGTTGATTTCTTAAGGACAAACATGCAGTCTATTTTAGTAAATATTCTTTAGCCGAATGCAGTGTTTGATGTGTTATTTAGTATATTTATTACCTTTTCCTTTGAAGCTTCCAATATTATTATTTTGCTTCTTTTTTGAAGTTTTTAAGTCACTAATTGTAACTTTGTCTATCATTCATTTTAGTTCTGTCAATATTTTCTTTACATACTTTTGAAGCAATGTTATTTAGTATATACAGTTTAAAATTGTATTTCTTCTAATTGCCCTTACCATTTTATTATTGTGAAATATTCCTATATATTTTTTAATAATGTCTTGTATTAAGCTTATCTAACTCAAATGTAGCTCCATCAGTGCTCTTTTGATAAATGTTCTATTTCATGCTTTTTTTTTAACTCTTTCATTTTTGATCAGCATGTTTATCTTTAAATCATATGTGAAGTATATAGTTGAAGCTTCTTTTTAAAAAACATATCCCTCAAATATTTATCTTTTATTTGGAGTTTTTTTGTCCATTTACATTTGGCAAAAGGATTACTATATTGATGTTTCAATCTATCAACTTGCCACTATTTGAAACTTTTAGTAACTTACTTTTTTTTGTCCATGCAGTCTTTATTTCTTACCATTCAAGACTTGTGACAAGTTTTTATTAATTGAGTTTTTTTTTATTGTTGTTGTTGTTGTTAAGTAGGTAGGTAAATCATTTTAGAAGTTACTTTAGATTGTACAGCATTCAACCTTATCTTATTGGAACCCACTTTAAACTAAGTTTATATTCTCAGGTAAAAATCTTGGAATTCTTTTTTTTTCATTTTTAAGATTTTTTTATTAAAGAATTTATTAACATTGATTTTTACATCATATTTCAAGTGACATGTTTAACAAACAATTATTCAAGAAGGGAATCTCTATACAATCACTGGCACTTAGATTTTATTTTTTTATTTTTTTAAATATTTTTATTGTAATTAATAAAAGGATTACATGATATTTGCCAGATAGAAAGTGCATTAATTCACATACATTGATACCCTTTCACATGTCTTGGTACCCATTACCCTCCCCCCACCCCCCCACCCGTCTTGGTTTTCCCCCCTTCCCTATCAAATTTCAAATAACCAAATACAAATAAATTCAATATGTCAGATAACAAAGTGAGATACTGTAACAATATGAGATACCCAAAGGACAGCAAAGGAGATGAGAGATAACATAGTACATAAAGGACAACAATCATTCATTATATGGCTTTTGTTTCAATATCCTGAAGGTCCTTTCAATTAGCTTCACATTATATGGCCTTATGTATCAAGATTTTGCTCTATTGCAGATCTCTGCTAGTAGAGCCCAAGGTTTCTACTGATTATGACAAATGAGGGAAACCATTGAGCCTAAGTTCCTTTGAGTCTGGCTTTCTTCACTTAATATGAAAATCTTGGAATTCTTCACTTACCCTTCCTCATTGCCTGCTGCTCATCTTTATTCCCCATAAAATTTAATAACTACATTTTTAATAATGTTTAAAGAGGTTTTATTCACACATTTAGTTATCTGACTATCCTATAGGTTATTTATTTCTTTCTGCTTTAAAACATTCTTCTGAGATCACTTTTTTATTTGGCTAAAGAATTTCCTTTAGTTGATTATTTTAGTAATTAAAAATTCTTGTGTTTGAAAAAAATTCCCCTGTATTTTCTGAAGGCCATTTATTTATACTGGGTATGTAATTCTATGTTAGAAATTTATTTCGCTACTTTAAAGATATAATTTTATTGCCTGTTGTCTTATCAATCATCAAAGAAAATGTTTTTAACACTTAGGTTGTTCCTTTAAAAGTGACTTTTTGTAAGCAGCTGAGTATTCTTTTTAAATAAACTTGTGATTTCCTAGATACCTAGTGAAGTTATATGATTAGTAGAATTATCATATGCCCTGTACCTGGCTTCTCCTATTAACACCTTACTCTAGTACATTTGTTACAATTAAGGAACCAATGTTATTGTTGACTTAAGTCTATATATTATTCTAATTTCCTCAGTTTGAACTCATGTACTACTTTAGTTTCAATGCTGTATTCAAAATAAAACAATATTCAGAATAAAGGAACTATATTGCTTTATTTAAAGATACCTTTTTAGGCTCCTCTTGGATGCTGTGACAAATTTACTTCAATAAATAATCTTTGCCACTGCAATTTTTTTTGTTTTTTTGTTTACATTATCCAAAGAGCTTGGATGCCTGTCTTTGGGTTGCCTTGTGTGACATGCAGAGAACTGGGTGCATTTTCTTCCTTTAGTGAGCCTTTAACTTTCTCCTGGTAGGCAGTTAGACTATGTATAGACAACTGACCTTGATCCATCAACCATCATTTGCATATTTCCATTTGTCTCTATACTGAACCTCAGTTGGAATTCTGGATTGCTTAATAAGGCCTCTGTTTTCTCATCTGTCAAATGTAAATCTATATAGAAGATATAACATATCTTGTTCTGAGACTTAAGTCAGTTAACCCTTGCAAGGACCTTAGAATACCACCTGGTATCCACAGCGTTATAAAAATATGTGTTAGGGGGCCGGGAGTTTGGCCTAGTAGTAGAGTGCTTGCCTAGCATGCATGAAGACCCAGGTTCGATTCCTTGGTACCATATACATAGAAAAAAAAAAAGCTGGAAGTTGTGCTGCGGCTCAAGTGGTAGAGCTCTAGCCTTGAGAAAGTGCAAGGACAGTGCTCAGGCCCTGAACTTAAGCCCAAGACTGGCATGCATATATATATGTATATATATATCTGTTAAATTTTATAAAAAGCCTTGATAAGGGCAGCAAACCTTGTCCTTGACAACCTCTCAACAACATATTCCATTGCCAGTTTGTGGGTTCATATGAGAGTACTTGCCTGGATGCATATTTGTGTGCACTCACACACATTTTGTAATGACTCATCCTTCAGGTTCATGACTTACACTCAAAGTTCAGGCAAATAAAAACAATTGGCCTAGAAATAAGCTCTCTGGTGCTTTTGAATGATTCAAGCACAGTCACGACATCTATTGTCATCAGTTTCCCGGTATGCACCCCTAGCATTTCTGACTCTGCAAGGATTCAGAAAACAGAAGCTGGAAAATGATGTTTCAAGCCCTCTATTTACTTCACCCAGAAGTGTTTTGCAGCTCTTTTCTCTTCTGCACTTGAACAAGGGGAGAACTCTGAACTACGACTGCTCTAGAGGATGATTTGAATCCACGTGTCCTTCCAGCAGATACGTCTATGGGTTATTTCACCTCATATAGAAATTCTGTGTGGAAGTGACTCCCAAAATGGCATTCTCCTCAGTAAAATCACAGAGTGAAGTTTCTCCAGTAATGGACTTTCAGGGTCAGCTAAGAGTATCAGCACTCAGCCTGTTAAGGGAAAGGCCTTCCCTTTACGCTGAGGAAGAGTCTGTTCATTAAATCTGCTTAGGCCTCAAGGGCTACTTAGAGCTAGCTAGAATATGCCAGGTTCATAGCTGAATGAGGCTTGAATATTTTCCTCTGTGACAATCATTTTGACCTGGAAATAGCCACTGTCCACATTGTTAGGCATCACCGAGCTCTATGGAAACCATAACACATACCATTATGCATCCAAACTGTGAGCAGGGGTGATTCTGTTCTTAGACTATAAAATATTAAGCCAATATTCAAAAAAGGATACAATAAAATATTGATTGTATGAGCAGCTCCAATCTCTCACATACTTAAAATTTGAAAAATTACATTAAAGCCAGCAGCCAGTGGCTCACAACTGTAATCCTAGCTACTCAGGAGGCTGAGATCTGAGGATTGTCTTCTGAAGCCAGCCCATATAGGAAAGTTTGTGAGACTTTTATCTCCAATTAACTAACAACAATAACAAAAATCCAGAAATATAGCTGTGGCTCAAGTTGTAGAGCACTAAACTTTGAGCATCAAAGCTTAAGAAACAGAGCCTAAGTCCTGACTTCAAGCCCCAGGATAGGCCCCAGAAAAAAAAAAGTATATTAAATAAAGAAATGTCTAAAAATTTGAATTTGTTTCTACATATATTAGGCTGGATTACATATTCATTATAAGGATTTGATTTTAAATATGGCAATTTGGGATTTGAAATAGGTAATTGTTAGTCAATGGACAGTAATATTGGTTGAAGTCATCTGTAGAAACAGAGGTAGGAGCATACAGAGGCATACAGCCTTTGAGGAGAGCAGTATTATGTAAATATCTAGTTCATTCAGTGGTCAGATTTAATCAATGTCAATAGAAATGATGTCAAGATCCTGCAAGGTGGTTCTTCGTTTTTTCTTTCATTTCTTCTGAATCCTATTTTGTTTTCTTTTTTATTGTGTTATAAATGTTAGATTTTCTAGAACAAAGTTGTATATATTAGTATTTAATACCCCATCTTTCTAAATTTTGCTCGAGACATCTCTATAAGTTGGAGGGTTGTGGAAATTTCCCCTAACATTTTGAGATATATGTATTTACTTTTAGTAAACTGCATAGATGTTTCATTTAGTAAAATGAAGCATCAGTAAAATGCCTGTTTTAGAAATAGAACTGGAATTTAAACTATTGCTCATTGGATTATCTACAGAGATCATTTAATCATTGATTAGATAACATTTTTATTTCACAATTAGTACTTGATTATCTTAACACTGAATATTTGATTACAACTAGAATTTACATTCTTAAAAATGAATTTATTGCTTTGTGAATGAACTAGAACAAACTTCTAACCCCCAGGTAGTCAGTCTCCATATGCCACCATGTGGTTGGTGTCTTAGGGACCAGAGACTAATTACAGTGGTGCCAGCCTGGGTTGTGCACCATTAGGAGGTCAGACCTGCCAGAAGAAATCAATTATACAAGATGAACCTGTTTGGATGTGCCCCCACCCATTCCAAGCACCAAGGCCATCTTGCATCCTCATGCAAAGACCCTGAGTGCCAGAACCTGTCACTTGTGCACCACTTGGCCCTGACCTTCCTGTCTGCCCATCTCCGCCTTTCTAGTTGGCACAGAATTGATGATGAGACATGGGGAGGATGAAGCGATAAAGATTTCTGTTTATGGAGACACTGACTTTAGCCAAGAGAGCAGATTGCAGATAAATCCAATAACCTTCCAATAGAAATCAAGGATGTATGCATATTTTTACCTATGTTTCAGAGATTACACACACTCTTAGGTAGGAGATGAATTGATCATAAGGACTTAATGTATTTTGTAAGGCATGGGTGAGAAAGGGAACTCAGTTATCCACATGTGACCCCCCACCTGCTATTGTCCTCTTGCCGGCACAAATGTAGCAAGTAAGTACCTATAAGTAAGTAGGAAGTAAGTATAGAGAGCACAAAACTTCCAGGACTGATTTGAAGAGACTTATCACATTCAGCCTGTCATCTCTCTGTCATATGAGAAGTTACCTTTGCCTGAGCCTGGATGTCCCTGTGGTTGTATGGAGGCTTCCAGACTCCTGGATAGGAAATCTTACTAGTTTGCTCCCAGGAAGAGAAAAAGGGCCCTTTGGGGGTTTACTTTATTTACTTGAAATTCTTGGAATCAGTATGGTGAAGAGCTACTTGAATGGTCATGCTCAATGAAGCATTATTTCAAATTGTCATGTTATTAAATTCATTTAGGTATTTGTCAATAAACTAATGGAAAAAGTAGCATATTTGCATGATGGAATAGTATTCGGCTTAAAAAAAGGGAAGATGTTTGGTCATTTGCACTACAATGTATGGAATTGGAGAACATCATGCTAATTAAAAAGAGACAGGCATGATCTAACTTACATGTGAAATATAAAACCATTAGAAAGTAGAATGGTGGATTCCAAAAGCCAAGAATTGGAAAAAAGGATAGATGAAAGCCAAAGGATCTAAGAATAATCTAGAAAGAGAAACAGTTTGATTTTCTCTGAGATGATTTGCACAGCAAAGTGAGTGTAGCTCATAGCATGTCAATGTCACTTGGAGAGTTATTGTTGGAAATTTTCATGACAGTAGATGGAGAGTATTTGAAGTGATAGGGTAAGTGTTTTGACTTGGTCATTATACTCATATTAAAAATTCTAATTTGTATATCATAAATGTGCATATGTGTTAAGTGTATGTATGCATGCATGTATGTATGTATGCACATGTACATACATGGTTTGTTGATATATATTTTATACTTGTTTTAAAAAAATGAGACACAAGAAACCTTCCATAACTTCCCTAGACCACCTTGAACAAGCAAAGAACATCTCAAAAGTCAACAGCAAACTTCTCCCTATGCTTAAAACTGTTATTATGGCAATGCTTTTTGCTGCAACAGAATATAGGTTGCAACTCCTTCAGGGAAGTCTGCCTCCTAATGGGTCCTCGTGAAGGCACAGGTGTGGGGGAGTCAAAGAAGCCTGGATGCTTTCTAAATCCTGGCTGCAGGGTAGAGATGTGTGGGTGTGGCCCTGTCAGGCTCCTGTGGAAGTCGCCCTGCTGAGGCAGCTGTCTCTCAGAGACACAGGAAGGCAGCATCAGCTGGCCTGACTAGACCTCATTATTTCTTCTCTCCTGAGAGCTGCACATGGAGGCTGCTGAAGTGAGATCAGAGTCCCCCACGTGCAATGAACGAGAAGTACAAGTGACATCTCGCCTCAATCCTTTCTCCACCTCCCTCCTCCCACTTCAGGGAAAATAAAAACAGGCATTTGTTTTGGAACAGAATTGTATTAGGCTTTGGCTCTCACTACTCATCCTACCCACATGCAACTGCTGCCCAACTGAAAGCCAGAGCTGCTCCTGTGGCCAGGGAACTATGTGCATGTGTGTAAGCCTGTGTGTGGATAGATGGGTGTAAATCCATGTGTATATGTGTGTATGCATATGTGAGCCTGTGTGATCGTGTAATAGTATAGGTATATGTGCATGTGTGAGTCTGTATATGGTTGCTTGTGGATAAGTCTGTGTGGATGCATGTGGGTGTGGGAGGTATGTATATGTATGTTCGTGAGAGTTTACGTGTGTGCATACATTTATATGTGTATGTGAATCTGTGGGAATGTGTATGAGTGCATGTATTGAAAGGGTCTCTGTGTGTATGCATGTGTGTGCATCTGTAATTCTGTGTGGGTATGTAACATGTGAGTATGTAACATGTCTGAGTTAATGTAAATGCCTACATGTTTCATTCCTGAACAAAAGTCTATAGGGGTATGTACACATGTGCAGGCATGTTTTTAAGTTTGTGTGGGTGTTTGCATGTGTGTGTGACTAGGGACATACAAGTATGTACACATATGCAAGTATATGAGTCTCTGTGTGAATGTATATGCTTATGTATTTGAGGTTGCATGTGTATGAGAATATATATAATGCGTATGTGTGTATGTTCATATAAATGTGAGTGTGCTTGAGTGTGTATACATAGGCAGATCAAGCCCTCAATTAGATTACAGGGTGTAAGGTTCTAGAAACAGAAGACACTCCGGATGAAAAGCAACCTAATTTTATTTTTGCATGTATGACTGTCCTGGGGCTTGAACTCAGGGCCTGGGCACTGTTCGTGAGCCTTTTACTCAAGCCTAGTGCTCTAGAACTAGAGCTCCATTTCCAGCATTTTGTTGGTTAATTAGAGATAACAGTCTCATGTACTTTCCTTACTGGGCCGCCACTGAACCATGGTCTCAGATCTCAGCTTCCTGAGTAGCTAGGATTGCAGTTACTAGCCACCAGCACCCAGCCGTTTTTTAAGTTTGAAGTTTTTTTACTCCATGTAAGACACATACCATACAATTCACATATCTAAAGAGGAAACATTCCAGGGACCTCACCATATTCAGTGAGGTGCGCCCTGTCAGCACAGTCAGCGTGAGAATACGATCACTGCCCCTTCTAAAGAAACCTCAGACTTCTTCTCAATGCTCCTCTCCTCCCAGGGCAAGCAACAATTTCTTCTCTTTCTGTCTCTCTACATTAGTCTTTTTGGACAGTATATAGGTAAAATTAGACTTTAAGAGACTGCTTTGGCTTAGCAGAATATTTTTCAGTTGTTCATGTTGTACCTGAATCAGTACTTCATTCCTTTTACAGCTGGGAAAAAAGTCCATTGTGTAGATTGATTGTCTTTGATTTTATTCATCTGACTTAGGCTGTTGTCATTTTTCAGTTGTTGTGATGATGAGTACTGGAATGAACGTCCATGCACAAGCTTCCATGTAGACATGTTCTTTCTCTCTTCTTGGGAATAAGGCATAGATTTGCTGGCTCATGTAGACTGACTTCCAGAGGGTATTTTCCAAAGCAGCTGCCTCATTTCACATTGGCCAGGGCATGTAAGTTTTGTTTTCTATAGATCCTCACCAACACTTTACCCTTTTTCACACCAGTGCTACTGAGTATGAAGTACAATGCCACTGTGATTTGCATTTCCCTGACAGCTGATGATGCTTGAGCATATCTTCATATACTTACTGGACACTGGCTTTTTTTATTTTGAAGAAATGTTCATTTCAATCCTTAAAATTGAGTGGCAATAAAAAATGGCAGTGCTGAGTGATGGGGAAGTCTAGTTGTCCCTGGTCATGCCCTTTCCACCTCTTGGCCAGAGCAATTTCCTGCTATTCACTCTACTTCCTCAACAGGGCTCATCTTTGACACTAACTTGAGCTGTCCAGGAAATTCAAGTGCCATTTGCTTTTGCACAGAGAGAGAGGGCGGGGGGGGGGAGCTAATCATAGATGCATCTTCTCTATGAAGGTAAACCCAGATCAACTTCTGACATTCCAGTTACTAGAAGTCTCCTCCTGCCTGCCTTATCCATACAACATATTACATTTTCACTGGTGACCAATGTCTTCTTCTTATTAGATAAATAAAGAAGATGGTTTGCTCTTCCCAAATACAAAATGTAATAATAATTTTTTGCATAGTAGTTTACTTCTATTGACTCAAACAGAAAAGGAAGCTTCAAAAGCCTATTTCTATCTGTTAGTGTTTGAGATAGTGATAAAAAATGTAACTGGGCCTTGGTGACACAGACCTGTCATCCTAGCTACTCAGGAAGCTGAAAGCGTGGCTCAAGTGATAGAGCACCAGCTTTGAGCAGAAACAAAGCTAAGGAACAATGCTTAGGCCCTGAGTTCTAGCCCTAGCCCCAGCACTGAAAATTTGCTAACCTGGTTCCTACCTAGTCAGTAAAGGAACAGATGAACTTGGCAGCTTTATTTTGCTGTAGACTTTATTCAGAATGCTTCAAAGGAAAAATAAAATCTCACATTTGACTTGCAGGATGATTTTCTAACGCCTTTCCCATTAGATATACAAGCCGATTAATTTACCAAAAGATGGAAATGTTTACAGTGCAGTGGTGCTTTGTAACGAATCTCAGTCATTGCCTCTTTGGGTTCTCAGTCTCAGAGAAGGTTCATTCTGTCTCTGCCTGTAATGTGACTTTGAGTCTCTCACTAAGCACATGCTTTATTTTCATGTCCTACTATGCACCAGGAGCTTTAAGGACACTATCTCATTAAGCCCAGGCTTGGAAACAAAATGGTAAGCTCAGATCGGCTCTTACCAATTTCCTTTCACAATGCAGTGTATGAGCCTGATGCATAATTCATTGCTTAGGTTTGGGTCTCAGCCTTGCTACTTATTAACCTGGTGCAAGTGAATAGATATCAAAACCTTAATTTTTCTTCAGGAGAGTGAAGTCATCTTCCTAACTTGAGCCTAATCTACTCTAGAAATAAAATGTGCTAGAGGAAGGGAGAAATTCTGCAGCTAATATTATAGCTTTCCCCCAGGCACATCTAGGTTGGTAGTTTAACAGATACTTGCTTTATCTAAAGCAGCAATAGCTATGCCTGTCAATCAAACTTTGGGCAACATGACAGAAACATGCTATAAATGGGTTTGGTACAAGAAAATTAATGAGCCAGCATCATTTTTCTGAATTGTAGCAAACACTATTGACTGCTTAACCAACATGCGTTCTTTGTGAGCAATACTCCAATTTGTTCAGGTTTCCAAATTTATCATTTGGCCCCTTTGTTCAGGAGGGAGGAAATAGATTTTGTCCTCCAATGTGAAGGCTGATTGGTTTAAGTCAGCTATTATTCCTTGCTACTGATTGGCTTAAACATAACTACAGTGATGATCCAGTCCAGTAGATCATGTGGAATTGCTTGGTGATGAGACATGATAATAAGAAGATAAGGAACAGACAGAGCATGATAAATTGATAGAGCACAGATGTAAAGGACTTAGCATGGAACTTTCCCTGTACTCCTGGATCAACTGATGACAAAGGTAAGAAACACTCCTCTTGTTTAAGCTACTCCATTTAGGAGTGTTGGTTAGGACAAAAGTACATCCTCTGCACCGCCCCCCCCACACACACACACCTCCCAGCTAACCTAGAAGACTATCCAGCCTTTCTTGTAATTCTTCCGCAGGAATGAAGGATAGTTCACTTCCTTGCTTAAATCCAGCAGAAGCTTCTGCTCCTTCCAGAAGTTGGTAGGGAGCAAGGAAAGTGATTCATGTGAAAGGTGAAGAAAGCATTCCCACGTCTAGAGATGTATCCGTAAATTTGTTGAAGTTCAAGCAATTACTGTCATTTCTTTACACTCTGTAATGACTCCCTTTACAGCAACCCACGTGCTTTCAAAGCAATTCATTGAATGAAGATGAACTCTGACATGGTCAGCTGTAGTTTGAAGATAATATATACATGTTTGCTTATTTTACTCTGTCAGTGGAAGCTTGAACCTTGCACTTTGGTCGTTGTTTTTCACTTCTGTACATTTTTGTCTTGTATGTAAGTTTATCTGATTTGGGGAGGGGAAGGGGGAGGCACAGGGATGGTGCAATGAAGGATGAACTAATTTAGTAGTGATACTCACTACATACTATGTTGGAAATGAATTATACAACTTGGGGGGAAGGGAGTCAGGAGGGAAAAATCTGGGAGAAAATGAAGGAGGGGTTGATAATGTTCAAAAAGAAATATACTCAATACCTGACTTACATGATTGTAGAGCCCTCTCTGTACATAACCATTACAATGAAATTTAAAAGAAAAAGAAAATAAAGAGTTAAATATACTTAGGGTTAAGTCCTTTTCCTACCAATTTCTTAATTCAACTTAATAGATATCACATAGGATGGCTTTGAATATCTATGGAGATAAAGCATATAAAGGAAAATGCCCAACATATAACCAAAAAGTTTGTTACTTGAGCATCTTCCTCAGTTAACTATTAAACATTTACCACCTTCTTCTTCATTCTCTTGACTGAATTGCATCAATGTCCATAAATAGGACCTAAATGTTAGTGAGCAGCTTTCTGAAATATGATGACTTTATGGCTATCTTTTATAGACAATAGCTTATCTCTTTCAATAATAACAACAACAATAATAATGGCTCCCTTTATTCAAGACTTACTATGTGTCAGGCCCTGTTACAAGCATTGTATATGTATTATTTTACTAAAAATCTTGAGGAAACTGAGTCCTACAGGTAAAGTAACTGTTCTAAGTTCTTTGTGTGATGTCACTCGGCTTGAGTACAGGTAGCCAGCTTCAGAAACGGGATCTTAACAACCCTGTCTTGGAGAATTGCTTGAAACCAGCAGTGGAGACCAGTAAAACGCTGTCTCCAAGAATAGCTCAAAACAGCTAACTAACTAAAGTATTAACTGGATTAAGCTAAGCACAAATCTATAAGGTTTCTTAATACAGCTTTTGTATAATTATGGTTAATATATCATTGGAAATAAGTATTTGTTAATTGTTAGTATTTTCCTAGTAGACTTCTGTTACTAGTTCTTTATATTTATATGTACATTCTGCCTTTCCTTTTCCTGGAATATATGGCATTAGTTATGTAAATATAGAATTATTTGACTTTTGGATGTGTGTTGGAGTCCTTCTCGAATGTCTGGGAGGGGGGTAAAATGGGAACAGAGCCCACGAATAATCCCGGGAACAAAGACTCCGGAGACCAGACTCCAGGTGCAAATCTAACTTTATTTTAGAAAACATGCTCGCTTAAATACAGATCAAGGGGTGGCCGCCACATCATACCAGCAGCAAATAGGGACCTCCTGAATTCGACCATCAGCCCCTGGTGTCCTGAGACACGCCCTACTTGCCAGGAGCTCCTGATCCAGGCTGAAGCAGCCAGGGCCCTCTAGCTCCAGACTGATCACATCACTGGTGTGCCCAGGGGTGTACGTGCTTTTCAGCACGTAGTCTGAAGCACAGAGTCACAGAAGCACAGATAGCAACCTGGGCTCCTACGCCACCAGCTAGGAGGCCTCACAGATGTGTATCATCTTTTTTTTTGGTATATTGTCTGCAAAGAAGATTTCTGTGCTTGTGCTTAATGGACCCAACTCTTTTCACATAATGCACATGGTAGACAAGTTTATCCCACTGTAATCACTGATTTTTAGATTTAATTTATAAGTTTGCCAAAATTTCCCTTTCAAGAGTCACTATTATGTGCATTCAATTAAATGTTTCTTAATGGAAAAGTAACAATAAAAAGAATATAAATATAATAATAAAATAAATACCCTGCTTTTTCTACCTCACTGAAAAAGGCCCATGCTGAGTGCTTAGTATGGGCCAGACATTGGCCCTAGGCTTTATGGTTGTCAACCTCATTAGACTTATAGCAATGACAGAGGTGTCCATTTATCATGAATGGTCTGAGATTCACCAAACTGGAAAGAAAACAAGTTAATCTTATGTATGCTAGTAGAAGACATAGATTCCTAAGCTACACAGTAGGCAATGATCTGAGGATTGTACTTTGAAGCCATCCTAGACAGGAAAGTCATGAGACTCTTATCTTCAATTAACCACCAAAAAGCTCAAATGGTATAGCACCAGCCTTGAGCAAAACAGCTAAGGAACAGTACCTTGAGTTTCAGCCCCAGGACCTGCAAGCACACACACACACACACACACACACACACACACACACACACACACACACACACACACATGAAAGCCAGGTGAGACCTATGCACAATAGGCTAAATTACAGAATTCAGATTCCAAGCTTTGGCAACCTGAATCTTTATAATAGGCAGTAAGAATTTCAGGAGAAAGACATTGTCCTGTCTTCCAAGGTTACAGACATAATGGAGAAGAACAGGGCATGTGGTGCCTTGTTTCTAAAATACATGGAAAGCCAGAAGACCTACAAAGAATATTTCTCACATCAAGTTTCACTGTCAACCTTATCACATAAATGACAAGATCAAGGGTCCAGATTAGTACAGTACCCAACGTCACCTGGCCAGGCTTTGTTTCTTCTTTGCAATGTGTCCCTTTTACAGAATCCATTTTAATATCCCACTTCTCACTTCTCTATTCTTCTCTATTTCTACCTTCATTTCTAGCTTTATCTCATAATAGACTTGTATGCAGCATTATCTTTCTTTTTGATACAGTGGAATTTGAACTCAGGGACTTGTATTTGCTAGGGCAGATACTCTACCACTTGAACTACACTTTCAGCCGTTTTTTTCGTGTGTTGTTGCCTCTATCTCTTCTTTTTGGATAGGATCTTACACTTTTTGACTAGATTGGCTTCAGACCATGATCCTCTTACTTATACTTCATGAATAACTAGGATTACATGGCCACACCACCACATCTGGTTTATTAGTTGAGATTAGAGACTTGATAACTTTTGGCCAAGTCTGGCCTTGAATTACAACTGTCACTCTCTGCTTCATGACTCGCTAGGATTAAAGGCATGTTCCACACTAGACTTGTGTAGCTTCTTCCCTGGATTATTGTATCTGTTTCTGGTTATCTTAACCAGGGAAACTTGGCAAATTGCATCCATTTTAAGGATCTCCCACTTTGCATTTCTACTTTCAGCTTTGTCAGAGTCTAGCTCCTTCTCACTGGACATAAAGCATTACTCCTTCTTTCTTTACTTTCCATGACCCTTACCCTTTGGCTCTTTCCTTCATTCTTGTATCTTATTCATTCATAACCCTCACTCCAACTACTTCAGCATGCCTGTGGCGAAGACTTCCAGGTGTCTGTACTGGCAAAAGTCACACACACACAAAAGAAAAAAACCCATGAGTAGTATGTTCAATCAATGCAGGTCACCAAACTGAGTTGTTTTCAATCGGAGCCGCTCACTTGTATTATCCCTTTTGTGCCTGGCAGAGTTTTACTCCACAGCATGTGGGCATTTCCAGCAAGTCCTGTCTTCTGTCAGGGTGGATGCATCTTTCTAGTCTTGGGATAACTGCTCAGATAGAAAAGCAGGCTCTTCCCAGTTCATATGTAAAAGCAGGTTCTCATGAAATCTGTTCAGGCCAGCCCTGGAGAGTTAGTTGGTTTTGTTTTTTATATATAAAAATCTTCCAACTGGAACAACAAAAAGATCAATAGTGGCTAACCATGGAGGTTTCTTTTCAGATTTCTTTGTACCCCTCAAGAAATCTAAAAACAAGAAAAGAAAGGGATTCTATTAGGAAGCATCACTGATATATTAAGAGGAAGTCAAGGCTGCCCTAGGAGTGGGGTTAGAGCACAGCTGTCTACATTAATCTAGGCCCAGCCTGCCTTAACTCCTTCACCATGAGGCTCTGCCTCAGTTCCTGATGAAGGGTCCAGTCCATGCCCAAGGATCCATAAACACATGTGCCAAAGAGGAGAACTAGTCTGTAAAAGAATGTTAATAAATTCTCCTGATAATTACCAAAGAGTCCACGTGTTCTATTAAATCTCTCCTTGATGTTAGCCCTAAACAGGCTTTCCTAGCGCTCTCTCATCTTCAAGACCTCTTATGCCATTTCTCCTTCCAATGACAAGTCCTGATTCTGTACTAGAAACTTCACGAAGACTAGACACACCCAAAAGAAGAATTCATGGTTCCATCTCTTGCAGGTTCTGATTATATACTTCCTTGAGATTCTTTGGCTGGCAGATGGCAGCCACTTGGACATTACATGGACAAGGCTTCACCTGGAAGATACTGACAACTGATGTATGTGGAATGGGAAAGGTGGGAGTTGGAGTTTTGATTTAATTCCCCATTGGAATTTGATATAGCCCCAGGAATTATTATTCTAGTGGTTACAGAGTCCTAGTGTGAGCAAATAACTTTATTCCTGCCCATCCATCTCTAACCACAGTCTTGCCCATTTCTGTCCATGCTCTTTTCTTGATCCAGCTTTGTTTAAACACAGCTATTATTTTATTTTTTGAATGTATGAAATTATCTTTAAGTAGTTGTACACAGAGATTTCAATTTAACAGGTCAGTTTCTGAGTACAAGGGATCTTGGTCAGTCTCACTCCTTCCATTAGTCTTTCCCATCCTCTCAACTAAAATGGTTCTATTTTCACATAGATACATTAACTATTCACCCAAGTTTGGTCTTCGCCATTTTCAGGAAACTATAGGTGGGGTGGATCCCTTGGTTTGCAGTAAACCCTCTTTCAGTCGTATGTTGAGCCTTCCCCTATTTGGAGATGAATTCACTGAGCTGTGATACTTGCTCCTATTATGAATTGCTTTATCTCAGGAAGATCTATATGTAGCAGGACTTACAGAGCCTGGCCTCAAGTGTCACAGAGGCTTTGGAATAATGACTGCAGCTGACTTCATACTTTATGAAGTATTATACAGGTTAAGGTTCAAATCTTGGGTCAGCAAGATTTGAATGTCTAAAGTCTATGGCTTCAGTCAAACTCATAAGTCTCCTGGGCCTGTTACCACAGTTCCAGATAAAAAGGCTTAGCATTGAACAGGCCCACAGCACCCGTTTACTAAATGGTGCTTATTGTTGGAATAGATTTTGGTTATTCCTTTTTCATTTACTTCTGTTCCACCTTTATATCTCTTCCACATGGGACAAAATTCCTGTTGTTGGTGTGAAAATGATGTTAATGCTTGCTGATACAAAGCTGCTGTACACCTGACATCAGCGGGCATGTTCCACTCGTCACAGACCACCTACCATGCAACACCATTACATTTGAAAATGAGACACAGTCACAGTGTGGATGTGTGCTTAACCTGCAAGCGGAGCTTCCTAAATTGTAGGTTTCCCTTGTTTCCCTCAGGTACTGTATATGCAGCTTGACCACACTGATATCAGGTGAGCAATGGTGATTTCTTTAAAGCTTTTCAGAAAGGCAACAAAATCTATGGTAAGTAGAGGTGATCATATTGTTCCCATTCAATCAGGCATCTATTATGCAAATATAAACATTTTTAAATGCAACTTAACAAAGCGACGAAGATAGAAAGGAAGGGTCTTATACATCTGTGCTACTCTAAGTATGTCCTGACCACTGGCCCATTTGACAATGCCTGGGATCTTTGGACAAAGGCAGAATCTCAGGCTCATCCAAGTCCAATGCATCAGAACTGGCAGTTTAGCAAGGTGTGCTGGTGACTGGCAAGTCCATAGTTCTAAAAGGGGTTGTATTGGAAAAACTTGGACTATCTACAAGAAAAAGTCAAGACATAGTTTGGATGAGATTGTGGTTGTGTTGGGCACATTGACTTTCATTTCTCCCAGCAGCAGTGGGCTTGCTGTTCATTGACCCTATAATGCTTTTGCTCAGCATTCGAACTTTTGGTTAGGCTCTGAAGATGGAAGATGAACAGAAGATGGCTCTAGCTAAGCTTGATGAAAAATATTACATAAGAAACAAACCACTGAAGTCCAACAAGACTTCAAGATGATGTGGGGTTGAGGAAAATCAAGTAACTTTAGCATGGTGATTCAGTAGAGGAGGGTTATTCTTCCCCTTTTCCTACTGAAAACCAGGCCTGAGGGAAGCAGCTACGGGAATAAAAGGATGCTGAGAATCTGACCCTCAGACTTCCATCTTCCTTATCATACTGGGGTAGGCACAATTGCTTCATACATCTGTTTTAACCCTTGCTTCCTGGAACCAAAAGCAAAGTCTTTAAATTTGCTTCTTCCTGAACTGTGATCAATAGGTTGTCTTGACTTGATTCTAACCACAATTTCTCTATGTAGGTTTTTCTCCCCCACCCCAGATATTTTAAAGCATTTGTAATACAATTAGATTAGGGAACAAAGAAATAAATCTTATCAGTGATATACGCCCATATCTGGCAATACCTAGGAAGAGATGTTTTGATTAGGCAATTTTCATTACTAAAAACACTATAGCACAATAAATTAATTCAATGTTGTGCACTTATCTACGAGACACAAGACTATAGGAGTATAAAAATGTTAATTATTCATTATCATCACTCTGATTATTTGTTGTGACTGATAATTACATTGAATATATTTTATATCAGTAATAACCTTCTGTCTACATTTACAACATGCTGTATCTGGGGGGGCTTGTCAAGTTTTTCCCCAAGTCTTTCCTTTATTAAGACACAGACCTCAGGAGTACATAACCTTTATGTTGAAGGCTGATTTTCTCCTTTCATATAAAGAGCAAATATTATAGATTAATTAATCCAGGATGATTATAATTTAATCACTCTTCCTCTGGCTCCACAAGGGAGTTGGCTTTTATTCAGTTTCTCATTCATATTGTTATGAAGAATAAATGCAGTCATAAAATATTTGTGTGCTATGAATTCACAGAACAGCTAACCTGAGAACCTGGAGGGGATGCGTGCTAGCCTAGTGAATGCTCAACCAGAATCCCATGCTATGTGGCCTCAGCTTTCAAGACAAGCCAAAGACCCATAGGTGAAGAGACTTATGCAGATTAAGGGAGCATGGTGCCCAGCTGAACTGAATGTAAGATACAGTAATTACAAACAAAAATCTTTTGGCCCCACAAATGCCTGTGGTAGTCTCCACTGCAGATACTCAGAAACAAACTGCTTGTTAATTGCTTGACTTTGGTGCCATCATTTGATCTCATTATGCCTTAGTTTCCTCTTCTGCATCATTAGGTAATAGGATTTCTACTTTGGGGAGTAAAGATGGTGGAAGTTAATAATAAGCATTGAACACCCAGAAGGGTACCTAGCCTCACACAGTGGGTGAGTTTAAACTGTCATTATTGCCATTATTATATATGGTCCACAGAGTACGCTTCTCCTAGGGGATGGACAGATTGTATAAGAAGCAGGTCACACACTGGGCCTTCATGAGCAGGCACAAATGGAGGATGTGGCCAGTTTTCTTAGGGTGGGGTAGGTTAGAAAAGGCATCAACAAAGGATACCTGCTGAGTGCCTGTGGCTTATACCTGCAACCTTAAGCACTCTGGAGGCTGTGAGATTGGAAGATTGTGGTTCTAAGACATCCTGGACAAGAAAGTCCATGAGACATTTTTCTCCAATTAACCACCAAATAGTGGAAAGTGGAGCTGTGGCTCAAGTGGTAGAGCACAACTTTAAGCATAAAAACTTAGGGACAGCATACAGGCCCTGAATTTAAGCCCCAGAACTAGCATAACAAGAGAGAGAAACAGAGACAGAGCCATACACATAGACTGAGACATAGGATAGAAAACGAGAGAGACAGAGAGAAATTGAGAGAGGGAGAGAGAGAGGGAGAAAGAGAAATGGAAAGAGGGGAAGAGAAGAGAAGAGAAGAGATAAGGGGAGGAGAGAGAGAGAAAGGAAGAGAGGGGGGTATTTCCAATATCCTTGTGTCTCAGGGCCTCAGGTAAATTGCCCTGTGTGAGTCTACCATGAGATGGGGATGATAATAGGCAAGAAGGTGCTGGCCCAAGAAGATGTAGGCCATTGGGAAAGGCTGTGAGGCTTATTTATGATGGTGGACATACAGCAAGCTGGCCAGCTAGGTAAGGACTGAGCTCTGAGAAGCCACATAGGGGACCAGCACATTGCACCTCTTCCAGTGCACTTGGACTTGGAAATCATAAAAGACTTCTCTGCAGGAGAGGTACACATCAGAACCTCACTGTGGGAGCAGTTTATCCGTGGAGCACTGAGATGGAGGGGCAGATGCTTAGGTGTTTGTCCTAGGGGACGAGATGGAATGGACAACAGGCACTGAGTGGGGCCTGTGAGGTCTGTACTCAGGGAGATCATATGGGTTCCTTGTGTAGAAATCCTACTAGCAGGAAGCTTTCAGAGAGGAAGCGAGTAGGCAGGACTTTTGCGTTTCTTTTTAGTAGAAGTTACATTATTGGTGAAGCAGAACAGTGGGTCTGGCTGGAAGGCTACTTTGTGATCCACAGACAGCAAGGTCTCTGAGGAGAGGGACCTGTGACAAATTCTTCAACTGAAAATAACATCAGGGATACCACACCCCAGGGCACTGAGGCAACAGAAGAAATCAGTTTCCAAGTTCCTTTTGTCTCTGAGCCTGTTTCCTCATTTGTTAAGTGGGGTAAGTTAATAAGGACTATAATAAGCACTAATAGTAACTTGGTCACCCATTCTGTGCTGTCACTCTTTATGTGGGGTGCAGAGGAACTCCACATAACCAAGGGGTGCCCAGATCCCCAGTGAGTACCCCAGGTTTGGCCGTGGAGGAGCTGCAACTCTGGGCTCTTGCCAAGTGGGCTGGGCTTCCACAAGCTATGTGACAGAGTTCTTGGGGACACTTTCAGAAGACAGTTGTTACTAATCAGCTCAAAGAATATCCTTAACCATTCGTTCTCAGGCCTGGCTGCATATTTGAATTGTCTGGGGAATTTCTACATACTTGCAGAGTCCATTGAATTTGAATGGGCTGGGGTATGGATACATTTTTACATATCCGGAGGATAATTTATGCCTGAGGATGTATGGACACCACGGAGTCAGGCAGAGTGAAGGCAGAAGGTCAAGCCCCACCTATTATCATGTGTGTTGGAGATGCTTTCTCCAAGCAAGGTGCACTTCCAGGGAGCTTGGTAAGGGAAGTAACAAAGCTTGACAAGTTGAGGAAAGGCAACAGCCCGGCTCCCCACCACTCCCTGCTGCCACTGTAGGTTGGAGGCAACATGGATACTGTAGCTTGGATCAGATGTAAAATGTATCAGTGCAATGTTCAAAACCTCCACTGTGTATCCCAGACACAGGGACAAGGCTGGGCAGCCTTGACAGGGGATCTCTGGCCCTGTGTTTCACACCTGTGTGGTCAAACATGTCACTGTCTGTGAGCAGGTGGGCTGGCTGCAGAAATCATGCCTCCAGCTGTGCTCAGAACCTGGGTTCCTATAGTGCAAGGCAGGCCTCAACTTGTCTGGCCTCATCTGTGACTGTGTCATCAACTCTCAATTTTGCAGGAGAAGATTTTACTGTTTATGAATATGTGTGGTTGAGATGTATTCCAGCTTGACTTTTTCCAAGGCTCCCTGGCCTCCCTGGCTCCATTAGCCTGAATGGTATTGGAACTCCTCTGACATTCTTCTGAGCAGTTGGAAATAAGATGTCGAAGTAAATGTTTGTTTTCTTTGCTACCTTGCATCGAGCAACAGTTGATAATACTTTCCTGAATGAGTAACTATTTTTCCAGGTTCCCCTGTAAGGTTAAAATTAGAGAATAGAATTCTTTTTCTTTACTGCCAAAGTAGTATCTGGGTATAATTTCTCAGTAGTTCACTTATGTTTTAGATCCAACATGTAATATATCAATATTTTCAAAATTACCCAACCTAACATTTACTTTTGCCACCCAACAACTGATGGATTATATTTAATAATTACTATATCTCTATTCAAATGTTTTGTGAAGTTTTTAAAGCTTCATTTTCAAGACAGCAGGTGTCTAAGCTCAGACACAGAAATAACTTCAGAAATTGTCATAATTTAATGAAGGTCTTGGATAGTCTATGGTTAAGAGAAATGAGTGCGAGGTAGCTTGGTGGTTATAGACACAACCTTCTTATTTTCAGGAGGTTATAGTTGTGTCCTATGCCTACAAGTGGACCTTCATATCCTTGGGTTCTTCATCTGTGAATTCAACCAACCAAGAATGCAAAGTATTTTTGAAAACCTGTCTGTATTGAATATTTACAATAGTTTTCCTTGTAATAATTTCCTGAATTGTGATATTCAAATTATATATATATATATATCACTTGCACTGTAATCTAAATATACTTAAAGTATATGGGAGAATATACCTAGGTGAATGCCAGAGCCATATCGTTTTATATTTGAGCAACCCAGGAGGTTTATATCTAAAACCATTGATACTGAGGGAATATTGTTCTCTTAAAGTCAATTTGTAGACTGTTATTTACTCTGAGAGGTAAGTTTGGAATTGAAGAGGGGATAGCCATTTGAAAGTGAATTCTTTCCCAGAAAAGATGGTGCTGATTTTTTTTTAGGTCCTTAGGATGAGCAAAAATTTAATCGAATGTTCAATTAAATTTTAGGATTAGTAGCAACAATGGTTCAAATGTTTTATAATTTTACCTTTGTTTTTTTGTTTCTATTGAATTATTGCTTATACTAAATTCTATCATAGTATAGATCTATTATTTATTCACATATCTTCTTCCTGTCTGGATTTTTCATTGGCTTCTTTCAGGATATTTGCTTTGCTCATTTCATTCTGGATTAGTGTATGTGGCTGTCTTGTTGGGTGGTTGGTTTAAATCCGTGGGCTCTTTTGTTCTTTCTCATAGTTAACATAGACACATTGGTCTGGATCTTCTCTCCTTATTTGCTATACACAGTTAATTGTTTAAAATCCTTTCTATAGTCCTTGCTCCTCCATAGATCTGCACTCTCAGAGCACTGCATTTTGCATCAGTCCTTGATGATGGGATGAGAATGGAAGCTAAAGGGCATCTAAGTGCAGCCCAGGTCTGGATTTTGTGTTCCTTCTGAGAACTTCCTTCTATCCTGAGCCAGGGCTTGTCCACTTAGCCAAGCAAGCCCCATTCTGTGGGATCAGTTAGTCCCTAGCCCTGCATCTAGCCCAGTGCTCTGGATTATGGCAAGCTTCAGTGGTATTTCCTGTTCTTTCCTGACTCTCCTTCCTCTGCTGCTATTATTAGTGCCTTCCCCCCACTCCCTCCTTTCGATTACTGGGGCTTGAACTCAGGGCCTAGACCGTCCCTTAGCTGTTTTGCTCAAGGCTGGCACTCTGTCAATTGAACCACACACCCTCTTTTCCTGCCTGGGTTGGCTTTGAACCCTCCATCCTCAGACCTCATTCTTCTAGGTAGCTAGGATTACAGGTGGGAGCCACTGGCACCTGGCTTCTCTATGGGTTTTTTTTTCTTTTCTTTTTTGGTCAGTTTTCCCAGAAATGCTTTAATTGAGTGTTTGTTCCTCGTCTTTAAGGATCATACAACATTAGAGATTTCTCCTGACTTTTAAACTGCCCTGGCCTGTTGTTAAGCATGGATACACAGCAGGAGGGCTGGGATGATGCTGATTATGTATCTTACACCATCTTCTTTCTTGCCTTTGTCTGATTGGTTGCTATTGGTCAGCTAGAGCTAGAGTCTTTGTTTGGAGCTGAGTATAAATCCAAGTGAGCAAAGGTAATCTTCCCAGGAAATGACAGAAGAGATAAATAGTAAACAATTATAATAAAAATATTGGTGAACGCTCAACTTGAATTTAGCTGTTTATTGTTATTTCAAATCTTCTAAGTTAGTTGGTTTGCCATTTCAGATTAGGAACTATAGTTTAATTAATTTTCATACTCTCATCTTTATAAAATATATTTTAACGGGAAGCACATGTTTGCATAATTTTTAATCTTTCTATCTCTCAATTGCTAGAAGGTAGATCTAATCATTTATCAAATTAAAGTCAGATGCCACCTTGTGGAAGATACCCAAATTGTAACCTTCAAGGATAGAATTCCATGCTTTCATCAGAAAAAATGATATTGCTGCATCCATAAGGAAATGGAAAGACTGGGGGAGAATAAAACTACCAGGTGAAGTAATCCAGGTCCAAAGAAACACAGGCTGCATAGTTTCCCTCACTTGTTATAATGAGAAAATATCTATAAGTCTACAAGTAAAACCAATGGACAGACAGCACTCTAAGCATTTGCACAGTGAGAACAAAGGAGGATATTCTTAGGAGAGGATCACAAGGGTTCAGTAGCTATGTGCATATGATCATATAAAATAATGCTTATCAAAATGAACTCCAAGAAATGGAAATATGAGGTTTAATTGTACTGTTTGCACTTCTTTCTTTCTTTCCTTCCTTCCTTCCTTCTTTCCTTCCTTCTTTCTCTTTTCTTTTGGCTTATTTCCTTTCGTCACTGTTTTTGATTTCTTTACTCCTTGTCTTACATGTAAGTTTATCTGATTTGGGGAGAGGAAAGGGAAGCAAAGAAATGGTGGGACAAAGGATGAACCAATCCACCAGTGAAACTCACTAGTCACTATATTGAAAATGAACTATACAACTGGGGGGAGGGTGGAGAGGGATGAGGACCAGAAAGGGGAAAACTGGGAGAAAATAAGGGAGGGAATAACACTGTTCAATACTGTCATATGTAACTATAACCCCTCTGTATATTACTTTTACCAATTTTTTTTAAAGTTTTTATGAAAAAAGGATAGCTCTCAACCTTGATGGCACAGATCTGGTCATTAGATAAGCTTCTAAGAGTATTGTGACCTAATGTCACCACTGTCATAAATTCTGTTTTAACAGGTTGAGCTATGGCCTGGGCAATGGTCTTTTTGGAAGTCTTTCAGGTGATTCCAAAGTCCTGCATACCTAATTCGTATTTCTTTTCTTTTCTTTTCTTTTCTTTTATTTCCTTCTCTACTACAGTCCCGCCCTGCCTCATCCTCTCAAACCATCCCAAAATCCTGGATGATTTTCTAACCAGGTCCACCTAAAATAGTAAAAACTGTTATTTCCCCCAAGTTCTGAATTTTAAAAAGTTATGTCTACCTAAGATAATTGCACTTCAAATCATAGTACCCTGGCTGGGAAAATGGTTTAGTGGTGGAGTGCTTGCCTAGCATGCATGAAGCCCTAGGTTTGATTTCTCAGTACTACACAAACAGTAAAGGCTGGAATTAGTGCTATAATTCAAATGGTAGAGTGCTACCTTTGAGCAAAAAATGCTCAAGGACCGTGCCCAGGCCATAAGTTCAAGCCACAGGACTGGCCAGAACAAAATGACAGCATCCAACAAAATCCTAAGGTTTTCCCTAGATGAGTAGTCTCTAGTGTTGATTCTAGAGAGTTGAGAAGATGCCATTATCTGGAGAGGGTCCTTACACCTACAGCTCGACCTAAGCGCAATGTCTTCTTAGGTTCATTCTTGGCAAAAGAATTTCCATCGGAGTGTCACAATGCAATGAGTCCATTTAGAGGCTTATAGGGAAAAGAAAATATAAAACATATTTTTCCTAGCCAGATACCAGTGGCTCATGCTTGAAATCTTAGCAACTCAGTTGGCTGAGATTGGACAGTCATGGTCCAGAGCCAGCTTAGGCAGAAAAGTCCATGAAATGATTATCTTAAATTAACCAGTCTAGGGCTAGAAGTGGAGGTGTGGCTCAAGTGGTAGAGTGCTAACCTTGAGTGAAAAATCTAAGGGACAGCACCCATGTCTTGTGTTCAAGCCCCATCACACACACACACACACACACACACACACACACACACACACACACACACACACACACACACACAGAGACAGACATACACAGAGGTGTTATTTCCTACCAACTTTTAAAAGTATTTACAGCACCTTTGTTCCAGAGCATGTATTAGCACTGTAATAAAATGGTTTAAAAGCTAAGAAATGGGGCTTTAGCTCCTTCCTTCATAAGGGTCCACCTTTACTTACATGCCTCCTGGTTTTGTCTTTCAGCACAAAGCAATACTTTCAGTGGGAGTTCTGAGGGAAGCCTTCCTAAGTCTTTTTTTCTTCTCTGTACTTCAGCCTTGCCTACTTACAGACCATTTCCATTAAATCTTGGTTAGTGTTTTCCTAAGCCCCCCAAAATCACATAAGCATTGCTTTACACCCCAAAAGACATGAATGCAAGCACTTCTATTTTGAGAAAAATGCTTGCTTCATTTTGTGTCATCACTGGGCATTGGCTAAGTGGGACCTGAGAAAGGGAAACTGTAATACACTATGGTGTACCTCTGTTTTCCCAAAGAGCTACCATGTATTTGTGAATGAGGAACAGCTGGAGGTGGGAGCCTACCAGCTATTTCTCTCTTCCTAGCTTCTTGCATCATTATCTATGTCATGGATAAAACAGAATGGAGTAGCATTGGTTTAGGACCACTGTTAATCAGATCTCAGTCTCAGCTGAATTCCGTGTGTGTGTGTGTGTGTACTTGGGTTCAAACATAGGACTTTATTCTCTTTCTTAGCTTCCTCTGCTCTACCATATCTTCATGATAAGCCATGAATTACAATGAAGGTTTTCCATACTTTTGCCTCTTTTGCTAGCTAATTTGAGATAAGATGCTCACAGATTTATTTGCATAGGCTGATTTTGAATATCATATATCTAATCTCAGCCTCCTACATTGCTGGGATTATTGGCATGAGACACTAGGGTCCATTTTTTCATCCTAAGCTTTGGACTAGGCTGCAGGGCACCCTTCTTTCTCTTTAATACCCCAATGTCAGTTGTCATTTTAAGTACCATTAATATCTGTGGCCTCTGTACACCCCCTTGCCCTAAATCACTCAGGAACTAAGGCAATTGCTTTCTTACAAGACATTCTCTTCTGCTGGCACCAGTCATGCTTTCTATGAAGTGATGCCACTTCTAATCCACTGTCAGGTGTTCAGCTATATATACAGCTAACATTCTTGAAACCACGGAGCACATTTTCAGCATTGCTTAAATCTGTATTTTTTTCCAGAATGTGATCCTAATTAGCCTCAACTAAATGTACTTCTCTTTGTTCTCAATTCACTGGATTTTATTTTCTGCTGATGCCTGGAAGAGTTTGCTCATGCCTGCTCTTTCTCATTCATTTTTCTCAGAATTGCTTCTCAGGACTGAAATGTAGAGGGGCCTGTACAAACAATGACACACAATGATCTACCTTCCAAACATACCTTTTTTTCTTCCTTCACTCCTGCCTTCCCTCTCCCTTGACATAAATAGAAATGCTAGGTTCCCCCAAAAGACAATCTTAGAGATTAATATAGCCAGAGCCCCAAAGGAATGAGGACAACTTCATTGGAAGGGAATTTGAGGAGAAGTGAGAAGGCTGCTGGCTTTTCTTACACTTCTGAGTTGAAATAAATATTTTATGTTGAATTGTTCATGTGAATGATTCTAGCCTTTTCCAAGTTGCATCACCCAATGGTATCATTACAAATTGCTCAGTGAACAGAAAGATTAAAAAAAGACCAAGAATACCAGAACAAGATGCTTGAGAAAATATGAAATTACTTTGGTTTAAAGAGAGGTGTTAACTTTAGACAGTGCTTGCCTGAGATGTGAAGGTTAAGTCTTCCTTCTGATCACTTCCCCAGGGCTCTATATAAAGCTGGAGAAAAAAATGGGATAGGTCTTACTCCTCAGCCTTAATCTCTGCCTGAGATCATTGCTCTTTGAAGGTCCCAAAGTTCAAGACGTCTTTCCAGAATTTTGAGAGAAGCACCTGGTCTCATTGAAGTCTCCTTCACAAGAGTTCCTCACTTAATGAAGAACTCATTTGATTCCCTTGTGGAATCAAAGCTGAATGGCTCTGAGGCTAATCCAGAGATTGCTTTTAAGTCATTAATAACAAGGAAAATACTAATAATGTTAGCATAGGGATAAAAAGAAAAAAAAGCTGTGCTCTTAGCTTAAATCTTATCTATCATTTGACGTCTTCTGGTTCCATAACTGATAAAGATGGTTTTACTGGCTCAGTAATATCATCAGCTTTTTATTCCAAATACAAATGTGAAGCTGTGTTAGGTGAGCACTGGTGGCTCATGCCTATAATCCCAGCTCCTCAGGAAGCTGAGACCTGAGGACAGCAGTGTAAATCCAGCACAGGCAGAAAGGTCCATGAGACTAGTACCATTTATCAGTAAAAATCCAGAAAAGAATCTGTGATTCAAGTGATAGAGTGCCAGCCTTAAGAGAATAAAACGAAGGGAGAGCGTGAGGCCTTGAGTTCAAGTCTCGTACTGGCAAAAAAGTATGGAGAGAATGGGAATAACTGATTCTGATTCTTGTATGGGGGTATTAAGATCTTTCGAACATTGTCTGGGGTCCTTGGAAGTCAAGAATTTAAGAGACTAAGGAGAAGCACACAGCCTGGAGCACAACGTCAAAGTAGAGGGACTGAGTCCCATACAAATGTAGAACGCCCATTAGTCCATTACCTTCAGTGCTGAATGGAATGATTAAATTAAGTTAGTTAACACATGCATTATCCCATATAGAAACATACCGATGTTCTTCACTCTGTATGATGAGATACCTCATAGTACTGTGGTAACGTTGGTAAGGTAAAGATACTTTTAACACACCTCGTTTCTCTACTTAGTATTACAGCTCACCTTGCCTACTTGAAATGTGCTTGCAGCACTTCACTTATGCATTGCTTATCGCATGTAGAAAACCTGTTTTTTGTTTGCCTTTGTGAAATGGGGAGTACTGCAGGTCACTACTATTGTATAGCACAGGCACAGTGTCACTTTTCCAATACTAGCCTGAAAATTAAAACCCAGATTCAAAAACTGAAGTATGATTTTTTTCTCTGAATTCCTATCACTTTCACACCAACCTAAAGTCAAAACTGTAAGTTGATCCTCAATAAGTCAGGGACATTCTCCACTTATAGTGTGTGTGTGTGTGTGTGTGTGTGTGGTGTGGTGTGTTTGTACATGGGTGTGGAGTGTGTAGGAGGGTGTTTAGAACACCAACATCTCGCCCCTAACAATTTGAAAGCATGTTCTATTTTTAAGGTACAGGTAGTCACTATGATATTTAACAGACCTCTTGAACTTACTCCTCTTTTCTCACTAAAATGTCATTTTCTTTGACCAACATTGCTCCAAACTTCCTACCTCAGCCTTTGTCAACTATTATTCTCTTCTGCTCTTGCAAGTTAGACTCACATGCAGATAGATAGATATATTGTATGCCATATATCATATCCTATATATAACATTGCTTATTAAAATAATAAAGAAAAACTATTTTCATGAAGAAAGATAAATGATTGCTTTGGGGAAACCACAAGGTATATAGCCTAGAAGACTTGGTCTAGTGGAAGGCTAACTGAAAGCTCAATATCCCACCTAATCAACCTAATCAGCATACACCTTGTGAGGTTCAGATTGGCATGGGCTGCCTGCTGAGCCCTTAACTGGAGTCCTTAATTTGAAACATCTACCTATGTCCTCTGTTTGTGTCTTAGATTTTCTTATAACATGGCAGCAGGATGCCTAGAGAAAGAATCAGGCTTTGTTAATCAGACTTGTGTCACTGTGGCAGACATCTGCTATAGTCAGTTTAAGGAAAGAATTATTTATTTTGACTCATGGCTGCAGAGATTTCTATCCATTGTGATGGAGAGGGTATGGCAAAGACCAAATCATGTCATGGTAGCTGTAAAGCACACACACACACACACACACACACACACACACACACACACACAGAGGTGTGGGGGGGAGATAGCACCTGCATTAGCCAGCTTTATCCTTTCTTTCCACCTGGGCCCCCAGCCTCTACGATATGTAAGATGCAGGCACCCAGTTCATAGCAGCTTTTCCTCCATTGGTTAACTCTCTTTAGAAACTTGATCACACACACCCCCATAGCATACCTTATTAATCTCTCTGAGACTTTTCAATACAACCATGTTGGCATTCCAAATTTAATAGCACATAGAAAAACTATAATGCCTTACTTTAGAAATAATACAGAATTCCATCTACCATATTGAACTCATTGAGGCACTTACTTTGTCCAGCCTGAAGGAAAAGCAACACAAACCTCCTCTTCTAAAAGATTAGTATCAACTGGTAGTATTGAAGAAAATCACATGAGTGGAATATCCATTAGACATTTTTGCACAAATGAAGTTCCACCGTGATATAATTATGTGACACAATTAAGGACCTGTAGTTGGTATGGCTGTGCCAAATGTCATGACGGTTCATGACCATAACAGATGTTCCCATGGATACATGTATAGGCAGTCAGTCTTCCTCAGACAATCTGAGAAGGTAGGCACTTCATGGCCTTCATGTTCTTTTGGCTCCCTTGTCCACTGAGCTCCTGGCTAGAGCTTTGGAAGAAGAATTATATAGCCCTTTCACTGAACAAGCTCAGAAGAATAAGCTCTAGGTAAGGAGCCAAACATGTTTGCTTCCTGCCTTGGTGTTTTTCAGGGAGACATCCCTAATTTTGTTTCCAGCTGTTTCTGTGTTTCTATGCTCCCTATCACCTTTGGACTCAGATGCAGTATGAATTATTCATTGGAACTGGGGCAGGTGCACCCATTTCCTCCCAAGACTCCAGGGGCCAGCATAGGAAATTAATTCACAACGTCTGGAGCTAAAGTCACTTGCAATTTCCATACCAAGGAAGACTAAACTAAAGATACAGGACTTGAGAAAGCTCAAAGGTGTTGAGAAAAATCATCAGCAATTCTTCATTGCCTCTGCAGAGACAAACACTGGGCACTGATTCTCAAATTCATGTTTCTGTTAGCTGTCAAGAAAGGCTTCTCAGTGGGCTTACAAAGCCCCAAAATAGTAGCTGGGGAGTGTCATGGAAGCTCTCCCTGGAAAGTTTCAGACAATGGCTCAGTACTGCCTAGACACAGGAGAAGTGCCTGCTGACTTCCCAAGATCCTTCAACCTGGCTCCCCTGAATTAAGGTTCTGATCCAGATGTGAAGTACGGTTTGGGATATCCCTAGTGTTATATGGAGCCGAAGGACAGATCTTGTTTTTTTTTTAAGGATTTTATTCTTTTAAAAAATGCTATTATAGGCCGGGAGTTTGGCCTAGTGGTAGAGTGCTTGTCTAGCATGCACGAAGACCCGGGTTCGATTTCTCAGTACCACATATGTAGCAAAAAGCTGGAAGTGGTGCTGTGGTTCAAGTGGTAGAGCCCTAGCCTTGAGAAAATCCAGGGATAGTGCTCAGGCCCTGAGCCCAAGCCCAGGACTGGCAAAAAAAAATGCTATTATAAAGATGATGTACAAAAGGGCTGCAGTTACATAGTCAGGGTCATTTTCTTTTGGACAATGTCACTCATCCCTTCCCTGCTTTCTCCCAGTTTTTCTCTTTGGTCCCCACCCACAAGTTGTGTAGTTCATTTTCCACATGGCATCTGGTGAGTAGCACTGCTGCATTTGTTTACCCTTTGTCCCTCCATTTCTGTACCCCTCCACTCTTCAAAGACAAATAAATCAACAAGCAAGACAAAAAGAAAACAAAAACAGCAACAAAGAAAAAACTTCTTGATTCCATTTCTGAGAATACATTTCAATAAATATTATTTTATATAATCAGATGCACATAGACATCCTGCCTTTGTGTTCCTCTCCTAAGAGTGTCCTCCTTTGGTCTCACTGTGTGTCAGTGCCTGGAATCTTGTACAGTTTGCCATGCCTACCTATATGAGAGAAAACATGCTTCATTTATGTCTCTGAGCAATGCTTGCCTCATAAACATGGTTGGTTCTAGGTCCACTCATTTCTGAAGGGTAGATCTTAAAGCTGTTCTGGATTTCCAATAGGTGGTGATATACCACCATGTTCACTGTCATCTTCAGCATTTGATACACTTTGTTGTGTGTTTGTGTGTGTGTGTGTGTGTGTGTGTGTGTGTGTGTGTGTGTGTACTGATACTGGTTCTTAAACTCCAGGTTTTATGCTCCTGCTCAGGTTTTTGGTTCACAACTGATTTCTTACCATTTGAGGTACACCTATAACTTCTGGCAGTGGGGTGGTGGGTTGTTGGATACTGGTTAGATGGAGTTAAGAATATGTGCAAGAAGTAATGTATCGGGCGGGGAGTTTGGCCTAGTAGTAGAGTGCTTGCCTAGCATGCACGAATACCCAGGTTCGATTCCTCGGTATCATATGCATAGAAAAAAGCCGGAAGTGGTGCTGAGGCTCAAGTGGTAGAGCTCTAGCCTTGAGAAAGTCCAAGGACAGTGCTCAGGCCCTGAGCCCAAGCCCAAGACTGGCAAAAAAAAAAAAAAAAAAAGAAGTAATGTATCTACTACCTGACGAATGTAACTGTCACCCCTCTACACATTATCCGGACAATAAGAAAAAAGAATATCTTAGGGCTGGGAGTTTGGCCTAGTGGTAGAGTGCTTGGCTAGTAAGCACGAAGACCAGGTTTGATTCCTTGGTACCACATACATAGAAAAAAGCCGGAAGTGGTGCTGTGGCTCAAGTGTTTGTGCTCTAGCCTTGAGAAAGACCAAGGACAGTGCTCAGGCCCTGAGTTCAAGCCCCAGGACTGGCAAAAAAAAAAAGAATTAAAAAAAAACTTAAAAAAGAATACTTTGGATGTGTCTGTCTGGGCTGGCTTCAAATCTCAGTTCTCAGATCTCAGTCTCCTGAGTAGCTAGGATTATAGGCCTAAGCCATTAATGCCTCATTTAATATGTGGTGTGATGATATTAGCATTTAACTCACAACCTTGCACTTACCAAGCAGGGACTCTACCACTTGAACCACTCACCAAGCCAACCCTCACACTATTTCCTGGCTAGTTTTCTCCTACTATAAATTTTAGATTATCCACAAGCAGTGTCAATACACTAAACATACTTTCAAACAGGGGAGATTGTACTTGAATGCAAAAATAAAATAACTGTAGACTTGGCCAGAAGAAGACTTTTTTAAATTAAAGAATTTATTAACATTGATTTTAACATCATATTTCAAATGACATGTTTAACAAACAACTGTTCAAGAAGGGAATCTCTATATACAATCACTGGCACTACTTAGAACATAATCAAAATTAGGCCAAGGGTTTGTATATGAAGGATACATGTTAATTTATAAAATAAAACATTATGTCTATAGAATCATAGGTTTTTATGTCTATGTAGCTGTGTTTATATTTCCAATACCATGTCCATAGCATTGGGTATGCAAATATTGAGTTGTCGCTCTTGTACTCTTTGGATTTAGTAGCCACATATTAAGGATACCATGCACCTTTTGTTCCTTTGGTCTTGACTTGTCTCACTCAACATGATTCACTCTAGATTCATCCACTTCCCTGCAAATGCCATTATTTTATCTTGGCTGTTGGCTATGTAGAATTTCATTGTACATATATACCACATTTTCTGTATCCATTCATCTGCAGTAGGGCATCTGGATTGTTTCCATTGCCTGGCTCTTGTGAATAGTGCAGAGATAAACATAGCTGAGCAGGTGTCCTGATCATATCTTGGGTTATGATGTTCAGGGTTGATGCCCAGAAGTGGTATGGCGGGATCGTAGGGAAGGTTAATTTTCAGTTCTTTAAGAAACCTCCACACTGCTTTCCAGAGTGGCTGAACTAGTTTACATTCCCACCAGCAGGGTAGTAGGGTTCCTTTTTCTCCACAACCCCGCCAGCAACTGTCATTGTCCAAGTTCAAAATCTTGGCCATTCTTGTTGGGGTAAGGTGGTATCTTAGGGTTGTTTTTAATTTGCATTTCCTTTATGACCATGGATGATGAATGCTTTTCTGCCATTTTAATCTCTTCTTCTGATTAGTCTCTATTTCCCTTGCCAGTTTAGTGAATGATTTGTTGGGTTTGCGGGGGTGGGGGAAAGGGGGGAGAAGAAGACTTTTTATGGTCTCTGAGTTCTCTTGATGTTCTTAGAGTGAAGAGATGACAGCTGAATGGTGATTTCTGTGTATTTGTGTCATATACTGGATTGGGTTATCCTCACTAAAAATTAACATAACCAACACAATCTCCCTGAGAAGGCAAGAGGGATGCCCAAAGGGCAGGGAGGGTATTTATTAGCCACAATAATATCAAGTGGCTCCTACACAGAGGAAATTATTTTAGAAACTGAAAACCTGAATTTAGCCATAGTTCCTTCTAGAAATGTCACCTTCATGTTGTCTTTGACTTCAAGGAAAGGCAGGTTTTCCATGACTCAAAAACCATTGTTTTGGGGGAAGCCATGGAAACAGAAGGTTTACAAGGTGCTAAATTGTCTTCCCAGAATTACCTTGATATGGAAGCTCATTTTCACTTTTTTTCCTCTTTTGTATCCATTTTTGTTATTTCAGTAATTGCTCTATCTGGACTCCTGGGACAGTGAAACACCTGGCTGAATTGATACTTTTCACACACGTCAACTTGAAAAGAGCCTTATGTCATAAAATATATCTACCATGATTCTTTTACTTATTGCTATTTTATTGAGGAACTGTTTGGCCTTAGCAACCCCCACTGATTGATACATGTGAGCTACAAAGAAGGCATGTAACTACAATTCTAAGTGGTTATGGTTATTTATGCCATGAAATTCAGCAAAGGCGTCTGCTGCTAGAAACATGTGACTTTCAAAATATCCAGAAAATAAATATGGAAATGTCAAGGATTGATTTTCTTTCAAGGGTCTATATTCGGGATCATCCCAAAGATGATAGCAGATTATTAATGATTGCTGTGATCCTGATTATTAATACATTGTTATAGCACATTGAAATTGGACCAGTTAACACAGTTAGATTTTTCAGTTAAAAATAATGAGGTGTTACTGTTAAAATCCTTTTTAGGCAACAGAGAATACTTTTCAGTTTAATCCACACAATCAACTCTTGTTTTAAATAAATGATTGAATGTAGGCTTTTCCATACTTAAAGACATCCCCCGGGAATAAAGGATCTCATTTGACACCAACATTCATATCCATATTCTTTGTTGCTCTACTACACCAATTGTTGCTTTTTGTATTGTCAGAGCCTTTCGAGAGGTGAGAAATACACACCCTCTGCTTCTGAAGGCATCTCTAGAACACCACGTAAGCTTTTCTTGGTAACTCTGGGCTGTTATTAAGACCTTCAAGTTATGCAAAGCCCCAAAGGTGAATATTTAAGGTTTATGAGAATGTGTGAGGAGATCTATCTCGACAACAATTCAAGTTAGGCAGTGTTTTTCTTTTTAGCAGCTTTGCTGCCTTCTTTCCCATTTTCCTCTGCCCACTTCTATCTTGGGAAAATACATCACCACACATGATATGATTAGGTGTAAAGTAAGAGCTAATGGATTCAAGTGTAAGCAGTCAGTTCTCCTGCATGAGCATAAGTCAGCCACTCAAGACATTTTCTTTTCTCCTGGGTTTCCAGCTGCATTTCAGATCACTGGTTGCAGGAAAACTAACTTTGGGTTAACAATATTTCACTGTAATCATTATGATGTCTGCCATGTCAATTACAAGAATCCTTCTTATATCTTGTTAAATATTCAGGGGACTTAAATAAATATTGGTTTATAAAAATCCAATGGCCCTGCTACCTGGTCAGGTCATTTGAAAAGTAGCTCATTGTAAATACACCTGGTATAGATGGTTTTATGATATGTTATATTAACTTCTTGTCCCTTTTGTGCAATGATTGATTAGGGGGATACAGCAAGTATTCATTGACCACCTACTCAGTGTCTTATATTGTGCTTGGACATGCAAATGTGGTATTAGACAAAACCTTGTCTTCCTGTCTTCTTGTAGTTTTGATTCTCTCAGCTTTTTCTATTTAGATTGCAATTTACAAGTATTTGCAAGATTCTGCTGCAATTATATAATAGGTGACCACTGGCAAACCTTTAAGAAGCAGGCAGGTCAAGTCTCCATCTTCCCATCTCATGAATATTTCCATCTGGCAGGACCTAGGTAGAACTGGGTGGAGTCCCTTAGTGAACTTTGTCAGAGGAGACAAAAGGGTCGAGTATGTCCAGGTGAGTGCACAGGCATCACCATGCTTAGGGGTCTGTACGTAGTGACATGGAGGCCCCTAGGCTGGACTGGATGCAGACACCCTGCTTTGGGGCATCCCCCCTGTTTCTCCCATGGATGTCCTCTTCTGTCTGACTTCTCATCTCTGAACACAGTAGGTTTCTTCTGTGTGTGGAGCTGAATTTCCTTCTCAGCTATAAAGAGTTGCATGCAGAGAGGATGCAGGAGTGTCAGTTCCCATGTGCTTGTATGGTCTTCACACAAGATCACAGTGGTGACACATCTGCCTACAAGAAAGGACATGCTCATCTCAAACAGGACATCACGTCTTTGCAGAAACTCACTAGAACAGCATTTAGAGCAGGACATGAATCATACACATTACTTGTCGGGATTATTTCCTCAGTGTTTAGAAGTCCACTTGCATGGTACAGAGCATGGAAAAGCTGCAGGTGGGCCTGGCTATGCCCACATGGCACTGTACTATCACCTAAGCTCAGTGGCACTAGAAAGGAATCCCCCTGGTAGGTGAAGAGAGCATCACCCCCTTCCTTCAGGATGTCCCCAGGTCTCACAGACTAGGGGGAAGCCAAGGACACACAGAAACTACACTTCCTTATTTGCTTTTGACCCCTGCTTCCCTCCCCTGCCCAGAACATTTCACCCCCATCTTGCAAGCATATATAACTGAATGATCTTTTACCTCAAGGACTCCTTATAACCTCAATTCTCAATGGGTTCAACTTTGTTACCTGTCCAGAGGGCAGCGGGGATTGAAATCTCAATGAGAAAGAGTTGCAAAGGTGCCTTGTGCTGTTCTTCATTACATGGATGTTTCCCTTTGCTGAGCCAGGCTCAGGCAGACCCAGTTTGCCTCTCAGTTTTGCACTAATTGCTCTGAATTTAAGTTTCCTTACCTAGGAAATGTGAGAATATCTGCTAACTACCCCCTGTGTTACACCCCACACACACACACAGCTGTAGGGAGGATGCAATTCTTATAATGCATGAGCTGACTCCCTAAAACAGCTTTCCAGGACACAGTCAGTGTTCATGAAAGGAAAACCAAAGATTTCAGATCTTTGGTTTTACCCAAAGACCATACTAAGATCAATTTTTGCAGCACAGGAGGTATCTAAAAGGATAGTTTAATTAGGGCATCACACTTTTTTAATGACGGGTAGTCACCTCTTATAATCCCTCATTCACCCCACCAATTTTTTTTTCTGGAAACATGCAATCATGAGTTAGCTTAATATAAAAGCAGTAACCTCAGTTGTTTTCCTTCAATAATCTAGAAGAGGAGTCTGATTTTATCACCATGTGAAAGTGAAGGAATTGTGGTGGGTAACATCCATAAGAACCTAAACAGGCTGGTCATGGAATGGTCCCCAGTTAATCACTTTCCTTCACCTGACACCTGCTGCCTAAGATGATCTGATATTTCTTTTGGATACATGCATGCACGCAGACACACCCCAGCAAACTCTGCAATTAAACAAAACATAAGAATTATTAAAATCCTCTGTTGTATAAGAAGTTTTATAAAGGTAACTGGTTCAACAGTTCTGATGATGAAATTAACTTTACAATGAGAGCAGGTGTGTGTGTGTGTGTGTGTGTGTGTGTGTGTGTGAGAGAGAGAGAGAGAGAGAGAGAGAGAGAGAGAGAGAGAGAGAGAGAGAGAGATCTTTGCTTACTAACTGAGAATCTGGTGGCAAACTGCTATGAATGGTAGACACCGTTCATGATAGCCTCATAACACAGTCCTCAGGGAAGAACACCCAGGAGAGACAGCTGACTGGCTGAAAGGTGAACAGAGAACAGAAAGTAATCACTTTATGTTTCTTCAATACAATTTTGGATTTAATTTTTGGGTCTGAAATCAGAGCTTGGTAAGGATACCTGGTAAAGAGCAGAGCTCTTGAACAAGTGTCTGGAGGATGCTAGGGTGAGACTGTAATACAGACTTTCCAAAGCTCATTTCCTCAGCTATCATTTGGATCTTATTGGCTCCAATTTGTTTAAAAGGAGGAGGAGTGGAAACACCCAATACCATCTGCTTCATTGTTTTGTGGGAAAAATATATGCAGTTAAAGGGGAGGGGGAAGCATTGAAGATTTGGGTGCTCCCCCACAACTATTTGACCTGAATATATTAAATATTGTAATGTTTTGTTACATGTCCCAGGGCAAAAAAAGGGAAAAAAAAGTCAGGCTATCACTTATTAGCTTTCTGTTCCTGGGTCCTTCCACAGTTGATTCGATAGTGCCAAAGATAGAGGGGGAAATCCAAAGGTAAAGGTTACACTCTGTTTTATTATGTTTACAGGATTTAAAGGGTAAGTCAGGAAGTGCTTACATAACATCAAGTGAAAGTGGTGGATTAGTAACCAGAGCGGGACTTAAAAGCAGCCTTAATCCTCCGAATCTCCAGGGGTGAAAGGTCAACCTCTAACACCAGGTTGTGTAAAGAATGGAGAAAGCAGAAGCTTCTGTTTCATCGTGGCCCTGCTAATCCACTGAGGAAATGAGTGGCTGGGGGTGTGGGGAGAGAAGAAAGCCCCCTCCAAGAAGAGCCACCTGTGAGTTCAGCCAAGGAGGACGTAATTAAATTCAGAAGCCCCCAGTGTGGAGCGGGGTACAGAGTCCCAGCCTTTGAGGAGTCAACCATGCCCCACCCTGGGCAAAACCTAAGTATGGATCACTGCTTTTGAAAAATGGTCCTGTAGATCAATGACAGTCTCTCTGTCTCTGTCTCTGTCTCTGTCTCTGTCTATGACTCTCTCTCTCTCTCTCTCTCTCTCTCTCTCTCTCTCTCTTTCTCTCTCTGTGTGTGTCTCTCTGTCTCTCTGTCTCTCTCTCTCTCTCTCTGTCTCTCTCTCTCTCTCTCTCTCTCTCTCTCACACACACACACACACACACACACACACACACACACACACACACACACACACACTGTCTAATCAACAATCTGAAAGCAATTAGCTGATTTACTCAGAGTCAGATTTCAAGAATTTGGATTCTCCTCACCTACAAATTCTCCTTTGCTATCTTGCTTACTCTCTCTTTTTCATTAAAAAAAATCAGGAGGGAGAGCAATGGGAAATGATCTGTTTACGCATGAATTTAAGATTTAAAGAGATCTTCAAAAATTATAATCAATCTCCAAAGATTTTAAATGCTTTTGGAATGGTTGCCTGTAATAGCGGTGATTATCTAACTCTCTGACCTTCTGACTGTCCACCTCTGCATCTAGCTCCTTGTCTGCTATGTACTGATTGGTTGTGTGCATAAGACATACTATAACACAACCATCCTGGTGGCAGCCGGGATGGCACAGTGACAGATCAGTGTGTATGAAGAAGCCCAAGCCCAGGGACAGGAGATCCATGATGAGAGACCTGTCTCTTGGCAGCCATTGTTGGTCCCAAAGAGCAGAATCAACTTTCAGATCCCCAGCCTCTGCCATTGCCCAAAGAAGCATGTATACCCAAATTCCCTATAAAGCCATGGCATGTTACACGGAGCGTTTATAGTCTACGGCTTAGTAGACATCTTTCTTCCATGCATGGACAAATCACAACTTTGGATGCAATCAATTTATGGAAGAAAGTTCCAACACATTTCAGCACAAAGCTAAAAAAGCTTTCAGAGTAGCCATTCCATATTTATTCTGAGCTGGCCTTTATTAAATCACTGGTGAAAAATACGGAGATTCGTCTCCGCTGGAGTTTCATCATCTTAAAACAGCAGAGGCATTTATCTTATGAAATTGCCGAAGTCGAGCCCTGCTCAGACTGATGGCTCCAAGGTGCTTTCTGCATTAGAAGCTGATTGTCTTGCCTAAGGTGTTTATGACGCCTAAGCTACTAATAGCTTATCCTGTTCATTTTTTAAAAACAGAATTTGTGGTTTAAGCATTATGCTTAGAATATCTAAAATATTTCTTCCCTGGATTTAAAAAATGGTCTCTAAGTGTTTAATGTGAAATTTAAAAAGTGCTTAGCTACACATATTTTGAATCCTCTCTTCCTCTCTCCCTTCCTCCCCCCACCTCTCTCCCAGAGTCCACAGCTCTTTGCTTGTAAAAGTCTTGTTTATTCCAATGGACTTCTTTCTTCATTAAGTCAAAACTAACATAAATAAAACAAACTCCATCTGAAAAATAAGGAGGAAGATTAGTATTTGTCTCCCTTGGGTGATGGGTTTTTAAAAAACAGATCATACACAGGACTTGGTTCACACTATAAAAACAGAGCATGAAGGACCAGGAGTTTGGCCTAGTGGTAGAGTGCTTGCCTAGTATGCACGAAGACCTGGGTTCAATTCCTCGTTACCACATACATAGAAAAAAGCTGGAAATGGTACTGTGGCTCAAGAGATAGAGTTCTAGCCTTGAGAAAAAGTCCAAGGACAGTGCTCAGGCACTGAGTTCAAGCCCCACAACTGGCAAAAAAAAAGAGTCTCAGACTGGTTGATATTTCAGCAGAACCATGGGAAATAGTCTTAAATACCCAAAACATCTAGGAAAAGTAAACAGAAGTGGTAAGATGCCTCATTATTACACTGGTGAATCTTTCTGAAGTGTCCACTGATGTAGTCAGATGACACAGATGAATGTGGTGTGCTTTCTCATACCCCTCCATCACTTCTATGGGGAAAAGGAGAGACAATCATCTCCAAAAAGTTTAAAGGAACGTAACATTTAAACTGAAAATTCCATGCCCAAGGGAACTTGTTTCAGAGAAAGCTCTCCTGAAGAATCTGAGGAGAGGAACTGGTTATGATAAATGGGTATGGGGTCACTAGCCAAGACAGAATGATTTATGTAAGAAGAAACAATTTCTAAGCTACAGCCTCAAACTAACTCTGAGAGAGTGAGTGTAAGGCACTCAGAAAGAAGTTGTGTTCAGTATACTTATGGAACAGGAGTTGTAGGAGATTTCAGGGCCCAGGCTGGCAAACCCAACTGGGATATTCCACAACATATTGTAAAGGACTAAGACTTCATATACATTAATGATAAGAGGAAAGGATTATTTGGGCCTAATTCAAACCCTTTGATACCTTTCTCTTCATCCCCAGATTTGGAAACCAGGGCAAGTCTGAAGGGAGAGAATTTGCATACTTTCGATTTGCTAAATACAGTTGAATGTGTTTATAGAGAAAATGGCTTCCTCTCTTATTAAATTCCCTCTTAGAGTAAAACTCAGGAGAGCCCAAGCAGAAAACAATGTCTCAGACCAAAGAACTCTATACTTTTATTTTGAAAATGCCACAAAAAAACATGCTAGATGGAGCAGATAACGGAAGAATAAGAAAACAAAGTCAAAGCTATTTTCTTGTCTAACTGGTTAGCGAATTAAGCATTTTGTTCAAGGTTACACAGGTACAGGCTAAGAGGGCTCAGGCTCTGAAGCAATGATCTCAAATTCTCTGAAGGGAGGAAGACAAGAAGAAATGAGACTGGATTTTATGGTCTTGAGTTGCACAGAGGGTTGGGAGGCTCCCAGCTCCAATATCTTTCTCTGCAGGCACAAACCTAGGCCAAGCACTTTACCTTGGGAATCTGTCTGAGAAATGTAGGGAGGAGTAGAAGAACCTCTCCAAAGACCTTGCTACAGGGGATTTACAGGAATAATGTGTGCCATGCATTTAAACCAGTAAGCTCTCTTAAAGGAGAGTTGTAGAAACCATCAGCCTGACAGGATTGGTCTTCGCAAGAACGAGTGTTACAAACCCAACAGAAATCTGGAGGCAAGGGAGTCATCTGGGAAGGGATGCATGCACAGGGGTTGAATGTGTCCCACAGACCTAAGCTGCTTTCTAGTCCCTGCAAAGCTGCCTTTGTTGTGGAGTGAGACTCTACCCTTCCATCTGGAACAGTCCCTGAAGGTTCCAAACACTTTCAGTCTTTGCCTGGAGTCCTTGCCTATTAGCTTAACTGGGTGCCTATGAACTAGAGTAGGGGTAGAGAGGAGCAGACAACTTCACAGAAAGGCAGCAAGCAGGCTAGGTGCTAGTACAGCATGTGTGCTTTAAGAGATTAGAAGGAAAACCCAAAAGACTCTCATTTTCATCAACCAGTTTTCTTCTTTCTTGTATAATTCTATGGAATTATACGAGATGTACAGGAAATACAAAAGTATTCCTGTACTATTTGTAATAAGGACACAAGCAACAGGTGAAATTTTAGACAGGAGGCTTAAAGAACAGTCTATTGTATATAACCAATATCCAACTTCTCCAAAAAGAAAAGAGGAAGAGGTGATGTGCCTCAACACGGCAGAGTGCTAGAATGAAAAAGCTCAGGAACAGTGCCAGGCCCTGGATTCAAGCCCCATGACCAACGAAAGTAAAAAAAAAAAAAGTCTATGAAGTTGGCTACCCAGAAGAGTCTATAAATTATGCTTAGCTTTAACTTGAGATGCAGCAACTGCTTTTTCGTGATGGTTGAGATTGCGCTTTCAATCCCCCATGTTGGCTCACTTGCTTTCTCTTTACAAAGAGATTCAGAGTTTTCCAAGCAAACAATTTTGCTTCCAAAAATTTTGCCTTCAAAGTACTAGCAGTAATGATCTTTACAAACCTAGAGAGAGGTCAGGTACTGATGTCTCATACCTTAATCCTAGCTACCTGGGAGGCAGAGATAGGAAGTTTGAAGCCATTTGGGACAGAAAAGTTCACAAGAGAGCTGTCCAACTTACAGCTGGATGCAGGGTTCATCTTAATTTCAAGGCAAGGATAAATAGGTGCACAAGAGTAAATAGAAGTGTACATTTGGAGCAGGAAGACAGAAAAAATAGCCAGTGCAGCCAGATACTGATGGCTTGTGCTTGTAATCCTAGCTACTCAGAGGACCCTGGTCCAAAGCAGGTCCAGGTAGGAAAGTCTGTGAGACCCTTTATCTCCAAGTAACCACCAGAAAACTGAAAGTGGCGCTGTGACTTAAAGTGATAAAGCACTAGCCTTGAGCAAAAGAGCAATGCTCAGAAACCTAGTTCAAGCCTCATGACTAACCAAAAACAAAATGTAAGTATTTTGAGAAACTGCTGGAGGCATGGCACAACAGTGGCATGCCTTTCCAGGGAGTGTGAAGTCCTGAGTTCAAATTCTTGCACCAAAAACATATAAAATCACACAAAAATGATCCTTGAAAACACCACAAAACCTAGAGAAAGAGTAAGTGACTTTCACTCTTCCACATAGCTAGTGGTTATTCTGGCATCATATCCTGGCAGTGAGGCTTATTGAGGAGAAAGAAGTCTTCCCTACCTCATTCACCCCTGAGAAGCACTCATCTGGGTAAATCAAAGATGGAAAATGAAGGCCTGTGCACCAAGTCTTTGCATGCATGGACTCTTCTACAAAGAGCCAGATTCTTGGTAGGTACTACCTCAGATCTGATTCCTAAACCATCACTGCCTTTGTCCCCATCATTCTTCCACCCACCCCTGTCCCTACCAGCCTAGTGCTCCATTCCAGAGCCCTGGGTTCTGGTCCCAACTTTGTCACTAATAATGAGTGATGCTGGAAGAATGTTTGAATCTTTGACTTTAATTTCCTCATCTGATGAATAAAAGGCAGGAAGCATATAACGTCTCCTGTCTTTAGAATTCAGGATAGTTATTGCTTTTACAGACCCTCAAAAGCCAAGAGCCTTAAAACAGTGAAGTGTTTATTTCTCTAATGAAGTCAGGACCTGGATTCCAGGCTTGAATACCTTATCTGCTGAGGGAGTGGTCTACTAATAATCAGGGAGGGGCAGAGGGGAGGGTGCAATTCCTTGCAAACTAGTCTGCTAAGAGAAGGCAAAAATGAAAAGCAGCTTGGACAAATCTGTTTGCCAAATCTGATATGATCACATGTGGCTCCAGTTACCTCAAGGAGTGTCAAGAGAATTTCAAAGTCAAATGAATTCATTCATATTTTAAGGATTTGGGGGCCATCCTCACAAAACTGTCAGAAGTAGGGCCATGGGAGAAAGAAGGCCCTCTGGCTAAAGGGGAGATAGCATCACAATCCCAAGAGTACAAACACTTCTGTCTTTAAACTCACATCTGCTTTGGCATCTAATAAATTTCTAGGGATAAACATTAACTCCTCAAAGAACTGATCACTCACTTATCCATCAGAGTTAGATCTCAGTCCTGAGGTTTGAGTTCAAACTTTTTAAAATGATGAGAAATGGCGGTATGTGATTTATCTCAGGATTGTGCTAGAATTGGGAAATTAACAAGATATGGAATTAGAACTTGGGTGGATTTCTAGGCTATTGCAACTAGGTGCTGCTGGTGAGGGAAAACAAAGAACTTTGAATTCAAACAAAACTAGTCTCATTCATTGACTGTCTCATCTTGGACAAAGTGCCTGCTCACTTTGAGCCTTGATGCCTCTAATTTTTAAGAGTTAGGAACCAACTTCTGCTGGCATCTATAAATGACAGATATGACTCTATGTGTTCATATTTGATGCAAATAAGACAACCTTCAGTTGCTTGTTTGGGGACCCTTTTCTCTTGAAGGAAAAAGTTATTTCAGATCTGTAACAGATGACACAAAAGTCCTTGAACTGAAGAATCGATTAGGAATTAATACAGAGTTCTATAAAAACTTAAAAAATGTGAAGTCATTTGTGCCAAGTATTTGGCATGAGTAGTGGACTATTCAAGTTGTGTCTTCCTTCCTTTAAAACACTCTTGATGATTGGGAGGAAGTGGGGGAGGGAAATGAAGACAAAAACATGAGAAGGGGTATCAATGTGTGAGAAGTAATGCACCTACTACCTGGTGAATGTAACTGTAACCCCTCTTTACATTACCCTGACAATAAAAATTAAAAAAAAAACATTTTCCCTAAGTAGAGCAAAACGCACAAGGCAGAAACTGTTCCTTTGCTGAACAGCATACTTAAGATAAGGTGGGAATGAGATAAGGAGGGAGATGGGAACCCCAGCTACAGAAAGTCAAACAGCCATATACTGCAGTTTGAGTCTTAAATGTCCCTCCAACATCTTATGCTTTGAAGGCTTGGTCCTCTGTGTGGCACTATTGGAAGGTGACAGACCCTTTAATAGGTAGAGCCTAGTGGGAGGGACTGTGGGGCCCTATTCCTCTCCATGCTGGTCAGTGCAGTGAGTGGACTCCCACAATGTTGGCCTGCCTTGCCAACAAGCTCCAAAGCAACCTGTCACAGAGTGAAACTGCTAAAATGGGATAAAAGGAAATATAAACTGTTATCTCAGGATTTGTTGTATCCAACAATAGCCAACTAACAGAATATTATCCCTAAGATGAAACAAACAAGTAAATCTCTGACACTCTTGTACCCACGTCATGGCTGCTTTGCTATTGAAGTCGTTTTACAATTTCAACATGATGTTAACCTGAGCTATTAAAAAAATAGGGATGTTATGTTCATAATGGCCTAGGAAGAAAATTATATCCAAGATGCTTTATAGTCCCTAAAGTATGTCTCCTCTCCTGTACCACACCTTAATAGTGAAGACAATAATTTACTCATAAAGATTGATAGTTGGCATTTGTGTGGAAGTTATTCAGCTATTGCATGAGAATTACAATAAAATTATCTTCTCACCAAAGAAGTTAGTTATCACCCCAGGCTAAGGCTGAGGTAGAGTTCAGAAGAATCTGAGTTCTGAGGATCTTTATTTCTCTATGAAATTAGTGACTTCCATGCACATTAAATGAATTACATGCAATCTTAAATATCTATTTTCAAAATACAACTCTGTCCAACCAGGTTTAAAAATAGATCTTTTCTACTAAAAAAAAATTACTCCATTTTAACCACTTTGGGTAGTTTCATTGTCAGAAACATTTCACCAAAATCCTGACTGCCATTTTTCAGCCAGCAACACACCCAGGGATGATGTTTGTGGTTGCAGCAACCCCTGGGGCTGGACAGCTCACATGCCAGTCACATTGAGAAGAGGCAAGAAAGGAGAGGGAGGAGGTATGTGAAAGGTGTGTGTGTGTGTGTGTGTGTGTGTGTGTGTGTGTGTGCATGTGAATTCATGCATGGGGTAGGTGACAGGCACAGAGGGAAAAGAAAGAATTCACAAATAGTCACCAGTGCTTCTGTTTCTTTCTCAACTCCCCAGTTCCTTTCAGTGGAAAGATTTTAGTTTCTGTGAACTGTCCTGGCCTCTCTCAGTTTTTAACACTCTCCTGAACTTTCCAATGTATATCAGGGCTCTCCTCCATTCTGATCTTGAAAGTCCAGCCATCTGTCCCTCTTCCCATACTGTAATTATATTCTTATCCCATGTATACATATGTAGTTCGTAGGAATAACACAGTGTGATAACAAATACTAACATTAAAACTATTTGTACAGAATCACATACACATAGCCCCCGAAATGTTCTGTATACATGTTCGATATCTCTGAATTATCAAAATCAGGAAGAGGCAAGGATGATCAATTATAGATATTGCAACCAAATGCATAAATAAATTCCAAAAATTATTGCTTATTTCTAGGAAATAATTCAGTGAATACACATATGTACTCCCACTTACAGATTCACGGTAAAACCTACTTATGCTCATAGATAAAATTTTCTCATAATCATATAACTTTAAAAAATAGAGAAAGAAGAGAAAAATATTTTCAAACCTAGAATTTAGAGAAAGCTACTAAAAACAGTCCTGGTGCTTATATGTGGCTTTAATAGATAAATTTGGGATTCTTGGATTATTCTACTTTTAACACTAAATAATAAGACAAACATGTTTATCTTGTATGGGCTCTATAAATGTAATCTTAAATGACAATGAATAATTTCATTAGGGTATCATATTTTACAAAACAATTCTACTTAGACATGTCATTCCTCCCTTATATTTTTATTCATTTTTATTATTTTTAAGTAGTTGTACAAAGGAGTTGCCATTTAACAATGTAGCTTATGAATATAACACCTCTTGATTAATGCTACACCTTTAAACAGTCTCACTCACTCCTCCTTTCCATTTTGTCTTCAATTTTCTTAATTTTGTAGGATAAACATTGAATTCTTGGCTACATTCTGCTGCCCTTCTCCTCTTCATTTCTCTACCACTTTTTCCTCGGCCCCACCGCACCCTTTTCAAATACCCATCTAGGTGATTATTTCATTGAACTTTGACCTTCCTTTCCTAAGGAATTACAATATTTGACTCTACCACAATTCAGTTAATGCATTTATGTAAACTTGCATATCCTCCAACACATTTACTTATATACTTATAAGTTAATTCTAGTGTCTACATATGAGGACTTCTCTGTATTTTATCTTCAAAGTTTTAGTTACCTGTTCCTTGCTCATTCTCATAATTTTTGTCTCTGTCTCCTTACAATTTTTATTTCTTCTCAACTAGAGGTAGCACAATGGGATACTGGGCTGTAGCAAATTACAAAAGGAGAGTGAGAGGGAGAAGGAGAGGGAGAGGGAGGAGGAGATGAGAGAGAAGAATAAGCAGGGACTAGGGGTTCCAAGACTCTCTGGGTTCCATATTCTTTTGAGACAGGAGATTGCTGCCTAGGACAAGTCCCGACGCGGTACACAAGGTTAAGCTGTGAAGATCTTTTGTCCACTCTATAAGGTCCTTAGCCCAGCTGCCAGCTAAGGAAAGTGGGGAGTGGTGGTGAAAGCAATCTAGTTTTTTAACCCTCTGCAGAGCTGTCTGTTTTGAGCCTTCCCTGGTCAGCTGTCAGCATTCTGAGTGCTGCTGAGGCAGTGTTCCAACCTCTCAAACATTTTCAGGCTTCACAGCTCCACTTTAAAGTTCCCTACATCATCAGTCACCAGCATCATTTCTCTATCCTCCTTGGAAAACTTTTTCATATTTCATTCATTAGATACATGATGTTTTATGAGTACCTTCTCTGACATGTGCATAGATCAAGAACATAAAACAATGTGTTATAAAACAACAACAACAAAACAATGCCAAGCTGGGCTTCCATGGCTCATAGCTGCAATCCTAGCTACTCAAGAGGCTGAGATTTGAGAATCACAGTTTGAGGCCAGCCTGAGCAGGAAAGCTCATGTGACTCTTACAGCCAATAAACGACTCAGAAAAAGCCCAAAGCTGTGCTCAAGAGGAAGCCTTGAGCAAAAGAAACTCAGGAACAGTGACCAGGCTCTGAGTTCAGGCCCCTGGACTGGCTTGGCTGAAAACATGGATTTTGCAAATACACTGTTTGCTCTATTGGCTTACATTGGTTATACTAAATAGCTGAATTTTTTTCTTTCTTCAGCTCTTTTCTGATCTTGAAAGGGAATGGAAAGCCAATTATTTTATACCCCTAAATATATTTCTATGCCAGCCTAATATTATACAAGTGCTAGCATGAATATACCACTTAGCTTCCATTCCCTGAGTTCTTCTGTGCTGAGGAGACCCAGAGGAGACAGTGAATGAGGAGGAGCATGCATCATTTGTTTTATCTTTTCTCAATTCAAATCTCTAGTTTCAAGGTGGCCTGTGGGTGGGTAGCTTGCTGGAAGCTAAGTGTCTGGGCCCAGTGAAGGAGGGAAAGGGGAGGAGAGGTGAGTCAGATGTTCCAGAGGGATAGTGCCAACATCAGGTTCTACACAGAGGTCCGCCCAGGGAGAGATGGGTGATGATAAAAAAAAGTTCCTGCCTGCCAGGGAGAGCACAGCTGAAACCAGGTGGCTGAGTCCCAGGCTGAGAGAGATGGAAACAACAGACTGAAAGTCTCTAATGCAGGCCTGATGAAGGCAAACATGCAATTGGCCACAGATCATGCTCAGCTTACCACACCAGTGGTGGGACTTCTAGCCTGTGCAGGGGCTCAGAGCTGTAGATTTGTTTTGTGTCTTATATCTCTTTCCTGTCCACAGTTTTGCAGGTCTTAGTGTGTATACATTTTCTTTCAATGTATTTGCCATTTCAACTCTTTTTTTTTTTTTTTTTTGCAGTCATGGGCCTTGAACTCTGGGTTTTGGTGTTGTTCTTGAGCGGTTCAGCTCAAGGCTACTGCCCTACCCCTGTAACCACAGCACCACTTCCAGTTTTCTAGTAGTTTACTGGAGATAAAAATCTCACTGGACTTTAATGCCTGGGCTGGCTTTGAACTGTGATCCTCAGATTGCAGCCTCCTGAGTAGCTAGGATTACAGGCATGAGCCACGGCACCTAGCCCTACATTTAAAAAAAATTGCAGGGGCTGAAAATGTGGCCTAGTGGTACAGTGCTTGCCTAGCATGAATGAAGCCTGGGTTCGATTCCTCAGTACCACCCATACAGAAAAATCTGGAAGTGGCACTGTGGTTCAAGTGGCAGAGCGTTAGCTTTGAACAAAAAGTGTCCAAGGACCGTATCTAGGCCCTGATTCAAGCCTCAGGACTGGTATATGTATATATGTATACATATATACATATATATACATATATACATATATACACATATACACATGTACATATATACATATATATATATATATTGTCCCTTTGCAATCCTTGGGCTTTTTCTTCAGGCACAAATTATCATTTTATTCTGTTATTTTTAATTTCCCTTTATTAAATTACATTATTTATTTAGCTGGGATCAAGGTTTGAACCCTTTTACTCAAGGCTGCTTTAGTGCTCTAGTGTAGCTTTTTTTGTTGGTCAATAGTTAGTGATGGCGTCTTACAGACTTTTCTTTTTTTTATTGTAATTAATAAAAGGGTTACATGATATTTGCCATATAGAAAGTGCATTAATTCACATACATTGATACTCTTTCACATGTCTTGGTACCCTTTACTCTCCCCCCTACCATCCCCCCCTGTCTTGTTTTCTTTTCATTGTCCCTTTGCAATCCTTGGGCTTTTATCACTAATCATACTCCAATATATAATTGTAAAGTAGCTACTGTGTGACAGTCTTTAAATAGCACCTTGCAGATCTTAGTTATCATGTCCCTTACACTGTGACCTCATTATTATAAGACATATAAACCAGATAGCATCTCTATGATAAACCTGTAGCCAGTCTGACTGGTTCCAGAAATTCCTGAGAATATTGCAATTCATAGATGTTCTAGTTCTTTATATAAAATAGCATAACATTTGCATAAATCTTACCATATACAGTCATATACTTTAGATCATCTCTAGATTGTTTAGAATTTAGTGCACTTCTTAAGTAGCTGTTCTACTGTACCATGTATTAAATTGTAAATATATGTGTATATAATAACATACATATAAATATATTGTACATACATATATTCATACATATATATGTACATATAGAGAGATCGCTACAACCATCATAATCCTACCTACATGGTGCAGAATTCAAGGATGGCTCAATCTCAAGATGTAAGACCTATGAGTAACTGGCACTGATTTGTTTTTTTTTATTTTAATTAGTAAAAGGGTTACATGATATTTGCCAGATAGAAGGTGCATTAATTCACATACATTGATACCCTTTCACATGTCTTGGTACCCGTTTCCCTCCCCCCCCCCACACCCCACACCCGTCTTGGTTTTCCCCCCTTCCCTATCAAATTTCAAATATCCAAATACAAATAAATTCAATATATTAGATAACAAAGTGAGATACTATACCAATATGAGATAACCAAGGGACAGCAAAGGAGATGAGAGACAACATAGTACATTAAGGACAACAATCATTCATTATATGGCTTTTGTTTCAGTATCCTGGAGGTCCTTTCAATTAGCTTCACATTATATGTCCTTATGTATCAAGATTTTGCTCTATTGCAGATCTCTGCTAGTAGAGCCCAAGGTTTCTACTGATTATGACGAATGAGGGAAACCATTGAGCCTAAGTTCCTTTGAGTCTGGCTTACTTCACTTAATAGGATTTTTTCTAAGTCTTTCCATTTCCTAACAAATGGGGCGATGTCATTCTTTCTGACAGCAGCATAGAATTCCATTGTGTACAAATACCACAACTTGTTGATCCACTCATCAACTGAGGGACATCTAGGTTGGTTCCATATCTTTGCTATGGTGAATAGTGCTGCAATAAACATTGTTGTGATAGTGGGTTTAGTATGTCCTTGTTTCTGGGTGGTTGGGTAAATGCCAAGTAGTGGAATTGCTGGGTCATAGGGGAGTTCTATGTTTAGCCTTTTGAGGCACTGCCACACTGCTTTCCATAGTGGTTGAACGAGTTTGCACTCCCACCAACAGTGTAGTAGTGATCCCTCCTGGCCACATCCCCTCCAGCATCGGTTATTATTAGTTTTCTTGATCCTGGCCATTCTAACTGGAGTGAGGTGGAATCTTAGAGTTGTTTTGATTTGCATTTCTTTTATGACCAGAGATGTTGAGCATTTCTTCATGTGTCTATAGGCCATTTTTGTTTCTTCTTCAGAGAAGACTCTCTTTAAGTTTTTGGCCCATTTTTAATGGGATGGTTGTTACTTTGGAGGTTAGTTTTGGAGTGATTCAATTTTTTGAGTTGTTGATATATTTTAGATATGAGGCCTTTGTCCGTTGTTTGGTTGGTGAAGATCTTCTCCCACTCTGTAGGCTTCCTCATTAGTTTACTAGCTATGTCCTTTGCCATACAAAAGCTCTGCAGTTTAATGCAGTCCCACTTATCCAGCCTTTCTCTGATTTGTTGCGATTCTTGGTCCTTATTAAGAAAGTTTCGACCTGTGCCAAGGAGGCCTAGTGTATCTCCTATTCCTTCCTGTAGAGTTTTCAGTGTGTCAGCTTTTACCTCCAGGTCTTTAATCCATTTGGAGTTAATTCTAGTGCAAGGTGACAAAGAAGGATCCATCTTTAGTTTTCTGCAGGTGCTTAACCAGTTCTGCCAGCACAACTTGTTGAAGAGGCTGTCTTTCTTCCATTCTATTTTTTTGGCTCCCTTGTCAAAGATTAGGTGGCCGTAGGTCTGTGGTTTAATATCTGGGTCCTCAGTTCTATTCCATTGGTCTTCAGGCCTGTTCCTGTGCCAGTACCAAGCTGTTTTGAGAATTATAGCTCTGTAATAGAGTCTAAAGTTTGGAATTGAAATTCCTCCAGCGCTGTTCTTTCTGCTAAGAAGTGTTTTTGCTATACGGGGTCTTTTATTATTCCATATGAAATTTTGGATTGCCTCTTCTATTTCTTTAAAGAATGACATTGGGATGTTGATGGGTATTGCATTGAATTTGTAGATAGCTCTTGGCAAGATTGTCATTTTCACAATGTTGATTCTTCCAATCCAGGAGCATGGGAGGTTTTTCCATTTCCTTAGTTCTGCTTTAATTTCCTTTTTTAGGGTTTTAAAGTTTTCGTCAAAAAGGTCCTTTACATTCTTAGTTAAGCTAATTCCTAGGTACTTTATTTTCTTTGAGGCTATTGTGAAAGGAGTTTCTTTCCTGATTATTGCCTCGTTCCTCTCACTGTTGGCATAAAGGAAAGCAGTTGATTTTTGAGGGTTGATTTTATAGCCTGCTACTCTTCCAAAGCTTTGAATCAGCTCAAGGAGCTTGCGAGTAGAGTCTATAGGATTCTTTAAATACAGAATCATGTCATCTGCAAAGAGGGATAGTTTTATTTCCTCTTTCCCTACTTGGATCCCCTTTATGCTTGCTTCTTGCCTTATTGCACTGGCTAGGAATTCTAGTACTATGTTAAAGAGGAGTGGAGAGAGTGGGCATCCTTGTCTCATTCCTGATTTTAGAGGGAATGGCTTTAGGTTTTCACCATTAAGTGTAATACTAGCAGTAGGTTTCTCATACACAGCCTTTATTACATTGAGGAATGTTCCATGGATTCCTAGTTTCTCCAGAGCTTTTAACATAAAGGGGTGTTGGATCTTGTCAAATGCCTTTTCTGCGTCTATTGAGACAATCATGTGATTTTTGTCCTTGCTCCTGTTGATGTGTTGAATTATATTAATTGATTTGCGTATGTTGAACCAGCTTTGCCTCCCTGTGATGAATCCAGTTTGATCATAGTGTATAGTTTTTTTGATGAGTTGTTGTAGACGCTGGCACTGATTTATTTAATTCTGACAAGAGTATGAGGTACTTGTCATTATCATTTCCATTTTCCAGATGAATAAAATGGTGTGGAAGAAATTAAGTAACTGGAGAAAGCCATGCAACTAGTTAATGGCAGTTTATCAACCCATAAGAGCAACTGCCACTATCATGTGGGTTTCCAGTATGCCTGGCCCTTGCTGAGGGCTTTGCACTCATTGCCTAATTTAATGCTATCATTTAGATGTTATCCTAGCATACAAGTAAGGTGCTCAAAGCCTGAGACTCAAATCTTAGCCCTGTGCCCACATGGTAGGTCTACTCCAGAGGTTGTGTTCTTACCATCTTCAGATATGGGTATCTTCATTGTCTTTAAGAATAGTTCAGAATTTAAAATCATGGATTTACTGAAGACATTTTACAGAAGAATTGTAAAGTTCCAAATGGGAAAATTAACACAAACTAAATTCCCTCCAACCTGAATAAGGACAAAAAGATCTTACCAAAGAGTTTTAGTAGCATCCCAATGGGGACTACAGACTGCCTGCTCCCGCAGGAGACAGGCCCACAGCATCTTTAATAGAGAGCTTAAGTTTCCAGCCTTCAGGCTGACTATGGAGTTGGAAGTCTACCTAGGAGCCTTGATTGGACTTTAATGGCTCTTTTCTGTTTGAATGCCCACACTGAGCTCTCCAGGTCATAGATGTATTCTTATAAATCGAGGCTGAAGAAAAGAGGATTGCCACAGACTAGGCTCTCTCTTGACAGCCTCCAGCCTGCCCTTCTGCTGTGAGATTGTGAAGTTCCCTGAAGGTAGTCTGTTCATGAAGGCTGGGGAAAAGGAATTAACTCCTTTGTGGCTGGAAGAAGTAAAATAGAAATTGTCATTGCTAAGTCCTGTCTCAGTGTAACATTGACAGGTAACTAGCAATACCCTTTCTTCTTCTTTTCCCATTACCAATAAGGAAAGGAAAACCAAAACTGAAGAGGAATATAAACAAAGGGAAGCTAGTATCTCTTGATCAGCTGGTAAGGATGTGTTGGCATTTAATACTTGCAGCAGCATGAGAAGAAAGATATTAAATACCTGGAAAAGTGGACTACCTATGGTCATTAGCCAAATAATAGCAGCTCTTAGAATGACTCCTTAACCTCTCAGGCTTCTGAGTGACTGCTGTCTGAGTTCGGAGACAGAAGTGGGGCCTGAAAAGCATCTGGCTCAGATAGAAGAGGGCTGGAGGAGGTGAGGGCTGCTGAACTCCAGGAGACTTCATATCAGAGCAGTACTCCAAAAGAAAAAGTATCAAGGAGCCAGAAAGGGCAAAAGGACAAAGCTTTGTCTAGGTCAGATTAATCCACCCAGTACTGCTAGGCTCTATTTGTACTGGAAGAAGGACTCTCCTAGAAGAGGATTACAATAGCACAAAACCTAGATTCATAAGGTCATATAGAATGAGACTAAATGAAAGGATCTCTAGGATATGGAGACAAGAGCTTTATCTTGTATAATTGTTGTTCTTAATGTACTATGTTATTTTTTTCTCTTTTGTTGCCCTTTCGTTAATCTCATATTGTTACTATATCACTATATCTGACTGTGTTACCTGGTATATTGTATATACATTTGATTATCTGAAATAGGAAAGGGAAGGGGGAAAACAAGATGATTGGGAGGGGGTGGGGAGAGAAGTGGGTAAAAAGATGAGAAAAGGTATCAATGTGTGAGAAATAATGCACGTACTTTCTGGCAAATGTAACTGTAACCTTTCTATACATTACAATATTTTTTTAAAAAAGAAGTGTCTCATCGGAACTTCCATGTTCATGCTGGCTTTAAATCATGATCCTCAGATCTCAGCCTCCTTAGTAGCTAGGATTATAGGCATAAGTCAATAGCATCTGGCTCCAGCCTAGCTTTTTTTTTTTTTGCTGGTCATGTTCTATATGGATTTTTTTCTTCCCGACTGGCCTTGAATGGTCATCCTTCAGATCCCAGACTCTTGAGTAGCTAGAATTACAAACATGCTTTAAAGGCATGTGATCTGGCTCTGAAAACTAGAGGTACATCCTTTTTAAGAAAAAAAGGAAAGCATAATACCTTTCCATCGGATAGCCCCTAATAACTTGGGTTGACATGGAAAAGAAATGGAAAACAATGCACTTTTAGAAAGCTAAAAATGTGGAGAAAAGCAAACAAAAACAAAAAAGGAGCCATCTGTCTGTCCTTATGTGTGGGGGACACTATTAACATTTTTTGTTCTTTCAAAAATAAATGGAAATCATGCTGAGTGAGATAAGTCAAGACCAAAGGAACAAAAGGCACATGATATCCTTAGTATGTGGATATTAGATCCAAACAGTACAAAAGCAGAGACTCAATATTTGGGTACCCAAGGTTAGGGAAATGTCCTTGGAGATATGAACATAACTACATAGATATAAATATCTATGATGGGCTATATACTCAATAGACATAATGTTTTCTTACATATATTAATATGTACCTATGACATACAAACCCTTAGCTTAATTTTAATTATGTTCTAAAAATCTATGTGCCAGTGATCGTATGTAGAAGAGTCCCTTCTTGAATAATTGTTTGTTAAACTTGACATTTGAAGTATGATGTAAAAATCAATGTTAATAAATTATTCAATAAAAATAAATGCAGGGGCCGGGAGTTTGGCCTAGTGGTTAAAGTGCTTGCCTAGCATGCATGAAGACCCGGGTTCGATTCCTCGGTACCACATACATAGAAAAAAGCCAGAAGTGGTGCTGAGGCTCAAGTGGTAGAGCTCTAGCCTTGAGAAAGTCCAAGGACAGTGCTCAGGCCCTGAGCTCAAGCCCAGGATGGCAAAAAAAAAATAAAATAAATGCAATATCAGTATTCATGATTCTGCATATATAATATACATATCTTTTGCACAGCATATTGTATTTATATACCATATGCATTATATGTATATATAAAATATATGTTCCGTATGAGACTTACAAAAAAACTTATCTCCACATGTTATACTCATTCTCCTTCAATTCTTTGGGGATAGTCTTTCTTACCTACCTCTTATAGCTCATTTCTATTACAGGTTGCATGCTCCTTCAGCATAAAAATACAAACTTTAGTGAGACCTTTAGTAGTAGAAACTTTGTTTACTTACTGAAATGACCATTATTAGTTCTGCAGTAAATAAGCCTGCACATTCCTCTGAAAGAAAATTTATAGAAATATATGCATATCCCCAGAATAAGTTCGACAGTGCCCTTGGGAGAGAGAGGAAATCCGATGTGTGGCAACTTGGCCTTTTGAAGGGTGGGACTAACTTTCACATCTACCAATGGTGAATGCAAACCTGTGCCAGCACCAGATGCCATCAAACACATCAGCACGTATACTAAAATTAGAACAATACAGAGAAGATTAACATGGACCCTGAATAAGGATGACACACAAATTCATGAAGCAGTCATATTTTCCCCTATTGTTTATCTCATGTTGTTATTGTATCTATGTTACCTGGTACATTGTATTTATGTTAATCTGTATACTTGAAATTGAAAAACAAGATGATTGGGAGGGGTGGAGGGAGGGGAAGTGGAAGAAAAAAAATGGGAAGGATATCAATATTCAAGAAATAATGGACCCAATACCTAATGTATGTAATTTTAACCCCTCTATATATCACCCTGACAATAAAAGCAATAAAAAATTTAAAAATTAAAAATCATTTTAACTTTTTACCATTGGTAAAGCATAAAAACTAATGCTGTTCTATTTTTAAATTAAGCTAGTTATTGATCAATTTTTTTCTATTGATTACTCACAAACTTCACTTTTTCTTCTATTGTATTGTTATTTTTATTGATTAGTAAAGCTTTTTGCTTTTTAACCACCTATTCCTTTGGTATATATGTAATAAGTACATTTATTATGAACCTTTTGTCATTTTGCTCTCTGTATATAATTTTACCAATAGTTGAAATTTGTGAATCACTGACATTATCATCTTATTCATTTATGGTCTCTAAAACATTTCTTGTTTCAAAAAGTTTCTAAACTTTTTGTTTTCTTAAATGGTCACATGTTTAAATCTTCAGTAATAAGTTTTGTTAAAAGAAGTAGCCCAGTTTAGTTTTTCCAATATTTTCCCCAAACCATTTTTAAAATAATCTCTTTCTTCCACTGATTTTCAATGTTATTTTATTTTTTTGTTCAGTGCCCACAGAAACCTGTGTCTGTTTATTTTCTCTAGATTCTGTGTCATTGATTTTTTTCATGAATTTGTTTTCTGTATGTCCAAAGTATTTTACTTACTGTAACTGAATAATGCATTTTAATATTTGGTAAAAAGTAGTCCCCACTTGTTTTCTTTTTTCTCTTCTTTATATTTAAAGTATTTTTAAAGAGCGGATCTCAGTATGTGGCCCAGGCTGGTCTCAAGTTTGTGAACCTCCTGCCTCTATCTCCTGAGTCACTTTTCTTCTTTGTCAGGAATTTTAGATGTTAATTTTCTCAGACTGATTTTACCTAATATTATCAAGTTCAAAATCAGTCCCAGCAACACCACCACCTCTCTTGGTATTTTAATGAAGTTTGTATTTAGAGATTACTTTTGAGGAAAAGCATAGCTTTAGAAAATTCAGACTTTCGATCAAAGAACTCTGTATTTTGTTGTTGTGTAATTATTTTTGTGGCTCCTGGGTCTAAAGTTATCTTCATTTAGGATTTATGGAATATTAATTAAACTGATGTGCACATGGGGTTTCTTTGATTGTGATTGTTTCTGGAATTTGTATTCTGTATTTTAATTCCAGTTTCTCCACAGAAACAGGGAAATGACTTTGCACCTTCATTTGTTAACACTCTACTGGCTTTTTCTACCATATTACATTTTTTTCTGACAGTTTGTCATAGCTTTAATGAGTTTATAACTATACTATTTACATAATAAATTTACCATCCCTTCTTAAATATTTATATCTCTCATTTCGCTTCTTTCTACTTGTTATGATTTCTAGTTTAGTTAAACAATAATTATGACAATATACATCATTGTTTCTTTCCTTGGTTAAAAAACACTATTTCTACCAATTAACATTTCTATTATTTACTACTAAGTAGAGTTCTGAGGCTTTTTTGTCTGGACACATACACACACACACACACACACACACACACACACAACACATTTATCTATTCTCATCTTTTCTAAGGCTTTTAGAAGTTGTTTTGAGAATTGTTTTCATAGTTAGAAATAAGTACACACTTCTATGGTTTACCATGCTGTTTCATTCTTAAGTCAAGAATGAATATGTACTTTGTCAGGTATCTTTTAAAAATGAGTGGAGATGATCAAATTTTCATTGACATACTGACATGATGTAGATATTTAGTACATTCTCTAATTTAAAATCCATTCTTGTCTTCCAGGGTTGACTACTGACCTGCTGAGGCAAATTTATTCCAAATCATTCCCTCCAAATTTTTATTCTTCTTCTTCATCCTTTGTAATCTAAATACTTTCCCACATACTACTATTTTTTGACTTGTTGTTGGATCTATATTGCAATTATTTTCATCTGCAATCTGTAGCTGTACATGCACACTGGAGTGCATAGTTATGGGTGAGATGTTGTTTGGTTAGGTTGTCTATTAGTTCTTTATCAGTCTGCACTCTCAGCTGCCTTTGCTCCCTTCAGGTGAGATGCCTAGCATAGCGATACCATCAGCATTTGTCAACAGCGCTGAGTCAATAGTCAGATTGCAAACCAAATAGTATGTAGCTGTTCCTAAAATTATATGGGGAATATTTATCCCAAACCTTAATTATTGTTTTCTGAAATTAGGATTTAACTAAGTGATATATACTTTCACTTATTTAATTTGGTAGCCCTAGTTTTTTGGAATAAGGAAATGATGTGACCCGCAACTTAAAAAAAAACATAGTGACAGGTTCTTTCGTGTCAGAGGGACTGATGGAAGAGTTAAATGACAGTTGGGATTTCTAAGGCTGAATGTGGACTTTTAACCCATGTGCTTGGAGTATCTGCTAAAGATGTGTCTCCTGGTTTGATTGCTTACCTGGCTTTGGAATATTATATTCATAAAAGGAAAAAATGTAGACCATGCTGGGTTTATAGCAATGACTAATGTCATAAAATAGAAAAACAAGCAAATGGGCATGTTTAGTGAATGAAAGTAGTGATTTAAAAAAAAATTTGCCTTTGGCGCTTGGCTGAGACAAACATAATAAAGCCTGGAGGCCTTGTCACGATCAGTGGAACAATGGCTGGCCAACAAAGCCTTGAGTGTAGGGCTACAGACATCAAGTCATCCTTAACTGGGCCTAAAGAAAACCATTTCATGGGTGAGCCTGCAGTAGACCAGGCTGATGGCTGGCACCCGAGCCTAGCCCCAGCCTCCAGAGGTGAAGAACTCGCTTCTACATGTTGGCAAACCCATCTGCAGAGAAGATGTTTAGCTGGCAACTGGGTGGAGACATGTCATGAAAGGGGATTTCTCAAGCAAGAAAATTTGAGAACCTCAGGGATGGGAAAGAAGCAATGATGTCAAAACTGCCTGTTGGCAAAGGACATTTAGAGATGAGAATTCCTCAATCTCATTAGCTTATTTTCTTTTAAAACTTCTTGTTTGGTTGTGATCCTGGAGAGTGCTTCTGCCCCTGCTATGGGGTCTTTTCTGACAATAACGTTGTATGTTTCTGATGCCCTCCTCTTCAGAGATACCTTTCCTGACCCCAGCCCTTGGCACATCCTCTGTGTCATTATTACTGAGCTGTCTGCTTCTCTAAACATTCCTTGACCTTGTTAAAAACAAGAGCCACCACTTTTCTTGCTTCATACTCTGAAGTCATTCTCCAGTAGAGGGGACCCTTAAGACCTAACACATGTAAAAGTTCAATGAATAATGACTCAGGCCCAAAAGACAAGGAAGGAAGGAAAGAATAAGGGAAAGAAGGATTCATTCTGAGAGGACAGGGCATAATTTTAAGCTGAGTGATTTATCCACATTGATGGACACTTTCTTCCACATTTCTTTTGCCAACCATAAAAAACTTAGGGTTGGTTCATCCTTATACTGGTCGCCATGTGACACACAAAGTCATTGTCTTCTATCGTCCAGTAGTGTTCATAGAAAAGTAGGACTGATCTTTCGCTAGATGATTTTTTTAAAGTATGCAGTTGGGATTGGCACTGTGGCTCAAGTGGTAGAGCACTAATCTTGATCTGAAGATCTCAAGGACAGCACCCAGGCCCACGACTGACACCCCCAACCTGCAAAAAATCATGCTATTAATGCATTTACCCATTCATCAATCCATAAAAAATGCTCAGTCAAATACCTTGCTGTTTTTAAAGCAATAACTGAGCATTGGCAAGAAAACCACCTCAAGTTTGAACATAGCATCTACTAAACACCTACCACCTCCAAGTTCTGTGACTTTGGACAACTTGGGAAAACTATGGAATCTCTTTTCCCTAACATATAAAACAGAGTTAAAAGTTGGATGCGTGGGCTCACATTTGTAATTCTAGCTAGACCCAGAAGGAAAGTCTATGAGACTCTTACTTCCAATTAAGCAACCCCTCCCCCACAAAAAAGCCAGAAACGGAGCTGTGGCTCAAGTGGTAAAGTGCTAGCACAGAGCAATATTTAGGCCCTGAGTTCAAGCCATGATAGCCACTCACCTCATACACACACATATGAGGAACAAGTGACCTGATGTCTATAAATATCCTGGGTATATTTGTAAAGATTCAGACATTTTGAAGTTGTGTAAATTAAAATCTTGGAGTTGTGGTGTGTTTAAATTTTTTGTTTGTATTTTTTAAATTTTATGTTTGTAAGTAATGGGACATACTGTTTAATTATATGCCATACTCTCAGTGATAGTGAAGGGTTGTAATTAGTACCCCCTGTTTATGGATCCTACAGAGAGGTGACAACAGCCTTTCTGAGTTCCTAGATGGACAATTGACCATGCTACATGTATGGAGCAATGTTACAGCTAAGTTTAAATTTCTACAGGTTCTGTATGCTTCACTTTCTCTTCTACAGTCCTCACTGGTCAAGGATAAAAGGATGGAAGACAGGGAGATTTGAGTTTCCCCAAGATATAGACTCTTACAAACAGGAAGGTCATATTCCTCATCCATCTTCAGGAGAAAAATGAAATAAGCTTGTTGCTTATTTCCTGTAGGAAAATCAGTAACTCAGCACTGCTATCATAAGGTCTGGTGAGGTGGAGTGTTTTGAATGTCTCCCTCTCTTTTTCATTTGCTTATTTAGTTAGAATCCTCCCTGAGGGATTTCTTAGAGATACAGAGTCCTGTTCACGTATAATCCCAGCATATTGCATAGAACCCAACCCATAAGGAGACACTTATTATGTGTCTAAACCAACTGAAAACCAGGGACAAATGAAGCAGTCAATAGAGTATTATAACTTTTAAGCTTGTTTGACTTTTTGCGAGATCATTTGTATCTGGGAGCAGATAACTTAGAATTGTCCTTATTTCTCTGTCTTATCACATCAGGAGACTCAGTTGAAGTATCTCTTATTCAAAATGCTTGCTAGAAAACCTAGATACATAAGGCCATACAGTATGACGCTAAATGAAAGGACCTGTAGGATATAGAAACAAAAACCATATAATGAGTGATTGTTGTCCTTAATGTACTATGTTATCTCTCATCTCTTTTGCTGTCCCTTGGTTATCTTATATTGTTACAACATCTCACTTTGTTATCTGATATATTGGATATATTTGTATTTGGTTATTTGAAATTGGATAGGGAAGGGGGGAAAACAAGATAAGGGGTGGAGGTGGGGGGGAGGGAAATGGGGACCAAGGCATGAGAAAGGGTATCAATGTATGTGAAGTAATGCATCTTCTATCTGGCGAATATAATGTAACCCTTCTATTAATTACAACAAAAATATATGAAAAAAAATGCTTGCTAGAAGAGATGTTGAGAGAGCTAATGTTTTTAGCTTGGAATCTTTGCATATGCATAGTGAGATTTTTTTTTTCTTTTTATTAATCATAGAGCTTGAACTTTGGGCCTGAGCCCTGTTCCTACAGGCACAGCTCCACTTCTGGTTTTCAAATGGTTAGAGATAAGAATCTTGTGGGCTTTCCTGCCCAGGCTGGCTTCAAACTGCTGTCCTCAAAACTCAGCCACCTGAGTAGTTAGAATAACAGATGTGAACCACCAGTGCCTGGCTTCATTTTAAGGAGCTGGCACACATAGGCTATACATACAATTCAGTTAGGTATCAGGTATCTTATACTCACAGTCTGAGGATAATTTTTATACAATACTTTAAAATAATTTTATTCATGAAACAGAATTTTATGATGTGAAATTTCTGCTTGTAGTGTGAGGTTAGTGCTTCAGATATTTCAAATGTTCATATTAAGGGTGCACAAGACCTAAATGAGCTGCTCCTGTGCTCCCACCAGAACTAACTGTCTTGGCCCAGGTGGTGGGAAAAAGCTACATGGCTGTACTATCCAGCAGTGTGGATGGTATGACTCCAAGGATCTAGCCTTGGAGCAACTGGCAAGTGCACACACAGCTGTTCTGGTCTTCTGACTTGTCCATGGATTGGCATCCACATGCTAGCTGGGCACACCACATGCTGCTTGCAGACTTCATATGTCAAAACTTTTCCTCTACACATTTATAATGGTTTTCACATCTCTTTGTTCTAGAATCTCCTCTTCCTCCTCAACCTCTGTATTTCTGCCCACCTTTCGCATTGCATAGTTCCTTGCTACCATTCTGCAGTAACATGGGCTGTCATCATAGCTTTTAAGAACACTATGCCATGAACAGCCTGAACAGTCTGTGCTTCAGCTTCACTTGGACTCCGAGATTAGGGATACATACTTTTTTCCCTTTTTTTATTTAAAGATTTTATTGACACTGATTTTTTACATCATATTTACATCATGGAATCTCTATGTACAAACACTGGCACATACATTTAGGAATAAAATTAAGCCGAGAGTTTGTATGTCATAGATACATATCCATCTATATGATATACATGTCTATAGAACATATATCACATCATAGATTTATATATCTATACAGTTATATTTATATCTCCAAGTTCATGTTACTTACCTTGAGTAAACGAGTATTGACTCATTGCTCTTGTACTGTTTGGATCTAATATCCACATATCAAAGAGACCATATACCTTTTGTTCCTTTGGTCTTGACTTATCTCACTCAACATGATTTGCTCTAGTTCCATCTATTTCCCAACAAATGCCATTATATTATCTTGTCTGGTGGCTATGTAGAATGTCATTGTATATATCTACCACATTTTTTTGTATCCATTCATCTGTAGTGGGGCATCTGGATTGTTTCCATTGCTTGGCTATTGTGAATAGTGCAGAAATGAACATAGCTGAGTAGGTGTCCTTATCACATCATGGGTTAAATGCTCAGGGTAGATGCCTAAGAGTGGTATAGCTGGGTCTTAAGGAGGGTCTAGTTTTAGTTTTTTGAGGAACCTCCAAACTGCCTTCCAGAGTGACTTTACTAGTTTGCATTCCCTCCATCAGTGCAGTATGGCTCCTTTTTCTCCACATCCCCACCAGTACTTGTTGTCTGAATTCAGAATATTGGCCATTCTACGTTCATTTTTATCCAAAGAATGAGGGCCTTTTGAAAAGAAAGTGAAGGAAGATATCTGACTATTTTCCTCAAAGGATCAAGTATGTTTTACAAAATAGTAAAGAAAACAAGGGGCACTTTGTAGGAAAATAGCATAAGAACTTTGTAAATAGCTTCAACTGAGGGTCTATCAACCATGGTGCCGTGGAAACACATGGCACAGTTTCTCCTTAGGACCCTTCTTGATTAGGAAATCACCAAACTTCCCAAAAGAAATTAAAAAACCTTGTAATTAAAATAATAACTAAAAATTCTCCCCAAATAAAATGAAAATAAGTGAGAAATCTTTGATGTTTATTTATTTTTTGCCAGTTCTGGGGCTTCAAATCAGGGCCTGAGCACTAGAGCTCAAGGCTAGAGCTCTACCACTTGAGCCACAGAACACTTTGGCTTTTTCTATGTATGTGGTACCAGGGAATTGAACCCAGGGCATTATGCATGATAGGCAACACTCTACTAGGCCACACTCCCAGCCCAAGCAAGGAATCTTAAAAGTGACTTCAGAAGGGGCTGGAGTGGCACTGTGGCTCAAGTGGTAGAAAATTAGCCTTGAGAAAGCCCACGACTGCAAAGAAAAAAAAAAGTGACTTTAAAATGTGATGAAGGTTCTAAGAAAATTGTAGTAAGTAGCTACAGATAAAGGTTTCAGTGCAATGACTGAAAAAATCAGGTAAAGTGCACAAAAATAATGTCTTTAAAAGATAATATGGTGGGGCTGGAAGTGTAGCCTAGTGGTAGAGTGCTCACTTAGCATGTATGGAGCCCTGGGTTCGATTGCTCAGTACCATATACACAGAAAAAAACGGAAGTAGTGCTGTGGCTTAAGTGGCAGAGCACTAGCCTTGAGCAGAAATTGTCCAAGGACAGTGCCTAGGCCCTGAGTTCAAGCCCTAGGACTGGCAAAAAAAATAATATGGTGCTGTAGAAATGTAGAGAACTTTATGAGCTAAAGTTTATAGAAGAAAGAATTCTGCTATGAGCATTAAGAGTCTTGCCTGCTTTCCTACCTGGGGTCATTTTCTAAGTTTTGGAATTGTGTGAAGATCAGATATTGCAAGCACAGTGGATTTGTTAAGAGAAAAGTTTTGAAAATTATGGACAGGAAATTTTGACAATCTTGTAGCTATTAATGGACAACTGGCTTTCCATAGAGAAAAATTTCCAAAATTCTAGTGTTCTATGAAAGTCTAGGTAACCTTGACCAAAAAAAAAAAGCCTTGCTGTGGCTATCACAGTATTTAGATTTTTTTTTCCTGCCTGAAGACTGTGGCCCACCTCAAACACAGGCTAGTTTAACTACCCAAACCATTTTCAAATTTGGAAGGGACAGAACTTCAAACCTCTGAAGTCTGAAAGTAGATTTTTCCCAGCATTTTCAGATTAAGAAGATAGGAACCTGCCAGCCTGTCAATCAAAAGTTCACAGGAGATTATTCCAAGAAATGGAATGGAAACAGAGGTGAGAGAAATGAATCTTACTAAAGCAGCCCAGCTTAACTCTGATTAGATCAAGCTGGTGATCCCTTTACTGATTTGCCTGAGAGACAGGGAGCTTATGCTAGAAGATATTATCTTGAAACTCTACAGCGCCTCTTAATAAAATGACTGGCATCTAATGAAAATTTCTAGGTGTGTGACTTTATAAAACGAATCAAATGGACATTCTTGAGCTACAGAATACAACATCCAATGTCAAGAATTTTTAGGTAGGAATTTGATGTTAAGTGAAGAGAAAATATCAAAACTGAAGCTCAGACTAGACATGGAGAATGAAATCGAGCCTAGGAAACATGGGAAGTAATTTAAGAACTGTGGAGCCATCCCTGGAGTTCCACAGAGACGAGAGAGAATAAGGACAGACATTGTAAGTGAAAAACATTTGCAAAGCTTATCAGCGATAACAAGTTCACAGACTTAAAAGTTCTAAGCAAGGCAGACACAAAGAAAACCATACTTAAACAACTAAAAAAAATCAGAGAGGAAATGTATCAAAGCTTGTATAAGAAGCAGGGACAGGCCACGCTGCTTTCAAATGATCAGCAATAAGACCAAAGGCTAACTTTGCAGCTAGAAAGCAATAAAAAGGCAGTAAATAACTTCCAAATTCTGAGGACATTTTTCCCAACGTAGAATTTTCTTTCCACTAAAATATTTCTTTTTGCTGTGTGTTTATTTGAAATTTCAGCAAAGAAGCATAATTATTCAAATATAATGCTTAGATGCACTGCAGATAAGATACAAAGAGCAAACTGTGAAATGTGAGAAGGTTTAGATTTTCACAGGAAGATAAAGATATTGGATACAGTGAGCTGAAGCTAACCTGTCTTGCAGAGAAATTTATAGTGTTAAGTGCATTTATTGAAAAATGAAGGCTGGACATGGTAGCCCATGCCTGTGTCCTCAACAATTTGGGAAGCAAAAACAGGAGGATCACATTCAGAGCTTGGTCTAGGCAAAGTTAGTAGAAGAACTGGTCAGAAAGAAAAAAAAAACAACTAAATGCTAAAGAAGTAGGTGTCTGGGAGTGGCTCAAGTGGTAGAGCACCAAAAGAAAGAAAAATGCTAAGTGCTCAGTTCAAGAAATAGAAAACTATTATGAGAAGCTTGATGGTGATGAGAACAATATATTAAAAACAGAAGTAATAAATCAATCAGCCACAGATTCTCTTAACCAAAGACATTATCAAACTCAATCAAATAAATTGAAAATTGAGGAAACAATATTAAGGATTACAAATAAGACAAAATCATAGCTTTTAGAGAGTTAATGCACGTATATTCATGTACATATGTATATTATATATGCTATGTGTTAGTGCATATATTCTCTCTGTATATACATCCTTATGTATTATTTCATGTTTATACACATGAACATGTTAATTTTTATGTAAAAGAATAGGTAAACATATAAATATGAAAGAAAATCTTTTAAACAAAAAACTAAATGTTTCTTAATCATTAATAAAATGGAATAGGCAATGATAATAATAATAACATGCTATCAACAGATGGTTTTCAGCTGAGGTTTTACAAACCTTGAAGGAACATATAAACTTCATCTTTTCAATTGGCTTCAGAGAATCTAAATAGAAGGATGTTCTCTGATACTTCCTATGAAATAGCTGTACCCTAGCACCAAGGTGTATCCACCTATGTACGTTCACTGATGCAAAATGATTGAAAATACACTCATCTCATATAATATTTATAATTTTTGAAGGTTCCTTCAATTTTTACTTTATGTACCAATATGGTCATTCATTGGGCTTGATGTTTTGGACAATGCATTCAGAGAAGATCACATAGTAAAAAGATAGAATGCTTCACAAATTTGGGTATCATCCTTGTGCTAATCTTTTCTGTATCATTCCAATTTTAGTGTCAAAGTGAGCATCAGACTCATAAAACAGAAAAGTGTTTAAAGACATGGTGCCAGTGGCTCATGTTTATAATTCTAGTTACTCAGGAGGCTGAGATCGGGAATCATTCATGATTCAAAGCCAGCGCAGGCAGGAAAGTCCATGATACTCTTTTTTGTTGTTTGTTTTGTTTGTTTTTTTCATATATTTTTATTGTAATTAATAGAAGGGTTACATGATATTTGCCAGATAGATGGTGCATTAATTCCCATACATTGATAGCCTTTCACATGTCTTGGTCCCCATTTCCCTCCCCCCACCGCCACCCCTCATCTTGTTTTCCCCCTTCCCTATCCAATTTCAAATAACCAAATACAAATATATCCGATATATCAGGTAACAAAGTGAGATACTGTAACAATATGAGATAACCAAGGGACAGCAAAAGAGATGAGAGATAACATAGTACTTTAAGAACAACAATCATTCCTTATATGGCTTATGTTTCTATATCCTAGAGATCCTTTCATTTAGCATCCTACTATATGGCCTTTTGTATCAAGGTTTTGCTCTATTGCAAATCTCTGCTAGGAGACCCAAGGTTTCTACTGATTATGACAAATGAGGGAAACCATTGAGCCTAAGTTCCTTTGAGTCTGGCTTACTTCACTTAATATGATCTTTTCTAAGTCTTTCCATTTCCTAACAAATGGGACAATGTCGTTCTTTCTGTCAGCAGCATAGAATTCCATTGTGTATAAATACCACATCTTGTTGATCGACTCATCAACTGAGGGACATCTAGGTTGGTTCCATATCTTTGCTATGGTAAATAGTGCTGCAATGAACATTGTTGTGCTGGTGGATTTAGTATGCCCTTGTTTCTGGATGACTGGGTAAATGCCAAGTAGTGGAATTGCTGGGTCATAGGGGAGCTCTATGTTTAGTCTTTTGAGGAACTGCCATACTGCTTTCCATAGTGGTTGAATGAGTTTTCACTCCCACCAACAGTGTAACAGCACATAAAATGCCAAAAGTGGTATAGTCGCTCAAGTGGTAAAGTGCTAACCTTGAGCAAAACGGAGCTCAGGGACAGCACTCAAGCCAGGCCAAAAACAAAATAAAAACAAAAACCACATCAAAACAAACAAAAAACCCCTAATGACAAATAACATGTATCTTAAACTTAAAGGTCAAGAAAATTTACACATCAAGAAATATATAAAATAACATGAACGGAAAGCAAAAAAGGTACACCATTTGAATTTCAGACAAAAAAAAAAGCAGCTGCAGATGTCAGCATTCATTTTATAAAGAAGTTGCTAGAGATCTAGAAACCTCTTCAATTTGGTAGACTACATCTATCACAAGAGAGATGATGCAGGGAAAGGAGGAAGGAAAGGAACAAAGAAAGGAAAGAGAAGAGGGGTCAGCATCTCATTTAGAGGCAACAGGGTGCCTTCCTTTCCCCCAACTTATACAGAGATATTCAAGAAAAATTTGACATAAAATTCATTTTTTCAGATTTGCTAAAAAAAACTAAGTGCAATATAATAAAGTACACATAAAGTATATCCACCAATGGTCAATATATATATATGAAAACAACACCACAATAAAAATTACTGAGCAAATCCATCACTATCAAATGTTCATATCCCTAAGTTTCCTTCTCTGTGTTTTATCTTCTCCAGGAACTATTAATATGATGTACTAGGTTGCACTTTCTGGAATTTTGTAGATATTGAATCCTACACAATCTACAATTGGGCAGGGGTTCTCGGGCATACTTAAATCAGCATCAGGATTTTGAGATTTACCTATGACTTTTCCCCCTTTACCAATAATCCACTCCTCACAATTACTGAGTCTCTATTTGGCCTGTGGAATTTGATATTGTTTTTATTCATTACATTTAGATAGACATTTGGGTTGTTCGCTACTTGAGGTTATTACAACAAAAGTAACTACGATCTAACTGTCACATACATAATTAGAACTTGGATACTATAGGCACATATGTTAAGGACTGGTCCCCAGCGTGATGTTATTGGAGGAAGAAGCTCAGGGAAGCCATGAGATCATTGGAGGTGGGATAGCAAGATTCTAACCTTGTTTTCTCTCTCTTCTTTCTTTTTCCCTCATAGCCATGGAATGGGCAGTTTGCCCCACCATGTGATCCAGACATTACCATCTGGAGCCTCCCCAGAGGCTGAAAAAAAATAGAATCTGGCAGGTCATATGCCAAAAGCTCTAAAACCAGAAGCCAAAAGAATTTATTTTCTCTTTATCTGTTCTTTATATCAGAAATTTTGTTATAATTATAGAAAGCAGACTAAAAACCTACCAATATCTGAGATGGAAATATAAACATCCAGAGAGATAAATACAGAAGTGGGTACAGATACTTAGATTTATGGATATCGATATATCTATATACCACCTGATCTCTCTCCAGATATTACAGTGATCCCACTCCTATCACGGGAGTCTCGTTCCAGAGATGCTGGCGAAAGGTGAAAACCTGCCAAGTAACAGCGTTGTATAGTCATCCCTTGCTATATCTATATTGTGGTTTCTGTATTGCTATGTTACTTCACAAATTTTCACCTTTTGCAGGGGTCTCCGGACTGTACCTCCTGTGATAAGCAAGGGCTTACTATTTACATATTTAAACCAACAAAAACCATGACACAATGAAGCCACAATAACTGAACTGCCATCTAGCTAGGCACAACTGTATATATTTACATAATACTTCTCCAAAGTAGACAAACTAATTCTAAAACTTATATGAATCTGAGATCAAATATAAGATAAATTCTGAGATATACATATGCATGTGTGCCAGCATAAAGATGCTATTTTATAATGCAAAATGTATTTATCCCTGTGAGTTATCAAAGAATGCCTTGCCATAAGGTGGCATCAGAAGCCATTTGCTTATAGAAAGAATGGCAAGTGCCAGCATTTCCTTACAAAATGATGAACCTGTGTGGAGGAGCAGCTGAGCTTGCCCAGGAGATTATCATATGCACTGTGCTCTCAGATACTGAGCTAAGTAACTCTGCCCAACATGGACTGATTAGAGAAAGGAGAGTGCTTACCAATATCAGGTCCCCCAGTGCTGGGAAAGTAGGTGGGCAATGCCATCAGACACCCGTGGGGAAGGAGTACATTCCAAAGGTGACCAGCTCTGAAGCCGTTGAACTGAGGAAGAAACCTGTGAGGAATTTATTCCTCTGTGGAATCAAGCCATTATACTTTGCTGTTGGGATGGTTGGTGTTATTTGTGCTGATGCTTAAACACTAGGCTTCAACTCAACGCCAGAAAATGAACCTGAGCATTCATTTTGTTCAGTGTTGGTACTCTACTATTTGAGTTATGGTTTCCCTTTTGTCTTTTTGATGGTTTGAGAAGAGTCTCGGAGTTTTCTGCCAAAGTTGGCTTTGAACCGGCATCCTCAGAACTCAGCCTCTTGAAGAGCTATGAATGTCGACATGAGCCATTAGCCCCTGGCTCATTTTACTCTTATACACAAGAGAGGCAAAAGTCTGAACATGTTCCAGTCATATCACACTTCTGTGAAAATTGATGCTTCTCTTTCCTTCATCCTAGACAATGTGGTATCTAGGTCTGCTAATATTGGTTCTGTCTTTGGCATGGAAAATAGAATATAAATGAATTGTAATTATCATAAGCAGTAGAACTGGGAAATGGTTATACAAAGTCTGATTAAAGTTCATAGAATTTTTCTTGCTAAGATTTGAAGCTAAAGAGGGACTAAATGGTATTTATAAAATCCCAAGGCACTTGGCCCCTCACTCTATGGGGCCTGGTATCACAGCACTTCCCATCAACATTATACAGAAAATAATGCCCTACCTTATCTACATGGCCTAAACAAATGGAGCCTTACCACAAAGATGATACAGAAAGTGTCACCAGTAGTGACTTTATGAGAGATATCCAGTTTTTCCTTGTTGATTCTCATTGGTTAACAAAAGGAAGGTACTACAGGGAGGGGTAAGGGGGAGGAACTAAGAAACTGATCATGTGAATGTCTAGGAACAGAGCTAGGCATGACATTGACCCATGAAACAGCCAAAACCAACTGCTTCTCTTAGAAATGGACAAAGAGTGACTCATCTTAATTCAGCTCGGATTCCCTCCATCCTGAGAGCTCCTTTCACTTTTCCTTTCCTTTGCCCAACAAATCCCCATAGGCCCATCAAGACCAGATGTGAAAAAAGGTGAGACACAGATGCAAGCATAAATTCTTCCCTGTGCGACAGTGAATGCTCAGCCATGCGTGCCCACACCCATGTCAAGTGCACTGTTCACTCAGAGCTATCAGGTGCCTACGATACTGACATTTCTCAGGTTTCCATAGTTGAGGCTGGGATAAAAGGTACGTGTGTGTGTGTGTGTGTGTGTGTGTGTGTGTGTGTGTGTGTGTTAGCATCTTTGCTCAGGTGCTACTTTGTGACTCATGAAACAAAGTAGGTCTATAGGTCTCTGATTTCTACTGGTGACCTCCAGAGGGCCATTCTGTCCTATGACCAAACCTCTTGAAATACAGAGTCATCCTAATGTCACTCTCTGCCCTAGTTCTTTGTCCCCTGTCTGTTGTCCTATTCCTTTGTCCTTGTCTGGTGTTGAGTTAGAAGCTGCATTTTGAGAGTGAGTCAACCAATGCAAAGACATGAGAACAACCTCAAGACTTCCTGTTCCTCTTCAACAATTTTTTCATCACTGGTTACAGAGCAAATTCAATAGTTGTCCTTCTTTCCAGACTCTGCAGGACAAGTGAAAAAGTAAATTGTTTTCAGGAGTTAGTAGCAGTAAGTTTGTAATTTTAGCCCTAAAATTAAGACAGCTAGAAACTTAGATGGTTTGATAAGATCAACATATCCTTTCCTCACCTCTCTGATCAGTGCAAATGACAGCCCCAGCCAGTCAACAATAGAACAATTAAAAACAAAGATTTGATGATGATAATGATACGCATGTCACCAATGATATCATTCATAGAGCAATTACCATGTACTCTTTGAAACATTTTATAACCCATTTATCTATTCCTCAACCCTAGAAAATAGCTATCATTATTATTATTACTACTACAAAACTCATTTTATAGATGAATGGAGAATAGGGCACAAAGATGGTAAGGAACTTGCCTAAGATCTCACAGCTACATAGCACACCAGTAATCTTAGACACTTGGGAGCCTGAGATCACACATTGATTTTCCAGGCCAGTTCTGGCAGAAGAGCCCATGAGACAACATTTCAAAAGAAAGAAGCTATGGTGGTGTACGTTGTCATCCCAGCTACAATGGGAGGCCTCAAGTAGATGGAATGTAGTCTAAGCCATACATGAACAGGAAGGAAGAATCTATTTAAAAAGTAACAAGTGCCAAGAAAAAGGAATTTTGGCTCAACAGTAGAGTAAATGAGGCTCTGAGTTAGAACCTGATACTACTACCACCAGAAAATAAATGAATGAATAAATAAATAAATAAATCCATACCCTTGTGAATGGTAAAGCTAGATATCTAGCACTGACAGATGGCTCCAGGAAGCCTTTGTTCCTTTTATATATATATATATATAGATAGATAGATAGATAGATAGATAGATAGATAGATAGATATTCAAGTGGAATGTACCTATTCATCAAAGATATATTGAGCTCTTTCTGTGTTTAGGTTCTCAGCTATGCTAGTAAACTATTGCTCCTAAAACCTCTAGTCTCATATGAAACACAGAAATTATAGCAATGTTTAGTATAGAAACAGTGCAAGTATTTACCATTCAAATGAAATGTTTGAGTTATGATTGGAGTTAGTGGTAGAATGAAGAAGCTGGAGGAACTATAGTAGAAAAGAAAGATCCCTTCTAAGTGGTCAAGGAGGGGTACCCTGCAAAAAAGGGAGTTATGCTGAAAGTTGAAGGATAAGAAGGAGGATGATAGGAAGCCCTATCAAAGGAACAGCCTGTGCATATGAATGTCTTGAAACCAACAGGACAAGAGGAATCAAATGAGAAGATGCGAAGGGAGAGATGAGCAGAGATGGATCTTTATGAGTCAAATCTTTGTTATTCATCATTTGCCCTTGGAACCCATTCCCCACATTACCAACCTCCTTGGAGCTGTGGGGCCACTGATCTGGATACTAAACACCAACAGACCCCTTGCCCTCTGCTGGCAGATGCGCACTGCCCATTGAAAGGGTGTGAAAGCAGCCTAGAAGACAGTAGAGGAAGGAAGAGCAAGAGAGCTGCTCCCACGCATTCACCTTGGGGGCATGTCTGCATCCTTGTCATAGGGTCACAGACAGCATCCGGGGACACCATACTTCAACTCCTGCACTGTCTTCAACAGTTTTGCCTCACTCTTGACCCCTCTCTAAGGATGTAATTGCCATTGATCTTTCATCTGTCTTAGGCTTCTGCTGTGAAACCCAGTGTGTCCTACCCTTGTGCTTGTCTCCGGGTAGGCTGTAGCTTGGAACAACTATTTTAACATGTTATGTCTATCTGCAAGTGTGATGATGCATATTTTCAAGCAAGATTTATTTCTGTTATTCTACACCTTGAGCCAATGGACCCATAACAATAACATGTGGAGGAGATGGTCTGTCAGCATGCTGACTCCAAGACTCAAGGGGCTGTTTTCACATCCTGTCACTCAGCCAAGAAGATATGAACTGCATTCTTTGGCATCTTCCAGCCCACTTTTCACTGGACAAGTTTATATACCATTCATATACTAGGAACTTGAAAAAAAACATTCAAAACCCAGGAAAGTTCCCTAGGATTATTTTGGGTAATAGTGATTTTTTTCCAATGGGTCTTAAAACAATGGAAAAGCTAAACAGACCCACTGGTTACCCCAAAAGAGAAAGACAGGTGAGAGTTGAGAGTGAAGATGATAATTTAGCTAAATCTTGTTCAACTGAAGAAGTCAGCGTGTTCTATTATGTTATTTATTTTGTTTCCAAGTTAAGACAACGTAACATGAACATGAGCAATGTCCTCCCTGATAGCAACTGAAGGAGATAGTCACCCATAAACAAGAGTAAGGTCAATGCCCTGGTCAATGACAATGCCACACTGTACCCTGGCCATCTGTGGCCACATGGAACATCTTCATTAGTATAGGGCATTGTTGAAACCCTGGAAACCCCATGATCACCAAGGACATCACAAGAAGAGCAGGGCTGTTCTGACCTGGGTGGGGGAGGGGGACACAGACTTGTTTTGCTTAGACAATCTCACTGAGGAGTTTCTCAATCTGAAAATGCATCATGGGGGAAAACATAGCTGTTGTCATTCCAGAGGCAAGGGAAATAGACAAATTTGACTGGACTCAAGTCTGAATCTGTTATTTGATGGAAAACCAGAACATGATCAGCTAGGTGCCAGACTCCAACAAAGCAAGACATCTCCAAAACCTATATTGTTGTGAGGAGAGCTTAGTGGAAGAGTTTTAAATACCTTTCTTCTGGTTTCTGACTTCTTCCAGGCTGACCAGGAGCACTGGAGCAGGTCATCCAGCTCATATCCTGCCTCTGCCCTTTCCTGACTGTGTGTTCACTCAACTTACTGAATGACTCATTGCCTCGATTTCCTCATCTCTGAAGTGAACTTTAGCAGCAAAAGTTGAACATCACAGGTCATTGTGAGGAGGGATGAGGCTTTGCGTACGACAACACTCAGAAGCACACCTGGCTCTGGGACTATCTCTCTCACGAGTTGGGCAGCATGTGTCAGCCTTGGCAGTACCCTTCCTGACCTGACACCAGCGTCTTCCCCAGATATCAACCCTAGCCCACCTCTCCAGCTCTGAGTTTTCATTGTCCTTTGACCCCATAGCTAATGATATTTTCACTGATCTGTGCAGCAGCTATGAGCTCATAACAAGGTTCCTGTCATACCTAATCCATCATGTCCATCTCTATTTCCTCACTACAAGACTGGAAAATCTGGGAAAATCAAAACAACAAACATACAATGTATTAGGACTGTTTCCGAGGCCGACTTCCCCCTTTTGCTGGCTTTCTTACAATCTGGAGATTTTGAGTTAGGCCCCTCCCCTGGTTCCAAGACCTCACCCTAGGTTGCCATGCTTCCTCTCCCTGAAAAGGATTGTTCCTTACTATTTGGGTGGTCAACTGTCTCCGTTACTGAGTGGATCTCTCTATGTTCTTGGTGCCCACAGCTGCTTTAGGCCACAGAATGCTCAACAAGGAATCACATTTTTTGACATTTATGTAGTTGTATCAACCAGGATTTTGGGTGGGGTCAGTTCAGAGAGGAAGGTCAGGCAAGTGTGGGCTCAGATCCTGTGTTACTTAAAATTTCACGAATAACAGAAGGAGTGAAAATGACCAAGATACATTGTATACATAAATCAATACCTTGAGTTGAAAAACATGGCCTATAACTATGTAAAGACAATACAAAATAAATTTAAATGAAATTTAAGGTTTTCATTGTGCATTACTTTACTTTCCTTACTAATTTATTTTATTCTTACAACAAAATAATATCACTCTACATTGCTGGGTTTTGGTTTATCCCCTCTAATTGTTGTGCCCCAAATAGGTATCACATTTGCCTTACCTTGGTTTCCTGTGTGCTAGTTTTGTAAACACTGGCAGGTTACTCACATCTCTGCTTTGCAATTAATTCATCTGTAAAATGGGTATCACACAGCTTCTAGTGATGGATCACCTTCAAAACTAAATTAAAAACAAAAATCTCTAAAGGCCTTAGCTCAGCACTCAGAGCTTTGACTTCTCTCCAAAAATATTGAGTTAACACTATATGTAGAAATACAAGCAGAGTTGTCTATGTTTATCCTCACAGATCTATTCTGTGAACGTCTGTTTTGCAGTTCTCTCTCCTTCCTCCTACCTTCCTGAAGGAGCTTATTCCAAGAACCACTTAGCCACTGACCAAGCTACATAACAACAGAACTCAAAGCCCTAACAGGCCAAATTTCTAGACTTTTAAGCAAATGCTCTCCTATAGGTGATTCAATAGCAGAGCCTGTGACTATAAATCAAAGAAGATATGCCACGGCTTTAAATAATAATAAAAAATCTCTCTCTTGAAACACAGATTAAATATTAACATTAAAGTTACTTTGCCAAAAATCCACTGAAAAATTTAAAAAGTAATCTAATAGCAGCCAAGTGGTGGTTCTAAGAAACAATGAGAAAAGCTGGGCATTTTGTAGCAGGAATTTGAGGGAAAAGGGCTGAAGAAAAGGGTAGAAGCTGAAGCCTAGAACATCAGCCATCTAGAGGCTAATAAAGGTCACACCTACTCTTAGCTTTCTATACAACCATGCTCAAAAACTAGAGAGGTCATCGTGGAGAAACCTTTCAACTGACAGACAGAGGAGGTATTTCTTTTTAAACCAAGTCTGCACTAGAATGGTCTCAAGTAATAGTTGACAACTGTCAACTCTTTTTGCCCACCTGAAGCCTAGTTTTTAATCCATGTTTCTGATTCCCTTGCACCCAACTCATCAAGGATTATACTGAGATACCTTTCAGAGAGTGAGGCAAGTTCCAATCCTTTTAAAAAAAATTTAAATTTCGTTTTCTGCTTCATCTTCTCTTTTGTGCACTTGGACTCTTGGCTGGCCAGCCATAAATCATCTGCACCTCAAAAGTGACACTTAAATTCCCTGCTTCCATCCCAGAGTGTTTCTTTGGGTTTGCTATTTAGAAAACACACATTCTTTCTCCCCATAAAATAGAAATCTAAACATGTCTCTTGCAGAAAACCTCTACCTTTCAAAACCCCACCTCTGGGCAACCTCCTGCTCAGCTACAGCTATCTTATAATATAAAACAGATGTGCTCAAGAAATGTGCCATGCTCCCTGGCCCTTCCCCACTGGCAACCTCCAGCACTCAATGCCAGCTCCATGACTCCACAATGCAGATCCACAAACATTCACAGCTCGTGGCTCAAGGTACTTCCTCTCTCATTGATCCTGCTGAAAGTCTACCAGGCTGTATTATGCCCTGCTTTGTGAACTACTGGGTCAGATGATACTGCCAAAAGGTTTTAAAAACCCAGCCCCCTAGCTCTCAGTAGAAGTGTGATAGGTGGCTCAAGGGCAGAAGGATACTGGAATTCATTAAAACAGAAACCCTAATGCCTGTAATTTGTGACAGTCAGAGTTCATTTACTTAACAAATGTCTTATTTAAAACTAGTTTAGTGTGTGTGAGCATGTGTGTGTGTGTGTGTGTGTGTGTGTGTGGTTTTATTTTGTTGTTGGCTTTTTTTATTCTGTTCTCAAAGACCCATTAACATATCATGCACATGTCTTTCCAGGAGTAAGTTATCAATTTCATGGTCTGACCATTAAACTGGGAAAAATAATCCATTATAAACCCAATACAATTCATAAGTTCTCAGTTATAATACAATCCTTGATACCCACTCAAAACCCCAGGGATAGCTCAACACAACCACTTATGGTGATCTGGTGATGAAAGATATATTATTGAAATCCAGGAAACCTTGGGAAAAAATGTAGCACAAAACTATCTAAATTGAAATGAAATGCAGATCCCTTGACTGCCAGCAGAAGTTTCTTCCTTTATTTCCTTTCTCCCCAAACCCCAAACAATTCAGTATACATGTCTCAAGGCTTAGGGTGTACAATTAAAAGATTTATATGTTGCCTAAGAGCAAAACAATTGCCTGAGTTTCAGGATCTAGGGCAATTTCATGATGGATTAAAAGGGCCTACATTGAACATAGATTGACACGTAACCCAGCCCTCTCCCCTGATAGCTCTCCTAATGACCTTTCCCCAAGTGGACTGACTCTCTCCCTGACTAGATTTACTAAAACGTCCACTATGGATACTGATTGGCCCAAGCTACTTTGATCTGAATGGTGGTTTTCATTAGGTAATACTCTTTAAGGCATTGTTGGAAAAAAGCAGGCCCCACAGGAAAGAGAGATATCTGAAGACAAAAGACACTCTGACACAGTTACAGTGGGATTTCACACATGCAGCTCAACTCCCAAGTTGCTTTTGGCAAGGCAGACTTAATGGTGACCTGGCCATCCTCTTGTACCCTCATCTTTTGCTTTTCCTTTTATAAAAAAAAATTAAAATCTGAGACAAGGATTTGAACTCAGTATCTGAGGCTTGCTTTTGCTCATTGGCTGGCACTCTACAACCTGAACCACACCTCCAAACCCACTCTTGTACCTCAAAGGAAGGGCTCCAGATTTTCCTGACTATTCCAAAACTGTACTCTGTAAAAAGGACACAGGCTGTGGTTTGTGGTTACCAAAGAAGATAATGCTATTTGCTAGGAAGATCAAATGGGCAACCAAGTTGGTGGTTTCACTCTTCATGTTTTCCCATTGCTCACCTGCTCAAATTAGAATCTCAAAAATATTAGCTTTTGCTCCTGGTCATTCCCTTCCTCCATTACCAATTGCTCCCTCAATTTCAGTAATGAAACCTTGGTGTGAATAGATTCCTTGTGAAAGGAGATGTTATTAACAGAGAAATGTACCCTGACCAGTTCAGTGTCTGCAGAGAGCTAAGTCCGATGTGATTCAGTGGCCATGTTTTCTGAACAGTCTGTCAATGACAGTTGGAAACATATGTTTTTTATAAATTTCTCATTCCCAAACAAAGACTGACAGTAAAGCCTAGGGCTTTGATATTTATATAAATTGTTAAGTGGTTCACTGGGGAAAGTACATTTCAATTAGAGTGCCACTGCTCATCCTGCAGGCTCCAAGAAAGGCATTCTGATTAAGCTGGTTGTTGAGCAATACATCAAAAGTTGGGGCTTACTGAAGAGCTGTTCTGTTCAAGGCCTGTTGTGACACCTGATGCCTGGCTGAATTTCCTAAGCTTTTATTTAAAATCAAATGAGACACCCAAAATCCCACTTCAAACTACATCACTTCGAACAAAATCACTCTATTTTAGTTCAATAAACACTAGCCAATTCACTGCTATGCAGAAGGCAGGAGGCTAAGAGGTGAAGATCCGCAGAGGAAAGTCTATAAAAAAAAAGACTGGCTTCTTTGAGATCATTATCTGGGCTGGTTGTTCATGGGAATTGGCTACCAAAAATTTTTTTAAAGTGATTTCTTGTTATGAGGTCTTTGGGTGGAGAAGATATAAAGTGTGTCTCTACTTGTGGCTTCCCAAAGCTACTATTCTACTTGCTTCAAAAAAATAAGAGATTTTTTTCCTCCCCTCAGGGCTTCTTCCCATTCATCTTTTTAGGATGAAATTATGTTCATAAGCTGTAGATAAACCAACAACTCATCACTCAAAAGTCTTGCTGTGATCTGTGTCTTCCTGGCTCTTTTATGTACTCTGCTGCCGCCCTTAGGACAACATTATAAGTTAGGAGGTTTCCTGTTAGGCTGATTTTGATGTGTCACTGTTTGCATCTCATTAGCTCAGGCAGCCATCCTTAAGATTGACGGTACAATTTTGTGCGATTCAATCCAGGCGAACATTCCAATCTCTCCCAGCCTGAAGAGTCCAGCGAAGACAAGGATACCAAATTTGTTCCTCTTATCTACCCAATTTAGGAGCTATTTGTCACCGTCAATTAATCAAGTGTGAAATAATTACCCATGCCTTGAGTTAGGGAGCAGTCTGGTTGACAGCCTAAAGAGAACAATCAGTTCATGCAGGAAAGAGATGGGAGACGAGGAGGTGGCTTGCTTACAGAACAAGGCAGGCCAACACCCTAAATTTCTCTGACTCACGGATGAAATTCTGCCATGTGTGATTCATACTTTGTGTTAAGTACTGCTTTGTTCTGGAGTTGTTTTAAAATACCCAAAGTCCAAAGGAGGGTAATAAAATCAATTTACAGTTCATGTCAGTTATATTTCTTGAGCCTGTTCCTCTGAATCAAGTGTGACATTTCCAAATGCACAGGGATTTTGGCCATTGTCTTCTATGAGTCCCCCATCCACACAAGTTTCCTCTTAGATCGCCTTTCATCAAACCCAAGGATCACCATTTTCTTCCTGTTTCAAAGCCTCCTGAGATTGACAGACATTTCCAAGCATTTTCTTTTTTCCTAGAACTCTCATCTGGTTGCTCACTAATCCCTCTATTTTTATTGCTCTTTCAAATGTGGTTGGAATCCGGCTTCAATCCCTGTGATTTTTCCCCCTTACTGTATCCAGTGGTTTTCAAAACAGAGTCATTTGTTCCCCAGGGACATTTTGAACCATTAGAGACATTTTTTTTTCATTGTCACATGCCACTAGCATGTAATGGAACCAGGGATCCTGCCAAGTAGCCTATACTAAACAGAACAGCCCAACTGCAAAGTCAGAGAGGAAACAGACCACTGCCATTCCTTAAATGACACTGTTCATACGCACTCGCTTCTCCATTGATATTGTCCAAAACATCACTTTAAACCAAAAAAGAGAAGCTCAGAGCCACACATGGTGGGCTATAGGCATCTCTTCCTGTGGATGCTACAAGTATCCAGATGTGAGCTTATCTTCTCTCACAAAATACCTCTCAGTTGAAGATACTGTCTAGTCTCCCAGGCTTGAACTTGGAAATTAAACGCAGCTTTTCCCTGTCCCATGTCAAGTCCTGCTATTTCCATCTCCTAAGGATTTACCCCATTGCCACTGCATTTGTTCACCCTTCTTCATTAATTAATTAGTTCACCTGTGCACACCATAAATTTGGAATTGTATATAGACTTATACCCTGCAATCTGTTCTTTATACAGAAAGTTTTCTTATACTCTTCACTTCACCCATATCATGGTTTTTTTTCATTTTCTTGTTTTTTTTTTAATTTTGTTTTGTTTTTTCCTCCCAATCCTGGGGCTTGACCTAAAGGCCTGGGCAATGTTCCTGAACCTCTTTGTGCTCAAAGCTAGCATTCTACCACTTGAGCCACTGCACTACTTTCTGCTTTTTCTGAGTTTATTAGAAATAAGAGTCTGCCCAGGCTGGCTGACAATCGAGATCCTCAGTAGCTAAGATTATAGGCTCCACCCCAATCATCTTCATACACAGTATTAACAATGCCTGTCACTTATTGATAACTGTTTTATTTGCTTTATATGAATTTTTTGTATTAACAATGTGTGTCACTTATTGATAACTATGCTATTTGCTTTATATAAATTTTATATTGGTATTGTTGATAAGATGACACTGTTAACACTCATTCAGAAGATAGACTGAAACTAAAAGAAATCTATTAATATGACTGTGGTCACATAGATATACATGACAGATATAAGTTTAAGATTGTCTGATTTTAAAAAGCCTATGCTACTCTCCTGTTTTTCTTCACACTGGACATAATCTTTTATGGAAAGCAGTGGATAAACATGTAACACATAACGGACACTAGCATAGCCTAGTTTATTCTTGAGTGGGTGTACATAATCCTTGTTCATTTTTCTGTTCAGATCATAGTCCTCGTTTGTTGAATGTACTTTTTGTTTTTTAATTTTAATTCAATTAAAAATGTTTCTAAAAGCAAACTCAATACATAGTAAATATTCAACACACACACGCATATCACATTAAGTACATGATCTACTTAACTCCATGGGTTTATTTGGTAGACAAGTAGGAATCCAGAGTAGATTAGTCCAATGCAAATCCCTTATGAGTGAGAAACGAGGATGTCAACAGAAAAAAGTGTAGATCTATCCTAATAAGGATGATATCAATGTATCCTAATGGACTGGCTCCCAAACTTCCCCATTTTTCAGGTTCTCTGACAACCACTCTCAGCTCTTCACAGACAACACTAGTTCTCAAATTTTTGATCTGTCAAATAAAAATCATGATGGTTGGCTCTGCTGTAGGTCTTCAGTTAGTTTCCTCCTATTATTTCTGGCCAATTCCAATCAGACTTCCTCAACCATCACTACTGCACAAGGCCCCGTTTTCAACCCAACCATCAACATGTGACGTGACTGAGCAGTAGCATCCAATTCAAACATTTGCATGCCAAACCCACCAGGCAACAGTGGCAGCTTTGAGGAGGTGCCACCTTCATCACCCCACTGTGTTAGCAGCTTTCCATCTTTCTCAGATGGTTCATCAACTTAAAGGGAGAAGGATTTCTTGTGGCTCCTGATTTAAGAGGTTTCAGTCTATGGTCACTTGACCCTCTCATTTTAAGGGCTATGATAAGGGAGAACATAGCTATTCATTGAGATTGTGTCATAAATCCAGTCTTGTGTTTGGGAAATGAGAGAGGTAGAAGACTTCTCCTATTGAGACTCTGTCTGTGGCTGGAGAAACAAAAAATGGTCTCCAAAATGTAACCATGGAATCCTCTGAGGGCAGAGAATAAACTGCTTGAGAGTGGGCCCTAGTTTGATCTTCTTAGAACATTGACACATACAAAGCACCTTCTTCTGGGCTGCAATTTGTACAGCATTACTGTATATAAGTGATGATTATTATATTTGGTCTTTATTGATGCCAGAAGAAGTCTAGAGGGGAACATGTCAAATTTTAACTACAGTTTCTCTTTCAATGGGGCAATAAAAATGTTTTTCTTCTCTTTTTTCTATCTTTATGCACTTTCCAAACACATTTAACATACAAAGAACAGTGGACAATACATATTATTATATTTTAAAGAAAAGGGTATGCTGTGAAATTAAGTTTCTCGTGCACTGATCTGCACCATATCTCTTTACTTCTAACTGCACAAAGCTAATTTCAGACAGGTTTCTAATCAGATATTAGATGCTGTAGAAGCTGAAAGAGGCTTCAATTCTTGCCCGAGGCAGCACAGTAGGGAAGCAATGGAGATGAGAAGCAAAGCCAGGAAGGCTAGCCCTGAAACTTCCCTGCTCAGTCATTCCATTCTTCTATGGACTTTTCAATAAATTAGTGAGCATGCTTCCCTCCCACCCATTTCTAAAACATGTCCCAAATCTCACCTGAAATTCTTTCAAAATGAAAACAGAAATCTTAGTACTCAAGAAGCTGAGGTCTGAGAACTGCATCTAAGTCCATGAGATTCATAACTCCAATTAACTACTAAAATGCTAAAAAGAGAGAGCTATTTCTCCAGTGGTAGAGTGTCAGGCTTGAGCACAAAAGCTGAGGGACAGTACCCAGGCCATATGTTCAAGTCCTAGTATTGGCGCGCGCGCACGCACACACACACACACACAGTCCCACTGAAGGAACTGTTTCATCTTTTCATAGATACAGCTTCATGATGTCCTCTGTCTCTGTCACCACGGTTTTATTTAGGAGTAAGGGACTACAGCCTGAGATCACACATGCTCCTGGAATGTAAAATGGTGATCAAGGATGACCATGAACTGAGAAAGCCGGCAGGATCTGCCGAAGCAAAGAGAAGTTCCCCAGGAATCCAGACACTAAAAGCCAGATTTACAGAAAATTATGAATGCTAACCAGTGTTCTGACCTAAGCATGGGCTTCTGCAGAATGCATACTCCAATGTCTTTAAATGCTTCATGCTCGAAACGCACATTTCCCTTATTTTACTAATATTTCTCAAATACATGGATGAAGGGCTTCAACACTTCCCTTGTTCCCTATAACAGATACAGAAATAAAGGGAAATAGAAATAATTTGATGTGTGAAATTTTCTCACCATACTTTCTCCCCCAACTCCTTTCCAGACACAGCAGAATAGTCTCTGTCACTGTCTCTTTCTTTTCTCTGTGTCTGTCATTGTCTCTGTCTGTCTACTGCTGTCTCTCTATCTCTGTCTCTTTTCTCTGTCTCTGTCTCTTCATTCCCACCCCTACCTCTTGAGTCTATCCACCAAGGTGGGGACTGTATGAGATTTTAGGACAGATATTAACTTCTGACCAAGCTCTATGTTCTTGGCAGCTAGGCTGCCTCTGAGGTAACTAGTTGATATGAATTTGTTCATTGGATTAAGCTAATGCTTGTGTAATTTGGAAGAGACTTATTTCCTACTTGTAAGCACCTCCTTTTTTCCTTGTTGAATGATATGGTCATGCTTGGTGCTGAGATCTCCATGTGGGCTCTTCTCACTTCCCACCTGACTGTTGGCCACTCATTCCACACTAGGTAAATGCAAATCGTCTTCCCTCTAGACAGCTCCACTCAGGACAGAAGGCTAGGTAGGGTGAAGCAAGGGAAAGATTTTTTGGTTTAATTGATTAAAGGTGGCTTCTGAGAGGGTCCACTACCTTGATGTTAACTCATCTCTTATGTACTAGAGAATCAACTCTCTGAAGAAAGTTAAGTACAGAGATGGGAGGAAGGGAGGTGAGATTCCCCAGGAGGCAATGAATCCTGTGCCAGGGGAAACAAGAAACTACAGATGTAAACGTACCTGTAACAGTCCCCGTAGCATAAATCTTAAATTGCTGAGGTGAGCAATAAAATTCTGAAGCTAAAAGGGACAGCAAGCCATCCAGGCTTTAGCTTTTGATCTCTAAGATTCTCTTTTTCCTCTGACAAAGCCCTCAGATTGCCCCTGTCCTTCCACACTGATCTCAGGGGACAGGTGACACTGTGAACTGCCACAATACACAGGACACTCTGAGTGGAATGAGAGTACATCTATCAGTACCTGTGCAATGCTGAAATGTGCTCAGTAAAAAGTAGGAATCACTTCCAAATAGAAAGCAGTTCACAGATTCAGATCATGAATCACACTATGAAACATCTTTGCCTACTTCCAGCACACCATCAACTGAAGGTCTGCCTTCCCTTCCAGCCTGTCCTCTGCAGTGAGTGGCTGACTGATTATTTGGGATTTTCCTTTCAGAATCCATCATCACCAAGAGTTCTATTCTGTTCATGACTGAGATTGAATAGAAGCGGGTGGGTCTGTGGTACCGACATTGCCCTCTTCTGTGGCCTCATCCAGGGCCAGGCTGAGCCCTCAACTTCCCTGGAGGAACACTTCATAGAGGAAAATGTGTTCTTAGGATACCCGCCAGGTCCTAATGTAGAACAGATCCCAGTGTTATAACACATACACAAAGAGCAAGGGTCATAATTTGGGGGAGTGTATTGTTTGCATTTTTCATAGGGAACTAGAGATATTAGAATTTCCTGACTGCCAATTTAGACTTTTTTCTTACCTAGATATTAAGTTTCGTTCCTCTGTTCACTATATGCATTATTGTATGTGTACTCCAGCAACTCTTTTCCTCACTCAGAGTAAGATACGGGGGATTAGAGGGGGCCATTTAGACATTTCTTTGTAGTACCACCTCTCCGGGAAAGAAACTGCAAAGGCAGCTAGCAGTTATTCTAACAGCAAATATTTGTTTCTTTCTCTTCAAAAGATTATAGTAATCTAAAGTTAAACAATGTACAAACAACTCCCTAAGAATCCATGAGAGAAAATGAGGTAGGAGAATGTTAGAGATGGGCAATTAGAGGCAGAAGAATGAACTATAATCAGTATCCTAACTCTACAAAGGAATCCCAATAAATTACTTGCAGCAAACTTTTGAGCATAATTTGTAAAAGGACAATTGCATTGGAATGCTACTGGTAAAGTGAAGAAAGAAAATATCAGGCAGCCTGAAATTTAATAGCCAGTGATAGAGTCCTAGGCTTGATTTGCCATCCTTTTGCATGAACATGCCACACTTATCTATTTGTGCTGTTACCTTAATCGCAACAGTTTTATACCTGAAGCCTTGGCTTCTGGTATTTCATGGACTATATCTTTGTTTTCTTGAAGTTAATCTTATTATTGGCCTTTTGATTCCCAAACACATTTTATCATCAACTTGTCAACTTTTATCTAAAAGAGCCATGTCACTTTTATATGGATTACTTTGGATTTGTTGGCCAGCTTAAAATGAATTTTTGCAATACTGTATGTTTCAATCTATGAGGCATGACATCATCCTCCAGTTATTTGAGCCTTCCCTAATTTTGCTGTGTTTTGATGCGTTCTACCTAGATGTTATATATGATTAACCTGAGTCATTTTTGGATTTTTATCAGGTTTCTATACTCGAATATATGGTGTGCTTTAAAAATTTTGTTTGTTAGATGAAGTTAGCTATGTGTCAAAATGCAATAGTTTGTTTTAATATAAATTCATTGTTATTGTGAAGGTGTTGTACAGATGGATTACCATTTCATAAGTCAGATAATGAATACATTTCTTTTTTGGACATTGTCGCTCTTCCTTCCCTTTCCCCCTATTTCCTCTTCCTGTTCCTGATTACAAGTTGAATAGTTCATTTTCCACAATATATACTGAATTCTATGACTGCATTTGTTCAGCCTTCTTCCTTTCCCTTCTGCATCACCTTCTTCACCCCACTAAAAAGACAAAAAGAAAAACAAAACAACAACAGCAAGCCACATTTCCATTTTCTGGAATTAATTTTGATAAATTGCATTTTAAATGTTCAGAGTTCTACCTTTGGGTTCCTCCCCTAAGGGTATTCTCGTTTAGCCTGATCATTTGTGTGTGAATGCTTAGAGTCCTATGTAAGTTAACATGCCCCATTATATTTTAGATACAGTTTCCATACTTGAGAGAAAACAGGTGCCATTTGTCTCTCTGAGCGTGGTTTACCTCACTTAACCTGATTTGTTCTAGGTCCATCCATTTCCCTACATATATCATAATATTATTCTTTCTAATGGATAAGTAAAATTCCATTGTATGTGTACCATAGTTTTTGATCCACTCATCCATTTTAGGGCATCTGGACTGTTTCCATAACTTGGCTAATGTGAATAATACAACTATGATCATGGATGTAAAATGTAATTAATGCTAAAATAAGACTTCATGGGTAATGACCTTAGTAGTAACCTTGGTCTTGTTGTACATCTGCAGTTTCCTCAGGATTTTTATTTATAAAATCATATTGTCTATAATAATAATGATTTTATGCATCTGCTTTTCTTCTGGGAAAGGTTGAATAAAAGCTACACAAAGATATTAAACCCTCGTCACTGAACCTTCCATGGAAAAATTTTCTTTTTAGATAAAATTAAAATGTAAGGGAAAACATTGTCCAGGATTATCTGGGTGGCCTTAAGTGACCTCATAAGAGAGTAGCAGAGAGGGAACAGGCACACAGTGGGGAAGAGGCCCAAGATTGAGGCCAAGTCTGGAATGATGCAGCCATAAACTAAGAGAGGCCAGGGCAGGCGTCATAGACTGGCAGAGACAAACAATGGTTTCCCTTCCTGTCTACAGAGCAAGCATGGCTCCTCTAGACTTTAGAGTTCTAGTTTCTAGAACTGTAAACAGAAAAAAATTCTATTCTAAACTACCAAGTTTGTGGTTATTTACTTTGGATTTATTGACCAACTTAGAATTTTTGCAATGCTGTATATTTCAATCTATGAGACATGATAAATTCCTCCAGTATTTTTTGAGTCTGAAAGAGGAACTAATACACCATTCATGTATTACAAAGACATTAACCATTTTGTTTCTTGTTCTATTGTTTCAGTGAGGAAGGATAACGACAATAAAAGTCTGGAATCAAATACCATTGTCATGTGTCTTGGTGATAAAACTTTAAATATTGTAGAATTAATTATGCTATTTATAATATTATGCCATTTATATCATTATGCTATTTTATAGTAATTTTATAAGAAATCTATTAACTAGTTTAAGAAATTTCCTTCTCATCCCCACTTTGCCAAGAACTTGAGGAAACTGAAGTTAAATTGATCAAAAGATTTTTATGAGATGATGAAGTTATCCCCATTACTCCATTTATGTGATAACTACACTGAGCAATTGTTTAATGCTATGTTATTCCTGTAATAAATTCACTTTTCTTCACATCAACTTATTTTGCTCTACTTTTCTGAATTTGATTTGTAAATATTTGTTTGGAGCTTTTGTGTGCATACTTATAAAAGAGATTGATTATGATTTTGATTTCTCTTAATATCCTTGAGATAGGTGTTCCTTCCTGTTTCTAGTTTCTGAAATGCTTTCTGTAAAGCAGAATAACAGATTGAATTTAGTTAACAGAAATGTAATTATTTAGAATCATTTTCTTGTGTCATTTTTAAAAAAGTATAGTTTTTCAAGGATTATGTCCTTTTAATTTGCTTTTGTCAAATTTACTGGCACAAAGTTGCTCATAATATTTTCTTTTTATTATCTGTAGGATTTGTAATGATGACCTCTTCTGCATTCCTGTGTTGATAACTTTATCTCTATTCTATCTGTTCAGTAATGTTTAGGATTTTCAATTTTAATAATCTTTACAAGCAAATACCTGTATTGATTTTTTTCTACTGCAGATTTTTGTCTTTTATCATTTTTAGTTCTATTTTCTTTGCACTTTTCCTTAATTTATTAAGATGAATACTTATTTGTATTGTTCTTCCAGTAAATGGACATATAATTAGTACTTTCCTTCTAAACATACCTTTAGATGAATTCCAAAGTTTATATATATATCCATATGTATTATTTTATTATACTTCAGATTGACATTATTGACTGTTTTAACTATTTCTTTGATGCAGAAATAATTTCAAAGTATCCTTATTAACTTTAAAACATATTTTCTAGTGTTTTAAAACTGAATTTCAGGGCTAGGAATTTGCTCTAGAGGTAGAGTGCTTGCCTAGCATGCATGAAGACCTGGGTTCAATTCCTTGGTACCACATACATAGAAAAAAAGCCAGAAATGGTGCTGTGGCTCAAGTGGTAGAGCTCCAGCCTTGGGAAAGCCCAAGGACAGTGCTCAAGCCATGAGTTCAAGCCCCAGGACTGGCAAAAAAACAAAAACAAAAGAAAATAAAAAATCCCTGAATTTTAGTTTATATATATGTGAGGTTAGGAAAGGGACTGTATTATTTCAAACTTTGAAATGTTTTGATGGGCTAGAGGTGAAGTTCAAATGGTAGAGTGCTAGCCATGAGCAAGAGAGCTGTATATGATTCCCTAAGTTCAAAATTCCGTATTACCAAAAAATATGAAAAGAAGAAGAAATATTTGAGACTTATTTTATTGTTTAAAATGTGGCCAAGTGAACAAATGCTTATTTTGTACTTTAGACTTTGTGCTCTGTGAATTTGAAGTCCAGTGTCGAAGTATATGTCCAAAAAAGGTCAAGAGGTGGGAGAAAGATAAATAAAGACAAGGAAGAAGAGAGAAAACAGTCATAAAATCCAGTTCAAATTCGACAAAATTAAGAAAACTGAAAGAAGAGGTGAGCTTAGGAGGAATGGGGGAATGATGAAAGGGTGACACTGATCAACATGTATTGTATTCTTACACTGCTTTGTTCAAAGGCAACTCCTTTGCACAAACACTTAAAGATAATTACACAAAAAGGAAAAAAGGAAAGACTTGAATAATATGTTAACTGAACACTATTTGAATTCTAAACTGGCTATTCTCTTTTCTTATTTTAAAAGCCCCATTCCAATTTAACCTTCCTTACGTAAATTCCATTCCAAAGTTGGTCATTTTTGTGATTCCTTTATAAGTATAGGGTTATGCCCATCACAGAGAATTCTTCATCTATTCTATATAGTCTGAGCATGACCTATCTTCTCTGATCTTGGAAGCTAGGTCATCAGACTTCTTTAGCATGTGGATGGGAGAATTCTTAATCTCTAACAATTGCCCTTGACTTCTCACAGTTCCCTGCTGAAATTTCTCCTGTACTCTGCTGTGTTGATCATACAGCTCATCTTGTGTCCTTGCTTGGCTGATTGAACAACACCAGCCAGCTTTTGGCTGGTTAATTGAAGATGGAGTCTCATAGATATTTCACATGGTTTTGGACAATGTGCCTACATGTCTCAGCTCCTAGCTAAAATTACAGGTGTGAGCTAGCGGTGCCAGGCTCATCATAGCTGTTTTTAAGTCACTTTCTGATAATGGCAACATCTCTGTTATGTCTAGAATATCTCTTTCCCTTGATAATGAGAAAATGTCATCTCTTTTTTTCCTTTACATTTTTGCTTGCTTTTATATATGTTCATTAAATTTTTATTATATTCTAAACATCATGTGTAGGAAAACAATAAAAACAGAAATAAAGAACTTTCTTTTTTCCTGAAAATAAGCATAACTCTTCTCTTCAGGCTGTTAATGTGGATGCAGGGTAGGAGAGGAGTTAATCAGTCTAGATAGTAATTCATCTAGCTTTGTGCTTATAATTAAAAATTAGTTTCTCCCTTTATTGGACTCCTGCTAGCCAGAACTTTGAATGGGATCTGGTGTGTGAGAATGTACTGTCGGTGCCTCACCTTTCAATCGTGTCTGCACCCCTGGACAGCAGACTTCGTTCCTTCCCCACACCACTGCTGCTGGCTGCTCAGTGCTAAGGGAATGCTGAGAGCAGAAAACATGTGCTTCTACCAGTCTAACTTTAGGCTCCATGCGCTTGGATCCCAGGAGGCTACCCATAGTAGACAAATTATCCCATGTATCATGGAGGTTCTGGAAAAATAAATAATTCCCTGTACCATAATTTCCTGTATCGCTATAACCAAAACTATTTCTCCTTTTTTTAATCTATGTAAGATACAGGAACAAAGGTTTCTATTCTTCTTGTGGGGATCGTTGCCTTTTTTGTCTAGTCTTTCTTTCAGAAGTCACAGCATTTTTCTTGAGTGTGGAAAAAAAAATTTCCTCTTCTTTCCTCTCCTCCTCCTCCAGTGGCTTGACTTCATTTTATAAGCTGAAATTCCAGGAAATGCATGGGTTTCATGCGTATGTTTCCACCCCACCGCCATCAGTAGGTTCCTGTATGCCTAAAGTAGCAAGGGAAGTCTTGTTAATTTGGTTGGTATCACCCTGTGAATGTTTGTAAAAGATTCCTGAAGGTGAGTACAGGAACTAGCATCTAGGGGTTTTCTGTTATCTAAAATCATCACAGTAGCTCACACACAGCTTTTCAGAGTTCATTAAACACTTAGCTATTTTCTTCTTTTCTGTTTTAATGAAGAAAATCTCCTCTCATACTCTGACAAAGGTGGAATTGTTTCTACTCCTCTTCTTTAAAGAATATTTTATTGTTGGGTGCAGTGTCCTGTAATCTTAGCTACTTAGGAGGCTGAGATTTGAGGATCATGGTTCAAAGTCAGCCCAGGCACAAAAGGACCTGAGACTCCAATTGGCATCTAGAACACGGAAAGTGGGGCTTGGCTCAAGGGTAGGGCAGTAGCCTTGAGCTAAAGAGTTCAGGAACAGTGCCTAGGCCAAGCTTAAGCCCCATGACCCACAAAAAAATATTTTATTTTCTTTAAGTAGTTGTACAAATGAGTTGGCATTTACCAAAGTAGTTTATGAATACAGTGCATCTTGATCAATGTCACCCCCTTCAACATTCTCACTCACCCCTCCCCTTCCCTTGCTTATCTTAATATTAGGCTATATACTGAAATGTTTGCAATTGTCTTTATTGTGTTTTATTGTCAGGGTAATGTATAGAGGGGTTACAGTTATAGTCATCAGTAGTAGGTGCATTACTTCTCGAACCTTGATACCCCTGCTCATGTTTTTGTCCCCCTTTCCCTCCTCCACCCCTCCCAATCATCTTGTTTTTCTCCTTCCCTTTCCTATTTCAAATAAACAAATAAACGGATATACAATATTACAGGTAACAAAGTCAGATACACTAACCACATGAGATTAACCATTAGGGGAAAAAAACTAGAAAAGAAATAACTTCACATAGTACGTTAAGAACAACAATCACAAAGATAAACCGCTCGTTTCCATATCCTAGAGTTTCTTCCATTTAGTCTTATTCTGTACCACCATATTTACATAGCTTTTCAGCTATTGTGATCCTCTGCTAGGAGAGTCCTTGACGCGTACTAATTATTACAAATGAGGGAAACCATGAAGCCTACGTTCCTTTGGGTCTGGCTTACTTCACTTAATATAATTTTTTCCAGGCCTTTCCATTTTCTTGTGAATAGGGTGATGTCATTCTATCAGATGGCAGCATAGAATTCCATTGTGTATAAGTACCACATCTTTTTGATCCATCGAATTTAACAAAGCAGTGTGTGTTTTTAATACATTTTGGTCTGTCATCACTTCAATACCTTCACCATCCTTTGACCCACCCCTTCTCTCTTATTCCTCAATTCCATGGAATATGCCATGAATTCTTGCCTGCATTCTCCTCACTTCCCTCTTCATTCCTCCAACCCGTTCTCATTGGTCCCACCCTTCCCTCTTCCACATATCCATATCCATTTTCTGGTACTCACTTTGTTGGGCTTTGACTTAATCTTTTAAAGGAACTATATTATTTGCATACTCTATTGTACTTCAATTAATTCATTTGTAACCCCTTGCTTATCACCCAGTTTGTTTACTTGTAGACTTATAGGCACATTCTAACTACCACAAATGAGGGAAACCATGCAAGCAATGTTTCTCTGTATCTAACTTACTTTCTAAATACAGGGAAATATGGTATATGTACACAACAGAGTTATATTCATATATCAGAAAAATAATGTACTATTCATAAAGAAATGGAAAAATCATTTCTATTTCCTATCTCTCCAACCCATCTTATGAATTTAGTTCATTCAATTGCTTTGTGACCTCAAGTTCTTGCTTTGCCTTGTTTTCCCCTTTCCTTGTTTTCCTGTTTTCTTCTTTTTTTTACCCTTTTTGGTAGTTGTAAGGTTTGAACTCTGGGCTTTTCTTACTAGAAGGGTGATTCTCCTGCCTCTATTTTCAGATAGAATCTTATTTTCTGGCCAGGATATACCTCAGCTATGATCTGCCTGTTTTAGTCTTGCTGTCATAGCTGGAATGATAAGTTTGCATCACCACTAACAGCTTCTTTCCATGGACAGTATTGCAAACTTTTCTCATTTTTTTCATATATTTTTATTATAATTAATAGAAGGTTACATGATATTTGCCAGATAGAAGGTGCATTAATTCCCATACACTGATACCCTTTCACATGTCTTGGTCCCCATTTCCCTCCCCCCCACCCCCACCCCTCATCTTGTTTTCGCCCCTTCCCTATCCAATTTCAAATAACCAAATACAAATATATCCGATATATCAGGTAACAAAGTGAGATACAGTAACAATATGAGATAATCAAGGGAGAGCAAAAGAGATGAGAGATAACACAGTACGTTAAGAACAACAATCATTCATTATATGGCATATGTTTCTATATCCTAGAGATCCTTTCATTTAGCGTCATACTATATGGCCTTTTGTATCAAGGTTTTACTCTATTACAAATCTCTGCTAGGAGAGCCCAAGGTTTCTACTGATTGTGACAAATGAGGGAAACCATTGAGCCTAAGTTCCTTTGAGTTTGGCTTACTTCACTTAATATGATTTTTTCTAAGTCTTTCCATTTCCTTACAAATGGGAAATGTCATTCTTTCTGACAGCAGCATAGAATTCCATTGTGTACAAATACCACATCTTGTTGAGCCACTCATCAACTGAGGGACATCTAAGTTGGTTCCATATCTTTGCTATGGTAAATAGTGCTGCAATGAACATTGTTGTGCTGGTGGATTTAGTATGTCTTTGTTTCTGGATGATTGGGCAAATGCCAAGTAGTGGAATTGCTGGGTCATAGGGGAGCTCTCTGTTTAGTCTTTTGAGGAACTGCCATACTGCTTTCCATAGTGGTTGCACTCCCACCAACAGTGTAGTAGTGATCCCTCCTGGCCACATCCCCTCCAGCATCTGTTGTTATTAGTTTTCTTCGGCCTGGCCATTCTAGCTGGAGTGAGGTGGAATCTTAGAGTTGTTCTGATTTGCATTTCTTTTATGACCAGAGATGTTGAGCATTTCTTCATGTGTCTATAGGCCATTTTTGTTTCTTCTTCATAGAAGACTGTCTTGAAGTCTTTGGCCCATCTTTTAATGGGATGGTTGTTACTTTGGAGATTAGTTAAACTTTTCTACACTGGCTGGAACTGGATTTACAATCCTCTCAATCTCAGTCACCCACAAAGCCAGGATAATAGGCATATGTCACAGCACCCAGATAGTGATTGAGGAAGGGGTCCTCACATGTGTGCCAGGGCTACACTCAAACCATGACACTCCCCATCTCAGTCTGCCAGTTAGCTAGGATTATAGGCATGAACCATTTACACCCTTTTAAAAAAATTGCCAAATTTGAGAATTCCTTTTAATGGCAATTTCTTATATCCTAAACACACACACACACACACACACACACACACACACACACACACATACAATGCCAAATTCTTCTCTGGAAAAGACTAGCAAGAGCTATTCTTTTGAGGAACATATTTCTTACAGACAAAGACAAATATGTAGGTAATTAAATAAACAAAATGGAGGTATGTGATGATATACAAACTCCCATCCACGGAAAGAGTTTGTATATATACATATGCACACACACATAATGAAGATTTTACTATCCACAGAAAGGAGTAAGGATATTTTTCTAAGTCTGCTTGGATTCACTGCACTGGCTAAAGTATGTAAATAATTATACTATGATGTGCAAGCAATTGACTGTGTATACATATATATATGTGTGTGTGTGTGTATATATATACATATATATATATAATACTATGTTGAGGATTAAACTAAATTGATGTGTTTCTGGGACTAGAATCCCTAATGCCTCTTGACTATTAATTCACATACCATGTAGAATGTGGAAAATGGAAAGAATGTTAGAGTCTCATCTATTCTCACCTTAGCCACATGGTACGTTACCTCCCCCCTCTCTATTCTCTGGGAAATACTGGCTTCGTAATCCCACAAATGAATAAGACTTTCTCTTTGAAGAGAAAAATAAAATAAAATTCATTCTATGGCCTTGAATTCAGAATCTTGGAGATCTAAATACATCTCATATCTCAAGAAGAAACCTTTCCAGCGAATCGCAACATTTTCCTGATTAACTTCTCAGTCTCGCTCCCATAAGGTTGATGCCCAAAGTTCAATGATATGCATCAAACTTGAAAATGGTAATTTATCTCTACCCAATCACAACTTAAAGACTTTCACCAAAATGTATGTTTTCCAGGGAATTGTCCCAATTTGCTATCCTTTGAATAAGAACCAAAAGGCACTAGTATTTATAGATTTAATATTCTCAACCTCTGAGATTCAAATGCCAACCACCTTACCTCTTAACTATATATACCAGCATTAGAAGTCATTTATCGGGTGTACATTAAACATATATACATATATGTGTGTGTGTGTATGTGTGTGTATATATATATATATATGTAAAAGCCGATACACTGAAAACTTTACAAGAAGGAATTGGAGATACGCCAGGTCTCCTTTGCACAGGTCGAAACTTTCTTAATAAGGACCAAGAAACACAACAAATAAGAGAAAGGCTGGATAAGTGGGACTACATTAAACTGCAGAGCTTCTGTATGCAAAGGACATAGCTAGCAAATTAACTAGAAAGCTTACAGAGTGGGAGATCTTCACCGATCATGCAACAGACAAAGGCCTCATATCTAAAATATATCAACAGCTCAAAAAATTGAATCACTCCAAAACTAATCTCCAAAGAAACAACCATCCCATTAAAGGATGGGCCAAAGACTTCAAGGGAGTCTTCTCTGAAGAAGAAATTAAAATGGCCTATAGGCACATGAAGAAATGCTCAACATCTCTGGTCAAAAGAAATACAAATCAAAACAACTCTAAGATTCCACTTCACTCCAGTGAGAATGGCCAGGATCAAGAAATCTAATAACAACAGATGCCGGAGGGGATGTGGACAGGAGGTATCACTACTACACTGTTGTTCAACCACTTGGAAAGCAGTATGGCAGTTCCTCAAAAGACTAAACATAGAGCTCCCCTATGACCCAGCAATTCCACTACTTGGCATTTACCCAATCATCCAGAAACAAAGACATACTAAATCCACCAGCACAACAATGTTCATTGAAGCACTATTTACCATAGCAAAGACATGGAACCAACCCAGATGCCCCTCAGTTGATGAGTGGATCAACAAGATGTGGTATTTATACACAATGGAATTCTATGCTGCTGTCAGAAAGAACGATATTGCTTCATTTGTAAGGAAATGGAAAGACTTAGAAAAAAATCATATTAAGTGAATAAGTCAGACTCAAAGAAACAGGCTCAATGGTTTCCCTCATTTGTCACAATCAGTAGAAACCTTGTGCTATCCTAGCAGATATTCACAATAGAACAAAATCTAGATACATAAGGCCATATAGTATGATGCTAAATGTAAGAACCTCCAGGATAAGGAAGCAAAAGCCATATAATGAGTGATTATTGTCCTTAATGTACTATATTATTTATCATCTCTCTTGCTGTCCCTTGGTTATCTCATATTGTTACAATACTTTACCTTGATATCTGATACATTTTATATATACTTAATTGGGTATTTGAAATAGGAGAGGGAAGGGGGAAATTAAGTTGTGTAGGGGGAGGCGGAGAGGGAAATGGGGACCATGACATGAGAAAGGATATCAATATTTGTGAAGTAATGAACCTTCTATCTGATGAATATAATGTAACCTTTCTATTAATTACAATAAAATATATGAAAAAAATAAAATAAAAATAACAAAAAAGGAAAACACACATATATATATGTACATATATATATATGTGTATATATATATATATGAAGCAGATTTCCAAGAAAAGCATGCTTTTGAAATAACACAGTTCATTGTAGTCATCAAAGGCCAGAGAACTCAAAACTTACATTCACATCTATTGTTTTTTTCTTTTCTTCAGCAAGTGTTTATTGGGCATCTACTCTGGAGTCACTATCACATGCGCCATGGTGCATAAACAACAGTCTCAGATGAATGAAGTGGGGACAGGAGAGGAATGCAGTAATAAGATTCCATGCATGTCCTACAAAATTAAGGAAATTGAAAGAGGGGTGGGTTGGGAGCGATGGGGATGATGAGGAAGTGGCAGGATTTCTCAAGAGTCATTGGATTCATAAACTTCTGTGTTGAAAGGCAACTCTTGTACAGCTACATGAAGCTATCAAATACACATACATATTTTTTTAATACACAGGTCCTGAACTTAACAGCTCATCCAGTTTGAAACAAGAAATGAAGCAGCCATGCCAAGATAGTCAGAAGTCCAACAACTAGAGCCACTTGGAAGTCACAAATGGCTACAGAAATGAAAGGCAATTACATTTTTGGCCCCTTACAGAAATAAGAGAGTAAAAGGTCTCAGTTCTTTTGATAGAAATGATATTGGAATATTCAGAGCTACTTCTTACATAGTTGATTTGGATTTGTGTGTGTGTGTGTGTGTGTGTGTGTGTGTGTGTGTGTGTGAGAGAGAGAGAGAGAGAGAGAGGGGGGGGGGGGAGGGAGAGGGACCAAACTGTAAATGAGTCAAATGTTCTTTCCTTGAGTCACATCTTCAATCCAGTATAAGTCTTCTTTTGGTTATATTTTTAATAGGGGTATCATTCTATAGACAAAGTTAACCTGAAACTAGCTATGTACTCTAGGCAAGTTTAGAATTTGTAATCTTCCTGTCTTAGACTTCCTTGTGCTGAGATTGCAGGCATTCATCACCACAATTGGTTGCAGGAGTCTTCTTCATACAGTGGTTTTTCTCCTCCACTAAAGGCATCACTTACAAAGAGGGTTTAAAAGAAGAAGCAGTTTTAAGTGGTAAAAGGGTAGTAGACATGTGAGACAAGAGCTTGACTTAAGAATTACACTCCAGAGAAATAGTATGGAAACTAAAGCTCTGGAAGGCTATCCATACTGGGGCAGTAATAAAAGCCACGATGCCAAGGAAGTCCCAGACAAAGAAGGTATTAAATGGAGTCATAGAGGCTGGTCCTGGAGCTTTGGAGATATGTCAACAATCACACACATTTTGTAGCATCAGTTTGTAGCTCTATCCTAGTCTACCTGATGGGGAAATCACATCCCGAACCATCCGTCATTAACACCAGCCTCTCACTTGTCTGCTGTCTTGTGTCTCCTGGATGAATGCTCATGGGAAGTTTCAACATTGATTCAGAAATATTTAGCTTCTCTTGTTGTGTGTCAAAGCACTGGTGTCAAAGGTTGACTGTTTATACTTATTTGTTTTGAGGCTGAATCTATTGTGGGGCTCTCTTCTTATTTTTTCTCTACGAGGGAACTTACTCTTCTGGTCCTCAGTAGAATCAGGCAGGTAAGTTGACAAAGTACATTAACCCAACTGCCTGCATCAAGTTTGGATTTCTGATTTTTCTTCAATTAGAAGTGGTGACCTCAGGGGGCCTTGTGGCTCAGAAGATAGATAGAATTTATCTAACTGCTGCCAGAATGTAATTTAAAAAGAGTCCAAGAGGAAAAGAGCCTTCCCTAATATTCCCAATGTGGAACGAGGTGGGGATGCTTATCAGGGCCAGCCAGGAGAGTGAGGACTTCAGCCTGGGAGGGTTGGTCTGTTGTTGGCCTTTTGAGAGATTCTGCAGAGGTACTCATATGACTGTCTGAACCTTCTGCCTCTCTTCTCCCCAAAATGAGTTGTATCTCTAAAGGTGACTCTATCTGATATATGTTTACCCTCAACAGGGCATGATTTTGCAACTCACAGATCTTCCATTAAGGTATGATTAGAGTGCAACTCTACATAAAGTGGATTTAGTAAACAATATCTCATAAATACTTCCCAGCTGTCTGGTGATGCAGGGCTAGTGCCTTTTCTATTATACTGTGTGACTTAACTCACAGGGACATGCAAAATTTGATATTGAGTATGTAAGCCACAGATTTAAAACATGGCTAAAATGTCATTTGTTTTATACCTAGGTCCCTGATGGGCTGGAGAGAGGGGAGTCAAAAATCAGCAATCCAGAAAAGAGATACGAAGAACAAGGAACAAACAACAGAGAAAAGTAGAAAGACAGAAAGCAGCAGATGGGCATCAAAGAGACAGAGAACAGCTATATACTCCATTGCAGGAAATTTGTGTAATTTTGGAGTAGAGAGCAGGTGATACTGTAGACCAAGAGAGAGACAACTTCCCTTACTTCTTTGAGGACTTTATCAGTACTGCTAAGCAGGGAGAAGTACAAATGAAATTCTCCTACTTTCTGGACTGGATATAATCCCAATAGGAAGGAGACTTAATGGCTTGATAGAAGAGAGCAAGAGATCTGAAAACCCTCCAAAGAAATGACAACCAACACTGTAGACTTTCCTCTGAGGTTAGGATTGTCTAAATCAAATCAACCTCAGAGGAAGAAAGCATTTTATTAGGAAACTGCCCTCATTCACACATTGGGTAGGAAATAAGAACAGACTTTAGAGCTCCTCCTGTAGAGTTGTTCTCAGGAGTGATTGTGGTACACATACTAATACAAGCCAAGAGGGCTAGCCACAGATGCAGCCTAGAATCCTGTCCCTTCCATGAAATATAAGGTGGCCTGGACCCATGAGAGGTTAACAATAAGAGGAGGAAGTACAAAAAAAGTATTAGAACATAGCCTACTGTGTAAAGCCCATCAAATATTTTGTGTATAAACCCTAGATCACTCCAAACATGTTTATGGATGAGGTAAAGAACTAATAAATAATGGTATGGGGCAAAATCAACAAACACAATATGAGAAAGTAGGCATGGTACTTTTTAGTTACATAAAATCCTCACAATTCATATTGTGAGCTTAGTGCACCCAAACATATTTGCACTGTAAAACACAATCATTGTAGTAAAAATTTTAATGGATGTATGAGATATTTTAATAATAAAGCGAAGTGAAATCTCATGAAAAAAGTAAATCTGGTAAGCACTGATTTTTAAAAACTGTTCATTTTCTTTCACACTGAGATCCATCACACCCCAACCATGACTTTCCATGGTCAAATAACATCTTCATGGTCATAGACATCAGTGAAAATGTATGCCTATACAATCAGGATGTGCCAGTCCATGTTCCATTACTATAACAAAATGCTTGAGATAATCAAATAAGAAAGAAGGCTCCTTTCAGCTCAGTTTTGGAGGTTTCACTACATAACTCATTAGTCCTACTACTGTAGATGTAAGATGACAAGAGGACAAAGAAATGAGACCTAGTCTTTCATATGACAAGCTTCCCTATCTTTGAATTAATTAAATCCTTCCCGTAGGACTACAATGAAATATGACATTCAGTTTATGGGTGAAGAAAGCAGGGCCAGAGACTATGACTTGCCCCAAGGCTGCCAATCTAGAATTAACTAGACTCTGTGTTCTTACATCAATAGAATGAGGCCTTCTGTGAGACTGATTACACAGTTTTGAAGTCTGTTGGAGACCAATACATAAAAGAATGCTAGTAACCAGTTTGAAATTGACTCATCATCAAGTCCTGACCACATCTGCGAGTTACATACCAAGACGCCTAATGGATGCCCGAACCCCTGGCACTCAGCCCTGTGTATATTACATTACATCACCTGGACACATACACACACATGCACTATTGATTCCACCTTGGCTAAGCCTCGATCATGCACTGTGACCATCACTGTTGCGGTTTGAAATACAATAGGAAAATCAGCATGAATAGCTTTCTCCAACATTCCATACTCAACATTTGTTCATACTGTAGATTGTAACAATCTCACCATAGCTTTTCCCCCTATTATGTTAAGGACTTTCACTTTTTCAATGAAAAAAAAAACACTGGATGTCTTTTTGGGGGGCCAGTATCACCACTTTTGCATCTGATGGCTATATTTTAAAAGAAAATATGAGTGTGTTAATTTATCTTGAATCTTATAAAATGAGCTCTGTGACCTGGTAACAGTTGCCTAGCAATTGAGATGGCTGTGAGGTAGCCAGAGGTAGGTTGTGGGTTATGTAGGCATCCTACACCAAAGAACGACTCCATCGAGAGGGAATGGATTGGGCAGTATAAGTCCTTATCACATTGCTCAGATGAACCTCAAATTGAAAACTCATGCAGTACTATTTCTGGAATATTCTTTTCTGTACTGACTGAGGTTTGAACTCAAAGCTTTGTACTTGGTAAGTAAAGGGCAGGTATTTAAAGAATTGCCCACTTAATAATTTTGGATCCTAGTTGCTCTCAGGTAAATGAAACTATGGAAGAGAGAACTGCAGATAGGCGCAATGGAGAATGTATACGGAGCACAGTTACGACTGAAAGTGATAGTTTCGTTAAGCCTTGTGTTCTGTGTTCCTTACTGATGATCTTCCTTCATTCCCTGAGTACAGAACAAGAAGAAGCTTGCCTCAGAAAAGACAAGAGAGGCAGTTGTAAGAGCACCCATTTTCCCTCCCTCTCTCCCTCCTTACCTTCTTCCCCTCCTTCTTTTTAAAAATTTTTAAATATTTTCAATTTTTTGCCAGGGGGCTTGAACTCAGGGCCTGAGCACTACACTTGGGCTTTTCTCAAGGCTAGTGCTCTACCACTTGAGCCACAGCACCACTTCCCGCTTTTGCATGTATGTGGTAACCAGGAATTGAACCCAGGTCTTCATGCATGCTAGGCAAGCACTCTACCACAAAGCCAGAGTCCCAGCCCTCATTCCTTCTTTTCTCTTTCTTTCTCCTCTGGAGAGTCTTGGAGACCAGATGCACAAAAGAACTGTAGTAACCAGTCTACAAATGGCTCCACATAAATCAAGTTCATGGTCCTTTCCATGTCTGCCAGAGATACATGCTCAGCTCTTTCTTTCATTCTTTCTTTCTTTCTTCCTTTCTTTCCTTTTCTCTCTTTCTTTTGGTTCTGGGGATTGAACCCAAGGCTGATGTGTTGAGTATGTGCTCTAACCTTGGGTTATTACTTTCCTCTACTGAGGTCATTATTTTGATCAGGGTGGCTTAGAGCAACGGAAAGCAATCCTGAGATCCTGATCTCAATTTATCTCCTACCTAGGAAAATTCTTTTTAAAGAAAACTTCACCTTACTTAATCACAAACAATAGAAAAAAACTGAATTCAGACACTATACAAAGATTTTGCCAATAAAAATAAAATAAAATAAATAACAATAAGCTGAATAAGTTCCCTAGGGAAAATGAAATCAGATCAGAAAAATATGTCCATAAACAGAGAAAGGCTATAAACTAATAATAGATGGAAAGCTAAAGTAAATTAAGGGAATGATGGAAACTATGAAAGAGGGACCTCAGTTGGTATTGGGAACTGTTTGAAATGAGACTATTCAGAAAGAAGAAGGCGTGAAAAGATCTGAAAGAGCTCAAGGAAGAGCTATGCAGAAAAGTCAACACAGATTGAAGAGAAGCACAGCATGAAACGGATATGACAGGAGGCACCATCCACTACTTAAAATGAGGGGGTTAATTAAGCAGACATACTGAAGATTTTTGGAAAGGAATTAATAATGGCTAATAGAGACATGAAGAGATATTCAACATTTCTGGCCAGAAAAGAACTGCAAATATAAACCAACACAAATCCCAACTCACCCTAGTTAGAATGGCCATTACCAAGAAAACTAATAATAACATATGCTGATGGGGATGTGGCCAAAAGGGAACACTACCTCACTGTTGCTGGGGCTGTAAACTTGTTCAATCAGTAGCATGAAGGTCCCCTAAAAGACTAAATATAAAACTTTTCCTATGACAGCTTATTCCTGGGCATTTACCCAACTGATGACAAGCTCCTAGCACAACCATGTTCATTTCAGCATTATTTACCATAGCCCAAATATGGAATCAACCCAGATGCCTCTCTGTGGACAAATGAATCAGGAAAACATGGTGTATATATAGAGAAAGGAATTCTATGCTTCCACCAGAAAGAATTGCATTAGCACATTCCTAAGGAAATAGAAAACCTTGGAAAAAATTATACCAAATGAAGTAAGCCAGGCCTAAAACATAGGCTGCATGGTTTCCTTCATTTGCAATAACTAGAATGTGCCTATAAATCTATAAGTAAACCCAATGGCTAGTAAAGGACAAATAATTACATATAGACATGATTAATTAAACAGAAGTCTAAACATTCACACAGTGAGAACCAAGGACAATATTCTTAGGAGAGGGTCACAAGGGTTCAATAACTATGTACATATGATCATATAAAATGATGTTTAATGAAGTAAAACATTCAGAAATGGTAATAAGAATGTTTTTATTATATGGTTTGTGGTTCTTTTGTTTTTCTTTTCTTCTTTCCTTTTTCTTTAGTTTATTGTCTTCTGTTGCTGGTTTTTTATTCCTATACCTTTTGTCATGTATGTAAGTTTTTCTGATATGGGGAGGGGAAGGGAGAGCACAAAAATGATAGGACAATCGGCAATCCAATTCAGCACTGAAACCCACTCCACATTACAGTTGAAATTTGAAGGGAGGGAAGTAAGCGGGGGAAAAAATAAGGGGAGAATAAGAGTGGGGGTGACACTATTCAGAAGGAAATGCACTCATTATCTGATTCATGTAAATGTAACTCCTCTGTACATCACCGTAACAATAAAATTTGAAGAAAAACAATCACATTTGTACCTGAAAAACTCATCTAAAATCATCTACACCAAAATGTAATCTGCTAAAATTATTGGAATTATAAAGGAAAGAGTTCTCAGACATGGAGACAAAACAACTGATTTCTGGGCCGAGAGTTTGGCCTCGTGGTTAAAGTGCTTGCCTAGCATGCACAAAGACCCGGGTTCAATTCCTTGGTACCACATACATAGAAAAAAGCCAGAAGTGGTGCTGAGGCTCAAGTGGTAGAGCTCTAGCCTTAAGAAAGTCCAAGGACAATGCTCAAGCCCTGAGCTCAAACCCAGGACTGGCAAAACAAACAAACAAACAAACAAAAAACTGATTTCTGTATTGCATGGTCAAAATGATCATGTATCCTATTATTTAAACTGGGATGTTTGTAAAATGAGATGGGAGCTGTCAGTAATTATACATGGTGAAGTAAACTGAATTGTATTTGAAAAAAGTAGAATTTGTGACCACTCTGCATGCAATGGAAAGAAAATCAGATTGATATTATCAATATTATTTTAATATCAACTTTTAGAAGAGTAGGCAGGACAACATATCCAATATACTCAAGGAAATAAAATGTGAGCTAATATTTAATATGCAAGCCAAGCTGCTCTTCAAGTACAAAACCACATAAACAAATTCCTGCAAAAACTCAGGAAAATAAGCTGGGAGTCTGGCCTAGTGATAGTGTGCTTGCCTAGCATGCACGAGACCCTGGGTTCGATTCTTCAGTACCACCTATGTAGAAAAAAGCCGAGCTCAAGCCAGGACTGGCAAAAAAAAAAAAGCTCAGGAAAACTTATTTCCACAAAAATCAAATTGTAATTATACTACAGGTATGAGAACTAATTATGGGCATTGCCTAGACAATTTTCAGCCACAGAACTAAGGCTGTACAATGAGGATGAATTGACCTGAGTCACACAATTGATCTAATCTTCCTTGACAATATGGATAGAAAGCACAGGCATCAAAAATGGCTCAGGTAGAGGAAAGTATAGAAAGCTTTGTGACTATCTTATCAATATTGACTGGGAGAAGAATAGTTGCTGGCTTAAGGGCAGAGGATAAGATATAAGACATAAGATGCAATTGGCTTGTTTCAATATTATTCATAGCAAGATACATTAGATAATGTCTAACAAAAAGGAAATTAAAAGTATAAAAATATATGTTGAAGGGCAATGAGTTAGACAAAAGAAATAGGAGACTTCTCTATAGCAAGGGAAATGTCAAAAAGAGAGAAAATGAATAGATCACACAGTGTATAATGTGCTCGTGTGCAATAGAAACATGTCGATGACACAGAGCATTGAGCTGGAGTATGGCTACAGTGGTAGAGCATCTGCCAAGGAAGCATGAGGCTCTTAATTCAGTACCACCAAAAACATTTAAGAATGTGGCAATGCTGAGGAAAACTTAACCAGTCTTACCAATCACAGTAACTGATTTTAGCTTATCTATGACAAGAAAAAGATTTTGATATTTACAAATTTACAGGACAGTGCAACTCTCTAAGCTTTTCATGGGAGTCCTCTACAATTAAGAGATTTTGAAAGTGAAAAATAAAATAATGGGCAGAGACATGCCCAGAAAATGAAAGGAAAAAGGAAGCAAAGGCAGAGACCTTGATATTTAATGAGATAGAATGCAAGCCAAAAGCCACCTTTTAAAAAATGATGCTTTATGAAGGGTATAATTTACAGTATAAAACATAATTAATGTCTCCATAGCAAATTAAACAGCAAAAACTGCATAAAACAAAACCAGGAGAAGTAAAGAGAAATAGACAGAAATGCAGAGATAATTGACCAATATTTCTCTCATAGTCCAAGACAAATAAAAATTGAGTAAGGATGGAAGACCAAAATAACACAACGAGCAATGTTGATTTTACAGTTCATACCAGATTCTGGATTCCAAAAGCAGAGAATAAATATTACATACATATGAAGGAATGTCTTAATTCTAAAACTCCGTGTGTGTAGGGAGTGGGGTAGGTGAGTGCTGTTATTTGCTGACTCGTGTCCCTGAAGAAGCTAGAGTTAGTCTCCTCAGGCACAGTTAACTGGTGTCCAAACAATGTCAAGAGACTATTTCTTTATCATTTTGTCCTAGTTTTGCACTACACTAATATAACATACTATATAGGGCATTTTATCAGAGCAATAGATGAAATCCTTCCTCTAACATGCTTATCTGTCTCCAAAAGAACTCTGACAAGTCATCTTTTTTTTTGCACCCAGCAGAGAACCATTATTGTAGCTGAGATACTCCAATTGTTCAGTCCACATGATATTCCAGAACTAAAAACAGTGAGATGAATCTAAATGGTTGGAAGTTTGCCTCGTATTTGGTTAACATGAGAAGAGGCTTCTAAAAGTAAAACAGGAGCTCCACTCTATTATTATAAGGTAGAATAGGGGTTGCCTGCTCCATTTATATTTCGGGGTGCTAAGCATTATAAGTAGAAGGGATGCAGGGCTATAACAGATGAAGGAGAAATTGGCTGTTGTTTATTTGGTTTTGTTTTATTTGGGTTTTTGAATGGATCAGAGAAGACATGAACCAAGAAGAATAAAAGAGCTAGCTATGAACTCTCTAACTGGACTAAGGAGAGGGTGTTACAGGTTGAATGAAGAGCATGGTAAAACTTACCCAGGATACAATGAAAGAATGAGATCTGGTATAACTGCAGTGGAGGAAGGAGAAATGAGGCAAATGGTAAAATATGAGGATGCTTTATCAGTAGGGTTGGACCAAGTCTTAATAAGATACCATGTTGCTTTGCTTTGTTCCATTCCACCAATTCTCTGCTCTGTTAGCAATCCTTTACCAATTGTCTTCCTGGGAAGTTTGGACTGCAGAATACACAATCAGAAACTTGAAGAAAGGACCAGAACAGAAACCAGGGCATTTCTGTGTCTCTCCAGCAACAGTCTAACCAACCTTTCTATGCTTGAAGCTCCTGACAGAGTTCCTCTTTCCATGACCTCAGCTCTGCCTCCTCCTTGCTAATCTTCACATTTCCCAATGCTCCTCTGGTTTCTTAACAATTCCATTAGCAGTGGAACTAATTATCTCTGTTAAGGTTCTTCTGTTTGAAATACCTAGAAAAGTTTCTCTTTTCACTGCACTAAGACTAATCTAATAATACTCTGTAATTTACACTTTTCCTCTATGCAAAGAGAAGAGTCTCATTCAGGAAAGTGATACATCAAATATGTGGCTCAGAAAAAAAATTAAAGTTAACAAATGGGGAAATAGGAAAAAGTTGAAGAATCAGATAGCAAATGTGATCTAAGAGGGAGATGATGAGTATCCCTACAAAGCAGTCATGAAATAATGTGTTGGATTAACATGCAGAACATGGTATTGTTAAATTCTTGTAACTAATCAGATAAAAGAGTTTGTACAAAGCATCATAACTACAAAACTTTAAAGATATTAACATAATTTAATTGAACAAAGTGGTGCATTTCATTGTGTTTTTACACAATACATTTCCTATATCTAGATGAATATAAGTTAGTTTAGCTGGGTTTAACCTTCTCTTTCCTTTCTGTTATTTCAATGTCAATTCCCTCAGCTTTCCTTCTATGGCCATGTGCTTTTCTTTTAACATTCCATTTATGGGAGAAAATGTGTGTACTTGTTTTTGCTTTTCTTTGACATGACGATCACCTGTTATGCCTGTATCCCCACAAGTAACATAATTCTGTTCTTCATACCTGAATAATATTTCATTGTATATGAAATGTAGGCCACATTTTTTGATCCATTTAGTTTATCTATTGGTGGACAGTGCTGCAAAAAAAAACATGGTTGTGTAAGCATCTCTATTACATGCTGTCATTTGATTCCTTTATTTGTATCTACAGGAGAGATATAGCAGATTATGCAGTAAGTCTATTTTTAGTTGTTTAATTTTAAGAACCTCCATATTGGTTTCCATAGTAGCCATGCTAATTTGCATTCCTACCAACAGGGTATGATGTGCGTACCAGCCGTTTTAGTATGGAGGGTCATGGGAATGGTTTAATATGAGAATGACCCCTTTTCCTCCTCATCTACCATCTTCCGATAAACTTCATGAACCAGTATGATATAATAGGTGTGTCAGGGTTCACTTGGTGAGAAGGCTGAGAGCATGATAAATTAGAAGTTGCAGAGCCTGCTGAAGAAGGACTAAACCTCTTTTCTAATTTAAATTTTATTTTACAGGTGATGTACAGAGGGATTACAGTTATATAAATAAAGTAATGGGTATATTTATTTTTGAAGAGTCTTAGAGGAATATAACCTCTTTAAATGCATTATTGAATGAAACATGATGGAAGGATAATCTAAATAGATACACCAGGGTGACAGACCAGAGGTGAAAATGAGAAAAGCAGTGGCTCATCAAAATACCATTGGGTGGTCTTGAAAAGGCGGAACCAGAATATTGAAGGAAATGACACAAGCAATTTAGGCTTTCTGGTCACCAGTTATTAGCCACAGCTACATTCCAGAGATGAAGTTCCATGTTTTTTCCTCAGGAAAAGAACCAATCTATGACTTGGTCTTTGATAAGAGTCGAAACCAGAATGAACTCCTTGATATGTCTTTAAGAAGACTCAGGCCAGTAGTTTGGCCTAATGGTAGAGTGCTTGCCTAGCATCCACAAAGACCTGGGTTCGATTCCTTGGTACCATGTACATAGAAAATAGCCAGAAGTGGTGCTGAGGCTCAAGTGGTAGAGCTCTAGCCTTGAGAAAGACCAAGGACAGTGCTCAGGCTCTGAGCTCAAGCCCGGACTGGCAAAAAAAAAAAAAACAAAAAAAAAAACAAACTTTGGCCGGGAGTTTGGCCTAGTGGTAGAGTGCTTGCCTAGCATACACGAAGACCCGGGTTCGATTCCTCGGTACCACATGCGTAGCAAAAAGCCAGAAGTGGTGCTGTTGCTCAAGTGGTAGAACCCTAGCCTTGATAAAATCCAGGGACAGTGCTCAGGCCCTGAGCCCAAGCCCAGGACTGGCAAAAAAAAAAAAAAAAAAAAAAAAAAAAAACAGAAGACTCAGGTCTCTCAGGTCTCTTCTGTTATATCTCACCTTACCACATTCATACACCAGACAAGAAAGGTGAGTAAGACATGACACCCCAAAGATAGTCCTGTTTCCATCTTGTTCTTTTTCTTCCTATACTTTCATTAAACTGTGTCCTCATCTACCAAACCTCATTGATCTCCTGGTCTTTGGGTATCTACCTTGATACTAAATTTCCCTTGTAGAGTTCTGGCTCTTTTAGCTGTATGGTATATCAGAGAAGATGCTAAGATTTCCTTCTACATTTAACAGTTTAATCATCATTGTTACAGGTATGTATTGCCATAGAACAGAGTAACCCTAACACAAAACAATGTGTTCTGTTATGACATTTTTATGCACATGTATAAAGTACTTTGAGCATATGTAACTCCCATATTATCCATACTTACTCTCATTCTGCCAGTTCATTTCTTATTCCTTAAGCTTTGGACAATAATGTTACTTCTTGCATCTTTGTAGGGCTCAGATGGACATCCTTCACACGACATGCAGGTATGTTGGTGCTATTCAGTTGTCACAAACACTGTGCCTTGAGATTAAAAAAATAATTTTGATCACATGCTGTCATCTCAGAGCTGATGACTGTGCTGAGCTGCTCAGAATATATTTTCATGTAGCCTTGTCTTTTGGTATTCCCAAGATAGTTAAACATCTCCCTGGTAGCTTAAAATACTTAAAAACCTTTAACATAATAAAATCTACATAAGCAAGTCCTTCTGTGCCTATACCATGCTGTCCTCTGTTAGGTAAAGCAGTCATAATACATACAGATTCTAGAAGATTGAACATAGATCCTCCCCAACTCTTAAAAGGACAAATGTCAAGGCATTTTGTCAGATTTGATTTAAGCTTTTACACTCCTCTTTGATCCAAAACTTGTGTATAAATTTAGGTTTAGAAAAGTCATTAAATGTCTATGCCAAACACTCCTCCATGAATGTAGCAACATGAGCTTGTACACTGTCAAACCATTTCTTACCATAATCCATCTACAGAATATTCATATATTTTGAAAGGCCAATATACATTTCAATATGCTTTATTATATCTGTGAAATGTGTTGCTTTAATAGGGTTGAATAATAAAGCAAAATCTTGGAAAAAGAGATAGTTTAGGCATCATGTTCTCAAGTATTTTCACATTGCAATAATATTAGAAATGATTTCTCCATAAGATGTCTTGAAACACCAACTTTAGACAATGACTGAGATGAAGGAAAAAACAATAAGGAAGAATATTATTTTCTTTTTCTAGAACCTAGAGGAGAACAAAAGCAAGAATAAAGCAGACTTGGTTTTCAAACATGACTGAAGTGACCGGAAGGCACCCAGGAGACTCTGTGGACAAGACTGTAATGATGAGTTAGACAAGCATGCATATAGATGTCCCAGAGTTAATATGGAGGCAAAATAGGCCCTTACTTCAAGAAATACTAGTCATAAACTACATAGAATCTTTTATAGGCTTTTCATTCTTTCTGAACATCTTAATTAAAAGTTAAAATGACTGACAATGGCTTCCTGGAGAGCCAAAGCAAAGTCCACAGAAGTCTGTGGAATGTGCTATGTCTTGCAATCTTTGCTGAGGGCAAAGAAGTCCCATAAAACAGTAAGATATTAATTATTTATTACAGGGTTATGGAAGAAACCAAAATATAGGGCCTTTTTCACCTTGGGGATTTGGGTATGCAAGTTATGGGACAAAAGGGAAATAACTCTGAAATGACAGGAAATCAGAGACAGGAAATTTTAGTTTGGGTCAAAAGCCATAATGTCTTTTGGTGATCGCTATTTGATGAACCTCAACAAACACTGATGGGGGAGGAGTGGTCTATTAAGCTGTTTCAAGATCTGGCTCTGTTCACCTGGAAAGATATATGGCTTCATATTACTTTCAGCATATTAAGGTGCCATTCACAAACAATGTGATCTATGGTATTCATCATTCGCAAGTCACTTCCATGCAATTGGGAACAGTACCCTGAAAAGATCCCAACATCCGGACAAATGAAAAATACAGAGACCTGGAGGGTCTGGTTTTGATTTGGGAGCAGGATGAGGCTTCAGGAAGCTACCTCACTACTGCAAGGAACTCTGTGCTTTGTGGTCTTCAGGATGGGGATGAGTTGCTTTGGGAGTAGGTATAACAGGCATGATGATATGCCCCTTTTATCCCAGATATTTAGGAAGTATAAATAGTAAGATCAGGGTCCAGACTATCCAGCTCATAAATGTAAGTTTATACTAAAAAATAGTAAGGGCCAGGGTCCGGAGTTTGGCCTAGTGGTAGAGTGCTTGCCTAGCATAGACGAAGACCCGGGTTCAATTCCTTGGTACCACATACATAGAAAAAGCCAGAAATGGTGCCGTGGCTCAAGTGGCAGAGTGCTAGCCTTGAGAAAAAGGCCCAAGGACAGTGCTCAGGCTCTTAGTTCAAGGCCCAGGACTGGCAAAAAAAAAAAAAGCTAAAGCAAAATAGCATAGGGTATGACTTAGATAGTAGAATGATTGACTAGCAAACATAGAGCACTGAGTTCAAACCCTAGTGTCACCAAAACCAAACAAAATGAGTTTAATTGGTCATCTAGAAAAGAGTCATAAACAGGATTGCAGTGCAAATGAGATAATAAACTTTAAAATTTTCCTTATGTGAGAGAGCCTCTGTAGCATCTTGGGGTTAATTCACATGAGGTAGAAGCAGGTCGCTCTTGTGCTATGATGGCAGTGTACTTAGGGAACAAGTAATACCTGGTACCCACAGGAAGTAGATGGGAGGTCTATAGAGGAAATTCTGGCTGTAGTCAGAGCATGTGGTTTCCATAGCTGTGATTGGGTGGGATAGGATGTGGAGCAGGGCTGTGAGGATGCAAACAGCTTGCCATGTGGGACTTGAACCATGCCAGCAAGTTATCAAAGATGGTAGTATAACTCAGACCGCCAGCCCCCTGATTCCTGGATGAAATCACCAGACCTATAAGGTGCCTGATTGTCTGTCTAGGCTGTTTTTTTTAAAACTTTTTATTAAAGTAGAACCTACATAGTTTAAGGGCAAAAGTCCTAAGCCTGCACCTTGGTGAAATTACTCTAAACTGAACACATCCATGTTAAAAGTACCCCAAATCCTCAAACAGGAAAATACCATCACCCTAGATCATCCCTCTCACTACAGCTTTCTAGTCATTAGCTCTTCAACAGGGAGGCATGGCCCTGCTTTCTTCCCTTCTCTGAACACAGTCACTCACATCTGAGTTTTGTTATGCATTCTGGGTACACAAGAGCCTCCAGACACTAGTTAGTTGTGTTTCATTCATCTCCTGTCTGAATTGTTCTCCAGTGTGAATTACCATAACCCATTCATTCTTTCTTCATACATGACCATTATTCTGGGTAGCTTCTCCTTTGAAGATATTACTGTTACAAACATGGGGTTCATGTTTTTGGTACACAACCCTGTGGGCCTGGGAGGCCTATATGAAGGAAGATTCATAGGGCTCGGTCTTATGTGTATATTTCACAGCTTTCTGTGTACCCTTGTACACATGCAATTTTTCCCTTCCATTCCTCCTTTCTCTCCTACCTCCACCCCATTATTGGTCATTGAGATTCAGAAGGAAGCACCAATTTGGTACAAGTTCTGCTTGACATCCTGTTCTTCACCCGTTCCTTGCTATGTTTCAGCTTTACTGTGCATATCACAGCTAGGAATACATAGTCATACGAAACTCCCCACCTCTTCAAGGGTGCTTCTCTGTGCAAGGCATATAATGTCCCACATTCAGCCCTCAGGACCTAGAATAACAAGTGGCACAATAGTGGCTAGTCAACAATCATTTATGGAGAAGTGTTCAGTATTCAAGGTCATTGTTTAACAAACCAAGGCTTGACCTGATGGGACACATGTAACTAACTGTTCAAAGGAGCTCTTCCTCATAAGGCCAAACCCATGGTGCATGCGCCTGTTTCTCAAATCTCCATTTGACAATGAGCAAATTTTTCTAGGGCCTACAATAGAGCTAAGGCTATGGGCAGAGATCAGGTAGCTCTTGTAGAAGAAGAGAGGTAGCCTTAGAATATGGGTTTTACAAGGAGTCTTCAAAGAAAATCCTACTTCTAATTGAGGGAAGCTGGGTTTTCTGTAAGAGGAGAGAGTCCAAATCTCCTTCCTCCTCTTTTCTCTTATGGTACTATACAACCTCCACACCTGTATACTCTTCCCTATGTGGAATATCACCTCCATCATCCATTTTCCTTCCTCTACCTGTTTATCTTCAGTCATCCTTGAGGTGAGGTAAGAGTCTTCCATAATTTAGTCCGGTGCTGAAACAGATAAACTCCATGTTGATGAAGATCCTATAGAGCAAGAATTGAACTCAATTGTCTTTCCTGTCTAGAATCTGGCCCTGGTTTTATTACAGAGTGATTAGTAGAAAAGCATTTCATTGAATGCATGCTTCTATTAGTCAACAAAGGGAGAAACAAAAATAGATGAGTAATTGTATGAGTGAAGGTGCAATTGAAAGAATGAATGAGGAGTGAGCTAATGTCTTTTGAAGCCAAGAGGAGCTCTTACAAGAGAACTGCACCATTTGTGGTGGTATGGAAAGATTTAAGCACAGGTAGTCCCATTCTCAATTTCCCCTTCCTTCCTCTCTTGCAAATTACTCATTTTTTGTTTGTGTATCTATTTATTTTATTATATTCATTTATTTTGTGATGGTCCTGGGACATGAAGTCAGGATCTAGGCATTGTCCCTGAGCTTTTCTGTGCAAGGCTAGTGCTCTACCACTTAAGCCACAGCTCCACTTTTGCCTTCTTGGCGATAATTGGAAATAAGAGTCTTGTACATTTTTTACTCTTGATGGCTTTGAACTATAATCCTCAGATTTTAATCTCCTGAGTCTCTAGGATTACAGGCATGAGCCTTATCTTTTTATTTTAGAGACCACCATTCATGTGGTGGTCTTTTCCTGGCTGGAATGTCAACAGTGCAGGAAACACACAGGTTCTTACTATAACTGCAGGTCAACCATATGGCTCCAGATGACTATGTCCTTTATGAAATCAGAAGTTCCAAGATTTTTGTGTATATTAAGTAAACACAAGTAGACCTCTGAAGTCCAAGTCCTGAGCGATTACCCAGATACACCATCCCTTATTCGGAAACTCCAAGCACTCTGAAAATCAGTTTTCCCATAACTTGCTTGATGACAGGAATATAGTCTTCAATGATGTCACTTAGAGAGAAAAATTATCTTCTGTTTTGCTGCAAAAGAATGTTTCCATGTCCAAAAGGGCAGCTGCCAGTCCCTGCAGAGGGTATTATTAATATGAAATATATTGACTCCATTACTTTTCTAAACTCCAAAGATGATTTGGGAAACCCACTAAGCCACAAAGTATTCACACAAGAGATTGTGAGTATGTCCTATGACCAGACCCAAGTTATCCAAGTCCAGTGCTTGTCCAAAGCTCAAGAAGATTCGATTAAGATTACAAGAAAAGTATACTAAAAATCCAAGATCATCTCAAGTGGGAAAAATCAGGATTGAGAAGTCTTTAAACAAGAATATGCACCCCATATGAGTCAAGTCCCACCAGAGGGGTCATAGGGACATGTGGAGACTTTCCCAGGTAGCTAGCACAAAATGATAGCCCTCATATCCTGGCTTCTAAGTGTCTACTGTGGCTAGAGTCATGGTCAAGTATCCCTCCTGACCTTGCTTGCCTTCAAATGTCAATTTATCATTAATCATGATGATGCAAGTTGTACCCTGAGAATATTTAGTGTGGGTGATTTCATGAGTACTTATGACCTCAGTGTCTACTTCAGGGCCTTGCATAGAAGAAACGCTCCATAAATGGACTCAATAAATTTTAACAAGCATGAACAATATGCTATTCTGTATAATCTGCATTTCCATACATTAGGTAATTTAATCCTTACAGTGATTTAAACAAATGAAATGTGTCCCAACAAGGTGCTTAGTCAGGATTACAACAAACTGACAGTTCTGCTGGAGTTTGCTCCCAAAGTTGTCTGGTGAAAATTCCACTTCCTTTCATGCAGCCTTGATCCCGAGAATTAAAGATTTGTGGAAATCATCAGCCAAGAGAAAGGTGTGGAAATAAGAAAAGCTGGTGATGAGTTATAAGCAGATTATCTTATGGATTTTATGTAAGACCATCTGGAGATAATGCCTGCACCTGTATCTATCCTCTTGGGGGTTAACATAGTGAAGTCAGGCCTGTCAGAAGTCTGGGGTGTTATGAATGTCAAAAGAAGGTCTGTAGGGCCACAGTCCATTCTGGGGCAGCCCAGCATCTGCATTACTGCACCCCTTTCCTAGCTACATCTGATTCTGGTGTCGGAGCCAGTGAATAGATGCAATCTTTTGAAGGTCAGAGGAGGAAGCTGGAACTACTGGACAGTAAGACAAGGCAGAACTAGATCTGGGCTCAGGTGATGTGAAGTGGAGCTACTGTCAGGTCTCTGTCAACATCTGCATCAGATACACCATCCCTTATTCACCATTCTGAAGCTCCAAACACTCTGAAAATCAGTTTTCCCAACCTGGAAAACTGCAAGAGGTGAAGGAGCTATTTGCCCAGGTGAGAACAAGTCTGGGAGGGAAGCACTAAACCCACATGAAATCAACACAACTCTCCTCCCAGAAAGGAATGATTCAGCTTGATCTTTATTCCTCCCTCACAACCACCTCTTGACCTGCAAAACGCCAGTACTGGGTCAGCAGACCTGAGCATGCCAGTGTTGTGGGGCCCATTGGCCAGGGGTCCTGCACATTGCTCAGCAGTAAACAAAGCTCTGTACTTGCCTCTTCCCATGACGTTCTACAGCAAGAAATGTTGCAGGTCTCACATACTCAGTAAGTCTCTGTTTTACATTAGTATTTAATGGGCACCTTCCTCACTCTGAGCAGGCTGGAATGAAATATGTTGTGTCAACTCCAAGCCAAGTTTCTACTTCCTTGATGGCAGAATCAGAGCTGCTAGCCTAGGTTTTTAGCTCCTTGCTTGTTTCTGTTCTAGCTCAGGCCATTAAAGAGACATCCTCTGGGTGGTTTGACCCTCTTACCGGGTGTGTTTATCTGTGACAGACACACTAGTAACTGGATGGAAGATTTAAAAGTGGTACACATAGTTTAGAAATGTAAGGATGATCTGCATACTCAGAAAGCTAAAATGCTGTCTGTACCCCTAGTTTAGACTTATGAAACCAAGATGCCAGGTTATGAGGCATCCAGGAATCTGCAACATAGCAAATATCCAGTACCCAGCTCCTTTACTAGTTAATGCACAGAACATTCTTTGAGAAAGACCTGTATTGGCTTTGGGAATCAAGCAGAGTTCAAACAACAAATCTGCCTGGTGCCCTGGAATGAAGGAGAGTTGTCTCCCTAACCCAAGAAAGATTTGTTCTGTGATGCTCTGAAGATACCTGAAACCTTGAATAAAATTCTATCTTTTTTATATAGCCATACCTATGATAGACTTTAGTTTGTAAATTAAGCAGAGTAAGAGTTTAGCAGTGACAATAAAACATTTATAATGACATATTGTAGTAAACTATGTAAAGCATATTGCTTATTGGACTGCAATTGACCATGGTGGCTACCTGAAACTACAAAAATTGAAGTAAGGAAGTAAACTCCTGGTGTACTGTGTAAAATGAGGTAATAATAATTTATATGATGATACTGATTAAGGAGAGTAAGTGCATAAAAGTATTTGATATCCTCAATAAACAATAGGAAAAACATCCCTAGGTGATAGACCAGTGTACATTGCCATTCCTTTACTGCTACTCCGGATCTTCATTTAGACTTTTACTCAGTGTGCAGAGCTTGTGTATTTGTGATGGGTAAACCACTCCAAAGTGTCCACATCCTGGTGTTCAGTGCTGAGAGGAATAAGTGTGGAAGAGTAAATCAACCTTAAATAGGGAAATCACTCTGGATTTTCACAGTCAGCACAATTTAATCACAGAGGTCCTTGAAAGTAGAAGAGGGGACAAAAGAGATCAACTGTGGTTCCATGTTGGAATGCTACCACTGATGCTAGCGAGGAAGATAGAGGAAGGAGGCCACAAGCTAATGAGTGTGGGCAACCTCTTAGTGCTGAGATTAGCAGTGGGAAACTAAATGTCCCTTGAGGATCCAGAAAAGAATACCACCGTACCAACTTTAAACCATAAAGACCCAAGCCTGAATGTGACTTACAGAAATGGGAGTTAGTTACTACACTGTTGGTGGGAGTGCAAACTCATTCAACCACTATGGAAAGCAGTGTGGCAGTGCCTCAAAAGGCTAAACATAGAACTCCCCTATGACCCAGCAATTCCACTACTTGGCATTTACCCAACCACCCAGAAACAAGGACATACTAAACACACTAGCACAACAATGTTCATTGCAGCACTATTCACCATAGCAAAGATATGGAACCAACCTAGATGTCCCTCAGTTGATGAGTGGATCAACAAGTTGTGGTATTTGTACACAATGGAATTCTATGTTGCTGTCAGAAAGAATGACATCGCCCCATTTGTTAGGAAATGGAAAGACTTAGAAAAAATCATATTAAGTGAAGTAAGCCAGACTCAAAGGAACTTAGGCTCAATGGTTTCCCTCATTCGTCATAATCAGTAGAAACCTTGGGCTCTACTAGCAGAGATTTGCAATAGAGCAAAATCTTGATACATAAGGCCATATAATGTGAAGCTAATTGAAAGGACCTCCAGGATATTGAAACAAAAGCCATATAATGAATGATTGTCGTCCTTAATGTACTATGTTGTCTCTCATCTCCTTTGCTGTCCCTTGGTTATCTCATATTGTTATAGTATCTCACTTAGTTATCTGATATATTGAAATTATTTGTATTTGGATATTTTAAATTTGATAGGGAAGGGGGGAAAACCAAGACAGGTGGGGGGTGTGGGGGGGGAGGGAAACGGGTACCAAGACATGTGAAAGGGTATCAATGTATGTGAATTAATGCACCTTGTATCTGGCAAATATCATGTAACCCTTTTACTAATTACAATAAAAAAATAAAATAAAATACAAATGTTGGCAACTTGTAATTATTTGGATCCAAGCTCAGAGACTAAGAGAGAATCTGATTCCATACATTCTTTTTCCTGCCCACCTTTAATTAAGGGAATAAACAATAGAGATATTGAGGCTAGAAATTCTATCAATCATTCCTTTTTTCCATTTTTACTGACAGAGTTATATGAAATTGTTTCATAATGTGTTTTATTTTTCAGTAGCCATAGTTGAAATAAAATAAGAAATGGCACTCTATCCTAAGAAGATAATCACCTTTGGGTTTGTGATGAGAGATTTCTATAGGGGAAACCTAAGAATGGAGCAAAATACTCTAGTGTAAAATAGCTCCATCATATTTCAACACACACAACACCTGCCATGTTGCATGACTGGGTTGCCAAAGAAGAAAAGTCTGATATTCTTTGAATTCATCACTCCTACTACCGCCAGTGTTTCAGTGTTTGTTGATCACCATACATGGGTCTTCCACAACTGCAAAATATTCCCTTTGTCATTGTTTTGGGATAATTTCCCACTTGTATATTGTTTAGTAACAGATCAGCAAGTCTGCAGTTGAAGGACGCCCTTCCCTTTATCATGAAAACCAAGGAAAAGTAAACTTTTCCAGTGTAAATTATTTTAGAACATTACAGTATTTAGTATTTTTAAAACTGCATTGTAATTCTTTAAAGTGTTTAGTTCATTTTATAATCTTTAATAAAATATCATAATGTGTCACACACACACACAAAAAAAAAGAAATGGGAGTTAGTGTGCCTTATATTTCTGTGTGTATGTGCCAATACTGGGGCTTGAACTCAAGGCTTAGGTAATGTTCCTTAGCTTTTTCCATTCAACGGTGGAGCTCTACCCCTTAGCCATGCTGCATTTCTGGCAGTTAGTAGTGCTTAATTGGAAATATGAGTCTTACAGACTTTCTTATCTGGACTGGCTTTGAACCTCAGTCCTCAGATCTCAGTCTTCTGAATAGCTATGATTATAGATATGAGCAACAAGTCCCTGGCTACGTGCATATTACCTTAAGCTACTATGACAGGCTGTTACAGAAGTAATGGGAAAACAATAGAACATCGAAGGTGAGAATGCAAGAGTTCTGGAAGGCTTGATCAATAATCCACCATTATTACATGATTCCACAAAGGCTGAAGTAGTAAGAGTTGTTCCCCAGGTGATGAAATTATTGGAATCTAGTGTAACCTTTAAGAAGTGGAGCCTGATAGAAGAAAGTTTTTAATGTAGGGGTACTGAGGGCCAGTGCCCTATCCTTTTGCTTCCCAGATGCCAAGACACGAGCAGCCTCCTCTGCCATGTACATCCTACCATCATCTACTGTCTCACTGCAGGCCACAAAGCTATGGATTTGGCAGTGTGCTGGTTTGCATGTGCTAAAAATAATCTTTATTTAAGTCAATTTGAATTTTTCACAGTCACAGAAATCTAGTTGTCATATATTCTTAGGAGGAAAGATGGCTCTGTGGCATTATTAATGTTTCTTCATTAAGTTCCAAGAGCCTAACACTACAACCTCTAAGTGAATTTCCACCGTGCCTGATTTTAATCATATTAATAAATAACCACAACAGTAAGGCAGTTAAAATACATTATCTGCTATATGTTGAGCACTTTCTTACTCACTTAATGATCAAAATCATCTATGAGATGGGTTCTGTTACCAACCACATTTTACTTGGAGAAAAACATACTGAGAGAGGTTCATTGCCCAAGTTTACATACTAGTAAGAATCTGAGCATGGATTTAAAGTCGGGTTTGTTTGTTCCTGAGTCTAAACCTGTAACTGCATCATTAAGTAACTAGAATTTGCTCTATATCCACTGGCCTGTGATCTCCAATGCCTCAGTAGTAAAGTGGCTAAATCTTAACTAAATCCTGCCCTTGCCATGGTGGAGACAGCAAGAATTGAAAAAAAAATGGTTCAGAGAATCAACCTGGAAATTTCCCAGCTGAGCATATGAGATGTTATGTCATGGTTCCTTACCTGTTCTTAAGAAGACACAGGCCAAGTAAGTCTGGGACCTAGACCTTGCTCTCTATCAGCCCTGGTTTAGGCATGTTATCTTAACAAGGAACTTGACCTCCTCCCCTCTTACTTGAAAATGGGACTGCTTGCTCCAACACTTCCCCTCTCACTCAACCTGTGTGGCAATCTAATGAGATCATGTTTGTGGATATGATCTCGGATTGCAAAATTAGCACACCTTTATAGACTGTTATGATGACTATTACTTAAATTTTTATAACTCCAGGTGAATGTGGTCCACTACTGCTGTGATTAGTAAAATTACTAAGCCACACCAGAGAAGAGAATGTTCTCCCACTGGTTTCTTCTACCTGTTGTATAAGAATAGAGAGGCAGGGCGGGGAGGAGAATAAGAGAGGAAGAGAGAGAGATAAAAATGGAAGAAAAAAATGGAAGAGAAAAGGAAAGAATGAGAGAAAATAGAAATAAAAGAAAATAAGGAAAGGAAAAGAAAAATAAGGAAAGAAAAGGAGAAAAGAAAGAAAAGAGGAAAGGAAAATTAACTAAGATTTAATTCTAGCATGTCTTTGTGCATTTTTTTTAATTTACAATTTAGGTGCCAGTAGCTCATGCCTGTAATCCTAGCCATTCTGGAGTCTAAGATGTGAGGATCATGGTACAATGTTAGCCCAATCCTTAAAGTCTGTGAGACCCTTATCTCCAATTAACCAACAGAAAATAGGAAGTGGTGTTGTAGCTCTAGTGGTAGAGTGCTAGCCTTCAGCTGAAGAGCTCAGGGACAGCCCCCAGGCCCAGAGTTTAAGCCCCATGACCAATGGAAAAAAAAAACAAAAAACAACCTGAAGTGGCACTGCTACTCAAATGGTAGATCACTAACCTTGAGCACAAAGTGGCACAGGAACAGCACCCAGGTTCTGAGTTCAAGTCCTACAACCAAAAAATATAAATAAATAAATTTATTTTGCAAAATAACCAGGCACCAATGGCTCACGCCTGTAATCCTAGGTACGCAGGAGGCTGAAAGCTGAGGATCCTGGTTCAAAGCTAGCCCAGGCAGAAAAGTCCATGAGATTCTTCTCTTCAATTAACAAGCAGAAAATTGGAAGTGGCACTGTGGTTTAAAGTAGAGCACTAGCCTTGAGAAAAAAAAAAAAGGCCAGAAATAGCACCTAGGCCCTGAATTCAAGTCCCATGACTGCCCAAAAAATAAAAGTTAAAAAAATAAAGTCTGAATGAATGAAATTTGAAGACAAGGTTAAGGTATGCTTCTTCTCAGGATTTGGGGAACCTCCATACTGCTTTCTAGAGTGGCTAAATGTGAGTACATTCCTACTAACAGTGTAGTAGGTTCCTTTTCACCCACACCTGTGCCAGCATCTGTTTTTCTTCTTGATCATGACCAGTCTAACTAGGATGAGATGGAATCTCAGTGTTTTGATTTACATTTCCTTCATGGCCACAGATGTTGAGGATTTCTTCCTGGGCCTGTTAGCCAGTTTTACTACTTCTGAGAAGTCTCTGTTAAGCTTGTTTGCCCATCATTTGGGCTTGTTGGTTCTTTGAGCTTTTTCAACCCACTTATCAGCTGGGTTTGAGGCTCTTTAAACTTTCTGTGTATTCTGAACATTAGGACATTGTCCAATGCATAGCTGGCAAAAATCTTCTCCCATTCTACAGGCTGCTTTTTTTTAGCTTTTAGTCTATCATTTGCCATGATTAAACATTTGAGTTTGATGTAATCCACTTGTTAATTCCTTATTTGATTCATTGTGCTTCTGAATCTTTACTCAGAATGTTCCTGTCTTTATCAAGGAATCTTAAGGTCTCTCAAAAAACTAAATATAGAATTATCCAGCGATACAGCAGTTTTACTCTTGGGAATTTATTTAAAAGATTACAGAGTATAGTTAAGCCATCTTTAAAATCATGTTCATTGCAACACTATTCACCATAGCCAAAGAACGGAATCAGCTCAGAAGCCCTTCAGTGGATAAATGGGTCAAGAAAATGTGGTATATGTACACAATATAATTTTACTAGTCCATTGGAAAGGTTGGTATTGCATGGTTTGCAAAGAAATGGAAGGCTGTGGAAAAATTGTGTTTAAGTGAAATAAGTGGTACTCAGAGAGACAAAGGATGCATGTTATTCTTTCACACATGTAAGCTAGAATTAATTTATAAATATTTAAACAAATGCTTCAGGGTGGTAAGCAAGTATATTAATGCATTAACCAACTAAGGGAGACTCAAACAGTGTAATTCCTTAGAATAACTCACAGTCCAACAATATAAACACCAGGAAACAAATACTCAAAGCAGGTGGGAAACAGGGCTGGGAGTTTGGCTTAGTGGTAGAGTGCTTGCCTAGCTTGCACGAAGACCCGAGTTCGATTCCTCAGTACCACATACATAGAAAAAGCCAGAAGCAGTGCTGTGGTTCAAGTGGTAGAGCTCTAACCTCAAGAAAGCCCAAGGATAGTTAGTACGCAGCCCTGAATTCAAGTCTTAGGACTGTCAAAAAAAGAGAGGAGAATAATGAGGTTAAGGGGAGGTGAGTAGATGAAGAGAGGAAGAGGGGAGAATACAGTCATAAAACTCAATACATATCCTACAAATTTAAGAAACTTGAGGAAAGGGGTGGAGTTTGGAAAGAATGGAAGAAAATGCTGAATGGGTTGACATTTATCAAGATGCATGTTCTTCATAAACTGCTTTGTTGAATAGAAACTCCTTTATACAACTACTTAAAGATAATAAAATATGTACTTTGAAAAAGAAGAAAAAATCAATACATGGCTTTATTAAAAAAAAAAGAAGGAAGGAAGGAAGGAAGGAAGGAAGGATTTGTTTATGTAGTGATGCCCTTTCCAATCTAACTTTTCCTCAGGAGAATAGCAGCAAGCTTGGCCTTGACTCCAGGGGCAATTCCAGTGGGAAATGAAGGGTTAAAGACATCCTAGAGATAAAGGAATGAGGAACTTGGAGGGAACCATACCGTCTTAGAAAGCTTCTCCATCATCCAGAAAGCCCAGGGCCCTTAGCCCCTGAAAACCTATTGCAAAGTTCAAGACTTTGCAAGGGTTTTCATCTATCAAAAAGTTGGAATCCCTTCTGAAGTCTCTGTCCATTGAAATCTGTAACTTCTAGTAATTCAGACTGCAGCTCCAGGCATCACTTCTCTCATTTCTTATAGGAACAAGTTATGTATCAGGTCTTAGTGATTTCCAGGTCCCTGGAATAAGCTATTGGGTCAGATTCAAGCCCACCATTTCGTTATTCATTTCCAACTTCCCTTTGGCCTTTTTGTTGGTAACACTTAACAAGAAACTTATCTTGTGTGATTGTTGTTCTTAATGTACTATGTTATTTCTCTTCTCTTTTGTTGCCCTTTGGTTAATCTCATATTGTTTCTGTATCTGACTTTGTTATCTGGTATATTGTATATACGTTTATTTGATTATTTGAAGTAGGAAAGGGAAGGGGGAAAACAAGGTGATTGGGAGGGAAATGGGACAAAAACATGAGAAGAGGTGGGGTACAGTGTATGAGAAGTGATGCACCTACTGTCTGTCGAATGTAACTGTAAACCCTCTATACATTACAATGAAACAATTTTAAAAAACAAAACAAACCAGCAACAACAAAAAAACAGCATTGAACCAGCCAGGCCAGCCAGAGTCTTCAACAATGTTATGATGTCAGTGCATAAAGCCAGGGTCTGACTACAGTTATATCTCAAATCTACTTACAGTAATTTACTATGTGATGCTGGACCTTAATGGCCTCCACAGTAGCTTTAGTGTAGTGTTTATATCCTCCTAGTGTTGCAAGGGGCCTAATATAATGTTTCATGCATTAGCAATATCCAGATACCATCTATAGGGACACCCAAAGGACACACCCTGAATGCTTTGATATTTGGAAGTCATGTGGCTATGGAGTTCACAGAAGCTTGCACGGGCTTGCTCCAGTCATTTCATAAACCTTGTGGACAAGTACCCCTACATTGCACTGGATTAGATACTACTAGATTCATCTCCAGCTCTTTGCCATGGAATACTAAGCATTAGTAGTAGTGATACTGCTTCTAAGCCATGTCTCCATCCATTGCCAAAATCTCATATTTGAAGAAGACCATCTTCTCTGGACTTTACCAATGCAGTGACTAGGCAGATCTTCACATGGAATGTATAAGTTTGAGTATCCCAAAACCTCCTGAAAGCTTCTAATGAGCATATGTGCATTTTTCCACCAAGCTTTCCTTGGGCAATTTTAAGTGCATCATCAAATGTCCCATGTTTAACTCAAAAGACCTCATGACAGTTTTTAAAATTCTAATACCCATAGCTTGTGATTGAGTCTAGAAATGACTATCTCCATGGACTTCTGAAGGAAGAAGGTTTGATGTAACTTCTTTGTACAGCAACTTGGCAATGCAATTCATCTCTGAAACCCTTATTATGTCTTTGCTTTAAAATCATCCTTGTGAATCTCCTTGTAAAATTTCACCCTCATAATCATTGATGTATGTAAAGAATTATCTCCAGGTATTTTGTTGCATAATCCTTTTATAATATAAGCAAAATTTGGAAGCAACCTGAATTATTATACAATCCAATGTTGTATAATAAGGTCTCATTAAATGCATTATGATATAATCTACTAAACATTACCTTGTAGACAAGTATGTAACAATACATCCTAATTATTAGAATACACACACATACACATACACACACACACACACACACACACACACACACACACACTCACACACACACAGATGGAAACCAGTTCCAAAACATTTTTATAGTCAAACTGCAGTTTAAAAGAATGTTTTAAGAGGAACCAATGTATCTAATGTAATCTAAAATGTTAGCAGTGGTTATCTGCCATCTGTCATTTATTTTTTACTTTTATTATTTTTTATTTTTTTTTTGCCAGTCCTGGGCTTGAGCTCAGGGCCTGAGCACTGTCCTTGGACTTTTCTCAAGGCTAGAGCTCTACCACTTGAGCCTCAGCACTCACTTCTGACTTTTTTCTATGTATGTGGTACCGAGGAATCAAACCCAGGTCTTTGTGCATGCTAGGCAAGCACTCTACCACTAGGCCAAACTCCTGGCCCTTATCAATTATTAAACATTCTGTTCATTCTGATCTTTCTAAACTTTTTGTTACACCTAGCCAGGCTTACACCTGTAATCCTAGCTCCTCAGAAGCTGAGATCTGAGGGTCATGGTTCAAAGCCAGCCCGGGCACTAAAGTCTTTGAGACTCTTATCTCCAGTTAATCATTAGAAAACAAAAAGTGGGGCTATGGCTCATGGGCAGGGCAGTAACCTTGAGCTGAAGAGCTCAGGGTGAGCACCCAGGCCTAGAGTTCAAGTCCCATGACTGACAAAAAAAAAAGAAAGAAAGAAAGAAAAGAAAATGAAACACCTGTAGCTTAGAAGCCACTAGGTGTAGATTCAAATGTGAATGCAATCTGTACCAGCTATTGTCAAGATAAACCTATTCACTTAGAGCCTCATATTTATCTTCCATCAGAATGAAAGTAGATAGTTCTTCCCTGATAGGGGTATAAGGTAGTTATAATAGGTTATGCATACATAGTGTTGTGTGTTTACAATAATTTGATAAATGTACTGAGCTCACTAACAGGAGAGGACGTGGAATGGATCAATACCATGGCCAGATAGGTTTGGCCTGAAACCAAACCAGATGAGAAGGCAGAAGTGTGAACTTAAGTAAAGGCATGGAAATACACTATGTAGGACAAACAACCTTGGGCCTGTGATTTTGTTTCATGTGTGCTACTCCACCAGGACTTTTTTTTAAAGTAAAAAGTCCATTTAATCTTTCAAAAATGTATAAGAAATATGTTTCTTGAAGCAGACATAATAAATATCTGTGTAATGAATGAATATATAGCTGGCATAGCAGAACCATGAACACTCAAATTACTAAATCCTAGATGTATTTCCTGAGTCTTCTGAAAGAAAACATCATATAACAATTTCCCCAAACATCTGAGTCCATAAAGACAAATTTTAAAGAGAAGAGTTCCAAGAGCCTTTGATGAAACTTAATATCAAAGAACATTAAAAAAAAACTAATTTTAAGGAGTCAAAACATCTCGGTACAAAGATGATCTGGCTTAATCCAAGGGTGGACTTTAGAGCAGTTAGGGCTAGGCTGGCAAAACTATGGTACATGTGGTGCTATTTCTCGTGCCAAGATCCGTAGCAGACATTGCTAATCAACTGTTGCATTCTTGGCCTCTTTTATGTGGCTCTAGATCCCTTATGCCATTGTTCTCTAGATGCCAAATCCAATAGACTGTGGTTGTCAGATGAGGACACGGAACTAGCTTTACCATTCCAGAGAGAGGGAAATGAACTGGTTGCCTCACTTTTAGACTTCTCCACAAGGACTATTTCTATTAGGAACCAAACAATTTCAAGTAAAGATTGTAACACTCCACCAGGACTTATTTATGGAACCAATTACAGTGACTTAGCAAAATAAAAAAATGCTATCAGCACTTAGAATTTTGGTGAGTCATGATTGAGGAGTAGCTTCGCAGGGAGGTTCTTTCTTGGAAATGTGTCATGTGTCTGTGGTCATATGAAGGCTTGACTGCAGCTGAGCAATCTCATTCCAAGATGGTGCATGTGAGTGACTGGCAAGTCAATTCTGGCCATTGGCAGAAAGCCCAGTGCCTCCCTGCATAGAGTATTGTTATAGCAAGGCATCTTGTTGCCCTCAAGTGAATTATCAAAGACAGAGGAGAAAGCAAGCCCTGGTGCATTTCATGACCTGTACCCTGGAGTTCACATTATTATTTCCAAGTTCTGTTGATCATCAGCTCAGCTCTAGTCAATGTGAAAGAAAATAACATTGAGGTATTGATACTTTGGGGTCGATGTTGGAGAATGATGATCATAACTACCCTTACAATGACCCCCTCTTCCACTATCAACATGCCTCACTCCCGCTTTAACCAGACTTTGATCAAAAGCCACATTCACAGGTCAGCTTCCCATAGTTCTCTTCCACTGTTTCACTGCACTCTCCTCTTTCTGCCTCATTTTTTTCTGGGTACTTATAATATTTAATATGTTAAGTGCTTATTTGTTTGTAATGTGATACTACTTCCTCCAATACCCTCAGTTTGATGAGAGGCCCACTGTGTTCCCCACTGTCACCCTGGAGGAATGATTAGAAAGCTCCTCCTTAGTGTTAGAATCTGTACTTGTGAATTCTAAATTGGTGGGGTTGACTTATCAGAGCACCATCCCTTACATCCCTTCCTGCCCAATCTCACAACCCTATCTTATCCACTCCTCCTTAATGTTTGTTATAACACAAACCTTACCTCCGGGCTTCCCTCTTCTGTGGCCACCTCAGCATTGTCCCTCTTGCACCCATGCTGTTGGAACTCCTTTCTTCCCACAAGCCTAAGGGAAAGGATGACAACTGAAATGCCCACATGTCTTGCTCCCCCCAACTCTGTCTCTGTGTCTGTCTCTGTCTCTGTCCCTGTCTCTGTCTGTCTGTCTCTGTCTGTCTGTCTGTCTGTCTGTCTGTCTGTCTGTCTGTCTGTCTGTCTCTCTCTCTCTCTCTCTCTCTCTCTCTCTCTCTCTCTCTCTCTCTCTCTCTCTCTCTCTCTCTCTCCTCTCTACCCTCCACTCTCACAGCCATGGGAAGTATTGAATAATCAAAATACTTCTGTATCTGATAGTTTAATGCAGACTTCCTGGAGACAAAGTTCTCATCATTGTTGAGTAAAATGTTCTCAATTCCAACACTAGAAAATGTAGTGAGAGAATAATGGAAAGGTTTGGGTGTGGGAAGACCAAATGAAGCCCTAGAGATAACATTTATTATACACTTACACATACTAAACACCATTTTAAGCAATTAAAGGGGATTAGTTCTAACAACTACTATTCTCAACCATATAGAGAAGCTACTATTATATCTCCCATTTATGAAGGAGGAGTGAACTAAAGAGAAGTAAGCTTATAGGGACATTTGTCAAAGAATTGGTACAACCATTCTAAATTCAGACAGCTCTATCTGAAAATCTTCTCTTCAAATATTCTCTGATGTAGCTTAGGGGACCTCCATAACTAATTGGTTCATGTGGTCTTAGAAATCAGTGTCTGGTTGTTAGAATCAAGTGAAAGTTCCCAGAAAAATTTCCTTCATCTGTTATGGTTAGCAAAGCACTCTTACTCAGTCTTAGAGACCTAATTTACTTCTTATCTCCAAATAAAACTTTATGGATCACATTTTCTTTGATGTATTTATTTCAGCTCTGCCTGTGTAGCATCCTAATCATTTTGCTTGCCAGCCTGTGTTGCAACTTTATGTTTTCTTATAATTCTCTATCATGGCTGGCTCGGGAGTCATAATATTCTCATTCCTTAACCCTCACAACTTATCAAAGTATCTGACCTAAGATAAGTTAGGTGAAACTATTGTCTCTGCTTCCATAACATACTTTACAGGCTAATTTTCAAAACCTAGCACCTTTCAAGGAGAGGTTTGTTTATTGAATGGGTAGGTATGGTCATCAGTAGGCATTCTAAACACATCAGCATAGGAAAATAGGATAGCAGTGACTTTCAGGGAATGTAGAATTGAACTCTTCTCTGGGGTGCAGTTCTAGTCCAGTGTGAGTTTTCCAGTCCTGCCCTAGCAACATAATGAGATACTGTATTTAAATACCATTATTATGGCATCTCCAAGTAGAGTTCTCCAACTACTCGTCATATGAATCAACTGCCTTCAGCCCTTCTCATTGCTTTGATAAAAGAAGACTTAAAGAAATCCTCTTTGGGAGGTCACATGACTGGCATGCAGCAATAAGTCAGTTTTAACTTCCTCCAGCTCTTTCTAACCATACTAGTTTGTGGAGCTAGGAAATGCTCATTGGGCTTGCCAGGAGAGCTGGACAGACACACTAATATAATGGGAAAGCTGTGAAGGGTGAGAGCTACATTCTTTTAAAAAGTGTGAAAAGATTCCAGATTTTCTAAAAGAAGGTAAACTTGGAGCATAAATGAATGTGGAATTCGAACCAACCTGCCTGAGATGGGCTATCGGGGCATAATGTGGTGTTCTTTAAGTTGACACCTGCATAGAATAGACAAAAATGCTTAAGGGACAAGAGACAAGGGACAAGAGATATGACTGTTTTTGAAGGTCTTGATGCTTCATTAAGAAAGGAAATTAGAACATGTGATTTCTTTTCTTCCTCTTAATTCTGAGAGTAATATTATCCAAATTAGAGGTCACATTTTTTTCTCTTGGTTGGGGGATAGAAGTTGAAAATACATTTTGTTTTAATTATATATATTGTCAGGGTAACATATAAAGGGGTTAAAGTTACATTCGCCAAGTAGTGGGTACATTACTTCTTGAACATTGATACCCCTTCTCATGCTTTTGTTTCACTTTCCCTTCCTTTATCCCTTCCCAATAATCTTGTTTTTCCCCTTCCCTTCCCTATTTCAAATAAACAAATAAACATATATACCATATACTGGGTAACCAACATCAGATACAGTAACAATATGATATAAATCATAAGGGGAGGGAAGAGAAAATAAATAGCTTTGGGCTGGGAACATAGCTTAATGGTAGAGCGCTTGCCTAGCATTCATGAAGCCCTGGGTTCAATTCCTCGGCACCACATACTCAGAAAAAGCCAGAAGTGGTGCTGTGGCTCAAGTGGCAAGGTACTAGTCTTGAGCAAAAAGTGTCCAAGGACAGTGCCCAGGCCCCAGGACTGGCAAAAAAAAATAAAAGGATAGAAAGACAGACAGACAGACAGAATTAAGAAGCTTCACATAGTACATTAGGAACAACAATCACATTCTAACAGAAATTTTTTATAAAGTTGTGTATGACTTCTTGCTTATTTTACCCATAGAAAAGAGAGCAAGTAAATGCCAATTTCCTTATGAAGGAAGTCTTGCATGTATGGTGTCAGAGACGTAGCATTTAACTTCCTTTTACTAGGCCCAATTGGATCTGCAGCATTCTATTCCAGGATGTTCGTTTGGTTCACCTGTGTTCACTGTACCTTGGGCAGTTCTTGGCATAGTGTATGTTTATCAGATGAATAGCAGGTTGCTTTGGCCTGAGTTGAAATCTACTTTGAAATATTCATTTTTTTTAATTGGATTCCAAATTGTACTTCAGGCTGACCAAAAACAATGTTTTCACTAATATAAGTTAATTCTCAGTCAGGGAGTATATTAGATGAAAACACAAGGGAAGACTATTTTCCTAGAAATGTAGGGAGAAAAAAAAGCAATAGGAGTATATAGCTAATGACCAAAATGAAGTTAAAGCAATGTGTCAGGTTGTAAGAACTGTGGTTTCTCTCCTACACAAAGGGGTTTACTCTCCCATTCTCAGGGTCAGTTTAGAGTACAAAGTACAAAGTAGACAGGCATTTTGTAATATCAAAATCATCATGGGGTACAGAATCTAAGAATCCCAAAGAACGTTCTTAGCATTTTTCCCATGTGAATACAATGGACATACATCTTCTTTGCATCTGTTCAACCCTTTTCTGTCTGTCTTGTGATTCAGGGAGGGAGTCCAGATGGACCACTTTCCTAACAGCCATTTATCAGTAATAATGTCAACAATATAATGAACTGTGGAATGTTTCTTTGTGTGGGGTGACTCTCAGTGGGATGATAAGGCTATAGACCAGGGTAGATGAGACCTCTGCACTTGGACACCAGGAACAATTTTGATCATTGTATGTGTGACATTGAATAAAAGCCGTGTGAAGACCCTAAGGTACAAGATCGGAGTGTCTTCATTAGAATGCTGGAATAATCTGCTGGAACAATCATCTTTATAATTTTTAAAATTCATATTGTTCCTTTCTAAATGAAATCTTATTGGAACCCCAATATAGAAAAAGGATACACACAGATGTAGTTGTAGCTAGGAAGGGGAGCCTGTAGCCCACATTCATTTTCTTGTAAAGACAATCTCAAGGTATTTCTTTGAAACATAAGTCTTCATGGAACATAGTATGAAAATCCCTGGCCAAGATGGCATAGCTTTGCTCTAAAGTGATTTCTCTTCTTGTCAAGACCTAATTCCCTCTTGTCCATCCTTACAAAATTAGGGATAAGTTCTTTGTAAACAAATTGAAACTGGTACTGAATGACATCATATTTAAGAATGGAATAAGTTTTTCCTATTCCTATATGAGAGGACATGTGGAACTTCAAAATGAACCATTGGAAGTATCTGGGAATGTTTTCTGATGGTCAGCAACATCAAAGGACTGTGGATGGTAGGACAGTGTTGGTTTGGCTAAGGCAAGCATAATGGACAAGAGTCCCTTGGTATCAGGCCATCTCTTTGCCCAGCATTCAACAGGAAGGCAGAATAGAAAGCAATCTAGTAAAGTGTTGACAGAATTAATCAGGCTCCATTTTCAAGCTTGCTTTTGCTCCCTGGGCTAAGAAATTAGAAGACTCTGGCTGAATCAGATACACTTTAGATTTCCCCAGAAACACAGTTTTCCTGGGGAAATAAAGCTAATGAAAGGAGAAGCTAACTATGTTTGATTTCCTCAAAGCCCATTGCCTGATTTTATGTGGATTCTCTGATTTCTTTTAGACCTTAAGCACATGGCTCGGTGACATTGCATTGCTCAGAGAGAAAGGTGAAAAAACATTTGTGAATAGATCACAGTCATTGTAATGAAGCCTTGTGCCTGGATGACACCTAATTTCAAAGTGCTTTCTCAGATATTTCAATCAGTAAATGTCTGCTCTTTGTTAAATTTTATTCCTATTCCTCATCATCATTGATGATTTAGAGATTATCCTTCATGAACTAAAGAAGAAACTGAGGCAGAACATGAATATCATTTGAAGATGAAAGATACCAAATTCTACCATTTGGGTAAAATTTGGATTTCAGTAGTGCTATAAATTTGACACATCAAGTCACTTTGCAATTCTGTCTCTCCCGGGTATGATGGAACATTATAAAATCACCCCTCGACTTGTGATCTGGATAAGCCAAATGAGGTTCTTTTTAGACAAGAGACTAAAGAAGTGGATTGATATTTGGAATTCAGACTTGGCAACTGGAGGGGGAAAACTGGCAACTCTAAAGTGGAAGATGGAGGAGTGGGAGATGGCATGAGCAGGTTTCGACTTTATGTAATATTTGTGGTGACAATGTCAAGGGTAGATTAGACAGGAAAAATACTAGACCCAGAAGTCATAAGGAGGAGTCTGTTGCAGTCATCAGAACAGCACTATGCATCATTGGGGCTCAAGAAGGGAGGAACACAGACAGGAGGGAGTAGGAGTAGAAAGCCAAAGAAATACTCTCCCTTGAGTAGCTCAATCCTTTGTAGAGATAAAGGAGGAAGTGGTTCATTACAAATATGGTAACAGGGGCTGTACTGCAGTCAACAAACATGCAAGGAAGCACTAATAAACTACCTTATTTTGTCCCAGTCCTGCAAAGGTAAACCAGTCTGAGATAGTTTATGGGAAGCATGATTCAGTTTCAAAAGCAAAGAGAGGATCTCCCCAAGTGAGAGGAAGGACATGATCTGTGCACCATGTGTTCTGCTCCAAGCTCAGAGAGACAGCATGGAGGCTGCCAGGAGCCACTGAAAGAATAAGCAGACATATATGGAGGCCCAACAGGGCCAAGTTTACAGCAGGTGCATCACCAAGCTCTTCTGATACTCCACAGGGATAGGGAGAGAGATTGCATGTCCTGTAATAGCAAAACAGAGGCCAGTCCAAATCAGCACATCCAAATCTCTAAAACCAACTCTGACTTCCTTATGTTCTCCACACTCCTACATCATCAGCATGAGCAGCTTCAATAGAAGGAATCTCAGAGCTCCTTGAATCAGAAACTGGTTGAACAAAACCCAAACATGATTACTCAGGTGTCTTTGGGAAGTGGAGTCCTTGCTGATTACCAATGCATGCCTATCTCTTCAGAGTTGGGCTTCTCAGAAGTCAAAGTCATGTCTGGATGTCTACATGTTCTCACTCCAGATTGGCTTTGGGAATGCTCTCAGCTACAGGCTTTGCCCGCACAGACCAAATAATTATCAGCTCCCAAGCAGGTAGAACAGAAACCCCAGATTGCCCCGCCCGTAGTACAACACACGTGTGATTAATTGCTGGTTCCAGAAGCACCTCATCAATCATCACCTTAGAGCATCTAAGAGAAAAGGGTCATGCCATGGAGCCTTGTGCATCTAGAGAACCAGAGCTCTGGGTCAGAGATAAGATTGGCATGTAGAGTTGGGATGAAGAAGGTCGGAACTAAGGAGCATTAGGCATTCACCCCAGCTGCTCGGATTGGTAATTAAGTGACTCGTCTACTGGCCGACAGTCCTGCATGTTCCCCAGGCATCTGTTAGTTCTTCGAAAACCACTACTGACAAAATGAGGTTTGCCCTTGGTACACAGATAATGAGACTGCGCTTGACAGGTGTGGCGCGATTAGAAAATTTCTACATGAAGCTCATTCTGCTAGCCACTCCACAGTAAACAGACTCATTAGAACTTGCAGGTCCCTGGAGGCAAAGCATGTTTGACATTATTAATTGGCTTTTCTGTATAAGGAGTCAAATAGATGAAAAGGTTTATCAAGCTGAAATAATTAATTTTGCCTGAATTCGCTGACAGTTCATTTCTCCTATAAAAGACCATTTTAAGGTCTTTTTTTTTTGAATTTCAAAGTTCAAAAGACATAATAGTGGCAAAAGTGAAGCTTTTTAGTAAATTATAATTAAAAGGGAATTTAATTAACTTAGACCTGGGGATGGGGGAAAAAAGGAATTGCTATCTGTGTCTATACAGAGGTGTAGATGGTTGAACATATCATGACTTAATAATGCATTAATTTTAATCTAATCAAAGTATAATAAAAGAGGTAATTATATGTTTAAAAAATTACCAGGCACAATAGTGGTGTTTTTAAACACTTAATACTTACCCAGCTTCACGTTAGCAAAGTTATAATTGTTGGGCCCAGATTCTACTTCTTTAAAGATGGGGGCTTATAGGAAAGTGGTTAATTGAATATATCATTGTAAGAACCCATGTCAAAACTAGGATGAACTACAAAGTTTGCATTCCCTGGCTGCAAAAGATTTTTCTTCCCCTTTTCTCTGTCTGTGTCTCTAAAAATAGCAAATTATTTCCAGCATTCTTTTATAAGTACTGCGTGCTCCCACGCCCACTCTGACATACAAAGCCAAAATCCCATTCACATGAAAGTCTCTGAAGGTTTTCTTTCCTCCTTTTCCAAATCTTACCATTTCATCCCCAATGAGGCCCTCTGCAGCCCATGTAAGACCTTCTAACCGGAAACCAAACCACTGGATATCAGAAGGAGTTTCTCCTCTCTGAGCCTGGGGCTTGATAATAGAAAACATAAACCATCATCACATTGTGGGATTCTGATTTCCATACAGGCCACTATGTCTACCTGTTTCATTCAGGCTTCTTTAAAACATTCTGAAGACCATGGCTGTTTCGCAAAGAAGCCTCGCACTTCATAAACCAACATGGCAATTTTATAGCTGCAACATGGTTCGATCATTCCCAAACCCTCTGGTCCTCCTTAAATACAATTTGGTGGGCAGAGGAAATACAGAGAGATGTTCTTCCACAGCTAGTAGCATATCTTGGTCCGGTTTCCTTTGTACCTTCACCTTCCTCCACAGCACACAGTTCAGGCAATATGAAGGTCAGCACAGTCATGACAGACCTCCTGCAAACCTAATGACCAATACAACCTTTGAAAACTTTCCAGCTTTTCATTGATAGCTTTTCTAATACTACAATTCTAATTGGTTACATCCAATGAAAAACCAATGGGGCCCGTTGCTGGTAAAATTTATACCTGTAATCCTAGCTACTCAGGAAGTTGAGGATCATGGTTCAAACCCAACTGGAGCTGGAAAGTCCTAATATTCTTATCTCCAGTTAAGTACAAAAAAACCACAAAAAGCTGTTAATAGACTTGTGGCTCAAGTGATAGAGTGCCAACCTTGTGTGGAAAAAAAAAAAGAACCTAGGAAACAAAGAGTCAGCACTCAGGCCCTGAGTTCAAGCTACACACACACACACACACACACACACACACACACACACACACACATTAATGGAATTAGGGAACCTCCCTTGTCATTTCCCATCCCTGGTTCTATGAAACTCACTATGATCATTCTTTCATGTATGGGCCTGAAAAAGTGACCTAATGCAAGTACAATTTAATGTTTAAAAAGTCACATTTCATAGCATCAGTTTGAAAAACAAAGTCACTCCTACTCTTTGCCAAAAATCCTCCCATCTATTCTTTGTGGTGGAAGAAAAGTAGAATGCATACCATAGCCACTTTATATCTAGCACTAGTGAAGTGATCTCTATTAAAGATAAGGAAACTGAGGCTCAATGATAGAAAAAAGTTAACTTTCAAAGCCACATATTCCAGTAGCAAAGCAGGACCACTTGATCTCCAAACCCAAGCAATTTCCGCTGGGGAGGAAAAATTCAAAAAGTAACAGATATCAAATTCCCAAACCATAAATACTTGTAACATTTACCAGAGAGTTAACATTTGGGGTAAGAAATGTCATAACCCAAAAAGCAAATATCTACTTTCTTGCACCGAGGAATGCTTGAAAAGATGTAATAGAAAAACAATCCTGAGAAACTTGAGACTACTGATCTAACCCTCACCAAATTACTGTTCATCATACTTCCCATACCTGCTTCCTTGTATTAGCTCCTTAATTAACTATATATGAATGTCCAGGGGCCATTATGATTAAATAAAGGATAACACATGACTGGCGCGGGAAGCAGAGAAAGGTCTGTATGCCAAGACTCAGGCCTGGAGCTGTCATCACTCACCAGCATGTTTTCTTCTGAAGTCAATACGTTATTCCCTCTCAAACATGCTTAAAGAAAACATGAATTGATTTATTTGCGATTGTGAACTACTTATCAAATGGTAATGATCACCGTGTGCTGAAGCTGGCTGAAGTCTGCTAGGCAATGCTTCGTCATTGATGGAATGAATTGGCTCCCCTACTCCTGCCGCCTCTCTCTGTCATCCTATAGTTCTGTAAGATTTAGCAACCTAAAGGGGTCTGTGTGAGTGTGGTCAGTTCCAAGACTTCAGAGAAAGCCCACATCTACCCTGCACCTCCCTTTCATTCATTAACCCACCAGGGGCCAAGACTAATTAGATCAGCCTGCTCATTTTGAGCTGATAATTGATTTAAATAGGGTTGCTCATTTAAAATAGAAGAAAAGCCTGCTAAACATTTGGTGCTTGGATTCTTTTCTCTTCCCCCCCCCCCCCCCCCCGCTCTTCTTCTTTTCCCTGCAACTTTCAATTGCTTGTGCAATGTAGCATAAAATGTAGAGGTCTCCCTTTCTTTTCTTTCTCTCTTATTTAAAGGGGCCATAAAATTAATTACAATAAGTAGGCAATGGATAGGGGCAGGGGGTTAACGGATGGCTCTAATGAGCAGCCAAGCTTTGGGAAAGCTGGGCTAGTCATGCTGTTTGCTGGCTGTAAAGAAGCCTTGGCTTCCAAGAGAAACATAGCTCCCAACCCTGTTACAATCTTCATACTGATTCAGTCTTCATGAGGAGAAGCTCAGCCTCCAACAAAAGACAGGAACATTTTGGAATTGCCTTCTGACCATTACACAGGAAAGTACTCTGGAAAAATAGTGATATCCTCACTTCCTTTCATGGCCCCTTGATTTTTTTTTTTGCATTTCATTTTTTTTAATTTTCATTTTATTTACATGGCTGGAAAGTTTCAGTAACATTCTGGCCCCACTGCATTTGAAGATCTTTCCTTTCTCAAAGGAAACTGTCAGGAAACTGTCGTCCATCACATAGGTTTATTTCAAATGTGGATCAAAAAGTTTAGACTGGCTTCTCTTTGGAAACTCAGTGGTCCTGCTCATGTATACTGTTCCACTGACTGTACCATTAACACAATGAAAAGAGCTTTTGTCTGAAGCCCAGAGGGCAAAAGGTGGAAGCGAAACTTGTAATTTGCTCTGTAAAATTTTCTTGCAATGTTTCCTGTCGCTGAGAAAAGGAAGCCGAGGGGCCTTGCAAGATCTTCCAGGGAAATAAAATTTTTGGGACCAGGAAAAGTACCATCAAAATGGCACATGCTATATTTCACAAACACACCAGTTCCAAATCTACAAAGCAGTATGATGCAGCAGGGACTAGACATGTGATTTGGAGTCAGACATCCTGATTTTTCAGATGCAGTCACTTCCTGGCTCTGTGTGAATCACTTGCTTTCTTTAAACTCAATTTATTTACCTATGAAATGAAGACATTAAAGTTTATCATAAGGCCAAATATAACAGCCAAGTTAAAGCTTAGCACGTGGCCTGCCTCCAATAAGCACTTTGGAAAATTCATGGTAGTCATCCAACTGTGGATAAAAAGTAGGAATGAATGAATGAACAATGAAAGAAAAGTAAATTGTAATTGGATTTTCCTTGTCACTTTTCCCAAAACAGAAGAATACCATTTATTTATGTAGAATTTCCCTGTATTAGGTATTATTAATAACCTAAGGATGATTTAAAGAGTGTGAGAATGTGTATAGATTGTATGCCACTGCTACATCATTTTACAAAAGAGATGTGAGCATATGTAGATTTTGGTATCCAAAGAGAGATCCTGGAAACGGTTCACAGAAATCAAGGGAAGGTTGAATCTCTAATGTAAACTGTGTTCTTCACAACCAGAAAAGCACATCCCCATTTTGTCTTATGTTTGAGGCTAGGCAGTTAGCAAGGCCATTAGTGCTTTTCCCATGGGACCAGAACTTGAGTAGTGTCACAGAGCTCCCTGCTTGCACTAACCCATTGTATCTGTTAATTTTTGAACAGAGACTCAGCATTTGCATTTGGAACTTGATCCAGCAAATTATGTAGTCCATCTTTAGTTCCTTCTCCCCTCCCCACCCCCAGTCCTAGGGCTTGAACTCAGGGTTTGAGCTCTGTTCCTGGCTCTACTCAAGATTAGGGCTCTGCTACTTGAGCCACAGCACCACTTCCGGCTTTTTCTGTATATGTGGTACCAAAGAATCGAACCTAGGTCTTCGTGCATGCTAGGCAAGTACTCTACCATTAGGCCACATTCCCAGCCCCTGTCATCCCATCTTTATAGAGCCTCCCCCGCTGCTATTGCTGAGGGACATTCTTGAAATCATGGAAAGCCGCTGAGATCATGTTCTATGGGTGGCACAATGCTTTCACACTTCTAAATCACGTTCTTTCTGCCCCTTCCACAAATTAGAACCAGAGGTATAGCCTTCTCAGTTCCTGCGGGTCCTAGGGCCTGAGTGCCATGAAAAACTGTTCAAGAGCACATGCTAGTGGCCGAAGGTCAGAATCGCACCTCTGTGATACCATGGCCAACCCACTGCTATAGCTCTTGCCTTTCTGGTTGAGGATAGAGGCCTCATGCAAGAGACGATGAGACCCATCCCTTTGTTAATTCAGCATTCATGTGGCAGATTGGTTTCACTATTAATGACATACAAATTTGGTCCCAGGTAATCTTTTCCAAAGCAACCAGTTGTGAAATATATTGAGAAAACACTGCCAATTTCCAATCCTAATGATGGAGACACTGAAGGTAAATAAGATGAATATTTATGGGATACCTGATTGCCTAAATGACTTCCCTAAGGTATGAATAATTGAATGTGCATATGCTAATTAATTGGAGAAAGTCAGTAGGTAACTCCTTTTTATTTATATTAGCCTCATTTTATTTCATTTCTTACAACTATTACAGTTCCCAGTTATTTCCTATGCTTCAGTAAAATTGTATGTCACTGAGAGAATTTTTAATAGACATCATGACTCTTAATTTTAGTGAATGCATAAGGCGAGGCAGAATATGAACTGATAATTCTTAGAATATAGTTATTCAGCTTTGCCTAATGATAAAAGCTGTCATTCACTGGATCTTACTGACCACTAGACTTTTGTGTATATCTGCTATACAAAATCCTTATCAGCGATAAGAGAAAGAGATCAGCCAGCACTATAATCCTCTGCAAATCATGGTTCAAAGTCAGCCTGGGAGAAAAGCCTACAGGACTCATATGTGTATTTAAACAGAAAAAAAGCTATAAGAAGAGCTGTAGCTGATATGATAGAATTAGCCTTAAACAGGCTCTGAGTTCAAGCTCTTGCAATGTAGCAGAAATAAACAAACAAACAGATGTGTATATACATCTGGGCACAGAGACCTGAGAAAAATGTGAATATTTCCCCTGAGGCTGAGCTATGATCAGAACACACAATTTTATTTCTTGAGGGACTGCCTGGATAAAAAGCAGGGTGCAAAGACTAGAAGAACTAGTGACTGTATTTTTCTAATGTCAATGTTTTTGCTATTGTTGTTATTACTAAGTTGAAGTTCCTTAAGTCAGGTTATAAATACAATGCTTTTTGGTCAATGTCACCTTTCCATCCCAATTTTTGACAATTAAAAGAAAAATCAAGACAAATAAAAAAATTACATACCAAAACATTTGAATGAACAAAATTAATACAAAATATTACATATCAAAATATAATACTTTCTCCCTTTTTTCACTCCTTTGTCCATGTCTTTTATTCTATCTAGTTGACTATTTATGGACAAATTATGATACTTTCAAATGAACAGAATCAGGCTGGGATGTAGCTCAGTGGCAAAGCGCCTGCCTAGCAAATGCAATGTCCTGTCCTGGATTCAATCCCACTACCAAAAAAAAACCAAAAAGTCAAATGAACAGAATCAGTGTGCAGGAACTACTCTGAAAAAACATAGACATTGAACTTATTGGACAAAGACTTTAAAGCAAATGTTTCAAATAGGCTCTAAGAGCAAAAGTAAAAGACAAGGAATAAATGAAATCCATAGAAGAGAATATATACAAACAAAAATACCTAAACTAGATAAAACTTGTTCAAAGGAAACTAATAGATTCTGGAAAAATAACAATAACTGAATTGAAGTTATCACTACAGAGTTTTATAAACCTTCTTTTTTTTCTTTTTTGCCAGTCCTGGGTCTTGAACTCATGGCCTGAGCACAGTTCTTGGGCCTTCTCAAGGCTAGAGATCTACCAATTTAGCCACAGCACCACTTCCAGATACTTTTTTTCACTGCATATGTGATACCAAAGAAGTGAACCTGTGTCTTCATGCATACTAAGCAAGCACTCTACCACTAAGCCAAACTCCCAGCCCCAGAGTTTTAATAGAAAATTGGAGCAGGAAGAAAAAAGAATTGATGCAATACCAGGCACCAGTGACTCACATCTGTAACAGTAGCTATTTGTGAAGTTGAGAGCAAGATGATCAGAGTTCAAGGACAGATCAGGAAGTAAAAGTCATAAGGCTCTAGGTAAAACATAACCAGCAAAAATATAATGCTGAAGGTTTGGCTCAAGTGGTAGGGAACAAGATTTGTGGTTTCAACCCCTAGTGCCACAAAGCAAAAGAAAATGTCAGTGAGTATAAAGACAGGAAAATGAAAATTGCTGAATTGAAAGGACAGAAAGAAAGAAAGAAAGAAAGAAAGAAAGAAAGAAAGAAGAAAATCTATAAGATATACACAAAAATAAATGCATACTCAATAAAAACGTTACACTAAAATTGAACTGAACAAAAATGAAGCAGTAATGGAGAGATTTAAAGGCAAAAGTTATGTGACACATAGAAAACAAATCACAGAATGCCCAAAGTAAGTCCTTCCTTAGTCCTTGACTAAGTTATTAGTAATTAAACATATTTTGGCAACATGGATTAAAAATAATGCCTCACAAATATGATGTATTCCCTTTAGCTTTAAAAACATAAAAAGTCTGAAATGAAAGGGTAGAAAAACCACACAATAAAATACAATAATAAAAACAGAAAGAGTAGAAAAAGATTAGACATATATGTAATGACCAATAGAAACTTGTATCTATACTAATATTAGACAAAAATAAAGTTTACATCAAAATTATTAAGTAAACAAAATATTTTATACATTGTTAACATACCAAAAAGATGGAACAGTTACAAACATAAATGCACCAAATATCAGAGCTCCAAAATATACAAAACAGATATTGACAGAATTGGCAGGCAAGTAGTAATACACAAAAAGCAGAAATTGACAGAAGAGAACAAAATAAATCACTTTACAGAAACAATCAAAAGTTTTAATGTCTTGCTTACATCCATGCACAGAGCAACCAAATAGAAGCTCAATAAGTACACAGAGGACCTGAAAACAATATAAACCAATTAAATCCATTGGATATGTATGAACATACCATCCAATAATAGTATGATTCATTATTTTTGCTCAAGTATACATTCCAAGACAGACAGTATATGTGAAATATAAATTTCATAAGACCAAAGAAGTTTTATGAAACTTAAATATTGTAATTACCCAGCACAAATGCAGTGATTCATGCCTGTAATCCTAGCATTCCAGTCACTGACGCAAGAAAATCACAAATAGGTCAGACTACTCTACTTAGTAAGACTTTATCTCCCAAAATGGTTATTATACAGAGTATCTATTCCTATTACAATGGCATTAAATAAGTTAGTAATGTAAAAGAAACTCACCAATACATTGAAATTATGCAGCATATTATTAAGCACATGAGTACAACAAAAATACCACAAAGGAAATCAAATAACTTATGATTAACACATAAATGAAACAGCAAAGCATGAGTATAAAAAAACTTAGTGTTTAAAAGGATATTTATAACTATAGACACAGTAACTTCACTTACACAGCAAGAACTGGAAGAAAATGAAATTAAATTCAAAGCTAGGAAAGAAAAATATAATGAAGGCTGTGGCACATATAAGCAAAATATTATAAGAAGAAGTGAAATAAAAGCAAATAATTTCCTTGGAGATAATTCCCAAACTGGAAATTTTTTGGTGGTACTGACAAGAAGATTCAAATTAACAAAATTCTGAAATGAAGTACGTCTCTTACAATTATGTGCAAAAATAACTTCAAAAAATACTCTGATCAAATATATCAAATAACCTGTATGGATTAAAACAGATTCCTAAAAATGTTCAACCAAGGGGCAGAGGAAGGGAAATGGAGACAAAAACCTGAGAGGTGGTATCAATGTATGAGAAGTAATACAACTACTACCTGATGAATGTAACTGTAAACCCTCTATTCATTATCCTAACAATTAAAAAAAAACAAAAAAAAGTTCAAGCAATGAAGACTTTTCATAAAGAAATAGAAAATCAGATTGTAGAGATCAGCAGAAGATGGCGGAGGTTCAGTGTGAGTCTTCTGAGCTCTTGCCAAGATACCAGTTCTAGCATCATAGGGGAAAGTTCATACCCAAAGATCGATCTTAAGAAAGCTGTAGCTTTGATGATTTGTTGTAGACAGTTGGCCAGTGTTTTGTTGAGAAGTTTTGCATCAATATTCATCAAAGAAATGGGTCTATAGTTCTCTTTCTTTGATGGATCTCTGTCTGGTTTGGAGATGAGGGTTATAATGGCTTCCTAGAATGAGTTTGGCAAAGAGCCTTTGTTTTCAATTGAAGAGGTTGAGGGGTATTGGTGTGAGCTCTGCTTTGGAGACCTTATAGAATGCAGCTGTGAATCCAACTGGCCCTGGGCTTTTCTTGGATGGAAGTTCTCTTATTGCCATTTTTATTTCAGTGCTTGAAATAGGCCTGTTTAGTTGGATTAGGAGTTCTTGGCTCAGTGTGGGTATGTTAATATTGGCTAGGAATTCATCCATTTTTTCTAGATTCTCAAATTTGTTGGCATAAAGGTTTGACAAGTATTCCCTCATGATGCTCTGGATCTTGGTAATTTCTGTCATGATATTACCAGTCTCATCTGTGATTTTGTTTATTTCGGTATGCTCCCTTCTTTTTTTGGTAAGATTTGCTAAGGGTCTGTCAATTTTGTTAATTTTTTCAAAGAACCAACTCCTTGTTTTGGTGATTCTTTCTACAGTTTTTTTTTTGGGACTCCAATTCATTTAATTCTGCTTTGATTTTAATAATTTGTTTCCTTCTACTGGGATTAAGGTTGGTTTGTTGCTCTTCTTCCAGGCGCTTGAGGTGACAGGTTAAATTGTTGGTTTGCAATTTTTCCAATTTGTTAATGTAAGCACTCAGAGCTATAAATTTTCCTCTGAATACTGCCTTTGCTGTGTCCCAAAGCAACTGGTATTTTGTATGCTCCTTTTTGTTAATTTTCATAAACTGTTGAATTTCTGTTCTGATCTCCTCAATGACCCATTGTGTTTTTCAATCTCCATGAGTTACAGGGTTTTCGTTGGTGGAGATTGGTGTTCAGTTCCAATTTAATGCCATTTTGGTCTGAGAGAGTGCAGGGAATAATTTCAGTGTTTCTGAATCTGCCCAGGTTTGTTTTATGCCCTATTTTGGAAAATGTTCCATGTGCTGCTGAAAAAAACATGTATTGTGTTGTTGCTGGATGAAATAGTCTGCAGATATCTGTTAGATCTAGTTGATCTACCCAGTTGTTCAACTCTAAGGATTCTCTCTTGAGTTTTTGCCTGGTTGATCTCTCCATAGGTGAGAGTGGTGTGTTAGAGTCACCAGCAATCACTGTGTTTTGATCTATGTATAGTTTCAGTGAATGTAAGGTTTGCTTGATGAAGTTCAGTGCTCCAGGATTAGGTGTGTAGATATTTAGGACGGTTATGTCCTCCTGGATGAGAGTTCCCTTTATTAGTATGTAGAGTATAAAATTAACCCTCAAAAAGTCAACTGCCTTCCTCTACGCCAATAGTGAGAGGAACAAGGGAACAATCAGAAAAGCAACTACTTTTGCAATAGCCCCAAAGAAAATAAAGCACCTAGGAATTATCTTAACTAAGAATGTAATGGACCTTTTTGATGAAAACTTTAAAACCCTAAAAAAGGAAATTAAAGCAGAACTAAGGAAATGGAAAAACCTCCCATGCTCCTGGATTGGAAGAATCAGCATAGTTAAAATGACAATCTTGCCAAGGGCTATCTACAAATTCAACACAATACCCATCAACATCCCAATGTCACTCTTTAAAGAAATAGAAGAGGCAATCCAAAATTTCATATGGAATAATAAAAGACCCTGTATAGCAAAAACACTACTTAGCAGAAAGAACAGCACAGGAGGAATTTCAATACCAAACTTGCGACTCTATTACAGAGCTATAATAATCAAAACAGCTTGGTACTGGCACAAGAACAGGTCAGAAGACCAAGGGAATAGTACTGAGGACATAGATATTAAACCACTGACTTATGGCCACCTAATCTTTGACAAAGGAGCCAAAAAAATAGAATGGAAGAAAGACAGCCTCTTCAACAAGTGGTGCTGGCAGAACTGGTTAAGCATCTGCAGAAAACTGAAGTTGGATCCTTCTTTGTCACCCTGCACTAGGATTAACTCCAAATGTATCAAAGACCTTGAGGTAAAAGCCGACACACTGAAAACTTTACAAGAAGGAATAAGAGATACACTAGACCTCCTTGGCACAGGTCAAACTTTCTCTATAAGGACCATAATCAGTAGAAACCTTGGGCTCTACTAGCAGAGATCTGCAATAGAGCAAAATCTTGATACATAAGGCCATATAGTATGAAGCTAACTGAAAGGACCTCCAGGATATTGAAACAAAAGCCATATAACGAATGATTGTTGTCCTTAATGTACTATGTTGTCTCTCATCTCCTTTGCTGTCCCTTGGTTATCTCATATTGGTATAGTATCTCATTTTGTTATCTGATATATTGAATTTATTTGTATTTGGTTATTTGAAATTTGATAGGGAAGGGGGGGAAACCAAGATGGGTGGGGGGTGTGGGTGGGAGGGTAATGGGTACCAAGACATGTAAAAGGGTATCAATGTATGTGAATTAATGCACCTTCTATCTGGCAAATATCATGTAACCCTTTTACTAATTACAATAAAAAATAATAATAAAAAAAGGACCAAGAAACACAGCAGATCAGAGAAAGGCTGGATAAGTGGGACTGCATTAAACTGCAGAGCTTCCTTATGGCAAAGGACATAGGTAGTAAATTTATTAGGAAGCCTACAGAATGGGAGAAGATCTTCACTAACCATACAATGGACAAAGGCCTCATATCTAAAATATATCAACAGCTCAAAAAATTGAAACACTCCAAAACTAATCCCCAAACTAACAACCATCCCATTAAAAGATTGGCTAAAGACTTAACGAGAGTCTTCTCTGAAGAAGAAACAAAAATGGCCTATAGACATGAAGAAATGCTCGACATCTCTGGTCATAAATGAAATGCAAATCAAAACAACTCTAAGATTCCACCTCACTCCAGTTAGAATGGCCAGGATCAAAAAAAAACTAATAACTAGAGATGCTGGGTGGGATGTGGCCAGGAGCGATCACTATTACAGTGTTGGTAGGAGTGCAAACTCATTCAACCACTATGGAAAGCAGTTTGGCAGTTCCTCAAAAGACTAAACATAGAGCTCCCCTATGACCCAGAAATTCCACTACTTGGCATTTACCCAATCATCCAGAGACAAGGGCATACTAAATCCACTAGCCCAACAATGTTCATTGCAGCACTATTTACCATAGCAAAGATATGGAACCAACCCAGATGTCCCTCAGTTAATGAGTAGATCAACAAGGTGTGGTATTTATACACAATGGAATTCTATGTTGCTGTCAAAAAGAACATCGCCCCATTTGTAAGGAAATGGAAAGACTTAGAAAAAAATTCTATTAAGTGAAGTAAGCCAGACTCAAAGGAACTTAGGCTCAATGGTTTCCCTCATTTGTCATAATCAATAGAAACCTTGGGCTCTCCTAGCAGAGATTTGCAATAAAACAAAACCTAGATTCATAAGGCCATATAGTATGACGCTAAATGAAAGGATCTCTAGGATATAGAAACAAAAGCCATATAATGAGTTATTGTTGTCCTTAATGTACTATGTTATCTCTCATCTCTTTTGCTGTCCCTTTGTTATCTCATATTCTACAGTATTTCATTTTGTTATCTGATATATTGGATATATGCATATTTGGCTATTTGAAATTGGATAGGAAAGTGGGGAAAACAAGATGAGGGGTAGGGGGTGAGGGTAATGGGGACCAAGACCTGAGAAAGGATATCAATGTATGTGTAGTAATGCACCTTCTATCTGGCAAATATAATGTAACCCTTTTATTAATTACAATAAAAATATATGGAAAATAGAAAATACAGTTTAGTACATAAAATTCTGACTTTTATGAAGCAAAATTTTCATCAGGCACCAGTGGCTCATGCCTATAATCCTAGATACTCAGAAGGATGGGATCTGGAACCACAGTTCAAAGACAGCTCAGGGAGGAAAGTCCATGGAAATGTTCTCACCTGCAATGAACCACCAAAATGTGAAGAATGGACTTATCGCTCAAGCTGTAAAGTCCCTGAGGTCCAGCCCCGGGACCAGGAAAAAAAAAAGAAAGAAAGAAACAATTTCCTTAAAAAAATAAAATAGTGGTTACTTTGTACCGTGCAAGAGATAAAACAGAAATGGGACACATTCTATAAAAGGTAAAAATGTATAAACCTATTTAAAATGTTGCCTAACATTTTAAGTACCACAGAACACTTGCAGCCTGTCTACTGACTCTTTTTCCTTAATTTAAAGAAAGAAAACTTTGGAAACCCGAAGCCAGAGGCTCACAGCTGTAACTCTAGCTACTAGAGAGGCTGAGCAAAGAAGGACTGTGGTTCAAGGCCATTTGCGATAGAAAACTCATAAAATACTTTCTCAATCCTCCCTTCATCCAATGTCATGCACATGTCATCAAAGGCTACACATGGGGGCTGAGTTTGAGAGGATCACAGAGCCAGACTAGACAATAATCTACAAGACTCCACCTCCACAGAATGGAAGCTGAGTGTGTTTGCACATTACCTGACGGAGACAGCCAGCAGCAAGATGGGATTCCTGTTTTAGGGGGTGAGGATGAGAAGAAAAATACAGGAAACAGATGGGGTCGGGAGGTCTGCAGCCTAAGACTGCAGCTCAAGACTGCAGCCCCGTTTATTTTTGGTTCCAGTCTTATATACTATCCTAGAAACAGGAAACATGCAGGGATTACTTTTGTACCAAACAACAAGCAAGTTTCAGACATAACAGTAAAGCCAGAAAGTTCACAATACTGTTGACGCAGCTCAAAGTTCATAAGCATGGCGTCATTCATTTTGGTACAAGTTGTTTTTCATAACAGCTCATTTCCTTTTGTGCATATCTTACATCAGCAATGCAGATCCATGGGTCAGCCTGACCCCACACTCGGCTCCCAACAATTACCTATACCCCAGCAACAACAGAGAGCCTTTATTGGATGGATAAAAACTCAGAAGCTTATCTGAGAAGTGAAACCTTATCTTAGAATAGCCAATGAAAGCATCCCTGGAGGCATGTTTCAGTATCATCACACCAGTCCAGCAGGTACGAGGTCTGGAATTCAAATCCTCAGTTCTGCCAGCAAATAAATAAAAAGAAAACTTAGGGAGAATGGTGCGACTTTTTCCAGTAAGTCATGGTTATTTTACAGCAGATATCTAAGGGGGGGTTTCCAGTTTTCATTCCACATGTATACTTATAGAGAACCACTAAAATTACAAAAGAGAAATACACATTTGTGATTGTCTGGAGGGGGTAGGGGGGAAGGAAATCGGGACAAAATCATGAGAAGGGTATCAATGTGTGTGAAGTAATGAACCTTCTATCTGGCAAATATAACTGTAACCCTTCTATTAATTACAATAAAAATTAAATTTAAAAAAGCATTAGAGAATTGATCCAAAACAGTAGCATGAATCTAACAATTGGAATAGATGACAGGTAGAACTGAGCTGCAGAAAATAAATTAAATATTGGGAGAAGAAATTAACTTCAATTCGTTAGGCTTCACTCCTCATTTGGCCAAAAATCTATGGTAGCCAGCTATTTCTAGATGGCATTGGCAGTCCATAAATAATTGTTGAAGGACCTAATTTGTTTGTTATATGCAAATTACTTAGGTGAGCTTACTAAAGACAAGGTTGGACAGGTATCAAAACTAATACCAAGAATGATGAGGATGTTTTGTGATTGATTGAAGTAGGAAGCTGAAAGTCAGCACAAGATAGGTAGATGTGTTGCATGTGATATTTTTAATCAAGAGTAATAGCATACAATTCACAAAGTTCAGTTAATAAAGTTCAGTTAATAAATTAACCAAGAAAGAAGGTCTGACTTCAGATAGATAAAGTAATAGGCAAAGGAAGTTGGAGTCAAGAGTATTTTCACTTTAGAACAAACAGAAATGGAAAGCTATAGAAAAGAACCCAGTTGAGTGGTTAAGAGTCAGTGTATGTGACAATCCTTCAGGTGATGCGGATGCAGTCAGTTCTTCAACTCACTATATTGAGGAGAGGGAGAAAGGCTCACAGCCCACAATCTTTCACTGAGTTAACTTGCTCAATCGGAGAGTCTCTAGCTCCCATTCACATGGGTTTGATGGCAGACTTTGCCCAGAGAGACTTGGAGTTCTGTGTGTTTTATAAGGACATATAATGTGAAGCTAATTGAAAGGACCTCCAGGATAGTGAAACAAAAGCCATATAATGAATGATTGTTGTCCTTAATGTACTATGTTGTCTCTCATCTCCTTTGCTGTCCCTTGGTTATCTCATATTGGTATAGTATCTCACCTTGTTATCTGATTTATTGAATTTATTTGTATTTGGATATTTGAAATTTGATAGGGAAGGGGGGAAAACCAAGACGGGTGGGGGGTGTTGGGGGGGGAGGGATACGGGTACCAAGACATGTGAAAGGGTATCAATGTATGTGAATTAATGCACCTTCTATCTGGCAAATATCATGTAACCCTTTTACTAATTACAATAAAAAAGAAAAATTAAAAAAAAACAATTATTCCAATGAATTTGAGACACTAACTAATTGGTGTTTCATCTCCAGGGAGGTGGTTTTGTGAAATATATAGCCTATTTTCTCTCAACCATTCCCTAGGTTTGCTCTTGAGCAAAGATCTTCCACATCTTGAAAAAGACTGAGGCCTTAGGTAGCATTTTTTAATCATGAATGTAAACAGCATTACTCCATTTTTCTGCCCCTTTATCTGGTTGGAATTTGTTTTAATTCTAGCAACATAGGATCCATCTCAATTCTCCTCCCTTTGCATCAAATATTATTCTTTCTCCTCTAGTCCTCTTTTCACTATCTGTTATTTCTGTAATTTTTTCCCCTTACTGTTTCAACTCCCAACCAAGCAAGAATGCTCTTGATCCATAGTCTTCACTGAAAAATTTTTTGTTATTGCTATTTTTTAATTTTTATTTTATTGTTGGGGTAATGTAGAGAGGGGTTACAGTTACATATTTCAAGTTCTACTGAAAAATTTAGCTCAAGATTTTGAGGTGAAATTAGCAGTAGACTTGATATTAACAGTAAGGGTAGTAGTAGGAGAAGCTCTAATTATGGTAGTAGTAACAGAAAGAATCTAACACCTTGGAACCAGTACAGCCTCAATGACATCACATTTTATAAAGCATGAAACACTCTTTCCCACTATTCCTTTTGATCCTCCCCCAAATCCTCTCACAAATCTATGGAGGGTTAACCACCAATTAATGATCATTTGTTGAGAACCAATTAAGTCACAGAGGAACCCACAGAAATACAAACTGAAGCTTCTGACCTGAAAGTTTTTACAGCCAATTAAAAAGCAGTGGACTATAAAGCCAAACACATAAACAGGGCTGTCATGCTGTAAATCTTTAGAAAATGTAGAGACATTGCCCCCTGGTAGCCAGAGGAGGTTTCTAGGAGGAAGCAGAACTTCACAATACATCGTGACTGGGAATTTCTGGTAAGGCAGATAAGGTGAAAAGACAGAAATATGGGGAAGTGAGTAAAGAAAGTGAAAAAGGAAAGTCTAGTTCCGACATTACAGGAAATGAACAAGACAGTAATGTGTTCATATACTCATGATATAAAGTCACCACTTCATATAAACTCGATACAATAATATATTCTTTCTATATATGTGCATGTATTCGGTGTGTAGATATGTCTATATGTATGGAGATATATGTCCGAAATTCAGTTGTGCAGGAGTATGTATTAGACTGGATAATTTTTCAACACAATGACTCAGGTAATGATTTCTGGAAATTTTATGCAACCGGTTGTGTTGACTTCATAGTCTTTTCCCCACGTCCCACGATGGCTCCTAGCTTTTCTATTTTGTATCTCTTTAGGTCTTTTCATTTATTTTAAGTAATTTCTTAGATCTGGCTTCAAACTCACCAGTGATTCTGTGTGTTTGTGTAAGATATGTCTAGATAACAAGAGATCAATAGACAGAAAGAGATTGATCTCCATTGCTTACTACACCTATTACGTTACATTCCAAGTAATTTATTTATTTAATTTATATTTTTGTCAGTCATAAGGCATGAACATTTGGGCACAGGCTTGAACCCTGGGCATCGGCTCTGTCACTTAACTCTTCTGATCAAGGCTAGTTCTTTATGACTTTGAGCCACAGCACCACTTATAGTTTTCAGGTGGTTAATTGAAGGTAAGAGTCTCGTGGACTTTACTGCCAGGGCTGGCTTTGGATTATGATCCTTAATTCTCAGCTTCCTAAGTAGCTAGGATGGCAGGCGTGAGCCTGGCTAAGTATTTTATTTTTTATTTCTAAAATTCTCTTCCAGTTTTTTCAAACATTTCTATTTTATGATATTCCCTCTTTACCTTGCAGATTTATATTCTCTTAATATTTTAGATATGTTTACCTCAAAGTTCTCTTTTTTTGTTGAATTTCTTGTTTGATTTTTTCCCCTGTACTACAAGTCATGTATTGCCATTTTTTTCTGAGTGTGGGAAGAAATCTCTGTTGTCTTTTAGTTTTCAGTGGAAGGATATCACATGTTTCAGAGTCATAATGGCATGCTAGTGGGATGATTTCCTTGTTCTAATATCTTTAGATTACCTCTTCTCACCAAGGTCAAGTTTTTTTTTCTCTTTAGGGGCTTTCAAAACATGAAGTTAGGCTCATAATTTAACCCCCATATTCCCAAACTTTGAGTATAGTCTTGAGACCTGGTGTTTTGGAGATTGTATGGCTACCCAGAGCCCAGGATTTGTTCTCAGGTCAGTGGCTTGATATGTGCTGTAGTCATTGTTTAAATAATATCTCCTTCTCTAACTTCCCTGTTTAAGTAAATCCTTATCAAGCTTTCATTGTCGGTTGACACATTGGTGTGTTTTAAAAGAACACTGTGCTTCAATGAAGCTTAGCTATATGGTTCTTTTGTTCCAGACAATGTCAGTTAAGACTGTAGTTAACTGGAGATTTGAGGAGTTGTCTAACAGGACTCAAATACCTGACACTTTCCATAGAATCATCAAATAGACTGGGCTCAGCTGTACAATTATTTAGCTGAATGGGTTACAGCATTGGCAAAAGTGTCTGGAAGTTTGACTAGATTGGAACATTCCATACTTGGCTGGAAGTCTGTGCTGGCCTGTGGTTGACAATAGATCTGGGTCTACTGATCAGAATACCTGGCTTTTTCTGTGTTTTGCCTTTCAGCCCCCACTTATCACAGCATAGAGACCAATTGCAAAAGGAGACATTATTCCTCTAAGGCAACTGTTTGAAGTCAAGACACAGAATGTACGATATAGAAGTGTTTTCATGTTCTGAGGGTCAAACCAGCCCAGATTTCAAAATTAAGGCAATCAACTTTCTCTGTAGCAAAAATGGAAAAGAATGTGTGGTCATCCTCAGGTTACTACAATTGTTGTGACAATAGACTCTTAAAATAGCTGCTTAAAGATGAGTTTTTACCCCCTTTTTATAATGACAGGTTCAAGGTTACAGCTCTCCAGGGCTTGATTGCAGTTCATGTCACTAACATCTCCTGATTACAGGGTGGCTGCCAAATCTCCAGCAATTATAACCAAATTTCAGGAAGAAATGGAGGGATAGAAGAGAGTGGCAAAGGGGATCTAACAACCAAAACAGCTTCTTTGAAGAGCTTTGCTTGACTGCTACTTACAGATCATTGGTTTCCCAATGATCTTCTACAAGAAGCCAGAACAGAAAATACCCAAAACAGAACATTTCACACATCAGGGGAATTCTGAAAGAGTTCCTTTTAGACAGGAAATAGATTAAGTAAGATGAAGGAATTTGGTGGATCCCAGACAGTCTCATCCAGACAGTTGCTTTCCCTCTATCACCATCTTGTTTCTACAAACTGGAACACTCCAGAATGTTGGTGGCAAGCTGTTTGTGTTCTAAGAAGACAGACACACAGAGCACTGTGGTAGGAGGGATGTGCTTTAACCTGCAGACAGCTGATGCAATGATGGCAGAGTACTCTTTAGAAAAGGAGTTCAGCACTTCTTATTAATAAGGAGCCATTGGCAAGCCTAATTACACCCTTGCAAAATAACAGAGTTGACTTTCTGGCCATTTCCTCTCCAGTTTAAATGGTTCTTTATCAGTAGGTTCGAATAGTGACACAGCTTTGTGTTCAGATATTTGCTGCACATTCATAAGGTCTCTTCTACTCAGGTCTTCTCTCCTGGGAACCAAGAATCCCTGAGGCTTGTTTTGACCCTCAAAACATGCAAACACTTACATAGTTTATGCTCTGGATGTGGTATTTATGGGATTGGTGTCTTCCATATTTGCCACAGAACCCATTCATAAATAGGCAGTAATCACTCACACCAGTTTTATCTTTGGGCTTTTTTTGTAGGACTGTGTTCTTCATGGAGTGGATAAAACCCTCTGCTGTACACAAGGACAGACTCAGGATATAATGTACAGTAACACAATGGTGTAATTAAAGAGGGTGTTTTCATTCCCTTTTTAAAATACTTTTTATTAATCAATTTATTGACATTGATTTTTACATCATATTTCAAATGTCATGTTTAACAAGCAAGTATTGAAGAAGAGAATCTCTATATACAATCACTGGCACATAGATTTTAGAACATAATTAAAATTAAGCTGAGGGTTTGTAGGTCATAGAAACATATTAATATATGTAATAAACATTATGTCTATAGAGTATATAACCCATCATAGATTTTAATGTCTATGTAGTTATGTTTATTTTGATTGTGCATTTATTCCATAGCAGGGGTGGCACACACTTGTTGATGTATTATCTATGCCTACTGCCAGAAACAATGGCAAAGCTGAATAGTTCAAAGAGCAAACAGCATCCTAAGTCCACTATTGTCTGTTTACTGCTTACGGCTTCATGGTCTATGGTGGCTAAGTTTTTCTCTCTAAGGCTGTATTTTGGGTGGTGGGAAAGATGAGAATAATTTTGCCTCCCAGGAAACAGTTGGAAGGATCTGAGATAGTTTTGCCTGTAAGGATGTAGGGGGAAAAGTTGTTGATACAGGCATCGAGTAGATAGAGGCCAAGAATGTTGTTGAACATCCTATGATGTACAGGACAGAGCTCAACTAATACAACTACTACTGGTGTACATTCATGTGTTCAATATATATTTATTGACTATATATTATGTATGCTGCATGTTACTGAGATAGATAATGACACACAGAGAGATAAATGGATGGGTAGAGATAGTTAGATAAATAGCTTGATATAGGCAAAGCCATTTAGCTCACACACACATTAAAATATTGGTACCATTCTTATTTTCATGTTCTTTGTGACAAAATAGGGCTTGAACTCAAGGCCTGGGCATTGTCCCTGAGCTTTTTTTCCAGGTCTAGGCTATCACCCTGCAACTTGATCTGCAGTTCAATTTCTGTGTTTTTGGCTATAATGGAAGATAAGAGTCTCCTCCTTTCCTGCCTGGGCTGGCTTTGAACCAGAATCCTCAGCTCTCAGGCCCTGAGTAGCTAGGATTATAGGCATAAGCCACTGGCATCTAGCCTAACCCCATTTTCTAGGTGTGAAATCTGAAGCCCAGAGTTTAATTTACCTAAAATCATCCAATATTAGGGATAGTAGGACTTTAATCCAGTGCATGACAGGTGCTCTAAATTTTAGTAAACTTAAATTTTGTTTTTCTGTTTGGTGTGGGTGTCCTTTTCTTTCTTTTTGCTTTTGAAGACCTGTAACTTTTGTCATTTATACCTCAATAAAGCTGAGAAATAAAGAAGGAACGAAGAAAACATAAGGAAAGTAAAGGGAGAGAAAGGAGGAAGGAAAAGAGGAAGGGAGGGAGAAAGGACTAAACAAATGGCCAAATAAAGCTGTTTTGTTTGTGACACAGTCTCACTCTATATTCTAGGCTACCTTTGAATTCAGAATCATCCTGCCCCCATTCTTCTAAGTTCTGGGATTAGAGGTATGTACCACTATACCTGGCTAACCATTAATATTTGTTTCTTTTACACTAAGAATTGAATCTATGGAGTTTCAAACTTCTTAGGGAGTTGTTCTATCACATTGAGCAGTATCTTTAAGCCCAAAACATAGATTTTACAGAGCAAAGGAATAGTACTCCGAAGCCAGGTAGAACTGCTTTGAACACTGGTTTTCCACTTCATACACGTGGGATGAAGCCAATGGTAACTTCTCTAAAGGAGTTAATGACAGTATGAGACATTGTAGCAAGAGCCCTCTAGAACCCGTCCTAGAATAATGGGTACAACAAAAATGCTACTTTGTATGACCTCATTTGCATATCATTAGATCTGGAAAGTAACTCATCCAGCCACAGCTTAGAATGATGAGTGTTGAAATGAGTATCAAAAAAGTAAATGTGAGGGGAGGAAAAGGGTGGCGTTGTCTGAAAAGAAATGCCCTCCTTACTTGACTTATTTACTATATATAATCCCCTTGTGAATCACCTGTGATTTTTTTGGTCAAGCATTCTTTTCCCTTTATTATAACATTGATGAACAGGGGGGTACCATTGCAAAGGTAAGATAATGAATACATTTCTTTTTAAACACTGTTACTCCCTCCCTCTTTTTCTCCTGCTTACCATTCCCCACTCCCCTACCCCTCAAGTTATAAAGTTCACCCTTAGAATAAAAAATGTTTAGTTACTGGTATTATTCTAAATGCCTTTCAATTTTTATAGTCATTAGAAAGACATTACGCTACTTCTCCCACACAAACTTTTTCAGCTTATTGATGGGAGATACAGTACTGCAAATTTTATTATCAAAGGATGGGCTACATGAGTATATAAACATGCTGGTCTTCTAGACATTTATTTTGCCAGTCATGGGGCTTGAATTCAGGGCCTGAGCACTGTCCTTGGACTTTTCTCAAGGCTAGAGATCTATCACTTGAGCCACAGCACCAGTACAAGCTTTTCTTCTGGGTGTGTGGTACTGAGGAACTGAACCCTGGTCTTCGTGCATGCAAGGCAGGCACTCTACCACTGGGACCAACTCCCTGCGCCAAGTCTTCTAGACTCTTAATCCAACAATCATAGTCTGTTTATGAGAGGAAACTTTAAGTTATATCATTCAGTAAAAGCAGGTTTTCTTTGTGCTTGGAGATATCATATTCATATGGTTTCTTAAAGCTTTCTTTCAATCACTGTAAATTCTAAGGCCACTTTAGTGATTAAGATTATTTTGACATTAAAGTAGATATGAATAAAACATTTATGAGTATATGAGTAATAAACTTTCTTATGAACAAACATGTATAGACAGTTTTCCAGAGATACGTTCTTCCTGAAGAAAATGCACACAGACAGCACTATAACCATTCTTATAAGAAAAAAAGTTTAAAAACAATTATTTTTCCCTATCCTGTAATAAAAAATGTACAAGATCCCACCCCAAAAAAATGTTTAATTAAAAAGTAAACGTATGTGAATTAATGCACCTTCTATTTGGCAAATATCATGTAACCCTTTTATTACTTACAATAAAAAATTAAAAAAAAAAGTAAATGTCAGCTGGGTATAAGTGACTCGTGGCTGTAATCTTAGCCACTCAGGAGACTGAAATATGAGAATCTGGTTCAAAACCAACCCAACCAATTAACCACCAAAAAGCTGTGAGTAGAGCTGTGATTCAAGTGGTAGAATGCTAGCCTTGAGCAAAACAACTAACGGTCTGTTCGCAGGCCCTGAGTTTAAGCTCCAGGACTAGCAGACAGACAGAAAGACAGACATGCAGATTTCCAGAGAAGGTGGATGACTTCCTCACAGATAGAACTTTTCCTTCTTCAAAGGGGCATTAGCATAGAGTCCCCCGTTCCAATGCCCTCCTGCTGTAGCACTCTAGAGAAGATGAATCCAGTAATGACAGTCTGTCAGCCAGCGAAGTTCAGGCTAATGGGTGGCCCGCTTAGCCTGGCTGCTCAGGCACTGCCAGCGTTCACAACTGTCAACAAGGTTTCTCCTGATTGGGAACACAATACATTCAACATTTTCAGAGTTGAGGCATAAATGCAGAGGAAGCTGGTGGTGGAAATGGAAAGTCACATGTCCTTAGAGCAGGTCTGTACAGCTTGTGTCAAGGGAAGGGATTTGCCCTGTCTCCAAACAGCAGGTGTTGTCTTTTTTGTTTCTTCTTCCGCCTCAAGGCTTGACACCTTACAAAGTTCAGCATCTTTGCCCTATGATTTCTACAAAAAAAAAAAAAAGAGCAGCGTTGGCTCTAGGATAGTTAAACCAGCAGCACAACGTAACCACTTTGGGATCCAGACAGAATGAAGTATTTGCCTTCTTTTTTGCCATTCGACACTGACCTTACCCCTGATGACCCGCCTTCTCCCAGATGCTCACATGTTAATCCACACCATTGCCCAGTCTTCTTTTCCCTTCTCTACTGGCTCATGAACTCAAGTTTAGTTTGACCTCAGCATCATTGTGAACATTGAGGTATTCTGGTAAGAGGGAAGTGTTTTGGCAGTGAATAGAGCATACTGTATTCTCTTTTGTACAAGTGGATATGAAATGAGGACTCTTGGCCCCTTTCTTCAGAGGCATCACAGCTGAAGGCAAAGATAGTCCACAGAGACAAGCCAGGCCACTTATAAAGAACCTGCTAATCCAATTGTGGTGGCACACCCCTGTAAATCCAGCAACTTTGGAAGAGAATGGAGAATCTTGGTCAGAAGCCAGCCCAGGAAAAACATAGGACTCTATCTAAGATATAACTAAAAGCACAAAGGGTTGGATGTGTGATTCCGGTGGTAGAGTGCTCACTTAATGGGAAGTCTTGAATTTGAACCCAAGTATTGACCATATGATTGTTTTTTTTTTTAAAAAAAAAAAAAGCCAGCCACAGGGTAACTTTCCAAAACATCTGTCAATTCCTACTTGAAATATATCATCAGAGGAGGGATAGAGAATTTATAAGGGAAACTTTAGTGGAATTAAAATGATATAAATAAACTGTGTAAAAACTGTGCCTAAAAAAGCATCTCCCTTGTATACACAGGACTAGAAAAGGAACTATCTAGAAATGGCAAATATGCCTAGGGTATTCCACTACATGTAAAGCTGTGTTATTTTCATGTTTGGAAACATGGCACCACCTCCCACCTCAAGAGTGCTAATATGAGACATGCTGTGCAATGTCTCAGGTGATCACCGCATCCTGAACAAAATGCCTCAGGGGCCCACCGTAACAGCAGAGGACACACACTCCAACCATTTGACCTAAACCTCTACACACTAATCATCAATATGAAAAGATAATTGAGGACCCAGAAATGTTTGTTAAAACTAGAAGTGCAGAAGAACAGAACCAGAAAATATCTGACTGGAGAATATCTCATTTAAAACTATTGCCATAAAGTAGGTGTTTTTTAGTCCATTTCTTCTTCCTACAAACAAAACCATCAACTGGGTAGCTTACAAAGGCAAGAAGTTTATTGAGCCTATAGATCTGGAAAGTTAAGAGCATGGTGCTAGCAAGCACCTATATGACATTTGGTAACAACCATCCCTCTGAACCATGACATGCTTTAGAGTAGAATATGGCAAGGCAAGGCAGGCGTCCAGGCCCAGGTGTCTTTTTCTCTTCTGTAAAGCTCCTCATGCAACCATAGAGACTTCTCATCCTAATCATCACCTGAATGTTCCATGTCCAAATACTGTTATTTTATGACTTCAGAGATTAAGTTTCCACATGAGCTCTGATTCAGATAGTCAAACTGTAACAATTCTCAAAGATATTTAAGAGAATATGTACATACAAAATAGGCTACTCCCAAATAGAAGCAATAAAGTTATTTTTTAAAAAATTAGTATTCAGGCCGGTGTTAAGCCTAGTGGTAGACAGTTTGCCTAGCATGCATGAAGACCCAGGTTCAATTCCTCAGTACAGCATACATAGAAAAAATGGGAAGTGGTGCTGAGACTCAAGTGGTAGAGCTCTAGCCTTGAGAAAGTCCAAGGACAGTGCTTAGGCACTGAGTACAAGCCCCGGACTGGCAAAAAAAATTATTATTTAAAATTAAAAATAAGAATCTAACTTAAAACAACTCCAAAGCATTGAAAGAACTTATAAGAAAAACCCTTATGAATCATACAGCAAAACAATAAACTATTAGAAATATGAGCATTAACAAAGAAGTAGAAAAACAAAGAAAAATCCAAGAGATCAAAATCTATTTGGTAGGAGCTGCAGATGAAAAGGAGAGGAAAATATGGAGGAAAGAAGGTAAAAGTCAATGAAATAATAGAAGAAAATTTCCAGTACTAAAATAAGAGATGAGTCATGACAGATAGATGGATCAGAACTAAGATTATAACTGGATTAATTTTCAAAAGGCAATAATAGAACACTTAGTTAAAACACTAATAATAAATAAAGAAATATCTAAGAAATTTTCCATAGGGAAATAAAGAACAGATCATTTACCAAAAACAAAAGATGAAAAAACAAAAGAAATGACTCAGGGCTAATACACAATGCTGTAATATCATGTAATGTAATAAACAATACTGGATGGTAGAAGCCAAGGGAGCTATGGCTTCAATCTTCTCAACAAAAATGGTGAATGTTCCCATTGTACACAAAAGGCCAAAGTTTACCTACTATGTTCTCATTACAAAAATAAATTATTTGAGAAGATATTTAATAGAAATGAAAATCGGTTTAGAGAAAAAGTAGTCATGGAACCTAAGAAATAAGAACATTATTAGAGTAAAATACAATAACTATCAGCTTGACATAAATTACAGCAGGGTTCCCAAGAAAATTTCTTCAAAGTAGAATCTTTATATTGAATAAATATTATAAGTAGAAGCTAAAGTACCAGTGTTGGCAATAGCATAAATTCTTTTATTAAACTTTAGACTCTATTACAGAGCTATAATTCTCAGCCAGCTTGGTGCTGGCACAAGAACAGGCCTGAAGACCAATGGAATAGAACTGAGGACCCAGATATTAAACCACAGACCTATGGCCACCTAATCTTTGACAAGGGAGCCAAAAAAATAGAATGGAAGAAAGATAACCTCTTCAACAAGTAGTGCTGGCAGAACTGGTTAAGCACATACAGAAAACTAAAGTTGGATCCTTCTTTGTCACCCTGTACTAGAATTAACTCCAAATGGATCAAAGACCTGGAGGTAAAAGCCGACACTCTGAAAACTTTACAAGAAGGAATAGGAGATACACTAGACCTCCTTGGCACAGGTTGAAACTTTCTTAATAAGGACCAATAATCACAACAAATCAGAGAAAGGCTGGATAAGTGGGACTGCATTAAAGTGGAGAGCTTTTGTATGGCAAAGGACATAGCTAGTAAACTAATTAGGAAGCCTACAGAGTGGGAGAAGATATTCACCAACCATACAACAGACAAGGGCCTCATATCTAAAATATATCAACAGCTCAAAAAATTGAATCAATCCAAAACTAATCTCCAAAGTAACAACCATCCCATTAAAAGATGGGCCAAAGACTTACAGACAGTCCTCTCTGAAGAAGAAACAAAAATGGCCTATAGACACATGAAGAAATGCTCAACATCTCTGGTCATAAAAGAAATGCAAAGCAAAACAACTCTAAGATTCCACCTCACTCCAGTTAGAATGGCCAGGATCAAGAAAACTAATAACAACAGATGCTGGAGGGGATGTGGCCAGGAGGGATCACTACTACACTGTTGGTGGGAGTGCAAACTCATTCAACCACTATGGAAAGCAGTATGGCAGTGCCTCAAAAGACTAAACATAGAGCTTCCCTATGACCCAGAAATTCCACTACTTGGCATTTACCCAATCATCCAGAAACAAGGACATACTAAATCCACCAGCACAACAATGTTCATTGCAGCACTATTTGCCATAGCAAAGATATGGAACCAACCTAGATGTCCCTCAGTTGATGAGTGGATCAACAAGATGTGGTATTTGTACACAATGGAATTCTATGCTGCTGTCAGAATGAATGACATTGCCCCATTTGTTAGGAAATGGAAAGATTTAGAAAAGATCATATTAAGTGAAGTAAGCCAGATTCAAAGGAACTTAGGCTCAATGGTTTCCCTCATTTGTCATAATCAGTAGAAACCTTGAGCTCTACTAGCAGAGATTTGCAATAGAGCAAAACCTTGATACAAAAGGCCATATAGTAGGACGCTGAATGAAAGGATCTCTAGGATATAAAAACATAAGCCATATAATGAATGATTGTTGTTCTTAAGGTACTATGTTATCTCTGATCTCTTTTGCTGTCCCTTGGTTATCTCATACTGTTACAGTATCTCACTTTCTTACCTGATACATCGGATATATTTGTATTTGGTTATTTGAAATTGGGTAGAGAACGGGGGAAAACAAAATGAGGGGTGGGGGTGGACGGAGGGAAATGGGGACCAAGACATGTGAAAGGGTATCAGTGTATGGGAATTAATGCACCATCTATCTGACAAATATCATGTAACCCTTCTATTAATTACAATAAAAAATATATGAAAAAAATTATTTTGTTAAAAATGAAAAGATAGAACATAAGCATGAATCAAAAGTAGAACACTAATATATAATAATTTTAAAAATTTATTCCATAACAAAATAGGAAAAACCCACTGACATTGGCACTTGGAATATTCTCTTACTAATGACATAAGTTAATGACATAAAATTAAGTTTATTAATCACTCTGATAAAATAATAAAAAATTAAAAATACTAAATTTATTTGCTGTGACTCTAATCTGATCATAGTATATGATTTTATGGTAAATTTAATATTTTGAATAAATATGAATGACATTTGACATATTATAACTACCTTACAGAATTATGCCCTTGATAATATAGCAAGTATTAATAAAATGATGGCTTATGGAAAATACAGCAGGAAAAGAAAAATGTAAACATAATAGAGTTATTTCTGAATAATGGCTAAATAAGGGATGATGTCTGCAGCAGAACCAAAATTAGTGGTTTCGACATATTTTTAAAACCCAGGGTGATCATTTAATCAACAATTTGAAGGGAGCTAATGAACGAGAGGTGGAATCTGTATGACTAGGTCAGTTAAAATCTTCATCTTCCAATTAAAAAAACAAACATCTATATAGGAAATACTACTGAGTCCAATTTTTTTCAAATTAAATTAATACCCAAAGCAAATTATTAAAATCAAAGCAGAATTAAATGATTTGGAATCCAAAAAAACTATAGAAGGGATCAACAAAACAAGGAGTTGGTTCTTTGAAAGAATTAACAAAATTGACAAACCCTTAGCAAATCTTACCAAAAAAAGAAGAGAGCGTATCGAAATGAACAAAATCACAGACGAAAATACTAATATCACGACAGAAATTACCAAGATCCAGGTTTGGGAATACTTCTCAAACCTTTACGCCAACAAATTTGAGAATCTAGAAGAAATTGATGAATTCCTAGCCAATATTAACATACCCACACTGAACCAAGAAGAACTAACCCAACTCAACAGGCCTATTTCAAGCTCTGAAATAGAAATGGCAATTAGAGAACTTCCACCTAAGAAAAGCCCAGGGCCAGATGGATTCACAGCTGAATTCTATAAGGTCTTCAAAGCAGAGCTCACACCAATACTCCTCAAGCTCTTCAACGAAATTGAAAATGAAGGTTCCTTACCAAACTCATTCTATGAAGCCAGTATAACCCTGATCCCCAAACCAGACAGAGATTCATCAAAGAAAGAGAACTATAGACCTATATCATTGGTGAACATCGATGCAAAACTTCTCAACAAAATACTGGCCAACCGTCTACAACAACTCATCAAAAAAATTATACACTATGATCAAACTGGATTCATCACAGGGAGGCAAAGCTGGTTCAACATATGCAAATCAATTAATATAATTCAACACATCAACAGGAGCAAGGACAAAAATCACATGATTGTCTCAATAGATGCGGAAAAAGGCATTTGACAAGATCCAACACCCCTTTATGTTAAAAGCTCTGGAGAAACTAGGAATCCATGGAACATTCCTCAATGTAATAAAGGCTCTGTATAAGAAACCCACTGCTAGTATTACACTTAATGGTGAAAATCTAAAGCCATTCCCTCTAAAATCAGGAATGAGACAAGGATGCCCACTCTCTCCACTCCTCTTTAACATAGTACTAGAATTCCTAGCTAGTGCAATAAGGCAAGAAGCAAGCATAAAGGGGATCTAAGTAGGGAAAGAGGAAGTAAAACTATCCCTCTTTGCAGATGACATGATTCTGTATTTAAAGAATCCTATAGACTCTACTCCCAAGCTCCTTGAGCTGATTCAAAACTTTGTAAGAGTAGCAGGATATAAAATTAACCCTCAAAAATCAACTGCCTTCCTTTACGCCAACAGTCAGAGGAACGAGGCAATAATCAGTTAGCAACTCCTTTCACAATAGTCTCAAAGAAAATAAAGTACCTAGAAATTAGCTTATCTAAGAATGTAAAGGACCTTTTTTATGAAAACTTTAAAACCTTAAAAAAAGAAATTAAAGCAGAACTAAGGAAATGGAAAAACCTCCCATGCTCCTGGATTGGAAGAATCAACATTGTGAAAACGACAATCTTGCCAAGGGCTATCTACAAATTAAACGCAATACCCATCAATATCCCAATGGCATTCTTTAAAGAAATAGAAGAGGCAATTCAAAATTTCATATGGAATAATGAAAAACCCTGTATAGCAAAAACACTTCTTAGCAGAAAGAACAGCGCAGGAGGAATTTCAATTCCAAACTTTAGACTCTATTACACGGCTATAATTCTCAAAACAGCTTGGTACTGGCACAAGAACAGGCCTGAAGACCAATGGAATAGAACTGAGGACCCAGATATTAAACCACAGACCTATGGCCACCTAATCTTTAACAAGGGAGCCAAAAAAATAGAATGGAAGAAAGACAGCCTCTTCAACAAGTTGTTCTGGCAGAACTGGCTAAGCACCTGCAGAAAACTAAAGTTGGATCCTTCTTTGCCACCTTGCACTAGAATTAACTCCAAATGGATCAAAGACCTGGAGGTAAAAGCTGACACACTGAAAACTTTACAAGAGGGAATAGGAGATACACTAGACCTCCTTGGCACAGGGAGAAACTTCCTTAATAAGGACCAAGAATCACAACAAATCAGAGAAAGGCTGGATAAGTGGGACTGCATTAAAGTGGAGAGCTTTTGTATGGCAAAGGACATAGCTAGTAAATTAATTAGGAAGCCTACAGAGTGGGAGAAGATCTTCACCAACCAAACAACGGACAAAGGCCTCATATCTAAAATATATCAACAACTCAAAAATTGAATCACTCCCAAACTAATCTCCAAAGTAACAACCATCCCATTAAAAAATGGGCCAAAGACTTAAACAGAGTCTTCTCTGAAGAAGAAACAAAAATGGCCTATAGATACATGCTCAACATCTCTGGTCATAAAAGAAATGCAAATCAAAACAACTCTAAGATTCCACCTCACTCCAGTTAGAATGGCCAGGATCAGGAAAATGAATAATAACAGTTGCTGGAGGGGATGTGGCCAGGAGGGATCACTACTACACTGTTGGTGGGAGTGCAAACTCATTGAGGCAGTGCCTCAAAAGGCTAAACATAGAACTCCCCTATGACCCAGCAATTCCACTACTTGGCATTTACCCAACCATCCAGAATCTAGGGCATACTAAATCCACTAGCACAATGTTCATTGCAGCATTATTCACCATACCAAAGATATGGAACCAACCTAGATGTCCCTCAGTTGATGAGTGGATCAACAAATTGTGGTATTTGTACACAATGGAATTCTATGCTGCTGTCAGAAAGAATGACATCGCCCCATTTGTTAGGAAATGGAAAGATTTAGAAAAGATCATATTAAGTGAAGTAAGCCAGATTCAAAGGAACTTAGGCTCAATGGTTTCCCTCATTTGTCATAATCTGTAGAAACCTTAGGCTCTACCAGCAGAGATTTGCAATAGAGCAAAACCTTGATACATAAGGCCATCTAGTATGAAGCTAATTGAAAGGACCTCCAGGATATTGAAACAAAAGCCATATAACGAATGATTGTTGTCCTTAATGTACTATGTTATCCCTCATCTCCTTTGCTGTCCCTTGGGTATCTCATATTGTTACTGTATCTCACTTTGTTATCTGATATATTGAATTTATTTGTATTTGGTTATCTGAAACTTGATAGGGAAGGGGGGAAAACCAATACGGGGAGTGGGTGGTGGGTGGGGGGAGGGTAATGGGTGCCAAGACATGTGAAAGGGTATCAATGTATGTGAATTAATGCACCTTCTATCTGGCAAATATCATGTAACCCTTTTGTTAATTACAATAAAAATATATATAAAAATTAGCATCCAATAGAATTTTTTTTTAATCTGAGAAATGAGAGACTAGGAATAAGTAGATGATTCTATTTCTTATTGTCAGGACAGTGTATAGAGGGATTACAATTACATTCATCAGGTAGTAGTTGCATTACTTCTTACACATTGATATCCCTTCTTGTGTTTTTGTTCCCAGTTTCCTCCTCAAATCCCTCCCAATCATCTTGTTTCCCCCCTTCCTGTTCCTATTTCAAATAAACGTATATACAATGCACTAAGTAACAAGATCAGATACAGTAAGCATGAGAGATTAACCATAAGGGCAAAACAGGAGAAATAACATAGTGCATTAAGAACAACAATCACACAAGACAAACCTCTTGTTTCTATATCCTAGAGTTCCTTTCACTTATGACCTTATATACATAAGTTTTGAGTCATTGCAATCCTCTACTAGGAGAGTCCTAGATATGTATTAATTATTACAAATGAGGGAAACCATTAAGTCTATGTTCCTTTGAGTCTGGCTTACTTCACTTAGTATGATTTTTTCCCAAGTCTTTCCATTTCCTTACAAATGGGGCAATGTCATTCTTTCTGATGGCCGCATAGAATTCCATTGTGTATAAGTACCACATCTTCACATTCATCTACTGAGAGGCATCTAGTTTGGTTCCACATCTCTTAGCTATGGTAAATAATGCTGCAATGAACATTGTTGTGCTGGTGGCTTTGGTATGTGCTTGTTTCTGGACATTTACGTAAATGCCAAGGAATGGGATTGCTGGGTCATAGGGGAGCTCTATGTGTAGTCTATTGAGGAATCACAATACTGCTTTCCAAAGTGGATGAATGAGTTTGTACTCCCACCAACAGTGTGGTAGTGATTCTTCCTGGCTATATCCCTGCCAACCACTGTCGTAACAGGAGTGAGGTGGAATCTCAAAGTTGTTTTGATTTACATTTCTTTTTCTTTATTCTGAATGCCTTTTTATGTCCTTGAGTTTTTTTTAAAAAAAATATTATTATTGTCAGGATAATGTATGGAGGGGTAACAGTTACATTCATCAGGGAGTAGGTGCATTACTTCTCACACATTGATACCCCTTCGCATGTTTTTGTCCCCAGTTCCCTCCCTCTACCCCCTCCCAATCATCTTGTTTTCCCCCTTCCCTTTCCTATTTCAAATAAACAAATATACCAGGTAACGAAGTCAGATACAGTAACAACATGAGTTTAATCATAAGGGCAAAAAAGAGAAGATAAATAACATAGTACATTAAGAACAACAATCACACAAGACAAAGCTCTTGTTTCCATATCCCAGAATTCATTTTTCAATTATTGTATCTTATAAATTTTCTTTTTGTTAGATGTTACTTTTTAATAATTTTAACAGGATGACATAAGAGCACGTGTCCCTGCCAAGCTGCAAGTCTATTAGACACTTTCGATTAGTATAAGAGTGGGTTGCCAAATATAGCTTTCACTCACTTATTTAAAGTTTAAAAGATGCTTAAATTTCTATAGTTATGGTATCAATTTGGTAGCAAGATGATACTAAAATTCTACTGGGCTAAGTCTAGACCCTTGAGTAGTTACAAGGACAGAGTTAAGAGATGTTACAAGAATTTGGAACGTTGTATACCTGACTTAGTGCTCATTCTAAAACTAGGCTATGAACACTGGCAAACACAATATTCATCAGACTAAGCATTATTCTTTACAGCTGCCATTAACAGGCACCTAATGTGCGGATTTATAGCAGGCATTGAATGCCCTCTACATGTGACAGCACTCAACCCCTCCAGACCGCTTCCCTGCTACTCCCACTGCCAGCTGGAGGTAAAACTAAACCAAAGCAGCTGTATCCAGAACCTAGGCAATAAAAGGACACAAATGAGGCCATCTTTTAAAATTCTCTACTGCCCTCATGGTGGTTTTGAAATAATACATCCCACTAAGAAGAACCAGAGCCTTCTTGTAGAAATGACCAATTCCAGGTTTAGGACCCAATAACATAAAAAAAAACATCCCAGTCAAGCACATCTTGTCATACCACATTTCTTTCTCTTCCATGGAACATCATGTTTCTGGACTAACTTATTGGTTCTACCCTATAATACATACTAGCTTTTGAAATTATATTTACAGTACTGTTTTTAACATCAAAATTATAAATACAGTCAATTCTACTTGTTAGAATATATGCCATTATACATGCCTCATGTTCAAAAATCACTCGGGACAATAATTTTCTTTAGTTTCACATAGAATTAAATGGACATTTCCCATTTAGTGACAATTTAAATTTTGATTTTTAAGGCATTTATAAAATTTAAAAGTCAAAACCACACAAAAAGAAGCTGGCTGAAGTGGTTCAAGCCTGTAATCCTAAACTACTTGGAGGTAGAGATTAGCAGACTATTGTTTGAAGCCAATCCAGACATAAAAGGGTATTATAAGGCCCTGTGTCAATCAATAACTAAGCATGATGGATTGTGTCTTTTGTTCCAGCTAAGGCAAAAAAAAACAACAATGATGAGGTAAGTGACACACTCCTATATTCCCAATGACACAGAGAAGTACAAGAAGGAGGATCAAAGCCTAAGCCATCTCAAAAGGGCCTAAGTATAGGACCTACTTCAGAAATAAAAATGCAAAAAGGGACAGGAGGTGTGTCTCAAGTTAGAGAGCACCTGCCTAGCAAATATGAAGCCTTGAGTTCTATAGCCTCCACAATCAAAAACAGAGAAAAAGAAGAGCAGAATATAACACAAAAGAATATACTAACCTGCAATACTCTCTCCTGTACTTTTTTAGTCTGTCCTCCAAAGATTTGATAGGAGAGTTGCTTTCTGTTTTATCTTTTCCATAGTTTTTATTTGGTAGCTGACATACTAGTATTCTGCATTATGCTCCATTTTCTTAGCAATGTGCCATGTAAACCAGTCATTATCAATTCAGAGAAGTCTTGAGATATTTCCAGAATCTTTCAATGGTAACATTACTTTTATTAACATAGCTTATATATACATAATAAAGTAAGTCTTTAAAAAAATTATTGTAAATATGCAGAGGGATATCAGTTGTGTATATCAGGTAATGAGTATATCCTTTTTATAAATGTTCTTGGATTCTTTCTTTTCTGAATTGATATCATAAATGTAATGTACAGAGGGTTTACAGTTATGTAAACTGTAATTCAGGTAATGAGTACATGTCCTTTGAAGAATATCACCCTTTCCCTCATTTTATTCCAGTTTTTTACTCCTGAAAACCCACCCAGCTAGAAGTTGTATAGGTCATTTTCAACATAGTGTCTAGTGAATATAGCTGCTATATTTACTCAGCCTTTCTCCCACCATTTCTGTGAAACCCCTTAATCTCCCCCAAACAAGACAAAAAGCATACAGAATAGTGACAAAGGAGAAAACAAAAAGTGAAATAACAAAAATAAATACCCTATTGCTTCCATTTTTGGAGTTCATTTTGATAAATATCATTTTTTGCCAGTCCTGGGGCTTGAACTCAGGGCCTGGGTACTGTCCTGGGGCTTTCTGAAAGCTAGCATTCTACCACTTGAGCCACAGCACTACTTGTGGCTTTTTCTTTGTATGTGGTACCAAGGAATCTATCCCTAGACCACACTCATGGCCTATATATGTATCATTTTATATCCAAATAGCTATTGAGTCTTTGTGATCCTCTCCTAAAAATATCCTCCTTTGGTTTCACTGTGTGAATATCTAGAGTCCTGTATAATTTATAATATCCAAGTATATATTTTTGTCTTCTATCATCCACTAGGTTTACTGTAGATTCTTAAGCACATTCTAGTTACAACAAATGAGGAAAACCATGCAACCTATATTTCTTTTGGTCTGACTTTCATTTACTTCACTGCTTTAATACATTTTTTCTAAGTCTTTCCATTTTCTTACAAATGATACAATACCATTCTTCTGATGGAAGCATAGAAGTCATATATATATATATATATATATATATATATATCAATTAGACTACAAACAAGGCTACACTAAAGCTACCAGCATAATCATGTTCATTGCAGCATTGTTTACCATAGCCAAGATATGGAATCAACCCTGATGCCCCTCAGAGGATGAATGGACTAAGGAAATGTGAGATATATATTTATATACATGTATATATATATATATATATATATATCACTACCAGCATCTGTTGTTGTTAGTTTTCTTAATAATGGCCATTCTAACTGGGGTAAGATAGAATTTCAATTTTTTATTTAATTTTATTGTCAGGGTGATGTACAGAGGGGTTACAGTGAAATGTGTAAGATTGTGAGCATATTTCTTGTGAACACTGTTAACCCCTCCCACATTTTTCTTCCATTTTCTCTTTCCCCCTCTTAGCCCCCCTCCAGTTGTAAAATTCATTTACAACTGGTTGTCTTGTGAGTATTGCTGTTGCATTGGTTTGTCCTTTGTCCTGTGTCTCACCATTTGTTGTTCCCCTTTCCTTCTCTAATTCAAATAAATGTATACGCAATACACCAGGCACCAAAATCAAATACAGTGACAACAGGGGATGAAACCATAGAGAGAAAAATGAAAAAAAAAACAACTATACATGGTACATTAAAAGCAACAACCACAAAGAAAAACCTCTTGTTTCCATATCTTAGTGTTTGTTTTGCTTAGCATCATCTTATATGATTACAAGTACACAGGTTTTGATCCTCTGCTAAGAAAATCCTAGACATGTACTGGTTATTACAAATGAGGAAAACCATGGAGTCTATGTTTCTTTGGTTCTGGGTTACTTCACTTAATATGTTTTTTTTTTCCCAAGTCTTTCCATTTCCTTTCCAAAGTGGTGATGTTATTTTTTCTACAGCATAGAATCCCATTGTGCATGTATAATATATTTTCTTGATCCATTCATTTACTGAGGGGCACCTGGGTTGGTTCCATATCTAAGCTACACTATATAATGCTGCAAGGAACATGGTTGTGCTTGTAGCTTTAGTGTGGCCTTGTTTGTGGTCATTTAGATAAATACACGGTAATGGGATTGCTGGATCATAGGGGAGTTCTATGTTTAGTCTTTTGAGGGACCTCCATACTGTTTTGTTTTTGTTGTTGTTGTTGTTGTTATTTTTAGAACAACTTTACATCCCCACCAATTGTAGTGTTCCCTTTGGGCCACATCCCTTGCAACATCTGTTATTATTTGTTTTCTTGATAATGGCTATTCTAACTGGAGTGAAGTGGAATCTCAATGTTGCTTTGATTTGTATTTCTTTTCTGGCCATAGATGTGAGCATTTCTTCAGATGTGTATTGACCAATCTTTCTTCTTCTGAGAAGTCTCCCTTTTTAAGTCTTTAGCCCATTTATTAATTTGGTGGTTGATTCTTTGAGGGTTTATCTTTGGAGGGTATAATTTTTTGAGATATAGCTGTATTTTAGATATGAGGCCCTGTCTCCCATTCTGTGGGCTGTTTATCTTTTGCCATGTAGAAACTCCTCAGTTTGATGCAATCCCATTTATCCAGCCTTTCTTTGATTTGATATGGTTCTTGATCTTGGAAAGTTTTGAACTGTGCCTACAAGCCCTATCCTGCCTTGCATTGAGGCCTTTGATCTGCTTGGAATTGATTCCAGTGAATGGTGATATATAAGGATCTAGCTCCAGTTTTCTCCATGTGTATAGCCAACTCTGCCAGCATCATTTGTTGAATAAGCTGTCTTTTTTCCATCTTGTTTTCTGGCTTCCTTATCAAATATTAGGTGGCTATAGGTCTGTGGGTTCATGACTTGGTTTTTTGGTCTGTTCCATTTGTCCTCAATACAATTTTGTGCCAGTACCAAGATGCTTTTACTACCATGAATTTGTAATCAAGTTTGAAGTTTGGTATTGATATTCTTTCAAGACTTTTTCCTGCTAAGGTTTGTTCTTACTATTTGGGGTCTTTTATTGTTCCATATAGGATTTTTTTTGATTGCCTTCTCTATTTCTTTGAAGAATGCTGTTGGGATTTTGTTGGGAATTACATTGAATTTGTAAATAGCTACAGGTTGTATTGCCATTTTCACAATGTCAGTCCTTCCAATCCAGGAACATGAAAGGGTTTTTTTTTCATATCCTTAAATTTGCTTTCATTTCTTTTTTCAAACATTTAAAGTGTTCTTTCTAGAGATCCTTCACATCTTTATCCTTAGGTATTTTTTTGAGGCTATCACAAATGGAATTGCTTTTCTGGTTTCACTGTGAGTACTTTTCTTCCTAGTCTTCATTGTTTCTGTTTTTACTCCTTTGAACTTAAATGTTTTCATTTCTCATCATCCTTAATATTTTATTAACATTATGCCTCATGTGATTGGTATAGAAGGGTTATTACTAAGATAAAATATATATAGTTTACTGGGCATGGTGGCTCATGCCTGTAAGCCTGCTACTCCGCAGGCTTAGATCTGAGGATCACAGTTTAAAGCCAGCCCAGGCACTAAAGAACTTGAGACTCCTATTTCCAATTAATCACTAGAAAACCAGAAGTGGTGCTGTGACTCAGGGGGTAGGGCGGTAACCTTGAGATGAAGAGCTCAGGGACAGTGCCCAGGCCCATAGGTAGAGCAGTAGCCTTGAGCTGAAGAGTTCAGAGATGGCACTCAGGCCCAGAGTTCAAGCCCCATGACCAAAAAATAGATAGATAGATAGATAGATAGATAGATAGATAGATAGATAGATAGATCTAGTTCTGTAGCTTGAATTTACCAGTTCAGTGTTATAAAATTAATTAATTCTAATTTTTTACTTGTATCTGTAACCTTCAGTGAAAGAGAAGCCAGATTTACTAGCATCTTATGAACTACTCATTTACAATATTCATTTACAATTGAGAATGGTCATTATTTCTTGTGTAGTTATGTGAAAAACCAACCCCTGGGAATTTGCTAGAAGGTATATGGTTTTGTAAGATACATCATTATACTTCAAGATTATGAGAAATTCCCAGGAGATTTTTGCCACTGTTGGGCTTTTTCCCCCCCTTTTTAAACTATGGCAATAAATTTTCCTGTCGACTCTCAATATTCTACCTCTGTTAATGTCAGAAGAAGCTCTCAAGAAACACTTTTTTTTTCATGGAAGTAATTCTTTTTCCAGCCAAAGTTATAGGAAACTACTACCACCTGAATGTGTCCTTTGTACTGTATTCTAAAATACTTTAGTTAGGGAACATTCAGAAAACTGTCACCATTCCAGTTCTTTTTCTTGGTCTTCTGTGAATCAGAATGTTAACCCAGGGAGTTAAGATGAGGAGATTTTTCTTAGTTCTGCCATAGAAATGTAGGACCTTGATCCATCTTTAAGACCTATCCAAGCCCAAGCTTCCTATCTCTGTAATGGGCCTCATCACCTAACCTATATTCTGTCATCACCTCATTCTCTTAGCAAGACAATCAGAGCCCAGATGATGGCTGGGAGGGGCCCCTCTAGAGACCCAACAGCATAAACGTGGTGACTATTTCATTTCTCTGTGATCAAGGGATCTGATTTTGAAAAAAAAAAATTCAACCCAAGAAAGTCTCAGGTTAGAGACTAGCAGACAGTGAGATTTAAATCTCTAATCCTGGAGCCTATCAAGGGAAGAGAGTATCCAGATGTAAAACCCACATGAAAGACAATGTGGGACAAAAAAAAGAAAGAAAAGAGATGAGTTAGTTCTAGGACACTAGACTTGCCTTGAGTTGAAAGCTGGGCAACTTCAGTGATTTTTATCCTGTCTCTTTAGCTCCATGGGAGCCTGCTGGAAACACTTATATGGAAATCTTTGGAACAGACACCTACCACCTGTGGCTATTGGGAAGATATATATCATTTAGATACCACAGGGTGAAAAGTAATGCCTTGGAAGGAAACATCTTGACTAACAGCAAAGTGCAAAATTATTTGTTTGCTCTGCAGTTTTAGAAACCATTGACTTTCAGCTTCCATAACTTCATGTTTTAAAGTCTCCATCACCATTGTGGGGAAAATTCTTTCTGTTCTCTGCTATGACATTGGGACTTCTGCAGCCAGGAATGGACACAAACCAATGTCAATCATCCAGTAATAAGAAGTTTGTCTCTCACTCCCCGCTAGTAAAGGTGATGGCTTTGTGTGTTCATCATATGTTTTAGCTCATTCACCTCCACACATAGAATACCTGCTTCTAAAAGTTTACAAGCTATGTTTAGACAACAATCACCCTAGAGAATTGTATTCCCACCAGCCTCTATTAAATCTGTGATGATGTGGTAATATCTATATCAGAAATAATGAAGAGGTGAACATGGAAAAGATGCCAGCGTCACTTCCACATTTCAACATCAAATGTGTTTGGCACTGAAAACCAGTTTGTGTCAGCCAGGAAGAAGGAGGATTTTGACAACAGAGAATCCATCCTACAGAGAGATGTGAGGAGAATTTTCCAAGTTATGCAGACAGCTGCTAAAGTGATAATTGAATAAAAGTGAAAGTCTTCCCTTTTTCTCCCCTTCTAGGAAAATCTATATTTATTTCCTTCACTTCACAGAACATCTCCTCCTCAGGGGGTGGTGATATATGCAGGGGAATGTGTATTTGAAGTGGTTCTTCCACAGCTGGATTTATAGATGGATACAATAAAGACACTTGAGGAGAAGAAAAGTTGGCACTTACACATACTGGTCCCAGATTGTGAAGCTGCAGCCCCCCCGACCTCAGCAGGCTAGAAATTGTCTCCCCTACTGATCTTCCTCCTTATCCATCTGGGCCCAGTGAGGAAACTGAATGGCAGAAGCTACCCATTCATCCAGTCAATGGATTATCATCCTTACTTCATAAGGTACTTTATATCATATATATCTGATGAAACATTATCATCATAAAATAAGAAGGGCAAATAGTATCACTCCCATTTCACAGGTGAAGACATTAAGTCTCAGTATATGAACACATATTTCTGAGTGTGAGCTTCATTCAGTGTCACTTGGACCCAGTGATGGGTTTATAGAGGGTGTGCAGGTCACTGCTGCATTTCAAATGCTCACTTTGGCCACAGATTGGACACAGCCTCTGAGAAGAAACACAGGAAGCATGAACACACCTTCAGATTCAGCTGCAGAGGTCCAGGGCAAATAAGGACAGTGGCAAACTAAAAAAGAACAACAACTGAAGACACATTTAGGGCAGGTTGGAGGGTGCAGAAGAGACATTGTCAGGAATGTCTTAGGTCTGCCATTTAAATACCTGAATATGCAAAAATGTCATTTTCTGAGGTGATAAATACAGTTAGAGAAAATGGGTGGAAGTTGTGTACATCATTCTGGAATTCAGATGGTATGTCCTGCTTAATTTTGAGATGTGGGGAGGGGGAACACCAGAATAATCTAGAAACAGAGGTCCTAGGTACTTACTTCAAATGAATTTCCAGGGAATGAGAGGTATATGGGGGCGTGGGTGTTAAGATAAGAATATGTAGTGTAAATCCCTTTGTAGAACTCCTTAATAATGACAATAAAATAAGATAAGATTTTTTTAAAGTGTGACAAGCTGGGCACCAGTGGCTCACACCTGTAATCCTAGCTACTTGGGAGAGTGAGATATGAACATTACAGTTCAAAGCCAAGCCAAGCAGGAAGGTCCATGAGACTCATGTTAAATTAACCACCAGAAAATAAGAAATGGCACAGTGGCTTAAAGTGGTAGAGTGCTAGCCTTGAGAGAAAAAGTTCAGGGGGCCAGTAGTGTAGCCTAGTGGTATAGTATTTGCCTAGCATACATAAAACCCTAGATTTAGTTCCTCTGTACCACATATACAGTAAAAGCTGGAAACGGTGCAGTGGCTCAAGTAATAGAATGCTAACCTTGCGAAAGCCTGAGGACAGCGCCCAGGCCCTGAGTACAAGCCCAAGCACGGACAAAAAGGAAGAAGGAAAGAAAAAAAGAAGGAAGGAAGGAAGGAAGGAAGGAAGGAAGGAAGGAAGGAAGGAAGGAAGGAAGGAAGGAGAAAGAAAGAAAGAAAGAAAGAAAGAAAGAAAGAAAGAAAGAAAGAAAGAAAGAAAGAAAGAAAGGAGAGTGAATGAGCTCAGGGACAGAGCCAAAGTCTTGAGTTCAAGCCCCATAACTACCACCTCCAACAACAACAACAAAAAGAGTGTGACTATCAAGAAATAAAAATTTTGAGACACAGCTGTAGCCAGACAGTATAGGACAGGAGGAAAGGGATCTTTTGGATGTTGTTGTTTGAAGGGTGTGTGTGTGTGTGTGTGTGTGTGTGTGTGTGTGTGTGTGTGTGTGTGTGTGCGTGTGTGCGTGTGTGCACGTGCACGCACGCGATTTGTTTAATGAAGAAGCTTTGTCATAGTTGTTGTCATAGTTGTCACAGTTGAGTGATTTACACTTGCTAGGCATCTTTGATCCTTGGGCCATGCAGAAGCTTTTGCTTTTTCTCTAGCCATTGTTGACATAGGGCACCACCTTTTGCCCAGGGCTAGCTATGCACTGCTGCCTGTGCCTCCCAGTAGATGAGATTACAGCTCACCACCATGTCTTGCTAACATTTTGCCTGGGTTGGCCTCAAAGCATAAACCTCCTGGCCTCCGCCTCTTGAGTACTTGGGACTGCAAATGTGAGCCAGAAGAGTTATATACTAGGGAACCAGTGCCAACCAATAATCCTAGAAAACACATCTGGGTAAGAAGACAAAATGCTAAGACCTCAGTACAAATGTAATATAAAAGTATGATACTAACAGTTGACCAAAGAGTCTAAACACGTGTTTAAACTATGATAAAAGTTGACATTTTAAAGAAAGAAGAGAAAGAATGAATTTAAAAAGTGGTTTTTAAGATAAATTTGCAACTCTGAGAAAAGCATGAAAAAAAAAAGGTTTATTGGGAGATAGGGCAAAATTAGCCTCACAATTCTTCATTTTGGAGAGAGGCCAGGATGGAGGTGAGGATATTATAGAATGGAGAAGTGACGAGAAGGGGTCAGACACCCTGGGAGCTTCTCCTCTCTGTTCAAGGTAGGAGGCAACACCTGTACAGAAAGTAGCAGAGCATTTGCAAAGTTGGGAGAAACTGGATTCAAGATGCCAAGAGGATACAATGAATGCAACTCAAGGTGCTGCCAGGCTAAGTAGCTGGGGTAGAACTTGAACTTGAGAATAGAAGTGGGGTTGGATTGGGAAGTTTGAGGGAAGATGGCCGGTAGGGTTCAAGGACGTCAGCCTCCTGAGTAGGTAGGGATTACAGGCATGACACACTGCTGCCGGGTGACAGTCGGCACCATCAGAGTGAGGATTTCATCCAGATTAGTCTCCACTGAACATATCTTTACCTCCTTTTTGTCACTAAAAGAGAGGCATAGTGGGAATGAAGAACCCAGAAAGAGAAGCTGAGGCTGAACTTGGATTGTGGAACTTAGGGCTAAGGTTGGACAAGGAAGAAGCTAGTCAGAAAGAAAGACAAACCTTCCACATTCAAATGTGGCCCCGGCACTCACAGCTCACCTGTATTAGTCTACTAGCATAGACAAGTCATTCAATCCTTCTTCAGACGAGGGACCTTGGCAAAACAGGACAAAGTGAGGCACACGTTCTAGTAGTGTCTAAGAACGGGCCAAAATAGAATGGTGCCATGCTCAAAAACAAGCACATGCATCTCCATGCCAAAATGAATGGTTACTACTTCATTACCAGATCTAGTTTTATTCTTGCCTGGCCTCCCCTTCTTGTGAACCAAAGTTAAGACCCCTGGTCATAGAATTTGCTTCACTTTCTACCACATCAACCCCTCCTCCTTACTTAGACTTTTTCTCAGGTCACTTGACTAAAGCCCAGGTTATATAACAGGATCTTTGGAACACCTTTCTGAAATATCCCAGGGATACCACTGGGGTACCTGTGGTCTCCTTAAACTCAGCATATATAACCAGTGGTGTGTTTCTGGTGACTGTTTACTGAAGGAGATTGGGCCAAACAACATGCACTGGCCTCTCTGCATGCCAGGTCAGGTGATGGGTCACGCAGATAAATATGGCATTGTTGTATTAAACCCTCCCAGTGACTGGGTGATCTGGGCTTACAGAGCTCACTTTACAGAGAAGGAAGCCAAAAATGAAGGTCATATGACCCGGAAAAGGTAGGCTCAGGGTGAATTCCCTAATCTACGGGCCTCTGAAGCTGCCATCTTCCCCTGAGATGGAATATCACTACTCAGTACGTTTCTGTCACTTGGAAATGATGTCAAAGGCAGACCTCATTCACCTTCTCCAGGAGCAGCAAAGAGGGAACCCCGCTAGGATTAACCAGAAACACACACACACACCACCACCACCACTACCACCACCACCAACAACAATAAAACCAATAGATTGCAATAGCAGACTGGAAAAGATGACAGAGCTAGGCCAAGTTGCACAGTTGGTGAGCTAAATAGTCTCAAAGACAGTAAGAAGTTGAGACAATTTGCAACATCCAGGTTAATTTTTTTTTTAAGCCAGGAAGCAAATAGATTGGCTCAATACGAGGAACAAAGATGCAATGGTGGCTGGCAAGGGCTTAGAGTAGAAAGCAGAGCTGGAAAATCGATGCTCCTAGGATAATGAGAGCCAGCAAGAGGATGAGAAATAGAGAAAATAAAAATAGCAAGAAGAAAAAGCATCATTATGATTGGGTTATTGAACCAGAGCTTCCTGAGAAGGAGCAGAAGCCAGATCTTAGGCACAAGTTCAGCCTGAGGGTACATTGTTGGGAGACACTGCAAGCTGGCAGAGGAATGCCTGGGTATGACTTTCTGATGTTTCTGCCCGTGGGTTGAAAGATCATGCAGCAGTCCACTCTTTGCTGGCAGAGATATGGAGGAGGAAAGATAGTCTGGAAAGCTTATTGTATGTCATGTTGCTTTTAAAAATCACATTTTTATGAGTATAAATGAATCAGAAACATATGGGTGAAATTTCCTGGCCTGATGTGAGCAGACTCAGACCTTGAGCATTGTCTTCAGAGCAGAGGTCTTGGTGGAAAGGTCAGAGGTGCAAACCTGCACCACCTAGGCTCTCTACCCCAGCAACATAGCCTCCACCAGGAGTTCACCAGACAGGCAAGAGATTTCCCTGGGCCAGACTACCTCCCACTGCCTATTTGTGCCTATTCCCTTCCAATGAGAATGTGTGCAAAGCCCACACATGTGTACTGACACATTTGTGTTCACCCTTCCCCTGTGGAATGTGAGCTCAGAGGCCATTGCAAAGGGAAGGCTATAGAAGGGCAATGTGAGTTTCTGCTTCACTGATGACGCCTTCCTATAGGCACTTTAACTTAAGTATCAAAAGAAATATTCCACCCAGATTGTAGACACTTACAGAAAAGCTCCAGCATGTGGTTGTGGCATCAGAGTCCACAGATATAAATGGATGATATTCATTGAACTCCTTTTCAATTATCTCTGAAAAGAGGCAGCCACCTCTCCCGGTTAAGCCAGAGCCAGTACAGGGAACAGGAAGTGTTGTGTGTCCTCTCATGTGGATTAAGAAGTCAAAAGTCAAGATTATTTCGGGTGGAAATATGCACAGATGCCTTCCTGTCGACACCATATCTGAAAACAGATGCCACAGGAGCAAGTCAAGGAGAGCAGATCCGATGCTACTTACACAACTGAGCCCTCTCCTCGCTATTCACTGTTCAGCACTAGGAAAGTCACTCTATCTCTTGGAGCATTGTCTTATGCATGAAGTGTAAACATTACAGCCAATCTACAAAAATGTACCCAGCACATGTAAGTCCAATAAGTGAGAGCTACCATCAAAACGAAAAGATTCTCATGTACTTTAAAAAGTAGGCAGTTTGAATCACCCAGATGTTGAGCTGACACATTTCTTCAGCTGAGATATAAACAGACTCCATCCCAGATGCTGGCCCTCTATTTCATTCCCTGTGTCTGAGTTCACAGCCTTGACTTGACCACTGGGTTATTCAGCCTCCATCACTGTGACCAAACAGCTATGTTCTTATAGCTACAAGAAAACAAAGTCTGCTTTGGCTCTCAGCATCAGAGATTTTAATTCATAGTCACTTGGCCCCATTGTTTTGGGCCTGTGGCAGCAAGGCAGTAAATAAAGAGAAGGAAGAAGCTGTGGACCTAATGCTTTTTCCAGGCCCTCATCTCCAATGACCTAACTTTCTATAATGAGGCCCTACCTCCTAAAGATTCCACTGCCTCCTAACACTGCAGAGGGGACAAATCCTTTACTATACGGGCCTTTGTTGGCCTTTTGAGGTCCAAACTACAGTAGCCACCAAATCGGGCAATCCCTAATGATGGCTAGTTGTCCCAAACACGTGACCCCACTTTCTCTGCCCTCATTACACCTGCCATTAGCTCAACCTAACTTATATTTGTGTTTGGCTCCTAATATCCTCCAGCTGTCCATGAGTTGCCACCCTAAGCTGACCCTCCCAACCCCGCTCAAGCCCAGATCCTCTGCTATTATTTCTCAAAAGGCAATAAGAAGACAAATTTTCCCAATGACTTGGCACTGCCCATCCTGCCAGCACAGCCTCATGCTCCATTGACCCTGAAACTTTGCCCCTGCTCTGAATTTTGTTCACTTTAACCAAATCTAAATTTTTCTTCACAGTCCCATCTTCGTTTACAATATCATGTATCCCTTTCAGCTCAGCCAGACACATTGACTCTTTTTCCAGTCACCTGCAATGTAGCCCTAACCCTGTGACTTTTTTTTTGCACTGTGCCATTCCAATATTCCTTCCTGGTCTCCATTCCAAGACCTTGCTGCACATTCTCCACTTCTGTCCTCTTCTAGATCTTCCCTGAATTTTGTATAGGCTTCAGCTCCCACAGAAATGGAACAATAATGATGAACACAGGCAACAGTATGACTCACTAGACCCTGTTGAAAGTAAAGTATACAACTTGGGAGTGAGGACGGGAGGGAGGGAAAAACTGGGAAAGAGCAAGGTAAGGGTTAACATGGTTGAAAAAGAAATGTACTCATTACCTGACTTACATAACTTTAACTCCTCTGTATTCCTTTATAACTGTACTCCTTTATAACAACAACAAAATGTCGGAAAAAGAAAAGCCTTCCACTCCTCCTAGGCCATTGCTGCTTTCCAATACAGGGAGGGTTCATAGTGCATCTAGCTCGTTACAATCCTCCCTCTTCTGACTCCTCCAACACATCCCCGTCTGTACCAGTGTGAGACACAGCATGAAGAGCCCACAATACCACTGGCTTTCCCTGCAGCGATCCCATTCTCCATTGAAGGAAGGGGTTGTGTCCTATTACATAGCGTCTGCAATAACAATTAATCATAAAGATAGAAGCTGGAATGAAGCTGATACTATTTCTACAATGTTATTTATTCACTATTGTATTGTAGTTCTTTCATTTTCCAAAATTCCCTCACTCTTGGTATCTGCCTTGAGGAAGCATAAGTTGCATGTTACACAGTCCTGCCCAAGGCAAGGGATAGATGGACACGTAACTCACTGAGAAATGTGATCCATGCCCAACAATGTTGCTGCTCCTCATTTACCTTCTTGGCCAGACCATGGTCCCAGATCAACCTGCAAAACGAGGGAGCAGGGGTATAGGTTACCTCTTGGATGCCTCCTTGAGGGAGAGTGTGGAACAGGGCCTTGAAGGGGAGAGCAGGGAGGGTGCATAGATGGACACAGCCTTGTCCACAGGCATGCCTGTGTAACCTCTGTATAGATCCACATGTATGATTTACAGGTGATAATAACCTTACTTCCTCTTAGAGTATTGAGGAAGTTTACCTAAAATAAACAAAGTATGTTGTACTCTTACAATGGGATTGTATTTAGTTGTAAAAACAAACTACTCCTGAGTGCCAGTGTCTCACATTTGTAATCCCAGCTACTCAGGAGGCAGCTGGGACAAAAAAGTTCTTGAGATTCATATCATCAGTAACCTATCAATAAATCTGGGTGTGGGGCTGTGGCTCAAGTAGCAGGGCATTTTCCTCAAGGCCAGCACCCAGGCCCTGAGATCAACCCCAGGACAGACAGACAGATCATACACACATGTGGTCAGTCATGAGGATGGGCACACACACAAACTCCTACACATACACACACATACACACACACACACACACACACACACACACACACACACACACACAGAAACCACCTACTGATGCATGAATCTTGAGAATACAGTGCTAAATGAAAGAACCAGAACTAAAAGAAAATACATTGAATAATTCCACTCATAGGAAATATGTGAAATGAACAAATCTATAGTGAGAAAGCACAGTAGTTTTTGGACAAAGATGAACATATAGTTTTCCAGGGACTGTAAGAGTGGTTGTTTGGCAATAAGCACTGCAATTTTAAAGGTCACCATCATCTTCCAAGAAGCTATTTTAATTTAGCTGCATCTCTTATTTTTCTAACAAGTGCTAGCTTTGGCTAAATGTTACCATCTCAATTGATTGCTTGGATAAACTTTTAACTCCTTTCAAACTAATCAGTTTGTGCAAGATCCTGAAACTAAGTTGTAACCAATGAGAATGAGGGGCACTAATGCATTAGGGATAAAACACACCCTGCACACTTGCATGCTTGGTTTCCTATCAGTAGCATGCCCTTTGGCAGAAGTAAAACTTTGCCAAGTTCCTTGTGAGCTGGTTTTCTTATTCTTATGTGACACTCCAGTATCCCAAAAGATTTCCAACAGGAGGCAAGAAATGGCTGTGAATATGTTCTGAAATGAGATAGCAGTGATAGTTCTACACCTTGTGAATATACTTCAAAATCACTGAATTGTATACTTTTAAAGTGGTTTGATTATATCTGAATTAATTCCCCTACCCCATGCATATGTGTGTGTGTGTGTGTGTGTGTATGTGTGAGCTCATGCGCACACACAATTGCATTACTAGAACTTGAACTCATGTCCTTGTGTTCTCATCTGATTTTTTGCTCATGCTGGTGCTCTATCATATGAGCCATGCAGCCTGACTTTTCTACTGGTTGTAGAGGTTCTTGTAATAGGGTCATAGGCGTGGGCCATCAGCCCCCTGTCTTCCATTTTTTGAGTATAAGGAAAGAAGATAAATAATTGACTGAGCACAAAGCCTAGCAGCTATCAATGTAGAGCAGAGACAGTATCTCACATAGGATTAGTAGAAAGGACATCATAACAGAAATGTTAGCTATGGGATTAAACCTCAGCTAGTATTCTCATGGCTGTGCTGAGTGATCTCAGACAATTATTTCAACTCTTAGACTCCAGTTCTGCAAAGATCAACTGTGTGGTGAGACAGCTAGGTAACAAAGATAAAACTCCTTTGCACAGCACTTTGGCATAATGTAGCTGACCAGTAAGCTAGAGGCCTCTTCCTCTTCACTTTCAATTAAATTTTATGCTGACAGTAATTCTCAGAACACAGCTGGAGCTGGCTAGAAATTGGGGTTCCATCTCTAGTACTAATGAGAACCCAGCAGGGATGCTGGTTAAAATCATGCAAAGTGCTTCCCCCAGAGAAGCCCCCACACAGAATAGCCAGGTGGTCCAGCAAAATATGCCAGAAGTCAGAGGTCAGAACAAGAGACTCAGTCCTTGAACAAGGTCTCTGCAAGGCTCTAGTTAGGGACCAGGCAAAGCCAACAAGCTCTGCAACTGAGGCAAATGGTTCAGAATAAAGGGCACAAAAAAGGCAATATTGCTAGGGCCCAAGGCATGGCCAGATTGAACCTAAGACTTGATATCTGTTATCCTCAGATAGTCAGTAAATCATTCTCCCTGTCGTAGACGCCCATGGAAATGGAGAGGGGGAAGGGCAGTGGGTCTTAGGGAGCTTGCTGTGATTAATCATGGCCACCTCCCCCTGGACATGGTTCCCTGTGCAGCAGCTGGGGGTGAGAAATCTTTTCAAGATTCTCCCACTCTTTATCCCACTGTCCAACAATCCTGCCAAAATGTTGCCATGGGATAAATTTAAGGACCAAATGTAGTGATTTGTTAGATGCAAAAAAAATCTCTGGGATGGGAGGCTTTCTGCTCAAGGGTTGAAATGGTTGCCTTGATAAATGTTGGTATCTGCTGCTGCTGGCTGTCTCTGGGGAATGGGAAAGAGGAAGAATTTGATCCCATGAAGAAAATTCCTCCTCACTATCCCTTAATCTATTCTGTGATCAGTATTAACACTGTTGAAATACTTAAACTCTTCTTTGTTGTCACCCCCACTATGTATGAATTCATTACAAGACAATAAAATATCTGAAGATAAAATGAGATCATTTTATTATAATGTACAAAGACAGAACTTGGTCAACATAATAAATAACTCCAGGCACCTTCACTGCAAACAGTGGGCCTAACTCAGTTTTTTTTTTTTTCTCCCTTCATTCTTCAACAGAGATCCATTTCCTTAAAGACCATTGGATTCCAAGGCAGAGGCGTGCACATGTGTTTTTGCTTAGGGCCTGTATCTGCAGTGATGTCCAAGCTGTTTCTCAGGGACCTGGCCGACACAAATTGGTAGAGTTTGGACTTGCAACAGTAGACATTCTGCCTTTCAAATACTTTCTTCTTTCAGGAGAGCATACCTCACCCCCAGGCAGAGACTGAGGTTTGGAGCCTGCTGGGATTGCAACCATAACAAAGAGTTTTGAAAGCCTTTGGCTGCCAGGAGGATGCTGGGACTCCTGTTGGCAGAGTTCCACATACTGATCTGTGCATTCATCTACTGGCTGACATACATAGCCACTTACCTATGCAAATTTAGATCCTCACCGTGCAAATCTGAGTGCTGTGCATGCTCATCTCATATTCTCATGGGCATTCACACATATACACAAGTACCTTGTGTATACTCATTGTTGAAAATATACCACACATACACATAGACATTACTCATGCATTCAAAAACCACATAGATGTTCATATGTATTTGTACAATGACACACACATTTTATGAATATAAACTTGTTTATCTTTGTACCCAGGGCAGGGATTCTAGAGCTATTTTGTGGTATCTCAATTATTGCCATATTTACAATCTTTAGGATAATTGCACCCTACTATAGAAATATCATATTTGAAACACATAATAAAAAGATAACAACATTTTTTGCTATTAAAAGTCTGTAAATCACTGCATTTTATACCCTAACAAAAGAAGTAATGCATGGTTGAGAACATAACTGAAAGCTGATCAGGTATTAAGACAGGGAAAAGACTAGGGTAGAAATATTAAAACAAGTAAGCAAATAAAGGTTGGGCCCCTAACAACTTCTTCAGCCCTTCTGAGTGGAAGGGGAAGAGGACCTGTGAGATGCTCCTAGTTCTGAGCCATGCTCACCTCTGTGGCATTTGAAAGGAGCCCATCCTCCTCACTTAACAATACTATTATCCTCCTCCCCTGCTAACTTAACAATATTATTTTTAGTATCAGAGTTTTTAAAGTTCTAAACAAGCTATTTGCTAACAAAAGAAGTGTCACCCTTCCCTCCACCCCAAACACACACACAGACACACAGACACACACACACACACACACACACACACACACACACACATACACACACACATTTACAATCCACCTACCTAGTCCTTTTCTAGATATTTTAGAGGCAGATTTGTGGGCAACACAGTAAATTCTTCAATAGAATCATATTTGAGAGTGGGAATTACCATTTTCTTAAATTTAATGCCAACCAGTTTTGCTTCTTTATTTCTACCAGGGAGGGACCTCTCACCTCCCACTGTCCATCACAAACCTTAATGAACTAATCCCAGTCTTACACCTCAGAAAACATAAAGCAAGATGTTCTCGAGTTCACAGACACTCTCTCCTTGCCACTGTAGTGGCCTGGGAGACTTAGAAGACAAGGACTAGGGAAAGGAGAGGGGTAGGGACTCAAGGAGTGGGTTGGAGTAGGGGGAAAGTTAGGCAACCACTTCTCTCAGAAAAGTCAGAGCCCAGGGTGCTGCCTGGAATTCCAAAATGGGGAAAGAGATCTCAGCCCCTTTCATATGGAAATTGGCCTGGAAGCAGACTTTGTCTGTGCCTGGAACTGAAGCCAAGACCAAGTTCAGTGAACCTAACCCACCGTTCAATCAGCCATTGAAACCCTAGAGAAGAGAAGGCAGGAAAGGGAGGGTGAAGGGGCAGAGGCTCGCCTTTCATTTGGACTTGGTTCCGGACAGACGAGACAGTAAGGAGGAATTAAATTCTGGAAACAACTCGAAGGCAAATCCTACCCCATCTTTTAGGAAGGTACATTTAGCGTGCCTTTCTGTGAAAGGGATAAGGCAAGGCGGGCCAGGGAAAGAAATTGAGCAAGCAAGGGAGCAGAGCTAGCTAACAGGGGAGAGAATGAGGGAGAGAGGGAGAGAAAGAAAGGAGAATGATAAGCAGACAAGCTATGATTCTGAAATGGGCATAGTGAATATGAATTCATATTCTGAATGTGACTTTAGTTTTTAGTTGCTCAAGATTCTCTACCTTTTCCCCCACACTCTGACCCCTTAGATGAAGGTTTTTTCTTTTTGCTTTTGGTTTTGTTGGGGTTTTTTTTTGAGAGAGAGAGAGATCTGAAGATTCTTAAAGTAAATACCTTAGGGATTTCAGAAAGCCTGCTTTGGCACTTGCCTTAATTTCACTTTCTTTTATTTTATTTTAGCATCAGCAAAGATGAGTTGGAGAAATGACTACTGTTTGCAGGAAGAAGTAATGTAGGATACTTTTTTGGGGGAACTAGTTTCTTGTCTTTTGTCCTTGATTTATTATTGCCTTTATTTGTTCTCCCCATTTGCTTCATTTTATTCTTATTTTAAAAGAACTGTTCCAAAAGACCCTTCTATTTTCATGGAAATTGCTCCATAGTAACAATTTCAGATAGCTTCCAAAAGAATAATCATCCCTGCTGGCCAGCTCACCCAAGATGCTTTGCAGTGTTTCACATAACAATTTACTAATTAATGACAAATTAAATGGGATTTGGTAAGAAGAATCAGAGGTTAGAGTACTGGTGTATATTGTGTGTAAAAAGGTATGCAAATATCTCCAGCCCATTTGTGGTTCTTCAGTGGGAAAGAATAGCTATTCTGCAAGAAAATTTCACAGGCGGAATCACAGCACAGTGGCAGAGTTTAAAAATTATACGTAATTTTAATTTTTAACAATTTCTTAGATGAGGTACTGTTCCTTCATTTTAGAAGAACAATGAACTTTTTTTGTTCAAATAGCTTGGACATTCTGTACTTTGCAGCTGATACTGATTACATACTTGAAGGCAAGTAGTAATATTTGGAAATCAGTGGCTGAAGTTTGTATCTTTGATAGGAGAGGAAGTAACTCTAATGTCCTGAAGTGGACATTGCAACTCACAGCCTACTGGCTAAAATGTAGTCCTCTTTGTTTTAATAAAGTTTCATTGGAACACACACACATACACATATTCTTCTACACATAGTGTACGGTGACTGTCTTTATTTTCTTTTGTTTGTTTGATTTTGTTTGCCTGAGGCATCCTGGAATATAATCCTCCTGTTTATACTTCTTTTTTTTGAAAGATTTTATTAAGGCTGATTTTTACACCATATTTCAAATGTCATGTTTAACAAACAAGAATTCAAGAAGGGAATCTCTATATGCAATCACTGCCATATACACTTCTTGCTATAAATTAGGATAACAGATATGCACTGCTTAGCATACTTTGTTTGTTTGTTCAATTGAAATGGGGTCTCCAAAATTTCTTTTTGCCTTGGGCTGGCCTAGAACCACAATCTTTTCAATCTCAGCCTCAGCCTCAATGCCTCTGTAACATCTACTATTTCAAAGATCTCTCTGTACATTATAGGAAGGCCCTGATTTAGCAGTCAGCAAACACAGTGTCCTAGGAATATGTCTTAACCAGTCCAGATTGGAAAGGAAACGATTTGTTCAGAATGCCAAACTTCCGTAACCATGCATTTGACAAATAGTATTGAGTACCTGTCTCTATAACCATCACTGTAACAAGAACAATGATTAACCTCCATTTATTCCTTAGAGTTATAGTACCTTTTATATACTTGCATTTTAAAGAATCCTTAAATTCCCATTCCCTGGTAAAAATCTTGTATATCAATTATCTCTGGCTGTGTAACAAGTCACATCAAAATGGAGAGAGTTAAAACAATTGTCTTTTCCCCAAGATTCTTAGTTGGCTCATCAGTTCTCACTGAAGCAACAGCATGTAGTGGTAGCTGAGTTTAATCAGGTGATTGTAACACAGAGGTAAGTAGACTACTCTTCCTGTTTGGCTCTTCATCCTATCTCTTTCTGGCATAGTAACTACTCCAAGTAGAATCATAAAAAAGGTGAGACAGAGTGATCTTTCAAGGTCTAGTCTCAGCACTCCTACCATCTTACTATGTTTCATTGGATTTATCAAAACAAGTTATAAGAATAACCAATACTGGAGTCTTTCTTTTCTCTTTAGTAGCTATTTTAGCCAGTGTTTTCTTCACTATAACAAATGCCTTAAATGAATGAACTCACAGTTTGGGATGTTCAGGTTTGGAGGTAGTGAGTATCATGATAGGAGCTCTTGGTAGAGCAAAGCTGCTAATCTCATCATCAGGAAGAAAAGAGGAAAGAAAAGAAAGAAAGAAAGAAAGAAAGAAAGAAAGAAAGAAAGAAAGAAAGAAAGAAAGAAAGAAAGAAAGAAAGAAAGAAAGGGGAGGGAGGAAGGGAAAAAGAGAGGGAGGGAAGGAGGGAGGGAGGGAGGGAGGGAGGGTGGAAGGAAGGAACGAAGGAAGGAAGGAACGAAGGAAGGAACGAAAGCAAACAAGAAAGCAAGCAAACAAGCAAGCAAGAAAGGAGGGAGAGAGGGAGGGAGGGAAGAAGACCATGTCCCACAACCCTCTTCAAAATGAAGCCCTTCATCACCTGAAGGTCTGCTACCAGATTCATCCTGAGACATTTTTATGACCCAGCTAGCTACTACTCAACTTTAGGCATTTAGAGGCCATTACTATAGCAGTAGACGAGCAAAGGTATGTTGTAAGGGACACAGATATGGGAAAGGGAGGACTTTGTGAGCTTATATTTGTCTCTAACCCAACAAATATTTATTTCAAAATCACTGAGTGCAGACAGATGGGCCTCCTAAGCCCTCATCCATTGCTTATACATTCAGCACTGAAAGGCCTTGAGTCATGACATGGCAACTGGCAGTTGGGAATGAAGCAGAGCATGAGAATGCCTCAGAAGTTAGCTGACTCAGAACTTAATGCAGCTAACAAAAACTCCATGTTTACACTGGATTACTTACGATTACTCCAGAGACACCAGATTGCTATAATGTTTTCTGATTTGCATGACCCCTAAAGAGTGAGGCTTGTGAAATCCTCACTTCTTTTCCTTCATGTCTTCACATCTCTTTCTACTCTAGAGATTGTGATGATATTTTGTAGATATTATGCTGGAAAACACTTGGACTCAGGGAAGACAGACCATTTTGAATCCCCGGTATGACTTATACCAATTGAGTAACCTACAAGAAATCTCATTGTCTCGTTTTCCCCAGTTGTTTCATAGACAAATAGTAGCTTTCATGATTTTTGTAAGAAATAGTGGAAATAGATGCAAATTCTTAGCCAATTGCTCGCACCCAGTGGATACTCTCTAAATGTTGCTGCTGTTGTTAATGGGGTATGGTCAGATGATTTCAGACATGGGTTAGAGCTTCAGTGATAAGTAAAAATGATAAGAAAGTTCATTGGAAAAGAAATACAGCAGAGAAAGAGAGCCTGTGACATAGATGTGCCAAAAGATGACAGTATTTTAGCTCACCTCAGTCATCTCAACCCTCTCTCCCTTGATACAGGATTTGTTCTTGGGTTAAATCATGAGAATGGCAATCCTTCAAGATGCTTTCTTTTCTGACTGATGAGTTTCTCTTTCCTGTAAGGTCATGGTACCAAAGATTTAGTGTCTAGTTTTTATTTCCCCATTCTTGTCCTTCTTATATAGCCCTATTTATATTTCAGGCAGATTTTGGTTTTTCAGTTTATTATGCCAATGACAAGTTTCATAGGCCACAATTCTCTGATCGGTTGCTTTTCTACAAACTCTTGATTTTCTGCTACCAAACTTGGGTGTGACGCCATACTTAACTGAGGCAACGTTAGCCAAGTTCAAGTGGATAAGCAACATTTAGGGTAATCTTTCTTCCCATTTGAGGGATGCCTGGGCCCATGTATTATCTGTTTGTAGATAGTCTGCTGTAGTCCATTCACACTGCTATAACTGGTTTATAAAATGGGGAAATTTAATGTCTACAGAGAGTCAGCTTTTTGGTTCTTCCTAAATCTTCAGATGAAAATAATAAATAAATAGATCTTCTCATGGCAGAGGAACTGGGGACCAATTAGTGTATGAGGGCTCTACCTTCATGATCTAATAACTTCCCAAAGAATGTGTCTTCATCTATTATCACATAGGAAATGAGGCTTTTGTATAAGAATTTTAAGAAGGGACAGACATCCAAGCCAGAACATAGCCTTCTTCCTTTTAGTCATTCAACAAACCCTCAGTGAATGCCTACCATGTATATGCACTATAAGGCCAGAGACTATTCTAGGCATCGCCTGGAGGCTAAAGAACAGGACGCAGCACCTTCCAGTTCAGTGAAGGAGAGAAGTAAACATTAGTGTCCTCTAGTCAGGACACACATAGGGGAGGGCCCATGATACTCAATCTCAGCCCCCATTCCAGCTTCTTCCTGGGAGCTCTCATATCTGCTCAACTCCTCTGGGCAGGTAAACGTCCTGGAGCTGAGCGAGAGACCCCTCAAGGAAGGACACTTGGACAAGAGAAGGTTTCTCCACACTCCCAGAATCCTGAAAATGTCCATTTGTGGCCCTCCTCCAGTTGGGCACCCAGGGCTCTGTGGAGAGGACCAGGTATGGCATAGATTTCCCAGCTTTGTCCTCTCCTGTGCCAAATCCTGGGGAAGCCCACCAAGGAGGAGACCAGAATCAATTTTAACCGAGTTTGGGTTATACTATTGTCTCTATAAGAGGCATTGTAATATTTAAGGGGTAGTATTGATCCTTCTGGGAGCACCATAAATCCTTGAAGGATTTGAGAGATCCCTGCCCCCACCCTGGGAAGCGGCCCCCGTGGGCCTCCCACATCAAAGGCGAGATGCTCTCATTCCGGAACCCACACCAGAGAACTGGAGAGAGAAACGGTTTAAACAAAGGACTCAAAATATGAAACGAAATCACCTGCTCGTTTTTTATTAGGTCTTGCTCTGAATCAATACAGGGCTCTTGGATCCACGATGCCTCCTGCTGAAAGAGAATACTTTTTCATCCTGAAACAGAATCAGGCCGCTTAAGTAAAACAGATGTTAGCCTTAAGTGCTAGTATCCAGGCCCCCCCTCCTTTCTCGTTCTCCCCCTCCCCCGACTCATCCACTCATCCTGTCCCCTACCCTTGAAAGAAAGCATTTGACGTGTTGCTCCCCTGAAATTCAAGCGAAGCTGGAGAATTCTAAGTCTTGAACTTTCTCCATCTTTAGCCCACAAAAGTTTTCTGTTTACCAGGGAGGGAGCCCGAGGAGGGGCGTGGGGGTGGGGGTTGAAGTGTGTGTGTGGGGGGGAGCGCAAGTCTGTTCGCAGAGGATTTGAAGATACAGTGGCGACTTGAAAGGCGGAGAGGATTTTCATTTCCTGTGTTATGGGGTGCAAATAATATCAGTATGAAAAACCTGGCAGAGAGATCCGAGATAACAGTTTTTACATTGATAAGTATTTGTTCATTTCCTGACAACAAAAAAATATAAATCTCTTCAGAAATTAAACGGCCCGGCTTGTGGGAGCACTTTTGTGGCTCCTCTTGCTAGACTGGCATGGTTTCTGGGCGGCGCTCGGGTAATCGCCGCATCAGTCATCATAGCAGATCTCGCAGGCTGCCGGCCAGCCTGGTGTGCCGGGCCCAATTCGCCTACTTTTTTTGTGTGTCACTTATTTTCTCGCTGGGCCCGATTTGCATTTTAATGGAAGTAGTTTATAGACTTCTCCGCTGCCTTCAGAGTGCCACAAGTGGCATCATTAAGTGAGCTAAGCCGGATTAATGCTGATAGTAAAGTCAGATAATACAATAACAGAGCCTCCACTCCATTTGCATTAGGTGAGCAGCGAGGGGCTGCCTGGTGCCTGGCGATAATTTGTAAGCGCGATATGTTGTACTTGAGAGGATAAGATTAAATTTAGTGGGTTTAACTGTCATCCCAGTAAGTCAATTACTTCATCTTTTCAGCCTTTGAATTTCTTTTATAAATAAAATAAATGGAATATTGAGCTGCTCCGCAGCCATTTCGAGCTCCCATGAAGAAGAATTACACAGGCTAGACCAAAAAAATAAAAGGCTTCGGATTCAACTCCATAAACAAAATATAAACTCCATTCAGGTGCCAGCAGGGCAGCAGCCTCGAAATATTGTCCATCTCTCATATCACAAGCATGACAGGTTCCATTGTGACTTCAGTTTGTCCATAATAGGAAATATTTATGTTGTGCCTAGGTCTTTTCTATTTCTGTCCCTCCCATTGTGGGGCAAACACAGGAATACACAGCCCTGTGCTGGCTCAACCCTCTCTCCCTCCCATGCATCTTCTTGCCTGGCACTGAATATTTAGCATGGGCCAGATATGAAGGAAGCCTCCTAACCTGCAGACATGCCCCAGGTTTCCAGCAAGCCTGGAGTCAAGAGAGGTTAACTTCTTTCCCATCCTCTGCTTCTCCCCTACTCTCTGCAATTGCCACTGAAGATAACTTATATAGATAAAGAGATGGAAATTGTCTGCCAGTAGAATCTTAAAAAAAGAAATGCATTGCAATGTCTTTATTCACGGAAAGGAAAGGAAAGGAAAGGAAAGGAAAGGAAAGGAAAGGAAGAAAGAAAGAAAGAAAGAAAGAAAGAAAGAAAGAAAGAAAGAAAGAAAGAAAGAAAGAAAGAAAGAAAAGAAAGAAAGGAAGGAAGAGAAAGAAAGAAAGAAAGAAAGAAAGAAAGAAAGAAAGAAAGAAAGAAAGAAAAGAGAAGAGAGAGACAGGAGGGAGACAGGGAGGGAAGAGGGAAGGAGGAGGAAGGAAGGAAGGAAGCGAGGAAGGAAGGAAGGAAGGAAGGAAGGAAGGAAGGAAGGAAGGAAGGAAGGAAGGAAGGAAAGAAGGAAGGAAGGAAGGGAGGGAGGAAGGGAGGGAGGGAGGGAGGGAAGCAGGCCTGGGGAGATGGGCAACAGTCAGAATAGGTCATGTTTTAGAGATCACATTCTGTTGTCTTCTCTATTGACTAATAGTCATATATGCACAATAAAAATTTTAAAAATAAACATAATCTGTGGTTAGGCTTGTGTGCTCCAGCCTGTAATCTTAACTACTTCATAAACTGAGATCTGGAAACTTTCAGTTCAAGGATAGCCTGGAAAGAAAAGTTTACTAGCATCTATTTCCAAAATAACCAACAAAAAGTAGGGGTAGAGACACGATTTAAGAGACAGATTGCCAGCTTGAGCAAGCAAGCATGAGTCCTTGAGTTCAAACTCCAGTACTGTCATGAAAAAGATATGAAAGTAATCTGTGCAACTGTTATATGTCATTGTGGGTGTGGTGGGGGGGTGGATGGGTGATCGGTACACTGTCTCTATCACTTTCTTGTGAAAGACAGACAAAAGGCAATCTGTGTGTGAACCCCCTAGACTTTAGAGGTTAAATAGGGCAGTATAAGATACAGAGAGCCATGAGTCCAGTCAGACAGCCTTGAGCATGTCCTCCCCTCTTCAGAGTCCTATAGAAGAAGAAGCTCTGCGGAGCTTTCCTTGAGAGCATTAGCATAAATACTTTGGAACAACCCAAAAGAATTTTCAATAATCTACCTCCAGTAAATGAATCTGCAGTGATGTATGATAAGAACAAGGCCAGGAATTGGAAAGCAGGAATAACTTCCAATACTCTGTAGCACAGCAAGGTAACTATGCCTGCAACAAACATTTCCAAGTAGCTAGTAAGAAGGTTTTAAATATTTCTAGCACAAAGAAATTATAAATCGTGAAGTGACAGGTAAGCTTCATTTGATCATCACACACATAGGTACGTTGCTCTATATGCCACATTCTACCTCAGAAATATGAATCATTATTATAAGTCACAAAAAGAATTATGGCATAAAAGGAGCTAAAGGACCTGTCCAACTTCCCACCTTCCTCTGCTCTGCTACATAGACTCTCTCTTCATGTTGTACCTGAGCATGCCATCTCCTTACATAAGCTAGTACTTTTTAGAATGTCCTCTTTCTCTTTCTCTTCTTTACCTGGCTTAATTCTAGCCCTGTAAAGACCCATGCTGTCTTTTGAGAGAAAGGGAGATACTAGGGCTGGAATCCAGGTCCTCATGTGTGCTAAACAGGTGTGCTTCTCAGTGAGTCACACCCCTATCCTTCACCCATCTCTTTCTCTAGAAACCTTCTCCAGCCCATATAAAATATCAGACTGTGTAGTATTCTGTAAGCATCTATTGACATGCTGCCTCTGTATTCAAGCTACAGGCTTCTTGAGAGAATGAGATTATGCCTTATTTATTCATCTCTTCATCCTGGTATTCATCAGGCATAGGATTTGCTGTTCAGTCCTTCACTGAGTGTTCAGAAGACAAAGATAAATAAGATGTAGTTCTTTCCTTCAAGGGGCTGAGTCTAGGAGATGACATAGAACATTATTTTATCTGTGAGGTGTGCTAAGCTAATGGTGTTTACCTGAATGAAGTTTCAGTAAGATGTTGTGGTTTAGCCTAGGAGATTCTAAAAGCCCATAAGGTAAGAGCTGTGAGCTACTACTACTTCTTTCCCTGCACCTTATTCCATTCCAGCCTTCACTGTCACTGCCAAATATTTCAAGAAGAGAATGAGCATTAACTCTCCAGAAGGGCAAAAGTCTTAAGAAAGTCATTGCATTAAGCCATCTCAGATGAGATGGATCTGTTAGACTCTGGGGAAGCATGGTACAATACTCCCTTTCTTAAGTCAAAATGCAATACCACCCCAAAAGGTGATCTCTCTGTTCTTTTCCATGCTAGTACTGGGGCTTGAGCTCAGGGTCCCAAGCTCATAGTTTTTGTTTTTGTTTTGTTTTTTTGCTCAACACTGGTGTTCTACCACATGAGCCACAGCTCTACTTCTGGCTTTTTAGTGGCTAATTGGAAATAAGTCCCACAAACTTTTCTGCCCAGGCTGGTGTTGAATCTTGATCCTCAGAACTCAGTCTCCTCAGTAGCTAAGATTACAGGCATGAGCCACTCTCTCGACATTAATCTGTATTGCTGATTCTTGATGTGCTCCAGTTAGGTGCCAAGCAGTAAATTAATTACATACTTTACAATAATGCAAAACGAAATCATAGTGTATCATCGACATGATCAAAATTCCCTCTGTACTTGGGACAGGATGGTGTAGCAGACAATATGTCATTTATTACAGGGACATTGAGGGTGAAGATAAGTTGCTCCTTGTATTCTGATTGACTCCTTTAGATACCTATCCCAAATCTGTAAGGCCATTATTATTAATCTCAAATTTACCCGTGTTATGGATTTGTGTTGTTGGTATTTTTAATGGTTTGCAACAATTTATAATGCAACTTTGGAATGGTTTGTACATCCTTCATCTCCTTTGGCAATGCCAAGTGTTGCCCTCCCCCACCTCCTATAGAGATCCCAGGTTGCCAAGCCTTTGCCAGGGCAAAGAGTGAGGTGTGTGTGTGTGTGTGTGTGTGTGTGTGTGTGTGTGTGTGTACACCCACGAGTGCATGCGTGCATGCATGTGTATTCATCATTCCAAAGCCAAAGATATAAATGACTTTTAGATTGTCCCTTGTTTTGTATTATCCATGCCTCTGCCCTTCACTAGTGCAGATAATCGAGAGTTCACTCTAGTGTGATTAATTATACGGCCAGGGCTGAGAGCCAACAGTCACCAAGTACTAGGAGTTTCAGTCACTTTAAGAAAAATGGATGATATTTCTGTTTGTCCAATTGTTCAACTTTTATCCAATCTTGACTGAATGCTCACCCACTGCCAGGCACATTGTTAAGACATTCATGCTTTCATCTAGTCCTTCTGGCATTCCTGGGTCATAAGAAATTATCATTATCTCTATTTTAAAGTAGAGAAAACAGAAGTCACCTGACTGCCAAGCTACGAAGGACTAGAAAATATCTTGTAACAAGTAAGTAAATGACCTGATCAGTAACTTTGATGTACTTCCTAAGAACCACAGGTATTTTTTTCTTTTTCTTAAAAAATTGTGTTTTATTGGCTGGGTGATGTATAGAGGGGTTACAGTTACATTCATAAAGTAGTGAGTACATTACCTCTTGAACATTGATAACCCTTCCCATGTTTTTCTCCCCCTTTCCCTCACCCCACCCCCTCCCAGTCATCTTGTTTTTCCACTTCCCTTTCCTATTTCAATCAAACAAATAAACACATATACAATATACCAGGTAACTAAAGCAGTGACAAGATGAGATAAACCATAAGGGCAAAGATAAGAGAAAAAAATAAGTTCACATAGTATGTTAAGAAGAGCAATCACAAAGATAAACCCTTTATTTCCATATCCTGTAGTTCACTTAGCTTCATCACGTATGGCCATATGTACATAGTTCTTGAGCTATTGTGATACTCTGCTAGAAAAATCCTAGATGTATACTACTTATTACAATTGAGGGAAAAGATGGAGCCTATGTTCCTATGGGTCTGACTTACTTCACTTAATACATTTTTCCCAAATCTTTCCACTTCCTTACAAATGTGGCTATGTCATTCTGTCTAGTGTCAGCATACCATTAATCTACTCAGGGAATCAATCTGGATTGATTCCATATCTTAGCTATGGTAAATATTGCTGCAATGGCTATGGTAGTGCTAGTAGCTTTAGTGTGTCCTTGTTTATGGACATTTGGGTAAATGCCCAGGAGTAACCACAGGTAGTAAATGCATCCTCTGCTTCAGTCAAAGTGCTTTGATAAGTTTGCTTCAATATCTTCAATATTAATTAACATATACATTTTAATTTTCTTGGTATTCAGTAATAGGGGTTCCATAACATTTCACTGGCTCACCCACTAGTGAAGTAAGTTGTGATTTTTTGCAGACTTGATTTGCAAACACCCACCTTCAAGTTAGGCTTGAGGTGGAGGCCAGCAGCTGAGATAACGGCCACATAATTTCTTTAACTTTAAGTTCTTTCGCCTTTTTAAAGTATTCTCCACTAAACTGGAGGGAATAAGGAGCAGTAGCAAGTGAGGAGCAGGTGCAAAGACCCTTTATGAGCATGGCCTCATCCATCATGGTATCCTGGAAAGGTTGGCACAATTATATTCTCTCTGCACAGAGGGACCAGGAGCAGGGAAGTGAACTGTAAGCAATTACACCTAGCTTGGATTGGCTTCAAAATTCATATTCCTTGGAGCCCCCTTGGAAGTCAAGCATGTAAATCCAAAAAGGGCATCATTAACAGCATGGTATCAGCTGGGTGACAGTGGCTTATGTCTGTAATTCTAGTTACTCAAGAGACTGAGATCAGAGGACTCTGGTTTGAAGTCAGCTTGGGCAGAAAAGTCCATGAGACTCCTATTTCCAATTCACCAGCAAAACACAGGAAGTGGGAGTGTGATTCAATTGGTAGAGTATCAGCCTTGAATAGAAAAACTCAAGTGAGAGCGTAAGGCCCTGAGTTCAAACTCCAGTAGTGGCACGAAAAAAGAAAAAGGGAAAAATGAAAACTATTCCAGTATCAGAGAATCTAATAAGATATTGACTGTTGACCAGCCTCTATATGATATGATACAATTCTGCTTAAAATTCAAAACAGGCAATTCTCCATAATAATAATGATTAATTTCAGCTCTTCTCTTGTGAATTGTTTTCTGTCTTAGCAAAAACAAATAAACCTATGTATTATTTATACCATGCCCAGACATTGCTTACTTCTTACCTCCAACTCTATTTCATTTTTATTAATTCTATTCTACTGTGTACTCTTTAAAAAAAAAACTTTATTGCTCCTGTTTTCAAGTAAACATCTCCAGTTTCCTAAATAGGAGTTGATTGTCAACTCCTATATCTCAATCTGCCCATGAGTTCATTCATATACACATACACACACACACACACACACACACACACACACACACACACACACACACTCACAAAGGGGAGGGGGAAGAATCACACACAACTTGTGCTTCTCCTACTATTATTGCTAATATTCTTTTTCCTCCAACAAATGAGTAACATCTGGCTACTATAATCCATATTTCATATGGATTAGAGAATTTCATGACTTTGAGAAACTCACTTTACTAATTTCTTTTTTACATTTTAGCCCCAAAAAGGAACATGCCAAAGGAAAACAAACTTCAAATAGAATTCATCATTTCAAAGCACAGTTCCATAACCACTTTGATTTTCAGTTGTTTTATTATTCCAATTAATCTCTTTAAACCTCTCTAAAGAGTTAGCATTTACATTTTTCATTTCCATCGTTACATTCTTCTAATGATAATATTTCCTAGTGCCTACACCATTTCTGGGTTTGCTTCTGCAATATATGCAAGTGCTCATCAGCCACCTAAGCCACTGTCCCATTTTCTCCAAAATTAGGAATGTCACGCAAGCTTTCAGATGCTGTAATTACAACCCCAACAGAGCAGAAAAGCTCCCACCAGGCACCTGGATTCCAGCAGCCCCAGAATCAACCCACCCCATCCAACAACTCAAATGTTCCTTCCTGGCTTTCACCTTCAGCTTTTAAAATTGCTCCCTTCTGCATGAGTCCCCTGTCACCAGCCCCCCCCCAAATAATTTGTTTTTCCTTCAAGTCTTCCATTAGCTTCTTTCAAAATCTGCTGATAATCTTTGTAGACTAGAGAATGATTGGATCATGCATTGAAGCCAGTCAGGAAAGAAAGGCTTTTAGAGTCTATCTCCATGGTAAGAAGCCGTACATACAGGCGAGAGTTTGGCCTAGTGGTAGAGTGCTTACCTACCATGCAATCCTCATTCCCACATACATAGAAAAAACTTTAGTGGAGCTGAGGCTCAAGTGGTAGAGCTCTAGCCTTGAAAAAGAGCAAGGACAGTGCTCAGGCCCTGAGACTGGCAAAATAAAAAAGAAAAAGAAGAAGAAGCCACACATGCTGGCAAGTGCCTGTGATCCCAGAAGTTATAGAAGCCTCAGGTAGATGGAACACAGCTAACTAAGACTTGTACCCAGCGGATATTTCAGAGCCTAACCTAAAAATAAGCAGTGAAAATCACAGCTGGAGACATGGCTCAATGATATCGCCCTAGCCTAGTAAGTGGGAAGCCTTGCAGGAGGTAGAACAATGGCATTGGCAAGCAAGTCTTATAAGAAATAGAAGGGACAGTTAAGAGTCAGTCCAGAACTGGGAGAAATACCTAGTTTGTTTCTCATCACCTTTTCCCTGGTTTCTCTACCTCTTATCCTTTATACAGATCGATAATGTAGAGCCAAGATGAAGCTATACTGGACTACCTTCCATCACTCTGCCTCTTTGACTCCAACTTTGCATTAGAAGATAAGAGAGCTTCAACACAGTGCTTGGTTTTCCAAAAGAGGCCTGGCACTGGAAATATGGATTTACATGAAGTTACATCCTGTGCCTTTGTCAGCAGCATACCCAGAACAGCTATGGAGCCTGAAGTACCATAAACACCCAATTAAAATTCACTGAATGAATAAACAAACTGAATTGTACCTTTTATGAACAAATCCTTGAATATTGATTGAATAAAATGAATATCTATAACTAAAGACATCTTCCTCAGGATGTTTTGAGTAGCTACTTCTAAGGATTTAACAAAATAATCTGCTTAATATAAGTTTGTTTCTATCACCCTGAATGAAGAGGAACACATATACCAGAATGATGGGTGAGAGTTTCAGCCAACTTTTTGGTACTATGTGCAAATAATAGGGAAATGAGAAATTTTCAAAAGAGTTTAGCTTTGTTTAGCTCACTTTTCTGGAGGGGATGGCATTTTAGGTCCTCACCTGATGGAAGGCATCACATTGCAAGGCAAGGCCAGTGTAGTGGAAAAAGTTTGCTTTAAAGCAAAGTCACTCTCCCTATAAACCATTAATCCATGAATTTGTTAATCCATTCACAAAGGCTGCCTTTATGATCCAATTACGCCACCCCCACTCAAAAATACCTCCTCACCCAACACTGCTGTATTAGGCAGCAAGTTCCAACCCATAAAATTTGAAAGATGTACTCAAACCATTGCATTTGAAGGAAAGAAAGAAAATAGCATAAAACAGAATAAAATAAGACATTCTCCAAATGATGAGGAATCAAGAGGGTCATGTGATGGTTTCCCATATCCATAAATTCCCTCCAGTTCTTTCCTTCCAGGGAAGAGCGTAATTCGCTTTCCCTTTAGCATTCTGAACTTTATGGTTCCTTTGTAGCCACTTAAGTGGCACTGAAGGGGCACAGTCTTGGAGAGGAGATCCCAGGAGGCACACTGGCTTCTTACATTGCCTCTTGGATTATTCACTTTGGAGAAGCCACCACCAGGCTATGGAGAAAGTCTTATCTCAGGAGAAACTGAGGCCTCCAACCAGAAAGCAGCAGATTCCCTGTGCTAATGGCCCCATGAGTGAGCTTGAAAGTGATTTCTTTATCTGGGGAAGGCGCCTTCTGATGACCGCACACACAGCCAACATCTGGTCTACACCCTCATTCAGGGCTTGGAGCCAAAGATACTCAGCTAAACTGCTTCTGGATTCCTGGACTACAGATTCTGTGAGATAATCAGTGTTTGTTGTTTTAAAGTACTAAATTTTGGGATGATTTATAGCCCTGAAATAGACAACTAATACAGTTTCATAAAACCTCTTGCCAAAAAAGCCTGTCGAACGCATGGGTTCAAAATTCCTTTGATTCTTCTGGAAAGTTCAGCCTTGGTTTGCTGATTTCAGGGGGAACACCTGCATTCCCCTCCTTCCATTTACCCCATTTTATTAGCTACTCTAGCTTTCATTGCTATGGTGACTTTATAACTCTTGTCTCTGTTTTTGTCTTCATGACAAGCCCTTGGCAAATAGGCCAAATAGGACCTTAACCATTCTTTCTCTCACTTGTATTTTGCTTTAAGATGTGAGCTATGATTTGAAAAATTGAAAAGATGTTTTATAATTTTTCATTGATTTCTTTGCTTTTATTTTTGTTTACTTCTTATGTGGTTATAGAATTTGTAAACGGCTTTATTGAGATACAATTGACATAAAAAGCTGTAGATATTTAATGTATACAACTTAAGTATAGAGAAAAACATAGAGCCATGAAGCCATCAAACCATCATCACTGTCAGTGTCGGGACTAGACAAAAATAAGGATTTGTTTCCTCTTCCACCCAATAAAATTAGAAACAAGAAAAAATATAAAAAGATACCACTAAGACAAAAATAACTACAGTGGAGACAACAGGAAAAAATATACTTCTACAGGACTTTTGGATGGATGAAACACTGATAAATATTGACATACACAAATTGGTACCTATAGAGGGAGTGTTTGCAAAAAAGTAATCTGAAATTTATTTCCTGAAGACCCTTGCAAAGGCTCAGGGCTTCTGAACCTACCCAAAGCTATCCAAAGAACACACAAGGTATAATATTAAGGTTCTCCAAAGATCCAGAAGCATTAGGATGAATAAATTGCTGAATGTGTAGATGAATAGATGAACAGAGATATATACATGTTGATGAATGGATATATAGATAAATTGTATACATGCATGCATGCATACATACATATATGCATGCATTCTTACATAGATGCATACAGACAGGCTTATGCATATGAAGACAAAAAGCCCTGTAATAAGCTTCTGCAAGACAGCATATGTGCAGTGCAAGAACAAAAGATGATGTCTCAGCTCAAGCATGAAGTGCAATTTTGCCTTTCCAACATTTTTCTCTTTTCTTCAGTTACTCAGCAGATTGGATGATGATACCTGCTCACAGTGGTCAGAACAGTCTTCTTCAATGTGTCTACAGATTCAAAATTGGACCTCTTTTGGAGTTAACCCTGCAAAGCACATTGGGAAATGTTGCTTTACTAGCTCTCTGGGCATCCTGTGCCCAATCAGATTGACAGAATTAACCAGTATCACAAGGTATAGGCCAAAAATAGGGTAAGTTGGTCCAACAGTTATGTCACAAGTACTTTCCAGGGGCTTCTTGTGCTATATCCAAAAAGAAATTGTGGATAATCAAAGCAGCAGCTCCCTTTGCACTGATGGCCCTGAATTACAGAGGCTCATTGGCTGGGCTTCCAAACTCAGAGGCTTTGTAACTCTAAGCCCTGAGAATTGAAGGTTTTCTGCGTTTTCAAATCCAGATGCTTATTGCTCTAGGTTCTCAAGGCAAGGAAGTATTACTCTGCTTTTAGAATGCCAGTACTCAGTGGCTTAGAGTTATAGTTCTTGAGCCTCCTGTGTCAGACCTCTCAACTCTTTCATCAAAGCTTATAGTTTCCATAGCTTTGATTCCCATCTTTGGAACTTCTTACTGTCTCGTCTTCCAAAATCTCATCTTCTCTACCATTTCTCACTATCTTACCTCTTCCGTGGTCCTTCATAGTACTAGATTCTACCTTCAGTTAACCCATGGAACTTTTCCACAACCTCCTTTAACCTTTAGAAGGGAAGAAGGAATGGAGGGAGAGAGGAAGGGAAGGATGGGAAGGACCTAGAAGAAATCAAATCCATATTCACAAACCTCAATTAGCAAGGCCAAAAAGGATACATAACCAGGAATTCCTGTACGGCTATCAGGAAAGGAAAATGCCTCTCATGAAGTAGAAAGGAAGTAGCTGCAGAATGAAAGACCTGGAAATAATGTGCATCATCTGAGTAGGAAAAGGAAATGTATACTGGGGAACAGAATGGAGAGTAAAAGAAAGAGGAGGGCAGGGAATACACTTCAGATATACAGCAATTGCTTGGCATGCGCAATCCCCAAATTCAATCCCCATCCATTTCCCAGGGAGGCGGGGATGGGGGTGGATGGGAAGGGGAAAGCAAACACAAAGGGTACATATGAGTTACAGGGTTCCAAGGCAACCAGCAATAGACGAAAATGGAGTACAAGGTTGGTAGAGCAAAGGGGGTCCAGGAATCTAAGAAGCAATACTGAGCGTGTACCTTCACTGGCTGCTGTCTCACATTATGTCAGAGCAGCCTGCTTAATGTCCAGACCAGGCAGTGATCAGTTGTGTCAAGACCCCGGATGTTCTTTAGAAATGTAGACTGTGCTATGCTTGCTCCCATAAATAACTAGCTTCTATTTTAATTTAATCTCCATTTATAGAACATATTGCTCTTCAGTGAGAGGTAGAAGACAAGGATCTGAATACCATCCCAGATGTCTGAAGCATGCAAGGCATTCCCCAGCCTTGAGTATTGCTTAGAAGGGGCGGTACTGGGTGGGCCTTGTGGACCAGATGTCCCGGGAGGCCCGGGATGAACATCTCATCCATAGCTTTCTGGGAGCCAGAGTCTGCTTTAAAGCATCCTCTCCTCTGAAAATGATGCAGAGCTATCATTTTCAGCTCTTGGCAGCAGCACAAACCTTTCACTTAGAGCTGATGTACTGTGTGAAAACAGGAGTATACAGGCCATTTATTCCTAGTCCTGTCAGCCAGGGGAGCAGCAGCCCTCTCAGGAACCATCCAGAGGGAAGTCATATGTTCAGCTCACCAAATAATATGAGTCCCAAATCTTGACCTCTCCTTCCTGGGGTTGGCTTCTTCCTTCTACAGCACTAGCTGATATAGTCTTCTCTGACCCTTGAGATAATTTAATTCACATAGGTTGGGTGCTACATGAAAATAACGGTCTACATACTCTGGACTTGTTGTTAGAGTAGAAGAGGGACTAGTCCTGCTAAAATGAAGATCATAGGACCAAGAATAATGGGTGACAAACGCCACCGCATTCTGCCTACACAGCATGCTAAGTGCTTTTACAGAGTTTGGTTCCGAAAATGTCGCAATTCATATTTTTTCCAGATGTAAGGGCAAGCTGGCTCCAACATCTGCCACCCAATACATATTTGTAATGCTTTATGGCACTTTCTGTTTACAAGTCTGATCTTCCCCATTGGACGCCCAGCCCCTTATGGATCAAGACCATTTCTTACTTTGAGCATATGGTAAGCAAGTCAAAGTTTGCAGAATAAATGGACCGTGCTTACTAATTGATTTATTAAGTGTAACAAAGGTCAGGGTTTCTTGGGGAAAAACACTTGATGTGCATTCCTGCCTAGAGGATTCTGGGACTCCCCAGTTGGACCCTATGGTCTTGCTTGTGTAGCCCACCCTTAACCTCCTGGAGAGATGAACAAGAACTTGGAGACACTCAATTTGGATTCTAAGACTTGGAGATTTGATTCACATTTGCAAACAAAGGGGAGAAATTATTGCACATCTACTGAATATCAGGTGCTGCACTGAGCACTTTTGTCCACGTAACATCTACATTGTCTCTGTCACTTTTATTTACATCAAGAGAGTCAAGCAGAGATAGTGACTCCTTACTGAAACGAACAGAGTTGGCAAGTAGTACCGGCTCTGTGGTCAGCAGCAAGTCATTCTATTATTTGTGCCCATGGTGATGGCTGTGGGACAACAGCAACATCACTGTAACGAAGAACAAAGGAAGGTTGATGCTGGCTACAAGAACCATCTGTGTCCTGGTATGTGATATAGTTGGATAACTTAAGGGAGGAATGAAGAAATGCTTTGATTCTCTGAAATGCATTGGTTGAACCAGTGCCAGTAGTTCATGCCTGTATTTCCTAGCTACTTGAAAGGCTGAGATCTGAGAATCACACTTCAAAGCCAGCCCTGGCCAACAAACCCAAGAGACTCTTACCTCCAATTAACCAAGCAAAATGTCATAGGTAGAAATGTAGCTCAAGTGATAGAGCAGCAACCTTTGGCAGACAAAGTGAAGCCAAGAGCCTGGCTTAAAACCCCAGTAATCATTTCTCATTCTCTCTCTCCCTTTTTCACTCTCATACACATATAAATGTTAGTTGAGGCATCGCAAGTCAAATATAATTAGGATTATTACTCTCCCCCTTGACTGTGTCCCAAACTGGCTGTGAGACAGAAAAGCACATATTCCACTACCAATAAAAATTTTCTCCTCTTAGAATGTTGCCTTTTCTACTTGAGCACATAGTTTAGAAGAGATCTGGGCTGCTATCACTAAGAAAATAGATTTTGTCTATCCTTAATTGGTTTTGATGTTCAGTTAGACTATATACTTTCTTCCATTCATATTCAGAAATCTCAAAGGTTCTCCAGGGAGACATCCAAAGACCTACTCAAACCTCCAAATTTGTGATTGTGGAAGGTTGATCTAGGCTACTAGCTTTTTTCTGAATCACATTTCCAATGAAAGCCACAAATTTCCTATTCAGAGCCCTCTCCAAACACTCACCACTTCACCACTTAAACCAAAACGATATGTTGCCATTTCTCACAAAAACACTGAGTTTGCTTTTTCTTGTACTGGGTGGGGAACTAAGAAGTTCTGCTGCACTGTGTGCTGGAATCACTAACTGCTAATCAGTGATCAAGGTTCAAATCTGGGACTCCGGACATTCTATTGCCCTGGGTCCTAGGTGCCATCCTCTTCTCACACGAGTGGCCAAAACCACTAATGGTAAATATTACGCCTTGTGTCAGAAAATACCAACTGGGATCCTATGGCTTGACATATTGTTATTGCTCAGCATCATATATGAAAACATAGGTTGTCAATACTTGGGAGGCTTCCCATGAATCTAATTTTTCCACTTCTCTTGAGAACTTAAGAGTCTACTGTCCTATGGAGAAATGAGTAGCAGCTACTGAGTTCAGTCCTTCAAATCTTAGAGCTCCATGGTCCTTACTATTCACTATTGTCCTATAGCCAACAAGATCTGACACTCACTTCACCCTCTTGTCACTGTCGTTTTTTGAGATTTTGATTCTTGATCTTTATGGTCAATCTAGATTTTTTCCCTAAGTATTATATACACAAACAAAAAGCATTCATCCTGACCTTTTATTTTATTTTTTGAAAAATTTTATTAACACTGATTTTTACATCATATTTCAAATGTCACATTTAACAAACAAGTATTCAAGAAAGGAATCTCTATATGCAATTACTGGCATGTAGAATTATAACATAATTAAAATTAAGCAGGGTTTGTATGTCACAGATACCTATCAATCTATATTATACGATGTTATGTCTATAGACTATATATCCCATCATAGATTTTTATGTCTATGTAGTTATGCTTATATCTCCATAACATTGGGTACCCAACTCTTGAGTCATCTCTTTTGTACTGTTTGGATCTAATATCCACATATCAAGGAGACCATGCATCTTTTGTTCCTTTGGTCTTGACTTATGCAACATGATTCACTCCTGACCTTTTATTTTTGCTTGTGTTATCTTCCTAGATTAGCACAGTGAGCCCCATGCACTACCTGTGTGTGTGTGTGTGTGTGTGTGTGTGTGTGTGTGACTCACAAGTTTATAGTCAAGCCTGACATTGTGATCTGAACCTCAGCGTTGTGTGTGATTATTGCTTGTCTAGTTGACTGTCTCACAGTTATCGCATATCTAGCAGATCGAAACACAACTCATTCCTCTTCACCCTTCACATACATACCATCAACTCTCAGCTCCATCTATACCTTAATCCTAGAATCTCCTCTCCATTCCTGTACCTGCTACCTGTAAAGTGTATGTCAACATCATCTGTTACCAGACCTATTCCAACAGGCCTTTAGCACCTTACTTGTTGTGCAGTCCACAACCAACTCTGCCCTTGGGAATTTGCTAGAAATTCAGAATTATATTATCTTACAAAATGATTCTGAATTTTAACAAGATTCCTGTGGAGACAAGCTTTGAGCTAGCAATGCTAATTTCCACCAGTAACCTGATTCTTTCATAGTAAAAGTTAAAACATTTCATTTTCATATTTTTAAAATCTAGCATCAATTTTTTTACATTACAATAATGCTGAATTTTTGTGCATTGGCCAATAAAGTTCTACATGTTGTTTTTTTTTTTTTATAATCATATCCTTTCCTACCATTTCCACCCTTTTTCTATGTATGTGGTACTGAGGAATTGAACCTGGGTCTTTGTGCATGCTAGGGAAGCATTCTACCACTAGGCCAAACTCCTAGATATAGTAGCTTTTTACGTAGCTCAATTTGTCTTTATCGTTCAGGCAGTCCCCATCTTATGATGCTTAGCTTTACAATCACTTCACTTTATAGTAGTGTGAAAAGACACTCACACATTCTGCTTTTACTTTCAATAAAATAGCCAGCCAATTACTTGGGGTTTTCATACTACAAAATATGCTTTGTGTTAGTTGATTCTGTCTTGTGTGGCTTAATGTGAGTATTCTCAGAATGTTAAAGGTAGGCTAGCCTTGAGGCGATGTGGTTTAAATTTTGCACCCTGAATGTGTTTTTGACTTAGGATATTTTCAATTTATAATGGAGTCAATGGGGATCTCATTTCATTGAAGGTTAAGATGCATCTACATTTCCTGTACACACCTATCGTCTGTCTCACTATAATATGAATGCTGTCTGGTGGAAGAATTCTTCCATTACCAGCACATAGGTAGGATTGCCAGAAGACTTAAGAAATGAAAACATAGGATTCTCAGGTATATTTTTGTACTGAGTATCAGTATATAACTTTTAATATAAGACTATTCCATGCAGTTTCTTAAAATTTTGGTCAACTTAGTATTTTAAAACAGTGGCTTGACTGTTATTACTTGGGCAATTTCAAAACAAGTATGAATTTACAGTATTGGTACTGTAGTTACAAATTGTGCACTGCTTTTCTGAAGTTCAGGTTTGTGTTACTTGGCAATCCTAATGAAGAACCACGCCTAAAACTTTATGCATCTCCAATTCATTTCTATGAAATACATGGACGTGTAAAAACATGAATAATTAAAAACTCAGTTATTGAAATTGGTTGATATGGTTAGCCAGCAAAGCCTTTTACAATCTCAAGGAATGGGGGTAGGTAAATCTTTAGATATTCAAGACAAAGATTATGTCCTAATTAATGTCTATTATAAGGTTCTTCTTGGGAAAATCGTATTTCTGCTTGTATTTTCCCAGTTAATTACTAGCTTACCAAAGTATACCACTGCGATCTGGACACTGTCCCTGAGCTCCTTTTGCTCAAGAACTGTTGACATTTGAACAGTAAGTTAAAGCAAATAGGACAACACAGTAACAGTATACATTTGGAATCATGATCAGTGCTTGCACGTATCATTTCTTCACTGGAGCCTCTAATCAGTTGTGAAGAGGGAGCAGAGCAGAGCCCGTAGGCTTCACTTTACATATGGAGATCCTGGGATTCCAAGCAGCATGATTGGTTCAAGATTGCCCAGCTTGGAACTGATAAAACTACTTTGAACCTACATTTTCTAACTTTAAGACCAAATGCTTTCCACTGTATCACATTACCTCCATAAATATGAATTGTAACTATATTCACCACATAGAGACTCTTATTTAAGCCATAGAAAAATCACATGTGTAAACAGAGGTGCAATCCATACGCCTGGTAATGACGTTTCCTGGCTATGGCCTCCAGCCAACCCCTGGTCTTTGGCTCAGAGAACCCTGGGATAAAGACAGCATCTCTTTAAATATTTTGTGTTATTTGTCTTTTCAATGTAAAAGACAATCATGTTAATGTTCAATCAGCTTCAAACACATTTATTTCAAGCAAGTTGGCTCCATCGTGAACCAAGAAACTGAAGACAGAGTCTAAATTTGGGCTTCAAAATCTGTTTCCAAGTATTAATTTTGAGTGGAAACAATTTTGGTTGAATTTGGGGATTATAAATATCCCTCAAGAGTTTTTCAGCTCTTGGCCGCCTGTCTCTAAGTTTCACTCTGGTTTCAACCTAGGGGGTTGTTAGATTGGAAGTAGACAGCTCTGGCATGTGGTTACCCCAAATGCCTGTAACTGTCTTTAAAACATGATATAGAAATGTTGATATTATAAATGACCATTTTTCCAAAATAAGGTTTGCAGGAGTTGAAAGCGGAGTCAGATGCCAAAACTGCTTCGAAGGAGGATTTCCATTTAGTGAGATCTGGTTACCTATTTCATAACAAAGAATAAAGAAATATCTTGGGGCAGCAATTCATACACTTTTGGATCTGATACAATGACTCAGTGGGACACTGGATTTATAACTCTTTGGGGGCACTAACTTCACCCACCCGTGCAGGAGCCATGGATAATTTTAGACAGACAAGCAACTGAAAGAAATTCCTAAGATATTAAGGGGCACCAAAAGTCACTTACAGTGAGTGGGATGGTGTTTCATTTGGAATAAATAACACAACAAAAGAAACTGTGCCTACAAAACCTTGTGGAAATACTATACCAAGAAGGGGATTGTTCAAGTAGAAATCAAAGTATACTTTTAAGTCAGCTATGACCTCGAAGCCAGGAGTTCAAATACAAGCCCAACAGCATGAAAACAGTATCACTGAATCCAAAATTGCTATTCTTTTTTTTAAGATGACCCTGTATTTGAAGGACATTTGTAAGGAAATGACCCCGTGTTCCCAGTCATGTGCTATCTGGGTTCTTTATTTTTGCCAGTCTTAGGGCTTAAACCAAGCGCTTGGGCACTGTCCCTGAGCTTCTTTTGCTCAAGGCTTGCACTCTACTACTTGAGCCACAGTGCCACACTTGGCCTTTTCTGTTTATGTGATACTGAGGAATCAAACTGAGGACTTCAGGCATGCTAGGCAAACACTCTGCTACTAAGCCACATTCCCAGTCCCATAGGTGGGGTTCTTTTGCTCTACACAATTAGGAGTCATGGGTGGCTGAGGTGAAGTAAGTAATTCCAGTGCTGCCAATTCTAGGTCCTTGAGTGTCCAAGACATAGGGATTATACTGGTAGACCCAGAGACTTAAAGCTCCAAGCCCAGATAGTGAGTGTGCCAGACATTAGAAAGCAAACACTTAGGGCTTTACCTATTCAGGTTGGAGCCTGTGTTCCCTCTTGGGCCTGTGTGACAGGCTGATGGTCATCTACAGTTCAGAAAGGCTCGTGATGGCAAAAAGGTGAGGTGTTTGAAACAGTCATAACTGAAACAGGATCTTCCTGAGATGGAGATGTGCTGGTAACTTCTCTGAGGTCTCTATGGAGTGTGTGAAGCAGCTTGGGTGATGTGAGGTGAGTTCATCCAGTTGATTGCTACGAATTCTTTACTGAAGCTCCAGGGAAGGCTCTAACAGCTGTCATTTAGTGAATCAAATTGTTGCAGCTTCTAACATCTCAGCTTACTTAAAGGAAAAATAAACATGTACGAGATCCCTTACAATAGGAGCCTATTAGCAACACTATGTTGTACTCTTAACCAATTACTTCTGAGACAGTTGCAGTGTCTTACCTGTCTCTCAACTACCAGAACTCACAAGTCTCAATGTCGCACAACTACTAGAACTCACAAGTTCAGGGCTATTGTATCTCATCATAGTTTCCTCCTATGGCTTGACTGAATGAAGTGACCGTGGTGTGAGCAAAAGAGGATGTCATTCCTGAAGTTAGCTGCTCAGAATGGAAACAGACAGAGGCAGATCCTAGGACTGGAAACTAAAGTGAATGGAAAATGAAATACATATTTACTATATATTGTATATTATTTATTTATTATATACATTTAATATATATATTATATATATATGGCTACAAAGCCTCCTCATCACTCTCTCTCATTTTCCCTCCCTCCTCCCAAAACCAATCTCATCAAGTGTTATTGTTCCATTTTAACACATACTTATCTGAATATTTTTTTCACCATATTCACTGCTTCACTCTCTGTTAATCTGTGAGTCTCATTCCTCTACCCTCTTCATTGGTTTCCCCTTTTGCTTTGCTCTACTTTTTTCTCTGCAAGTATTTTTTAACCTGCCAACACCCCCCACTCTCCAACCATCCATCTTACACAAAATGGAATCGTCTACCTTCCATTGTCTTATACTTGCTCCCACGTGTACTGCTCTGATATACATTGTTCATTTCATTTTTCTCTTCTAAATTTTCATTTACTTCCTTCTCCTTTATTTATTTTAATGGTTCTTGAATTTGAACTCAAAGCCTTTGTCTTGCTAGACTTCAACCTCTTGATCCCTGACTGGGAAGTATTTGGGATTATAGGTATAGCCACCATACCTGGCTCATCTCATTTTCTCTAAGCCATTTTATGGCAGAAGAGTCTGGAAATACCATTCCCAAGCTTCCAACACATTATTAAGACAGCTTGGAACTGCTCAGAAGAGCCTAGCTCATCCATCAATGCCTTGTTCTCTTGCTGCCATTGTCTTCAGACCTCAAGCTTTGAGTAGAGTTTAGCAACACTGGGGTATGACAGGGAGGTGTGGTCTCCAGCAGCAGGAAGATTGATGCCTTCCATGTGTGCTCTCTTCAGACTCCTCACTCCCATAGCTGTGGCTACATCTCTAAGGTTCCCATTTTTTTTTAATCAAAGTTCCAAGATTTCCTTGACCTGGCCTGGGAAATCTTTCTGAGTGAAGGGTATGCTGGTTTTGTTTTGTGTTGTTTTGTTTTTCTCCCCTGAGCAAAGATGAAAAAAATCTTCCCAGATAGCCCAAGGCAAAACAGTTTTCCCTTCTCCAATTTCTCCACCTGGGATAATCCAGTCTAAATCGAAGAAAACAAAATGTAACAGCACTCCAAACAATGATAAAATCATAGAAAGAGAAATCTTTTTGACCATCAAGCCAGGTTCCAGCTCCCCTTGCTGTTTCTTGTTAAGGTCTCATCTTGTGGAAATGAAAAGTTTCACCTCAAAACCATCATGAAAAGCCATGGAGACACTGTATATGTTAATATGATCCCTGTCTAAAGATGGGTCAACTTATAACTTTTCAATCATGATGGTGAGAAATCAATATGTAGTCAACAGAAACCATATTTCCAAATTCTGATTCATGGTATGTGCCTGACTATTGGCATGTGTTTGATAATACCTACTATATATGTACATATATAGTATATTTACTATAGTATAGAATATATATAGTATAGTATACGTAGTGTATATATATATACATACCTAGTATATAGAATATATAGTGTGTAGGTAGATAGATAGATAGATAGATAGATGGATATATATATGTATATATATATATATATATATATATATATATATATGGATGTGGGTGTGCCCAAGCTAGGCTATTCAGTAGGTTAGGCATATTCAAATATTTTTGGACTTAATGATATTTTCAATTTGTATTATGTTTATCTATTTTAAGCCAAAGAGCTTACTTGAAACTATTGCATGAATATAGTCTTTTCTTTTTTCCCTTCCTTCCTTCATCTGTATCTTTAGGGAAAAAAATTAATCTTTCACAGTTGCAATGAATGCTGACCTGTTGAGAAAGAATGGTAGATTTCTCCATTGGGGACCACGTGTGTGTGTGTGTGTGTGTGTGTGTGTGTGTGTGTGTGTGTGTGTTTAAAAGTGAAGTAAAGGCCCTTTTCATAGATATTTTTTTCTGTTTTTTATTGATTTGGCAGTGCTAACCAAAAAAGGAAAAATTACTCTTTCCCCTTCCCCCAGGTCCCAATATTGTGAGAAAAAAATAACAATTCAAGCATTATTTGAGGCAATATTGGCTTTCAGGTATTTAGAAGCATGAAAAAAACAATGTGACAGTTTGCCATCATAGGGCAGGAGGTAGGGGGTTTACACTTTCACTACAAAGGATAAACATTTGTTGAAGTCAACCTGCATGCCTGGTGTGGAAGTATGCATATGGGAAAATGTTGACAATGCAAACAAGGCCAAGAGGTGTGAAATTTAAGCACATTATCACTCACTGTCAGATGCTAATGACTCTCATCAAGGTAGAAGAGATTGGTATAAATGCAAAAATGATTATCCTTGGCAATAGAAGCACAAGTGAGACCTTCACCAATTATTGGGGGCTCTTGTTTTTACTGACAATACTCCTCATTAGTGTTTGGCTGTGATGTCCATACACGAATGGAGATTTGTGCGTTCCCTGTGGAGAAGAAGGCTTCTCAGGCAATGTTTCTCTATACCACATACAAGCTCCCAATGTTTTGAACAAAAACAATATGGGAAATGAGACTTTTTGTAAACACTCTTATCCAACGGAAATGTGCAAATCTAAACAACTACAAAGAAGAGTAACTCTTCTATGAATTCAAAATGTCTCATATATAAAATGAAATAAATATCAGACTTACTGATAGGGAAAGCAGACCTGCATGCTATTAATTAAAGTCATCTTTTCCTTAAAAAAATGGGGGGGATAGAGGTTAAGCTAATTTGCACCTATTATTTATCATCTATGGAGTTGTTCAGATAATGAGTACAATAAAATTGACTGTACTGTCATCTTTATTGGGTTGAAGACAACATTCATAAGCTCTGCTTGTTTTAATAGGTTTATTGCACAGTTGTAGACATGTGCTATTACACTGGGATGGATATGCTTTGAACATTTTTATAATTGTGGATAGTATAAAAGTCATTTTCTGTTAGATTGCACAAATCCATTACATTAGGAGAAGGATACAGTATTGTAACAGGATTAATGTGCAACACATAAACATAATCAGTAATATTCTGTTTGATAAATTATCTCATTTTAATCGGAATGTAAAGAGATTTCTGGATAGTTCCTCCTTTGATTTGCATAATTGTATTACAGACAGGCAAATTGCATTATATTCTTCATTAACAATAGATGGCTTGTATAACTATTGTATTTTTGAAGGCACTGCTCTTACATTCGTCCTGCAATTTGTCATTTTCTGACATTGCTGGGGAGCTGAGTTGGGAAAGAAAAGAACCTAAAAAAGATTGCTTGATTTTCGCTGAGTCCAGTAATATCTCGTCAACCAACTGCACCATGGTTATGCTATTGTTTGTTTTAACAAATTGCAACCCAGTGGCAAAGAACTTCTTTTAAAAATCTTCTAATATGAGGACAATTCAGCTTTTATAGATTTCCACAGCTGAAATGTCAGCCTTTCTAACGAACTCCACGTATAAAAATGTGAATTAAAATTAAATTAGAACCATACGATTGATTTTATGTTTTTACCCTGGCAAGTGCTCTCTCTGAGGGAACTTCCCTTTCCTCCTTGCAGCCCAGACAAAAGCTAACAAGTTGTGAGATGAGCCAGCTCCTCTTCTGGGACAGCCAGTGTTTACAGTCACTCAATGGTGATTATCGCTCCCTTCCTGAAGCTCAGCTAATGATGGTTGTCAGCAGCCCCTTAAAAGCACAGAGCAGCCCTGGGCGGCATTTCAGCAGGTCCTTAGCTTTCTTGATCTAAAAAGTGACTCCCTTTCTGATACCTGGATAGAGCAGGGAGTGCCAGTTCTCTTCATCGTCAACCCAGCCTGGGCATGCCACTCGGCAACAAGCACCCAGCAAAGGGTCTATGCTGAATACATGAATGAATAAGTGGATGGAGACAAAGCTCTCATCAACATGTCCAGTATCTCTGGATGAAAAACTGAGAGGGAAAAGTGTTCACACCGGATGCAAAATTGCATTTCCTACCCCTTCCTCCTCTAGATGGAAAATGGGAAGTCTGCTGTGCAACCCCTTATCTGTGTGTGCCACTTGAAAGCTTCCAAGGCACCTTGATCTTTATTTCATTGGAGTCTCACACTCATCCCATGGCACAGGTAGAATCAAGCAATCCTCAATGAAGAAATAATGGTTGCCTAGGGGAGAAGTGGGGATATCTGGGGGAGGAACAGAGAAGGAATTGTAGAGGCTGCTTCTTTCTTGTCCCTACCACATCTCCTGCCCCTCTGCGAGCCTTGGTCTGCTTTCAGAGCATCTCTCTTCCCCATATTCCACCCCCTGCCTGGGACCTGGGCTAGCTGATTGATGTTTATAGTTCTGGCCTTCCCCGGATTCTGCTTCCTAGAGGGGGTCCCCACCTATTTGCTTGGGCCCTTTGAAGCTATCCCTTATTAGCTCATCCATTTTAATTCATCTACGTCTTGTTCCTAACATAGAAAACACACTAGATGATGGCTCAAAGGAGAGTTCAATAAGCAGGTGCCTGGTTTCAGGGACCACTGCTCCCCTCTGTCCTCAGACTCAAGATCAGCCCCCTCCTCTTCTATGAGAGGACTCCCTGGGAAACTGGCTTCCAGCTGTGTTTGTGTCCCCTTCTTTCTCCACACTACATGTATGGGTTCTTCATTTTTCAGAGGTCTCCTGAACCCCAGGCAGTTCAGCAGTTATCATGGTTTCTGGAGGGAGTATCTGTATCCTCTCACAAGTTCTGTGTGGTAGGCTGGTTTCAATGCTGGATTTTTCACACTTCCTCCAACCACATTTTCCAGTATTCATAATGTCTACAGTAACTTGCCCCATGAGTCAATTCTACCAAACCTGCTGGTCACTTCACTGAAGTGAGGGCTGAGTTGGCTTCAGGACCCCAAGCATAAGGGTGGGGGTGAGGGGACCCAAACACCTGCTCAAGGGAAAGTTTGGCCCAAGGGCTTTCTCTTATGAGACAAAAGAGAAGGGGAGGAAAGGAAAGATACAAGGAGGGGAGGAGAGGAAGGCCAGGGCCCTCTCTCCTGACCAGACACATGAGGAGGAGAATGGAGGCAAAGGAAGAGCAGTTGTACCATGGTAGCCAAGCTATGTAGCGGAGTAGTGGAGAAGAGAATCTGTGTCCACATGGATCATGAGCTCTGCTGCTGTGGAAAGTGGAGAGACTGGGGATGTCTAGTTATTTAAAGCTCAATAGGAAATCTTGACGAAATCCCACGAGACACTGATACCAGTACCAGATCTTGTATTCAAGGGTCATGCTGGCATTGGACCTCAGTGAAATCTCCCAAAGACTGGGAAAGAAACGCCTGCAGGTTCCTGCAGATGCCCAGAGACCATGAGAGAGGAGACCGAGAAAACCTGTGTCATAAAGGGGTGTGAAGAGTAGAGCTTGGACTTACTACCGTAAATCTGAGGAACTGAAATGCCCTAAAGAAATCATAGTTTTATTTTACTGATTTCTTGTTGAATTAGGTAAATGGGGTTTTCTTGGCCATTTCTAAACCCCAAAATCCAAAAGCCTTGAGACAGTTTCCCAAACAGCGGTCTCCCTATAGGTAAAAAAATAAAGCTAAAAGCTAAAAGTTTTCTCAATGGCCATGGAGCAAACTGGAGCTTAAATTCAGTCTGGGTACTTTTTTTTTGGGGGGGGGGGTGTCAGGGATCTTAGTCCTTGGTCCATCCTGACCTGCAGGAGGGATAGAGAGAACATGCCCCAACCAGGATGAGCCGAGAAAGGAGAAGGCCAACTGACTGCCTGTACCCAGCCCTCCCTCGCCAGAGGACAATCAGATGCATAGGGGAGACCCGTCAAGGCAGGAAGTGCATTCAGCTAATATAAGGTGCAGAAGCCTATCAGCACAAAGGTGGGCAGGGCCAGGGAGGTCCACATGTTTACTCTCACTATAGGTCTCAGCAGAGAGTGATAAAGCAATAACACATTCATACCCAATGGTAATCAGCAGAAAGTGATTCACAATACTGACGATATAGCTCAAAGTTAGGCATGGTGTTCATACATGGCAGCTCATTTCTTTATGTGGTTATCTTATCAGTGATGCTGATTCATGGGCCAGCCTGACTCTGCACTGGGCTCCCAACAGAGAGGCGCTTAATTAGTGCTCTATCACTTGAAGCACATCTCTACTTCTACCTTTTTGGTAGTTAATTGAAGATAAAGGTCTCATGGATTTCCTACCTGCATTGGCTTTGAATTGCGATCCTCAGATCTCAGCCCTGAGAAACCTGGATTTCAGGCAGGAGCCACTGACCAACAATAAACTTCTGAGAGAAAACTTTTGATAGGTTCATTTCTTCTCCCAAAAGTGAGCATTGCCTCAAAAACCCTCCCCTCAGGCAGTTCTCAGCAAAAATAAAAAGAAATTGACCTTGAAAATCATTAGAGAATGGATGTCAAAGGAGATAGGATCAACTACTAAAGCAGATTGTGAATTGGAGTGGCCAGCTGGCAGGGTATGCCCTCCAAACTGGCCCACTTTACATGTGTGACAACAGTAATAAGCATACATGAGACTTTCCGCTGGAAAGAGAAGAAATGAAGCAGGAGGAGAAATCAAAGTTTGAACCTAGGCAGACTAGCTCCAGAATTTGTGCCCTCAACCCCCTCCTCTCAAAATCTTCTTGCTAGATTCATTTGCGGGAAATGAGAGGGGAACTTAGCAGTCTGTCTTCCTTATCTGCCACCCCTCTACATATGTTCTGAGTGTTCCTGAGACAGCACAAAATTCCTATATATCTAAAAGGCCACAAAGAAATACATGAAGAAACAGTAACAGGGTGGGAGTGGTGATACCTGCCTATAATACAAGTTACTTAGAAAAATAAGGAGGATCATGGATTACGGTCAAATCCAGACAAAAGCATGATAACCTATCTGAAAACCTAAGCAAAGCAAAAACATTTGGGATTGGGGCTCAAGTGGTTGAGTGTGTACCTAGCTAGCATGAGGCCCTGACTTTTAACCTCAGTATAAACCAAGACACACAACATACAACACACACACACACACACACACACACACACACACACTTTAACAGTGGAATTCCCCAAATTTCATGTTTTTTGGAAATTCTTCTGTTTGATCCTATAAATAAATGTCTGCTACAAAAGTAGTCTCCATTTGGAAATACAGTCCTTTTTTGATGATGTATGCTTATGGTTAAAAGGGTTTTGTTTGTTTTGTTTTGTTTTTGGAGGGCTGATATTCAGTTTTCATCCCAGGAATTTGTACTTGCAGACAGGTACTTCACCACTTAAGCCATGCACCTAGACCTTTCTTCCTGTTTTTGTTTTGCAATATCTTTAAAATATCAAAGGACATGGCTCAAGTACTAAAATATGTCAAAGAGTAAAAACTTAAAAATCAGAGAAAAAAGAACAGTATTGCAAATATTCAGACAGTGGATAAGTGGTGGAGAGGGGTGGGTCAAGACCATGCATGTCTTTCTTATTTCTGCAGCTTCCCCCTACCTCTTGCTATTCATACTGAGCTGTGGGGGTGAGGGAGATGAGGAGAGAGGACATATCAGGTAAGGGAGGGAGGATGAGACTCTGGATATGCCTTTCTTCTCCATCAGCCCTGAGCAAGAACAATCAAGTGAAATGTAGTCTTTCATGTTATCATGCAATGAGCATAATTAGGAAACAATGAGGAATGACAACTAATAATGAACCTCTATTCTTCCTAATTAAAATTTAACGACTGTATTTCTTCTGTTATTGCCCAGAGCAGCAGTGTGCTATGTTATGTTAACAAGACCAGCTCTCAAATGAAGCAGCCTGACATGTGTATAGCTTGGCCCAGCCTTGACCCTTCATGCTAAGAAAGCCTGCCACCTCCACCTTACAAGTAAGTATGGTCCTGCCCTCAGGAACCCTCCTCAGTTTGCACTGAGCAAAATAAACTGAAGAGATTGGTTTGGGGAGAATGTAACTGTGAAGAAGGATACGTTTTACAAGTCTGTGGACACTCTTGAGGTGACAGACAAAGCAAAATTCCCATTCAGACTGGGCCAAACGCGGTGTGACACTGGGAAAGCTTCTTAGTCACTATGAGTCAGTGTTTTCATCAGCGAGTAAGAGGAAAATGTCCCGGCAACGTGGTGCTGTAAAACACAGGAAGCCAGATGGACCTCAGAGTCACCCATCATTTGTGTCCTCCCAAAGTCTTCTGAGTACTCTCTCTGCAAGCTGGAAAAAAAAACAAAAAACAACTGTCTTCCCATGAGGCATTCCCCCAATCTACATTTACCTGTTTCCATTGCCCTTAGGCAGCAAATAAGGTTGAATTAGATTGATCAGATGCCACTGCCCCGTTATACCCTCCAGCTACAAGTTTGGGAAGAATTATGAGATGGACACAGTAGAGTAGAGGCTGTCTGCCTTGCTAGTAGAGACAGCAGAGGCAACACCATCTGGATGATGGAATGGCCAGCTCCTTTGGCAGGCCATCTATGTGGTAGACTGGTCTTTCCTCCAGATAGGCTCCCTAGAATCAGCTTTGTCCTTCTATCAATTGTGGATATCCAAGCCCCTAGGGTAAGCGCTTACTAAAATCTATCTACTTCTCATCCACCATGCTTGATCCACCTGTAGTTCTTTCACTGTCTGCAAACACTGGCTGGAGTGGATTGCACTGTATGCAGCTCAGAACCCTGACTGACAGCAGAGGCACCATGACCATGCCATCTCCTTTTGCTATGAGCAAGTGTACGGAAGACTTTTGAGAGAAGGCTCTGAGGATGCAACTTTCAGATGAATGAGAGCAGGGCCCTTTAATAGATATTTATATCTAGGGAGTCTGCCACTATCAAGTCTCTGAAATCCTTTATTCTCCCATCCCAATGGCATTCCCTTAGGCTGTGACCCATCACATTACCCGGGACTGTACTTGTGGGCCCAGATTTAATGCTACCTGTAGCAGTAAGTGTAAGCTCACTTTCTGTGCCTTGATGCTGTCTTGAGCTTGTTTGTCTTTGAGTCAAAGTCAGAATACATCCTTCATGATCCACAAGAACCTCATCACCCATCTAGACCCCAGTGCACTCAATCCAGACTGTACTTCCTAAAGGGTCTTACCTTTCTTTATTTACCCAGCAGCAGTGACAACACATAGCCAGTAACCGGGCCTTCCCACCTCACCTCCTTATCCTTGATTAATGCCAGTGTGCTCCTTTGAAAAGACCTTCACCATTCTCAAGCTAGGTTAGACCTGCTCAATCTCTGGGGCCTTCCTCCTTAAAAGAGCTGAGATATTGTCTATCTACTCGCCAGCCACCAGGCTTACTCTCCCTCGTACTTCCTAGACTGGATGGAGGTAAGGTCATGTGCAATATGGTCAGTGTCACTGCAAACTAAAGGGCCTCTGTCTACCTACCAAAGGGAAATAAAAGACATAGAAGCAGGCAGAGTGGCAGGGATACAGGTAGGAATGTGTAAGTGTTAAGTGCATAGACTGAACTGATACTGTACAAGCCAAGAATCGACTTCCTTATATTAAATCATTGAGACTGGAGTAGCCAGCCAGCCATGCCCCAGAGCCCATAAAATATTAAGATGGCACACTGAGTCTGTGCTCCCTACAGTGCATCCCAACACTGATAATGTTTCCTTCCCTCCACAATGTCAGGGCCCAACAGTATTATTTCACAGTTAACATCGAGAGGAACCAACAGGTAGAAGACTCAGATGGGGGATGGAGAAATGAGCATGGTAGGATCAAACCAATGCAGACACAAGGAAAATGTGGGAACAGAAAGAGATGGTCTTTTAGTGGAGTTTCTTGAGAAGACAGAGGATGGTGGTATAGTGCTACTTGAAAATACAAGAGCCCAGAGCAGACACACCGTCTCCTTTTCGATGTAGCCACCCACACACTCAGATGTCTCATTTCTTTATTTTAATGTGAGTTTTTGCAGCCACAAGGAGTTCCTGGCTTGATCCTCCCGGGAGAAGAAAACAGTACCCATATTTTTCTCTCCATCATAAATCCCTGAGTGACTTGATGGCTCAATTGAAAGCACTGATGTGTGGGGACAATTTCCTCTTTCAATGCCTGTATGTACATATGCGTCTGTGTATATTTATAGTGAGCACACATATGGGAAGAAAGAAGCCCAGCTCAGTAAAACCAAACTGACCTCACATACACAATGTGGCCACATTTCCTGGAAGAGAAAAATAAAAATCCTTCTCAGGATTGTAAAATTCTAGAAGGAATTTTCGTAGCTACTTCACTCAAATCCCTCACTTTATAGTCGGGGAAACTGAGGCCAGTATAGCCAAGAGACTTGTTCCTAGACCAGCAGCTTCTGGTATCCAGCTTTCTCACTTCAGTGCTTCTTCCACTTCCTTAGGTTTGGGGTATTTGGGATGTGAGGGACCTCAAGAGTCAACCACAAAAGTCCTTAATGGTCATCAGGACAACTAGCATCAACTCACCTTGACTTTGAGCCCATCTCCTGGACTCTTTTGCTCTCAGTCATATCCCCGATTCCATATATTTCTAGTTTTACTCTACTGTAGGATATCACAGCAAGTTATTATAGTTACATTCTTGGGCACTGAAAATATATTCCAGAAACGATAGGAATCTCTTAAATAAACCATTGTACACAGTCCTAACTACGACATGCCCAGTAGCCACTTCTACAGGTGATAACACCGAGGCTCAGCGAGCCTAAAGAACTTTCACGAGACTATAAAATTGAAGAGCTGAGATCTGAATTCATACGTAGCAGGGCTCAGGGATCCTGTTTTCACCTGGCCACAGTAGCACTTCCTCTATTATAAAAGAACTGGGAATTTCTTCAAGTTAAATGGAGAGACACAAAAGTGGTCCAAGAGATGCTGATGCAACTGAGAGGCATGCATCTTACTGAGATGTCCACATTGAGTGCCACTGACAGGTAAGACACTTGCTTCTCTAGTTCTCTTCCCAGGTGGCCTGTGAACTCCAAAATCTATCTCTTATATATGCTTGCCTGTATCCCTGAACCTGACATGACTCCATCAGGTACCAATCTACCATCCCAGGCTGCTCACAGAGCGCCTGGACTGTTGATGCTGGAAATTTTCATAGAGAGTTTATATGCAGCAACATCCTGGTCTTGGAAAGCATCTGTGCAGGATCTTCTCTCACATCTTTCATGTTGCTTCAATATGAAACAGAGCTGGATTTATTTTAATTTCCTGCTGCACAACACATACCACAGTGTCTGCAGAGAGGACTGGCAGTGAAATATTTATATGTATATATATGCATATGTATATACAATGTTTCATATTTGTGTCCTATTATATTTTCACTCAATCTAATGATATATACATATATTCACTTTCATGTTGGCCTAGAAGGCAATCATTTTCTGCAATGTCTATAGGCTGGGGAAGTGTTTGTCCTCTTTGTGCTATGATGTTTGGCTCCCAGAAGCAGGGTGTACTTAAATCAAATGAGAGCCTCTCCAGTGCCTTCGGGCTTCTTACCTGGAAAGCCTGGTTTCTTTGACAGTGGCTTGGCTCCTGAGAACTCTACATATGTGCTATTTCTTGGGGCAAGGTCAACCTTCCTATTAGAACTTCTGTACTTCTAACCCACTCAACTTTTCCAGTTCCCCAGATTTCTGTTGAGTGATGTTTGTAACTTCCAGAACTAGGATTTTGGCAGACTTCCAACAGTGTTAGGTTGCAAAAACTTCAATTGGCTAATACACTGCAGAACAAGCTCTACTTCCTCCTACTTTTCTACCTGCCTTCCGCTTTTGCCTTCCTTCTACCTTCTACTTGCAGTGACACTCAAGATCAGCCTGAAAAAAAAAATGCATGCTTTTCTGCCAATCATTTAATGCTCCCTCACTATCTCTCTCTGTCTCTCTGTTTCTCTCTGTGTGTGTGTCTCTCTCTCTGTCTCTCTGTCTCTGTCTCTCTCTGTCTCTCTGTCTCTGTCTCTGTCTCTCTCTCTGTCTCTGTCTCTCTCTCTCTCTCTCTCTCTCTCTCTCTCTCTCTCTCTCTCTCTCACACACACACACACACACACACACACACACACAGAGCTGGAACAGCTAAAGAAGCATTTTATTACTGTCTTACTTTCAGCTGCTTTACTCTTTCTTCTTCACTCAGACCCACATAAAAAGGACGAAAGAAGCACTTGGAGCGTCTAAACAGCAGCCCAGTGTCTGTGATTCCGTGCCTGTGTCTGTCACCGGTGAGAGCTGTGTTTGGATCCTCCAAAGCAGAATGAATGAAGGAGCAGGTTGGAGAGCAGCAGGAACACAGCTCTAGCCGGGATGCAACACCCCAGTCAAAGTGGCACATGGTCAGTGCACCCTCTTCCCCATGCAGGAGAAATAGCTCAGCTGTGAGAGCTCCACAGTTCATAGTCCTCTATAACAAGCAACTGTACGGTGAGCACTGTCTACTTGTGGAAGAAGGTGCCAAGGGTTTATAATTATTATAGAAATCATTATTTTAATTATTTCTAGGCTTCACAATGCTCCAAAATCATCATCATTGTTCTCCTATCATTGTAAGAGAAAGAAAAAAGCCTCACAGAGGATTCAAATATATGTGCTGGGCGCCAACTTCCCATTCTTTCTTTTCCATCATGTATGCAACCAGTCTTTCCCAAATGACAACTTCAAATGTCACAGTAGGAAAGCAACCAGTCAACAGAGTTAATGACTCTCAGTTGTGTCTAAAACTAAACAGAACATCCTCTCACAACCAGTCATCCACTATTCCTTCAGCTCTGGTCTTGAAAAGGAAGAAATTTGGGTCCTGATGGAAAATTGTTTTGCCCTGCTACACAGAGTGTCAAAGGCAGAGAATAAAAACATTGCTTTGATGTCCTGTCCCTTGTTCCTACTATTTCAAAGGTTTTTAAGAAAGGCAACTTCACAAAACAGGGTAAAGTAATTGACAATGCACTCCTGCTGCCCTCCTGGTTTGAATAGGGATGGAAGTCTATCAGTCACTGTAAGCATACATGGACTATGAGGGTAGGGAGGAGAGCAAGGTGTGACACATCGCTCTTGGGCAGAGCACTGTCTGCCTAAGAGGTCACAGAGGAGCCCAGATGAAGGTAGATACTGCTATCTTGTAGGGAATTCAAAAGCAGACACCTCTCCATATTGTAAATGTCATATCATGCTGGCACCTAATCAACACTTTGAAGCATTAGCATTGTTTTAATCATTCTCCTATTGGAGAACAAATGTTGCATGTATAATTACACTGGTGCATTGTACTGTACAAATAACCATGTAATGACATCGTTGGAATTTCTTGGTTCTTCATGGTAATGCCAAGTATAATTACCATGTAATCTGCCGAGAGCAAACAAGGTTGTAATTATTCTGTAATCCAATCTAATTATGGGGCAACTGGATTGTTATTTGTGTTTAGGAAGAAAATATACACACAAGGAGAAAAAAACAATGCATTTTCTCTAGCTGGGGTGTGACAAATCAGAGGGTTTGGAGGTTATCCTCAGGAGCTTTCTTATTTACCCTCATGATATGATACACTGGCTGAAGGTCAAGATTGAGGACCCACCTTCGAAAGAACAAATCAGAAGACAAAGAGGAGTGGGCAGAGTCTCTGCAGGTAGCACATGCACAGTAGGGTTCAGAGGATGGAAGAAGTGGGCTCTCATAAACACATTCTTAGTGCTAACGTTTCCTGTGCCTAGGACTGCATAGACAAGTTACTGGTGGGTTTCCAACCATACATCCTTTCTGCTACTTGGGGCCTTTTATAGTAGGTGCAAGAGTAGGTCTGTAGCTTACAGGAAAGTTGGAAAGATGGGGTGAAGGAAAATGCCAGCAGGTATCAGTGAGAAGTGTGCTGGAAGGGGACTTAGTATTCTATAGCTTCTGAAACAAAGTGTGTTGGATCAACTGGCATGGAACAATTGAAATAGATTGTTATAGAGTCCAGGAAGCTTAAACATCTAACACGCAAGATGTCAGCAGAGCTAGTGTCTCTTGCACACTTCCTGGAGTGTGTGGAGCTCTTGTGGTTGGCAGGTCATCTTAGGTCTTCCTGCTAGAATTCCAAACTGTATCTCAGTTCAGGTAGCATTATCTGTGTCTCTGTCTCTTTTTATGAGGGCATTCGTCATATTAGAAAAGGACTTCCAATCATCAGCATACTGCGGAAGGACCTCTCTGAGTTATATGTGCACTGATCCTATTTCTAAATAAAGCCATATTCTGAGGTCTCCACAATGCTATAGCATGGGTCTTAAATGACCCTAAAAGGCCCATGTGTGAAGGTTTGGTCCCCATCCTGTAGTGCCTTGCAAGATGGCAGGACCTAGTGAGAGAAATGTCACTGGAGGATGTCTTTGTAGGAGATACTTGGACCACAGTTCCTTCCTCTCTGCCTTCCTCTCCTTCCCCTCTCCTTCTTCCTCTCCCTTCTCACTCTTCTCCCCAGCAAGGTTCTGAGACACACAGAAATGGCATCCAGAGGAGCTGGGGAGTGTCCTGTGGCCACCTCATTACAAAGATTCAAGAGGTTTTGATCCTGTAGAGATCTCCAAAACCAGACATCCAACAAAAGGGAGGAGCGGAGGAGGAGCATTGTGGCTCAACATTAGGGTAGAGGTACAGTGGAACATGGACAGCTTCATCTTCAGAGAAGCCACTAAGTCATACCAAATGCTTCCAGGACCAAACAGGCTCTTCGTCAGGACCCTCCAACGAATAGTGGCCTTACCCCAGTGCCATTTTGCCAAGGCTCCTTTGTAGACGAGGCTCATCATTTCTCTCTGCCCCTCCTCAGGTGTGCTGTTCAACCATGATCCCCTTTCTACATATTCTTGAGATATTCTAGTCACTTATTCTCTCAAAGACCTGTCTCCAACTCCATGAAGCTGAGCCACATGGCTCCAGCCTCAGAGGCTTCCTTCCTTTCTCCAGGTATTGAAAGCTTTGGAAGAAGTTACGGTTACACGGCCTTAAAACAGATTGTAAATTCTAAGGGGAGGCTGTGGCTCATGCCTAGCTAATTAGGAGACTAAGCTCTGAGGATCAAGGTTCAAAGCCAGCCTGGGCACAAAAGGACCTGAGACTCTTATCTCCAATTAACCTCTAGGAAACAGAAGTGGGGCTTGACTCAAGGGCAGGGTAGTAGCATTGAGCTGAAGAGCTCAGGGACGGAGCCCAGGCTGAGATCAAGCCCCATGACCCATCAAAACGAAAAACAAACACAGATTGAAAATTCTTAATTCAGGGTATAATCTTGTCGAGCTGGTAGACCCTGGTGCTGCTTTTCTAACTTGCCATCAGTTAGTCTCTCTGCTCAGAGATTAGCTCCTTGGAGAACAAGATGAAAAGTTGTTTTGTGAGACAATATCTATGGGAACAAGAACATGCCTTTGTCCCTACTTCTGCAGTTTCTATTTCTGGAAAGGATTCAAGAACCTGTTTGTGTGAATGATGTGAAGAACATTTTATGACTAATCTTGGGAGATGACACTTTTGATGAATAATGTAGAAGTGTTTACACTCCAAGGCAGAAGGCACATGGTATGATTATGGGTGTTTATCAAATATAGCACTAAAGGCATGCTGCAACAAGTTTGGGAGTTTTAAAGGCTGCAGGAAAAACCTGAGAGATTCCCTAATTGGAAAGGAAGTGCATAGAAGCTTGCTCCAGAGTTTCCAAGTAAAATTAATGTCTACCATTAGCTAGTATACTTGGACACCGGACTCACTGGGACTGCATTGCAAAGTTGGATAGGAAATTGAGTTTTTCATTCTCATGTTCACAGCAACTCACATGGTATTAACAACCCATTTTACAGAAAAGAAAGCTGAGGCCCAAACTGTTTACCCAACCTGTGGAAAGCCACATTTTTACAAAGCAGTATAGACTAATGTGATCCTTGATACAGTTGATCTTACACACATACACACACACACACACTCACCCTCACCCTCAAATCCATGTGCTGTACCAGGAAAGACTCTTTTTTAGTTTAGTTTATGTTATGCTGGGGATCCAGTGAACCCAGGAAATTGCACATACTAGGCCAGCATCCTACCTCTGAGCAACTTCCCTAGACTAAAGACACTTTCTTTTTGTTGTGAGATGGCCTGTGTTTTTCTTATCTATCAGAGTTCAACTTCGATTCTTTTGCTTTCAAGAAGAGTTCCTAGAATAGAAAGAACAAAAGGATAAACACAGAGAATTCAAGTGTTAGTTCACCAATCCTACAGTCTGTCTTGTTTACTGGTTGCAGTTGTGTTTCCAGGCATCTTAGAGGTTCATCTGAATTTCCTTGAGAACCCATGAAGACATGGCTAGGAATATGTGAGGATGGATTCGAGACTCCAGACCTCACACAATGCCACCACATTTCTATACTCCTTACTGTGTATTTGCATTTCTCCCATGTTACGTTCTTTCAAAATTTTTAGTACAGCCAAGATTTTAAAAAAGGATGGATATATAACCAAATTTGAAATGTGTTATTGTCCAGTCTTCTGATAGATAAGGAAGCAGAAATACTGGGGCTAGGTTTCTTGTTCAAAGAAACAGGGTTAGGTAACAGCAGTACCAAACTGGAAGCCAAGCTTCCAAGCTACAATTCAGTACTCTTCAAAGAATGCACTTTTATTCCTAACTCTTCTACCCAACATGATAGTGATACTTCATGATATAAGAAGCTTATGGGCATGTGTAGGCTCATATGACATGAAAAACTTCATCACAGGTCATGGGGCTATATACACTTACCACATCCTGTAAACTGGACTGCAATCTTATCAAGGACTTACTTAGACATCATCATTTCTAGAGTTTTTGATTCTCATCGCCCACAATGACCTAGCCACCTTACATTGCCATCTTTTTTTTTGCCAGTCCTGGGCTTGAGCTCAGGGCCTGAGCACTGTCCTTGGACTTTCTCAAGGCTAGAGCTCTACCACTTGAGTCTCAGCACCACTTCCAGCTTTTTTCTATATGTGGTAAAGAGGATTTGAACCCGGGTCTTCATGCATGCTAGGTAAGCACTTTAACCACTAGGACAAACTCCCAGCCCACAGTACCATCTTTTGTGAATCTGTATTCACAGTGTTCAGTAGAAATCCTGGCATATAATAGATCCTTAACAAATGTTTTCAGAATGAATGGACAGCCCTAGCCACCAGTATTTTAAATTTCTGCTTAAATACTTCCAGTGTTAGAAAATCTGCTACTTTGGAGAACACTCATGCAGTTCTTGAGTAGTTCTAAGTATACATTACATAAAAAGTTCTCTCTTTCTCTCTGCATTTAAAACCAGTTGGTCTACCCCTTTGTTGAAGCCAAGCCTGAAGTCCCTTTTATCTAAATACAGTGGCATGTATTTTGAAAGAGAGGCCAGGAAACTTCCATACATTCTCTCTGTGTGACTGTCTTTCTCTCTCTCTCTCTCTCTCTCTCTCTCTCTCTCTCTCTCTCTCTCTCTCTCTCTCTCTCTCTCTCTCTCTCTCTTTCTAGGACATGCTTATGCCTGGGTATGTACATATGTAACTTATATATCCCTTAATACTTTTTGCTATCTTAGTGTAGCCATTATGTAATCGTGAATATTCTTGCTCTAGATTCAGCAACTCCCATCTACAGAACACATATGTGCCCACCTGTATCTCCTATTTTTATTTCCATCCCCAATGTACTTTAAGATTTATTTATCCCAAGATGTTGGTTTTCTTAGAAATCCCATTAAAACCCTCATTGAGGAACACCTCAGTAAATCCTAAAGTAAGCAATACTTTCCCAGTCAATGACAACTTAATAATAGATAAAGAGGAGAAAACATAGCCAGTTATAGCAAATACAAACCACAGGAGAATATCATCTATTAATTAATGTCAATATAATTAAATTGACTATTTAAATGATATATTTAAATTTTTTATATCAATTAGAATAGATATGTTTCAAGAAATGTAATATTCCAAATCTTACACATACAGAGTACTTGAATAACCTGATTAATAGGTACAGATATCAATGCAATGGCTAAAAGAAAATACTGAAATGCTTTACTACAATTTAATACATAAATGTTCAGAGAATAAAAGCCACACCACTCTAATTATATGCAAGAGATTTTCCCAATTAATCCTACTGGAATACTTGCCTGGATATAAAAAGAGAAAGGTGACATGAGAAAAAAATTATACTTTCAATTTGTAATACATATTATATTTTCAACAAATACTCGTGAAGTATTTCTGCCTATATTTATGAGTTGAAACAAAGCAAATCCAATTCAGAATGAAGGTTCAAAAACATTATGATAAAACTGAACATATTCTTGAAATGCAAAGTTTATTTCATGTAGAAAAGATATAATATTCATTTATTTCATTTATAAAACAGTGGAGATTTCATTATTATCTCTGAATATAGCACTGAATATACTAATAGTTTCCTTGATAAAACTCTCTGGAAGTTATGGACAGTTAGGCAGTGTTAAACAAGTTAGAGATATCTAGGGAAAGCTTTACAACAAACATAATCTTAAACAGTGCCAAATAATAAGCAGCCTTTAAAACCAGGAACAATGTGATTCCATTATCAAATCTACATTTTTGCAAGATAGGGAGAGAGCATATCATAAGATTAAAAATACATGACATCAGTTTAGAAGAGTATAAAACTGTCCTCATTCAAAGACATTAATTAGTTAATTTAGCAAATCCGCAGGACATAAAGCCAATACACAAACAAATTGCATCTCCATATACCAAAATATTTAGAAAAGTTATTTTTTTAATAATGCCATTTATGACAGCACAAAAATATTTTAAACAAAAGCATGTGGTACTTTTAGAAAGAAATATGTCATTGAAATAAAGAAGAATATATTATGTTCATGGATTATTATAAATGATCCTCAACATCATTAATTAATCACAGTCTAAATAAGAACCCTCATAATGATTTTTCAATAAATGGATAAGCGAGTCCTACAGCATATGAAAACATAAAGGATCTGGAAACAGCAAAGCATTACAAAATTATAAAATGTCAATGGGCATGCTATTTAAAGAAATAATTTCAAAGAAGATGTAGAAATGTTAAGAGAGTCCACAAAAGAGATTCAAATAACTATCCATGAAGGAAATAAAAAAATAAAATGGTAATAGATACCATTCAAATTATATACTAAGAGTAAAAAGGTTAAGTGTATCTATAGTGACCAAAAACAAAATGGTTGTTAAGGGCTAGAGGTAAGGGGCTTGCCTGTAAAGAAACATGTAACAACTTTTGGAATGATAAGAATTCTCTGTATCTTGATCATGATTATTAAATGTGATGTGGGAACTCACCAAATGATCCACTTAAATGGACATACTTCATTACATGTAACTGCATTGCATTAAAGGTGATGAAGATGTGAAATACTCATATTTTGTGGACACAGAATACTATAAAAAGCTTTGGAAAACTATTTTGTTCATTTATTATGAACATACACACAAACTTACTCCCTTAAACCAACAATGTGATTCTCAGATATTATTACATGAGAAGTGAAAACAGATGTCCTTAAAAATGTGTATTCTTCCAGGCATCTGTGGCTGACTCCTGTTATTGTAAGTACTCAGAAGATTGAGATCCAGAGAATCTTGGTTCAAAGCCAACTGGAACAGAAATTCTTCTAGATTTCTTCTCCAAAAACCAGTACAGCAGTATGAATCAAGTCATAGATGACCAGCCCAGCAAATATGTCAAGTGAATGGGAGGCCCTGAGTTTGAAACTTGATACTTGCAAAAATAAATAAATATATATTTTAATTGCTTATTTCAGCCAGGCACTGGTGGCTTACACCTATAATCCTAGCTATTCAGGAGACTGAGATTTGAGGATTGTGGTTAGAAGCCAACCTGGAAAGAAAAGTCCACAAGACTCATTTCTCCAATAAACTACACAAAAAAAGCTGTGCTCAAGTGCTGTAGCTCAAGTGGTACAGTGCTAATCTTGAGCAAAAGAAGCTCAAGGACAACATCCAGGCCCTGAGTTCAAGCCCCAGGACTAGCATGCATACACACACACACACACACACACACACACACACACACACACACACACACACTATTTTTAATTGCTTCTTTCACATTAAAAGCAATCCAAATGTTTGTCATTGGGTGGAAAAATAAATGCTGATATAATAATTGGAACAGTATATAGCAATAAAAATGTGCAAACAAGAAATGAGGCTGCTGCTCAAGTGGTAGAGTGCTAGCCTTGAGCAAATAAGCTCAGAGACAGTGCCCAGGTCCAGAATTCAAGCCGAGGACTAGCAAAAAAATGTTTTTACTTGTACAAATGGCCAATATACAGAATTATGGCTAGGCACCAGTGACTCTAATCCTAGTTATTCACAGGTTGAGATCTAAAGATCATAATTTGAAGCCAGCTCAGAAAAATGCCCATGAGACTTTTATCTCCAATAAACTGCTAGCCTTGTGCACAAAGAGGCTCAAGGACAGAGCCCAGGCCCTGAGTTCAAGCCCCAGATTGGGGGGGTGTACCCAAGATCATGAATTAATCTTACTGACACATTGTTGAATAAAAGTAGCAAAATACAAAGAATATACATTGTATAATCCCATTTAAATGAAGCTTTAGAACTGGCAAGAGATTTCCAGTGATAAACTCAGAAATATGGTTGCCTGGGGCAGGAGCTTAAATACTAGATTTATGTTGGTAGGAAATTTTTTGAGGTGCTAGAATATTCTATATCTTGATTTGAGTGATGATTTGCACAGGAATCATCATTTATCAAAACTATACTTTTAACATGTTCATTTATTGCATATGAATTTGTCATCAAAATGGAATAAAAATAGTATATAGACTAGAAAAATACTGCTGTTTCCTGAAAATGTTTAAAAGAAACCAATGAGCAGATTTTAGAAATAATAGAAATAGTTTCAAGTTAACTGGACACTAGCTCAGTTACTAATGCTACATTTATTCTTCTATGACAGCAACAAACAATTGGATATAAATGCCAAGAATCTTATTTAAAATCTTTATCTTCTTGTCCTAAGGAGTAAAATAAAGACCACTTAAGCAAAACACAAAAACTATAAACTTTAAAATGAAACAATAAATGTAACCAGATCCAAGGAAAAAATTCCAATCTTTCAAAGGATGCTTTTATATAAAAACAAAAGACAAGCCACTACATGACAAAAGGTATTTACAGCATAGTTAACTAACAAGAGATTGCTTCCCAGATTATAAATGTTTATAGTATATAAAGATAAAGAACAACTCAACAGCAAAATACTTTAAAGAAAAAGCATGAGCTGGAAATAAAAAAGATATCAACTTCATCTGCAACCAGGAGATACAAATTAAGACCCTTCTCAACAAAAATTAGGCCTGAAACTAAGAAAAGATAGATAAGCAGGCTTTCTGAAGCAATACAGGTGGATGTTGGAGTTGGCAGTATCTTGTTAAAGTCAATATTTACATATGTTATGAACTAGTGATCATTCTCCTTCCTATAAAAAGGGAAAATCTGTTCATAGGAGCACCTGCTCATAGAGCAAAACACAAGAACAACCCATGTAGTGATGAAATTTTATATTCACAAGTGCATCTGAGATAGCAAGGAAAATGAATGAATTACAGCCACATGTGATGATATAGATGAATATTTGTAGCCAATGTTGAGTGATCAAAGCAAGTCTGAAAGTACTAGCTTAAATAGGATACATCATTTATAAGAAGCTGAAACAAGTATAATTAAGATTTTTGTTTGGCATGCTTACATGCATGACATAGTGTTAGTCAGGATTTTCATTGTTGTCACAAACACCTGACAGAACAACTTAAAAGGAGAAAAGGGTTATTGAGGCTTGTGGTTTCAGAGGTTCTAATCCATGATTAGCTGATTTCATTGTTTCTGTGCTTGTAATGAAGCAAAGAGAGCATTATGGCATAGGGCTTGGTGGAGTGAGCAAGCAGTGAAAGAGGAAGTGGCTAGGGGGATAACTCCCCACTCAAAAGTGGATTCCACTTTAAAAGGTTCCACTACCTCCCATATAGTGCTACTGAGAAAGAACAAGCCTTGACATAGAAGATGGTAGAAGACATTTCATATTCAACTATACAGATAAGATGATAGATTAATAGGTATATAGATAGTCTATAGTTAGATAAGCAGACAGACAAGAAGACAAGCCAACAGACAGACAGATAGATAGATAGATAGCAGATAATAGGCACACATAACTATGTAGAGTGATAGGTAGAGAGAGAGATAAATATACATACATATATATGCCTATATACATTCATTAATATATATATAACTACTCAAATATATATGCATATTTGTATACATAACACATATGGGAAGATTATACAAAGTAAAGCAAGAAAGATAAAGATAACCTAAGTGTTCTGAATAGAAAGAAGCAGGAAATTGTCAGGGGGTGTACCCCAAGATGATGTCCTGTTTCTTGAGCAGGATGATTGCATTAGGGAGAATAACTGCTTTCTACAGATGTCCATAAATGTAAAAGAATGAAACAAGAGAGTTAGTGTCAAAGAGACATGATGTGAGAAAGACTGACCCTTGCTGCCTTGGGAGATGAGAAGGAAGGGGCCATTTGCTCAGCAGGCAGCCTCTAAACTAGAAGCCATGGAAAAGAAAACAAGGACACGGACTATTTCCTGCAGCTTCCACAGAGAAACACAACTCTGCCAACAATTTGATTTTAACTTAGTAGAAATCAAATACAGGTTTCTGACCTCCAGAACTGTAAGAAAATAAATCTATGTTATGTTAAGCCACCAACTGGATGATTGTTTGCCACAGCATGAATAATTAATACAAGGATCATTCCATTGTTTAACTAGCAATCAAATAAGTCAAAGAAAGTCTTTAAATGACTCATCATAGTAGAGGGTTATAAACCGGGATTATGATTAGCCCAAGGCTGCTCACCTGAAGGTCAAGAATAATCTTTTGACATCTAAATGTTTTTTTAAACTTAGAAAAGTAGAGAGTACTTAATACACAGGCATCTCGCAAAGATGCCAGGGCAAGCATAAGAATCCACAGTAGTGGGCAGATTCTCCAAGGAAAGCACTGTTAACCTACGAGGAAGATGTGGCATTTTTAGTCCTGACTCAACCACTGCCGCAAAGCAAATCTCTAGATCCCAAATGTCAGGATGATTACATACATCAAGTTGGTTATTTTCCCCGAGCACTGTCCCTGAGCTTCTTATGCTCAAGGATGGGGCTCTACCACTTGAGACACAATGCCACTTTCAGATTTTTCTGCACATATGGTGCTGAGGAATCAAACCCAGGGCTTTGTGCATGGTAGGAAAGCACTCTACCACTAAGTCACATTCCCAGCCCCAAACTCTCTTATAGGAGAGAATCCAGTAGGGAATTCCAAGCTACCTTTATTCCTGTAGAGAGAAGGGGAGGGGACAAGACCACCTGGAAGTAAAAGAACAGCTGCTTGGACAACCAGTGATCCAAATGGAAGAGATGGGGTTGGGGGGGATCCCCTAGTAAGGCTGACCATCTTTAGGCAGAACCATTGACAAGCAGCTCCAATTCTAATTGGCTCATGGTGACAGCCATTTGTTTCTCTCTCTCTCTCTGGCCAATAGGTCAGCTGGACCAACCTCACATAGCTGCTCGTCAGGATCCAGTGTAGTCTATGTCTTCATTCTGATACCAGAGTCCCCTGTTCTCCTTCAAGACACATTAGAGCCAGGCAAATCAGCTATATGCACATAGCATCTGTGCCCCTGAGCATCTATAGAGCACAGGATTATACTCTAGGGGCTGCCAAGTCAGTTGGCTATGGACATAAGTAGGTCTCCATGTGACAGGGATGAAGAAAAAATTTTCTCTTTGCTTCTGTCCAATAAACTCTGATAGAGGAATCCAGTCAGCCTACCACTAGCTTAAAGGCAGTTATGTGGAAGTGTACAGATAAATAATGTATAAGGAAATATCTTTTTACACTATGTTTTCAAACCTCAAATCCACTCAGAGTAGTAATTTTGTTGTTGTTGTTGTTGTTGTTATCGTTTTGTTTCCACCTCCTGAGAAGAGTGAGTTCCTTGCTGAGTAAAGCAGGTGTGGGGGAGACGGGCTTGGGGAGACTGCTGTGTGGGTTGTCACTTCCTTGAAGGTCTTTATCACTCTGGGAAAATGTGCCTTGATAGTTAGTTCTCAGCTGAAGACAGAGCTATCCCTGGGGACTGTTATAGTTGTGTCCCTCCATTCATATGTTGAAGCCAACACACACCCCCACCCAAAACCCCCAGTTCCTCCTGATGGAACTGAATTAGAAAGTAGGGCCTTGAAAATGATATTCAAGTGAAAATACCATGATCAATGTGACTTGTGTCCCATGAAAGTAGGAAATTTAGAAACATAAGCAACACCAGAGATGTGTTCATTAAGGAAAGACCTATAAGACACAGCAAGGAGACCATCTGAAGCCCAAAGTGGGGCCTCCAAATAAACTTTTAGTCGTAGACTTCCATGCCCAGAGCTGCAAATGTGTTTCAGTTGTGTGAGCCTTTCTGTTGGATATTCAAAGGGAAGGCTGGGAGGCCACGCAATCTATAGTAGGCTTGAACGCCCTGCAAGGAGCCCTTGAAGGGACAATGTTTTCAGATATTGAGGGTGAAGGCTAAGCCACAAGGATGGTGGGGTGCCAGGGACATGGTATTTCTGCTAAGGAAAGCCATAGGCTATGAGGGCCACCAGCCCAAGAAAGAGGTCAGACCATCAGGCAAGATTTCCCCAGTGCCTTCAGCATTCACACTGTACTGTGGGCCCTAGATGCCAGATTTAATGTTTTCCCTGCCGAGTTTTGGTCTCGCTTTGGTACCATTCCTCCTTTCTATTCTCCCATTCATTTCTTTTGGAATGGGAATATTTACTCTATACAATTGTATCTTGGAGGCATGTAACTTCTCTTTTTATTTTGCAGGAGCTCTCAGTTAAGAGTTTTCTTTGAGTCTCAAGAGAGACTTGAAATTTGGAGTCTTGAACACTGATGGAACTGTTAATACCTTACAGATTCACGGAGATGGATTGAATGCCTTTTGCCTCATGAGATGGACCAAATCCTTTTGGGGAGCAGGGGAAGAGTATTATGATTTGGGTGTGAAATGTTCCCCATAGGCTTGTGATTTGAATGCCTAGTCCCCAGCTGGTGTTATTATTTTAGGAGGCACTGGAAATTTTAGGATGTAGAACATGTTTGGGGGTAGGTCCTTGGGAATAGCTTGTCCTTGGCCCCTTTAGGTTTCACCTCTGCTTTCTGTCTACCATAAAGTCAGACCTTGCTCCATCACACATTGTTGCTACCATGGTAATCTTCACAGTCCATGGGATGCCCTGAAAGTTGGAGCCAAATTAAATAGCTCCTCTGTTTATGTTAATATCAGAGTTTTTGTTGGTCATAGCAGTGCCAAAATACCATGCAATCCATCTCCCTCACCAGATTTTGCTTTCCACACATATGGCTGTGAGTTCAACATTCTTCTTAAAACCACCACTATCCAATAATTTCAATGCTACTTTTGTGGAGGTACTAGAGGCTGACAGAGAGAAGGGTAAGAAAAACAAAAGGTCAGACAGATTTCACTCTGTCTCTTAACAGTGCAATGCCCTTAGTTTTCCAAAGGTCAGATTCAGACAAATTTATTTTCCTCATCTGCAGCCATATTCACCAGCCAGAGAAAAGGAAATGCAATGCTCATGGTGGCCTTAACTTCTGCAAATCAAGGGCCTGCTCCCTAACAACTGTTTCCCATGTCTATTTGATATTAACGGATTACAGGGTTCAGAGCTAAACTGCAAATGACAAAGAGGAAGAAGAGAGTGAAGAAGGGAGGAAAGCCACAGTTGCCTCTGTGTTCTCTTCATCTGAATTGCTTTTCAGGTTGGCATGCTGGGATTATTGGGTTTTTTTTTTTTGAGACTATAGTTTTCATCTCACAAGGAAGTAGAGAGAGAATGTAACAAATGTCAATGGCAGGTTGATAATCCTACAATCATTGACTTGACGTACTTACCAACCAATAGGACCTGGCTGTCTAATCTACTGTATCAATGCATCTTATTAGCAGCCTTTAATTGATGGGTTATTGACAGAGAGAAGGGTGTGAGAGTTAAGCTGAAAGGATAAGTGTAATGCGATGGCTCCTTCAATACCTTATTCTGGAATTGGATCAGGGCAAAGAACTATTGCCAGAAAGATAACCTCCAAATCCAGCTTTTTCCTTCCCTTTGGTCAAGCCCTTCCAAACCCAAAGTACTCTCATTCCTATAGGTTCAATGGTGGTTCTGAGCCCTTTATCTCAAATTCAGTTGTAATTGTTGGGAGACAGAGGAGAAAGGGAGGTAGATAGGAAGTATGATCATCTACATTAGAATTTCAGCTTGTCCGTGTATTGAGGCCTCAGAATTGGTCCCTGGCAAACAGCCAGAGCAACTGGCCTCTCTGAGGAATAAGGACTCCTTTCTGTATTCTCATGGCTCGGCTCTGGGAATCTAGAAAGAGCAAGGTAGAAGGAAGATAAACTTTGAAGGAAGAAACGTAGCAAAGAAACCTATTTAGTGGTGGGTAGGAAAATGTGCCATTGAGAAACTAGCTACCAGTTGTAGATGGAAACTTTAGAGAGGTAAAGCTGTTGGGTAAGGGATAATGTGATACTTTAACAAGTAAACATGAGAACCCACAGGTGAGTAAGTGCAACTCAGCCTTTGCTTTATGCAGCTTTAGGAATGCTTTATCATTTTGTTTAGGTACTCAGGCCTTCCTTCCAACTGCATGTGGAAAGATTGCTAGTCCTCAGATCACAGTTCAGAAGGGATCTGGATCCACAGAAATAGTTATTTCTCATTAGACACTACTAATCTTATTATAAAGGTCAGAAAAGTCAACCCTTTTTCATCTAGCTCCATAGATCTTCATATAGTGAGAGGTAAAAACGTAAATAAGCTGAAAAGTTGCCCCTCCTTCCACTTGAGATCTGGTGGTAAGAAGACAAAAGGGATGGAGCCAAAGAAGCTAGTCAAGAATTAGAATGTTTTCCCACTGCAGGCTGAGCTGACAGTGAGAAGGAAGATACCATTAGCCTTGCAACTGTGACCCCCAGAGAGCAGGGTCCTTTCATGTCCTATTGGAGAAAACCATCCATGGGTTGTTTGTTTTATAGCATCAGCAGATTCGGACTCTGCATGTGTACAGCAAAGTTACTGTAAAGGATGCCAACATAGATCAAGGGCAACCATGCTTTATGAGTGTCTCAAAGTCAGGTGTTCATGGCTCACACCTGTAATCCTAGCTACTCCAGGGGCTGAGATCTAAGGATCTTGGTTCAAAGCTAGCCTGGGAAAGAACGACTGTGAGACTCTTAATCTCCAACTAACCACCAGAAAACCAGAAGAGGCTCAGTGGTATGAGCCTTGAGCAAAAGAATTCAGCACCCAATCCCTGAAGTCAAACTCCATGTCTGAACAGAAAAATAAACAAAAACAGTTTCTCAGTCCCTGAAAAAGAATATTTTCTTCTTTCAAGCCCCCAGCTTCCCAGGCATCCAGGGCAATACCAGAGACTACCTGGTGTTCCAGGAATGAACAGAGAAAACAAGTGGAACCTGCTTCCTCCTCAAGTGCATAAAGATGAGCATGTTTTCACAGACTGCGATAGTCTAGTGACAAGAACACTAATGCATTTTGAAGCATTGATGTCCTTCCAAGATATAGATCATAAGTACCTGAGTTTGTCTACTATATTACCTGGCTTTTTGTTGGAAAATGTTGTAGCTAGGATAACACTGGTTTTCTGGCCAAATGGACATACCAGGGGCAGGGATGGCTCCAGCCCTATGGTGCCATGTTAGCCTGCAGGAGGAACTCTTGATATTAAGGGTGAGGCATCATCATGCTCATCCTGTTCCTATGATGAACTAAGGACAGCTGCACTCATGTGGGAAAAGTCATTCTGACAGATGGAGACTGAGAAACAACTACTGAATAATCTAAGGTAATACTTAACTTCATTATACTCCCGTTTTTCCTACAAGAATGTGGGTACATTTAGCGAATGGTCAATAAGGCAACGGAATTTTAGTCCCTTTTTGTTATGATCACCAATACCTGAGATCATTAATTAATTTTTTTAAATGGTTATTTTGACTCAGTGTGGAGGCTTCAATCCAATGTCTATTGGCCCCTTTGATTTGGGGACCTGTGATAAGACAACACATCTGCCAGTCATCCGTGTCTGTGAAGTAAGTGAGGGAGACAGAAGAAAGGACTAGTCTGTCAATATTTTCCTCAAGATCATTTCTCAATGACTGAAAGATTTCACCCTAAACTTTACCTCCTAAAGATACCACTACCCTACAAAAATGCCACGTTTTCAAAACCTTCGCCTTTGAAAATTATCTAAGATCCCAAATACTGCAAACATTTAATAAATTGTAAAATGTAAAACGCTGCTGGGCACGGTGGCTCACGCCTATAATCCTAGCTACTCAGGAGGATGAGATCTGAAGATCAAGGTTCAAAGCCAGCCTGGGCACAAAAAGGACCTGAGACTCTTATCTCCAATTAACCTCAAGAAAGCAGGAAATGGGGTTTAGCTCAAGGATAGGGTGGCAGCCTTGAGATGAAGAGCTCAGGAACAAAGCCCAGGCCCAGGGTTAGAGTGGTCAGAGACAGCACCCAAGCCCCATGACTCACACACAAAAAAAATGTAAAATGCTTTAAAAGTAGTAAAAATTTCCCAGAAAATATATAGGACTCCAGTAAATACATTTAGGTAAAGAAAAAAAATAATGGAGACTCCAGAAAGGTAGCTGCCACCTCTAATTTTCTCTCTGTGGTCTCCCTACTGGCTTGTGGAGGGAAAGTATGCAATAGAATATTTGGCAAATGAAGTTAGTCATTCATTTTGAGATTTGGCGGGAAGAAGAAATAGCACTGACCTAGTGAACACAGACCATGAGCCGTGTGCTGCCTTTCAGAGCAGATGTTTTGCTTTTCCTTTGCCTCAGCTATTTAGAGACCACAATCAGTCCCTGCAGATTTGCTGGCTGCCAGGATCCTACTGAAAATTTCTGTTGAAATAAGTGATGCCTTCAAATACCATCATTCTTTTCTGATCTTTGGGAAGACAGGAGACATGCTCCGAAGGCTGTCCTTTAGCATGAGACAATGCAGGAGTCTTCCAGGAAACACAACAGAGCTTGGTGACTGTGCTTCTTGGCTGAACCAGGTGTGCGGAATTCATGGTTTGTCCTTGCGCACTACTTGTAGTGCCAACCAGGGTGTGTGTGTGTGTGTGTGTGTGTGTGTGTGTGTGTGTGTGGTCAGGAGTGGGGGGACAGACTCCATTTCAGTCTTATCACTGGTGGCAATTAGAAGGCAAAAGGGCACAGCAAGTCCATTGCTATGTGGACAGACCTGGCTCTCAGCTCAGACCTGGAACTGAGGATTCTCTTTTCCCTCAATTCCTTTCCAATACACCAGAGGTGCCTGTTCTCTCCAGCTTTGGTCTGCCTGTCCAGGAAGACTGGAAGTTGAAAGCAGAGTCCATTTCCATTTAGGGACTGCAGTATGCTCAAAAGTAGATGCCCAGTCTTGAAGCCATAGCACTTGTGAACGTAAATTCATCAAAGATTAGCTTGTAAGTGGGGCACTGATGGCTGCCACCTGGTATCTTAAGAGACTGAAATCTGAGCATCATTCCAAGCCAGTCTGGGCAAGAAAGCCTGTGAGACTCTTATCTCCAGTTAATGACAAAAAAAAGCTGAAAGTGGAGTTGTAGCTCAAATGGTAGAGTGCTAACTTTGAGCACAGAAACTCAGGGACAGTGCCCAGGCCCTGAATTCAAGCACTAGAAAAGGCATCAAAAACAAACAAACAAAAAAGATGTGTTTCTAATGAAATCCAAATGCAAGTTTTAGAGTTGAGACTAGTGTGGGTATAGTGTGTATAGGTCCCAAATAAATGTCTTAGGAATGAGGAATATTTGTGAAAAGATGGGAGTCTGGGCAAGGTGAGAGACTGTCTGCCTTCAACTACCTGGGAAGCCTGGGCAAGATGAGAAATATTTCTCCCAAAGCAAAATCCCCTGACCCAGCGAAACTCTACAAGGTTGCAAAACAGGACTGTGGGTTCTGATTATAGAATCTCTTTATTCCCCTGTAAGCTCATTCAACCACTGTACAAAGCTATATGGTGGTTCCTGAAAAGACTAAACATAGAGCTCCCCTATGACCCAGCCATTTCACTCCTTGGCGTTACCCAGTCACTCAGAAACAAGGACATACTAAAGCCACTAGCACAACGATGTTCATTGCAGCAATATTTACCATAGCAAAGATATGGAACCAATGCAGATGCCCCTCAGTAGATGATTGGATCAAGAAGATGAGGTAAATACACAATGAAATTCTATGCTGCCATCAGAAAGAACCACATTTTCCCATTTGTAAAGAAATAGACAGACTTGGAAAAAATCATATTAAGTGAAGTAAGCCAGACCCAAAAGAACATAGGCACAATAGTTTCCCTCATTGGTAATTAGTAAACATCTAGGACTCTCCTAGCAGAGGATTACAAAAGCTCAAAAATTAGGTATATAAGGTCATATAGGATGAAACTAAATGAAAGGATGTCTAAGACATGGAAACAAGAGCTTTATCTGGTGTGATTATTGTTCTTCTTTTTTCTTTTTTATTGTAATTAATAGAGGGGTTACAGTTATATTTGCCAGATAGAAAGTACATTTATTTCACATGCATTGATACCCCTTCTCATGTTTTTGTCCCCATTTCCCTCCTCCCACACCGTCCCCTCATCTTGTTTTCCCCCCTTCCCTTTCCCATTTAAAATAAGCAAACAAACATATATAATATACCAGATAACAAAGTCAGTTACTGTATCAATATGAGAATAACCAAGGGGCAACAAAAGAGATGAGAAATAACATGATACATTAAGAATAACAATCACACATTATAAACCTCTTATTTCAATATCCTGGAGGTCCTTTCATTTAGCCTCATCCTATATGGCCTTATGTATCTAAGTTTTGAGCTATTGTAATCCTCTGCTAGGAGAGTCCAAGGTTTGTACTAATTATTGTAAATGAGGGAAACCATGGAGCCTGTTTCTTTAGGTCTGGCTTACTTCACTTAATATGATTTTTTTTCCAAGTCTTTCCATTTCCTTACAAATGGGTCAATGTCATAATGTGCTAAGTTATTTCTCTTCTCTTTTGTTTCCCTTTGGTTAATCTCATAGTTATTATATCTGACTCTATTACCTGGTATATTTTTTTATTTGAAATAGGAAAGGGAGGGAACAAGATGATTGGGAGGAGGGAGGGGGGAGGAAATGGAGCCAAAAACGTGAGAAGGGGTATCAAGGTGTGAGAAGTAATGCACCTACTATCTGTTGAATGTAACTGTAACCGCTCTGTACATTACCCCAGCAATAAAAAATCACTTTACTCCCCATATTAAAAGAATACCTCCATTTTTCAAGTGCATAATAAAGAGGAAAAGCTGTGATGCTGATAATCCCTTTAATTTCTTTTATTTATGATAAATTCAATCAAGTTCATGTACTTAATTTGCTCATAGTAGCCAAGAAAGAAACACTAGTATCCCCTGCACCTACATCTTGGTAAGCACTGGGCTGAGATTTCTCCTCCCCTCCCCTATTGTCTTCTGTGACTCTGTAATAGCTTGGAGAATTTGACACCATTCTGCCCACTTTACAGATGAGCCTATCAAGTCTTGAACAAGTCAGGTAGATTGACTCAGATTCGGACTCAAGTCTTGAATCGCTCATTCTCCAGCGCTTTCACAAGCCCCGAAAAGTTGATGTCATTTTTTTTTTCACTGATACCAGTCATTCCTCAGCAGAAATGCCTGTGCTAGGCAATATCCACTTGAATGCCAAGCACTGAGCAAGACATGTAAAGGATGGCAGCTCAGATCATTTGTGCTACTGCCCTCCGGCTGGACTGACAGATTGGTCATTCATAACATCTACTGGAAGTGACTGCTGGGCTAAGAGTGAAGGCTCACCTGGCATTTCTCTCATCCCATTTTTTCCTTCTTAAAGGAGACATCTTCAGCCAGAAGAACGCAGAGGCTTTTTCTTGCACTGTTAAAGTATCTGTGGCACTGCCACCAGCCTTTCTTTCCAACATCTCTTCTCTCTCACCCCTGTATATCTAATTCTGGGCACAAGGGTGGAATTAAAATATTGCCACATCTGCCTGTTGAAGTCCAGTGCAAAAAATAATTCAATTTCCAAGCTTATATCTTCCATCTTCAATTTCAATCCATTGTTAGAATGATCTGAGGGGAGCGTTTCCCCACTGTGTAATTTAAAATTGAGCTCACACCTAGCTAACGTTTTCCTGTTAAAGAGTGTTTCTGCAGCATGTATTACAGCCTCCTCATGAGCACAGTTCTAATTTGGGGCTCAGAGATGGGGTGAGGTGGGGGTGAGGATGAGAGGGAAGTAGGAAGCCACTGATACAGGCATGTCAGCATGCTGCTGGTTTAGTGACTATGGTGGCTGAGCAGTCTCAAAATTGCCCCAGCAATGCTCAAAACTGAGCATGTGCAAAATGGGTGAATACAAACAAAATTGTGGCATAGAATTTCTGCTTTTGATGTTCTCTTTTTGGTGTCAAATCTACCCCTTGCTATACAATATGGTAGCTGTAATGAATCTATTCAATCTAATCTTCATAATCATGCTATCTCTAAGGTAGAAAATTAATTGGATGAAGTTAAATATCCCCTTTTCATGTCAACAAAATTGGTTTTTCCAGGGATTAAAGGATTAACGTGGTGTTAAGTCCCTAAAGAGGTTAAAATACTTTATTATTCATTACAAAACACAAAGATGGGGCTGTTATTTTGCTTCCTATGTCAGAGCTACTCATCTCACTAACACAGAGTACCGAGGAGAAGCACTGATGGCAATTTTGGATGCACTTAGTGCTCTTCAAACTGCAGGTTACCCCTGCTTACTACTAAATCTTTCTGAAAAAAATAAATAGCCTAAAATAGGCTGAACTAAAACCTCCTATAGCCCTTCCTGAGAATCCATAAGCAGTGGGCAGAGATAAGCCTTTGGGTAGTCATAGAAGCTGTGAAGTATGGTATTCCACATAGTTGTTTTCTCACATTTTTTTGGTATTAGTAGTGGGGCTTGAACTCAGGGCCTTACACTTTTGCTTGGCAGTGTTTTCTCAAGGCTGGTGCTCTACCACTTGAGCCACAGCCTCCACTTCTGCCTTTCTACTGGTTAATTGGAGATAAGTGTCCCTTGAATTTGCCTGCATGGGCTGTCTTTGAAAGACACTCCTCAGATCCTAGCCTACTGAGGATTACAGGCACAAGATATCAGTGCCCAGCTGGAAATCATGCATTTTTATCTGCACATACCCTAATTCATGAAGGAATTATCCCTGTGGTCAAGTGGCAGAGCCCAGTTTTATCATGTGACTGGAAATATCTTCTCAAAGATGAGTGAGAATTGTGCTCTTTAATCCTAAACTCACCTTTGGAACTTGGGGAGTTCAAGAACACTGGTTTCCTGGCCCTTAAGTCTTCCCTCCACCCCGCCCCCCCACAACCTACCCCACCCTACCCCATTCTGCACCTAACCCCCAACCATCTGCACTCTCTTACAATGGCTCTGTGACCAAGGGAAACATGAAAGGGAACACCCTTCATACAAACACCATGGAAACTGTCTTACAAAGCTCTCTGCTTTGGCAAAAGTGGGGAGGAAAACACAGGAGGTGACTATGTTGAGATGCTAATGTGAATGAGTCATTCATAATGTGGAGCTGTGATAGATGACATACAAAATGACACCAAAAGTCAGAAGAGGTAGGGCTTGAATAGTCAAAGAAACTGGAAATTGATTTTAGACAAGGATGTGGCATTTTAATATCTTCAAAGAAGACTGTACTTCAGGATAGATAATATAGCAGGGACACTTACGAAGAAACCAACATACCCTCAAGAGAGAGGGAGAGAAAGAGAGAGAGACAGACAGAGACACAGAGAGAAAGAGAAGGAGAGATACAGAGAGAGGGAAGGGGGTCTGTATGGGAGACTTACATTTCTACTTCTCCTGGAAGCTTCTTTGATTGCTCTAGTTTGGTTATTTAGCCATCCTGTCTTCAAAAGAAGTTTAGGGTCATTGAGGATGGTACTTAGTTTCTGGGGCACTTAATTAATGGGGCAAGTTTGGGGTCTTTGCCGTTAGGGTACTTAGCCTTATTCAACATATGGTGAAAGCCAGGGAAAGGTTTGGAGCAGGAATGCCCATGACCAGAACTACATTGTCAGGAGAGAATAGAGGAAGTTAGCAGTAGCCAGGGAACAGAGCCTTGGAACAGCAAAGACAATGGGAGGAGAGGGTGGTGAGAGCAGGAAGGAAAAGCTGAAGTTCTGTTGCTCTTTATCCATATGCAATTACTACCCCTGTGTTCCTTGATAGACAAGGATGGGAACATCGATGTCTTACAGGGATGGAATGTAAAATACATGCTCTCAAACAATGCACTTTTAATTTCAGGAGTAATATCTACAGAGAAAGAGATGCCTTTTTTCTCAGTGGTAGAGTTTAAACTCAGAACCATACACTTGCTAGCCAGGTGCTTTACTACAGAGCCACACCTGCAGCCCCATTTCTGCATCTTCCTTAGACAAAGATTCCAGACAGGTGGAAAGTCTGTCCATGGAGACATGGAGATTCCAACTCCTTAAAAGAAAATACTATAAAATCATTATTAATACAAAATTTCAATTTTAGATGGTACTCCTCTTTATAAACCCACACACATAAACATACACACATTCATAGATGCATACAAAAACACATCCACACATGCATATACATACAAACACATACACACACACACACACATGCGCGCACACACACACCGACTTCAAGTCCTCAATGAATAGTCTTGTGAATGGTATGAATTATAAGATCTAGATGCATCTGACACAGTGAGCTGCTAATCAGAGTAAGTTGTGTGCCAACCTGGCACAGGGTAAGCAGCCCTAGACCTGCTCCACTGAGAGCCAGCTGCTGGGTTGAACAAATGTGCCAAATACTGGAACTCCAGGCATCAGGTTGCAGGAGTTTGGCCTAAGCAATTCTAGGGCTAGGGAGAGGAGATAACAAATTTTAAGCTGAAGGACTTTCTAGACACCGTATTTTGGCCCTGTGCATTGAACACACTTAACAAAACTCCTCCCCTGACCCTGAACAGAAAATGTTCTCAGTTGATGACCATATATTTTAGAAATGGGCAGACATCTCTTACATGAAAATCGATGTTCTCTGATCCCAGGTCTCTGTGGAGAACATGCAATTTAAAAGAGAAAAGCAGGCTACCAAGCCTTTCCTTTGAGTTCTCTGGGTTCTCCCTGTTCCGAGTCTGAGCATCAGATTTTAATGTAGCTGGACATTATTATGTTAGTTTACCACAAGAAAGCCTGTGCCAGAGTAAGATTTAATGTTATGCCCTTCGCCTTTGTGGAGGGTCGATAGAAGAAACATTTAAGGCACATTTCTCTGCCTTTGTGAAGCGTAGTAGAAGACTCTGTCCATTAAGTTCGCTGGCTCCTCTCATAGCCCCGACATGATAAATCCTCTAGCTACACAATGCCAGGTATAGGCTCACTCTTCCAACCTGGATTCCTTCCCTTTGCAGATATTATGTCCTAAATAGCTCAGTGTGCATCTCTTCCTTTCTACTTTGTGCTTTACAGCATATTCCATGTTGAATACAGTGCTCAGCTACAAGACCTGCTTATTACAATTACCAGTAAGGGCTATTCAATCCTTGTCTTTGCCACTGCTACCATGCTCTATTTCTCTCTGCTTTTTTCGTTTACCTGCACCTCTCTCTCTCTCTCTCTCTCTCTCTCTCTCTCTCTCTCTCTCTCTCTCTCTCTCTCTTTCTCTCTCATCTTTCTCTCTCTCTCTCTTTCTCTCTCTCTCTCTTTCTCTCTCTCTCTCTCTCTCTCTCTCTCTTTCTCTCTCTCTCTTTCTCTCTCTCTCTCTCTCTCTCTCTCTCTCTCTCTCTCTCTCTCTCTCTCTCTCTCTCTCTCTTCCTCCCTCTCTCCTTCCCTCCCTCTCTTCCCCATTCTCTCATTCTCTCTGTCCTGGAGTTTGAATTCAAGGTGTCATAGAGTATCTAGGCAGCACTCTACCACGTAAGGTATACTTTTATCTTTTTACTTTTTGAGATAGGGTCTCACACATTTCTAGGGGATTGGCCTGTGCCATGATTCTCAAATTTATGTTTTGCTTTTGTCCCTTAATTGCCATTACACACACACACACACACACACACACACACACACACACACCGAGTCAATTTATATACATAGCTTTCTATTTAATTAAAGTAACAGATAGGTGTTAAGTAGAGCTAGATGAATGATAGGTTGATGATTAGGTAGAGTAAGTCAGCTTTGGGTGAATTAATGAGGGGGAGAGGGTGGAAGATTGATCTGAGTTGAGTACAGAGTCAGTGCTGTTACTGGCTCAGCATTTCCAATCAAGGCTTGGAATGTAGCTTAGTGGTAGAATGCTCACCTAGCATGCATGAAGCCCTGGGTTTGATTCCTCAGTACCACATACACAGAAAAGGCCAGAAATGATGCTATGGCTCAAGTGGTAGAGTGCTAGCCTTGAGCACAGAGTGGCTCAGGGACAGTTCCCAGGCCCTGAGTTCAAACCCTACAACTGACAAAAACACCATGAGTGATTTCCAATCGTCGAGGAGCCAAGTAAAGGCAAGGCAGGTCCATACATTGCCTCACTTCAATGACCTAAGCCAACAGAGCATCCATCCACGTGTGTGAGGATCTACCTCTCTCCATACCCAACCCACCCAATTTAACTCAAATATACTGAATTTCTACAGCCATAGTACATATTTCTCCAGGATACATTTTATGCTTTATTCATATTTGTATCCAGCACAATGCTACCATATAGTAGGTATTTGGAAAATATTTCAAAGTGAATTTTATCATACTCAAAACATACTTACTGGGGGGTAATGTACAGCTCTCCAAGCCTACCATATCCTTGGGGAGGTATAATTCGCAGACCTACATAGATACAAATGGCCATATAATCAATACATCCTTCCTAAACTATTCAGGCTGATATCCTCAACCTCTGTATGTTCGTGCAGTGTGCCTTCCTCACACTGTCTCCCCATCCACAGGGCCTATTCCTCTTCTCAATCCTTTAACCAGTTCCTATCAGCTCATGAGAATTAAATCAAGCCTCAAGACCATAAAATTTGTTTCCAATTCCAGTCAGCCCACATTGATTTCCCCTTCCTACATCATCCACTGCACACAAAGCTTCTCTGGTGTCTCCAGCTGCCTGTGACCTGCTAGTCAACATCCCACATGCACCAGGATTTCTGCTTCTCCAAAGTGGACCCCTCCCTAGTACCCTGTAATCAGAACTCATTCAAGTCTTGTAGTGAAATGATCTGAGGTCATATGCTGGATGTGCTACTGTATGGACATCAGTCACTGATCAGGGTTCAAAGAGCAGAAGATATGGGTAGATGGCTGGATACAGAGGCAGAAAGATTAACACAAATCAATCACAAGTGTGATCTCACATAGAGTAGGAGCTGACCTGTGTGCAATGTGTCTTGTCTGGTGTTGCAGCTTGAAGTCTGTGCAGAAAGCAGCTGAGGAAGAGAGATTGGAGAAGAAGCCAGTTGAGACTCTCAGTATAAGACAGAACCCATGAACCAGGGCTCACCCTAGGTGAGCTCCTGCTGCTTCTGACTTTGGCAACATGCATGTTTTGTAGTGGCTGGAGTCTTTCTTATAAACCTACTGGAGTAGTCAAGAAAATGTAAAGAGGAGTCAGGCAAAAGCAAGATGGGTCCACACACTGCCTCATTCTGATGAGTGGAGGTGACAGAGCATCCATATATGTGAGCTGCTAAGTGTCTGCCTCCCACCCCACCCCCCAATTCACCCACAAGAATCTCCCCTGCAATCTACCTTAACTAGAAGCACACATGAAACTGAACTTCCAGGAATTCTCTTAGTCTAGCTATTTGACATATTTCAAAGCCACCATCATGCACAATTTTAGTGACTTGAGTAAGTGATTTAACATTTTTGAAGACTCAGTATTCCCATTTGTAAAATGCTAATAACACAGAAAAGCATTCTCATTGAAGTTAAATATAATTATACTTGTTGGGTTCTTAGCACTAAACACACAGTTATAGCTCAGTAAGTGATAGATATTACAATTAACTTGACCTCTTCATCAAAGGAGACCATCTAAAAGGGCAGTCTTGGGGTAAGTCTTATACTCTACCCGCACCACTTCTCACACTGATGATTACAAGAACTGCCAATAATTCTCCTAGGGACATTTCAAGATAATCTCCTTTCTTTCATGCTTACTACAATGCATTAATACAGAGCCTGTCTCCCCCTACCCCCCCCCCAATTTCTCTCTCTTGCCAGTCCTGGGACTTGAATTCAGGGTCTGAGCACTGTCCTTGAGCTTCCTCAAGGCTACTGCTTTACCACTTGAGCCACAGCACCACTTCTGGCTTTTTCTGTGTATGTGATACCAGGAAATGGAACTCAGAGTATCATGCATGCTAGGTGAGCACTCTACCACTAGGCCACACTTCTGACCCCCTGTGTCATGTCTTATATCCTTCATCTTCAGTCTTGTTCCTGCAATGGCCCTATGTTAAATCATCGTGATCTACCTCAAAGAAGCACACAGGTAAGGCAAATGTCACATAGCACTACTTGGCAACTAAATGGCTCTTCAGCTGTTCTCAGGGACATGTTCCTGGGGACCCTCCCTAATCTCTGCTTTGGAGTTTATATACCCTCGAATCATAGAACTATATTGATCATGGTCCTCAGATTAGCATCGGTCCATGCTTGACACTTTTATTTTTGCATAGTTTTTCTATTATTAGCTTTAAGTAGTTGTACAAAAGAGTTGCCATCTAACAAAGCAGTTTATGAAAGCAATGTATCTTGAACAATGTCACCACTTTCTACATTCTCATATATTTACTTGTTTTTGCCAGTCCTGGGCTTGGGCTCAGGGCCTGAGCACTGTCCTTGGACTTTCTCAAGGCTAGAGCTCTACCACTTGAGCCTCAGCACCACTTCCAGCTTTTTTCAATGTATGTGGTACAGAGAAATTGAACCATGGTCTTCGTGCATACCTGGCAAGCACTCTACCACTAGGCCAAACTCCCAGTCCTGTATATTTACTTTTAATAATAATTCACAATGAACTGGCACTGGCAATGCAGCTCCAATGTGCTCCAATCCAATAAATAGCTCTTCCCAACTCTCCCAAATGATCACTCATGAAACCATTTGAAAAAACATGATTCCATTGCTTTTGATTAGAAGGGCAAGATTAACATATTTGACTGAAAAGGCTTGTATACAGAGTCCCTGCTCACCTGACCTCTTACCAGAAGGAGTTTAAGATCACAAAAGATGCAATATGCTCAGAATTGCTACCTCACACTACCTGTGTGTGAGGGGAGAAGGAAAAGACCAAAGACTACTGAGGCTAGCATTTGAAGGATGAGCTCTAGTGTGGCAGGCTGGTAGTGTGGCCTAGTGATAGAGTGCTTGCCTATTATACACAAAGCCCTAGATTTAATTCCTCAGTACACATACATGAACAAAGCCAGAAATGGTGTTGTGAATCAAGTAGTAGAGTGCTTGCATTGAGAAAGCCCAAGGACCATGCCCAGGCATTGAATTTGAGCCCAGTACTGGTAATTGTGTATGTGTATATGTATATATGTGTACATATAACATATACAAGATTACTTATGCTAGTACAGGATCTTTAACTAGGGGGGAGTGTTCTCTGGAAAGACTTAAAATGATGAAATTCGGTAGATCAATTGCAGGCCACTTTGTGTAAGGTTATGTGTGAATGTGTTCTACTTGGAAAGAAGGTGTAAAGGTAGCACTGCATTCTTCCATCTTCAGTAGGTTCCATACTCAAATCTACATGACATGGAAGCATGAGCATCAGAAAAGGTGGTTGTCCACTAACATATGCCCAGGAATGAAGGGTAAGAGGTGAAAAGTTAGAGAGCCCAATCACACCTCTCCTTTCTACAACAGACTGGACAAGTAAAGCGATCAACAGTCAGTGTCTTGGGAGTCCCCACAGGGCCATGTGCACAACTCCATGGAAGAATCATGGGCTTCTCTACAGCCTCCAAGGCACCTCCGCTGGTCACCTGGAGTAGCTGCAACTCACCCCACTGGCTGCAGCTGTCCTGATATACTCCAGTTCCTCTTCCATCCTACCCCCAAACAGGACACACTTCCTCTCCTCTAATGTATCTTATCCATTCCCTCTTCATCCCTACCTCATGTCCTACTCATGTCTTCTAAGGTCAACAACTCTTCCAGTGCACATCACTTCCAGGTGCCTCTGATCCTTGGAACAGTGTGTTAATCTAGCATGTTTCTGTTCCTTGCCCCAGGGAACCTAGCCCAACAGAAGTATCGAGGATATGTGTGTTGAGTGATTTAATGGCCCCTTGCCCAATTTCCACACCTGCATCCTGACACAGAATGCAGGAACATGGGCATGCCATTTCTAGGCAGTGGACACATCTCTCTCTCTCTCTCTCTCTCTCTCTCTCTCTCTCTCTCTCTCTCTCTCTCTCTCTCTCTCTCTCTCTCTTCTCTCTCTCTGTCTCTCTCTCTGTCTCTCTCTCTCTGTCTCTCTCTCTCTGTCTCTCTCTCTCTGTCTCTCTCTCTGTCTCTCTCTCTCTCTCTCTGTCTCTCTCTCTCTGTCTCTCTCTCTGTCTCTCTCTCTCTCTCTGTCTCTCTCTCTGTCTCTCTCTCTGTCTCTCTCTCTCTCTCTCTCTCTCTCTCTCTCTCTCTCTCTCTCTCTCTCTCTCTCTCTCTCTCTCCTCTTTTCTCAAGCACAGAATGATCACACTGTCAGTGGAGAGAACAGAGCTGAAAGGGTGAGGGAGGAAGGACAGTTAAAGGACAGCGATGGGGAGATATACTTCTTATCATCATTCACTTTGTGTTTGTGTCCAACACATAATGCCGGGTAATGTAGAAAAAAAAAAAAAAAAAAGGTCTTTACTGGCTCCCAATTCTGGAGGCTGGAAAGTTAACACAGCAAGGCACTAGCCCCTAGCAAGGAACCCTGACTGCATCACAACCCATCAGATGCATTAGTTAAGGAGGAGATGGGGAAAGTGTGAAAAACACCAGATGCAGAGAGTGGCCTTCCTTTATAGAACAACTTGCCCACCCAGTAACTAAGCCATTCGCTTGAGAGACCTAATACAAGAGCATTAATCCCTTCAGAAGGTAGAACTCCATGGACAATTATCTCCTTGCAAGACCCAGCCATTTCAATACCATTATAATGAAAAACAAAGCCTTGGCAGGGGTTTTCTGCTTGAGAAAACAATTACAAAACACTGAAGTTCTAGAAAGAGCCAAATGGAATATTTTCCTATATTGTGCAGTAGGAGAGGGACACCTGAGTTCTTGATCTTTGATGTGAACACTAAGGAATAATATTTGATAGTATTGGGAATAGTACTTGATGGTATGGATCACTGAACTGACAACTTTGCAGCAAGTTGCAGTGTAATACCTGAGAGAATTCCTTCCTGAGTTGGTTCCTCTGATGCCCAGAAATCTCTATGAAATGTCTTGTTTCCACAGGAGGACTGCCACAAAGGGATACTTCTATGGTAAGAGAACATACAAGATAGTTTTCAGCTTGGTCTGTCAGGGAGGATACAGTGGCTCCTGACCATGTTCAGGCCAGGTTCCTTCCCACCTGCCCACTTATCCCACAGCTGCAGAGCTGAGCAGTGTCACCCCTGGTCACTCCAGAACAGAACTGAGGCTAGAACAGAACTTCAGCAAGTGTTCTCTTGGCTCCAGTACAGATGCCAGCTGTACTGGCATCTGGGAAAGTCCTTTATCTTTGGGTCTCAGGTGCCTGTTTTCCACAAGAAGGAACCCAATAATACGGTTCTTCAGTCCATGAAAACAAGAGCTATACTTTATGGTTGCATGCCTGGGACTCCACCTACTGGGAGGAAGAAATAGGATGATCCTGATTTAAGGTGACCCTAGGCAAAAGGAGGAGACCATATGTAAAAAAAAAAAAAAAAAAATGAACTGCAAGCAAATGATCTGTGGGAATGGCTCAAGCAACAGAATGCTTGCCTACCAAGCAGGATGAAAGGAAGAGAGGAAAGGAAAGAGGGAAAGATGAAAAGAAAGAAGGAAGGAGAAAGAGAGGAAGGGAAGGGATATAAAAAATAGACAAGCCTGTAATCCTGCCTACTTTGGAGACAGAGATGCAAAAGGTAATTCAAAGTCAGCTTAGCATAAAAGTTTTAAAACTGTTGGGGGCTGGGAGTTTGGTCTAGTGGTAGAGTGCTTGCCTAGCATGCACAAAGACCAGGGTTCGATTCCTCAGTACCACATACACAGAAAAAACCCAGAAGTGTTGCTGAGGCTCAAGTGGTAGAGCTCTAGCCTTGAGAAAGTCCAAGGACAGTGCTCGGGCCCTGAGCTCAAGCCCAGGACTGGCAAAATAAAATAAAATAAAAGTTTTAAAACTGTCTTATTCAACAGCTAGTTGTGGTAATAAATACCTGCCATTCTCAGTAATATAAGAAAATACAAATAGGAAGACCACAGCTCAGGCCACTTCAGGCATGAAAATCTACCTCTAAATTACCTAACACAAAGGTTCTGAACACATCACTCAAGTGGTAGAGCACCTTCCTTGCAAACACCAAGTCCTAAGTTTAATCTTCGATATCACCAAAACAGAAGAAGGACAGGTAGGATGGGATCACAGGCCATGAGAGAGGTCTATGTGCTTATAGAGTTTAGATAGCATTGTGCTGGACAAACTGTCCATGATTATCTACTATTACATGTTTCAGTCAGTAGATTTTTCTTACCACCTATCAAAAAACTTGTTTATAAATTGAATGTTTTGTTTAAATTTTCCAACCACCATCTACTTTAATTGTGGGACCTGCTTGCTGACATCAGTAGTTTGTTTTCCCTAAAGCATTGACACAAAATTTCATATTCCTTACTGACCTTGTAAACAGAAATACCAACAAGAGCCCAGCAAATTTAAAAACAAAGAAACAAGTAAAGACAGAAGCACTGGCAATTATAGGCTCCTCATCTCTCTTTATACACTAAGAGACAGTTTGGAGGACCCAGGTACCTGAGTTTTTAACACATGCCTGAAGGGACTGCAAGGCACATCAGTATTGCGACTCACGATCGTTTAGTAAGAATCCAGCTTAAGTGTCGCCTCCTTTAGGGATCCTGCAGACCTCTCTCTGTTTCCATCACTCTAAGCCTCCATTTTCCCCAAACACACTGTTTACTTCCATCTCAGAACTACACTGCACTGCAGTTATTGACCCACCTGTCTCCTTTCTCCTCCCAGGAAGGCCAGCAATTCCTGAAGGACAAAACTGTGTCATTCATCTCTGTTGCCATAGTGCCTTTGTTTGTTTTAAAAAGTGGTAAAGTCTTTTCACTCGGAGAGTTTACAATATAGGAATGAAGAGGTTGAGGGTTAAGGTATGGTTTTGCCATACTGCTCTTGCACAGTATGTGTGAGGCCCTAGGTTCTATCCCCAGTACCACACACACACACAGAAACAATTTGCAAAGTTTTAAATCAGGTTAGACACATCATATAAATGCAAGCTTTTAAGTTTTAAATAGAATGCGTATAAAGCAATTACATCTACAGACAGACATAAAAGTTAAGGAAATTTGTCTGTGGCCATACAGCTAGTGGTAAGAGAGTCTGAGTTTGAATTCTGATTTCTGTCCTAGAGCCTGAGTGCTTAACAACCAGTCCTTTCTAAAGTAGAAACTGTGAGTGCTAAAGCAGAGGGTGGAAGTTAACCAGAGGCCAAGAAAGTATAATAAGGAAAGATCAGAGCTTCACCAAGAAAGAACATAAACAAAGGGGGAAAGCGGATAAGCAGGTCCGCTAATAGGGGTGTACGCCTTGTTCAAAGAGTCTAGTCTTGTCCGTGGGTACTTGGATCACTAAACTTAGAATTTCTCAAATGAAAGGAGTGTCAGGCTATTCACAGTTAATGAAGTAACTGGCGGTGGCAGGTGTGTGTGTCGGGGAGTGGGGGGTGTCTTCATACTCTACTACTAGCCTGGAGCGATCTGGCCTAAGGTACTTCCCTGCGTAGTAGCTAAGCTGGGTAAAAACATCCATTCCAGGAAGGCTAACTTCCTGTCCAGTGCTCACCTCTTGCATCCGTGTCCAGAATTCTAACATAAACACATTTCCATTTATAGGAAGTGGCGTCTCTACCTTCCATTGTCTTCCTATCTACTGAGGTTCAGATATTGCTGTTTCTGTGAATCCTCTTTGGGCCTCTCTATAGACAGATAAAACTAAAACACTGTACTTCAACAACTTCATAGGAAGCAAAGAAACTCACCTTGCTCACACCCATAACGCCTAGGGTCATGCATGCTAGCAAAGCAAACGTTCTGCAGAAACTCCTTGCCAGGCTGCCATCCCTGCCCATCCAGGCACAGAGACCCTGTACAAAATATGCTGTCTGCCCCTCCCCTCCACTCCAGCTGTCCGGGAAGTGTTGCTGCCAGGAGGAGGGAGTGATATGGCAGCCAAGTAACAAACATTGTCATGTGGAAATGTTTCGTGGCATGGGGCTGGTGACAAACTGGCAACTTATGCTCCAATTGCTTTTGAGGAGTTCTATCATTTGAGATATCTGTTGAAGTATTGCGATGAAGAGATATAATATCTGGGCTCTGCTTCAGTCACCCAGGTTAAAATGGGAGGTAAGCAGGAATGTCAATGATCAGAGTAGGCACAAGTTCCTTGCTGCTATGAGGAGGTGGATACCTAAAAATTTAGGATGCCCTTTCTATGCATGTTGGAGATGCCCTAGATTAAAACAATAATGTTTGCATTTTTTCTTTAGTAAACATAGAAGCCTATGTTTGTTCTCTTTAGAAGTCTATTTGCAAGAATGGCCATTGGCTGGCATTTGGGACCCTGGTGAGAATACAGTTCCTGGTGAAATATGGAACATTTGCAAACTAATAAGAGGAGCCTGGAAGGGGAGACAACAGCAACAACAAAACGAGTAGTCCACTGTGCCTGATCTGTGACACAAGATGATTTATATGAACCCTGCTTTGTTACTGAGCTCCTGAAATGTCAGTACAAAGTAGGCAGCGTATGTAGCCCCCTGTAGAAAGTTTGGGCAAAGGGTTTGTAATTAACACCCCTAGGCTTAAACAATGCACACTTTTTATTGCATTTTTGTAATTTAGGAGAAGATGGGCTCTGGGCAGCCCCTGGAGGGAGAGGGGTGCATATATTCCCCAGCTCTACTGGGGTCTTCACCCTTGTGATGCATTTGGGCACTCTTGCGAATTCACTGTTGTCGATCCTCAGCATAAATATAACCATATGTTGAGTTCTGTGGATCCCTCCAGTGACTCTGCAACAGAGTCACACATACTTTTAAATGAGGAAGTTTTACATCTTTTTTTTTTTAATCTGGATTTCACATTTTTCTCGCAAAAGCCAACAATGCTACATTCTCACCAGGGCTGAACTTGTATCTCCAGTTAACATTTCCCACTGGTCTGCATCATCTGCTCAAGCCATGCAAGCATGTAAGGTTATAGACCCCTGAGGGGATTGTTGGGTACTTTGGAAATACAGGCTCCTGAGGCTGAGTTCCTTAGGAGGAATTGACCTGCTCTCTGTTAAAGGTTCCTTAGAGTCCTTCAAGTCCAACAGATGGAGCAATATTTCCAATGAATGTAGAGTTTACTAGACCTATGCTAATTACCAACAGTAGCAATAGTTGCCAGTTACTTGCTTTCTCCAGGCTTTACTTATATCATCTCTAATCTTAAGCACACATACTAGGTATACCTTAAACTTACCAGTCGTCCCCAATCCCTCATTCTGTGTCTATACCAGATGTAGACATATTCCTAGGTAGTGGAAAACACAGAGACAAATAAGACAAAGCCCTCCATTGCAGGCTTTTATCATTTTATTAGCAAAGATGGATAGCAAATTAATCAAGAAATGAGTAAATATTGTATATCAAACAACAATAAATACTATGAAGTAAAATTAAGCCCCTGGAGTGGCCAGATATGAAGGACCTGAGACTATGTGGACTGGAAGGACCTCTGTGAGGAGGAAACAGTGGGAGCCAGGTGAAGGCATGAAACCACATGTGCCAATGTCCTTGGGCAGGAGTAAGCATGGCATTGTTGGAGTTCAAAGAGGCCAGATCCTGAGTATTATAAACATGGTGAGGCCTTTGAGTGTTGTTCTGGGGAAAAAAGGTGAAATATTGGAGTTCTGAGCAGGATGTAGGAGTAGAGGTGGAAACACAGACTCAGAGATATGATATGTCATTGCACAGTCAGAATCCAAAGAGATCCAAGAGTCCACACCTCTCAAAAGAAGTAACATGGGAACATTTCTCCCCCCATCAATGTTTAGATCTCCTTTGACTCTGGGCCCTCTCATAATATCACGCTGCCTGGACACTTTCCACCTGAAAGGGGGATGTTTATCACGTTTAGCTTTTTGGCTAAGATCAAGTATAGATTGATTTTTCCCTAATGATCATTTCAAAATGAACACAGGTACACAGGCCACATGAAACAATTCTTCATAACCTGTGTGGGAATGCTGTTTTTATCCGTTAAATCACATACAACACAGGAATGTACTCACTCATCAAAGAATTTAAACAAAGCCTTAGTTCAGAAGGACAAGCAAAGAAAAAAAGCATCTTGTGATACAACACATATTAAAGATTTCTTCTGCCTTCTCTCAGAATGACAGTTTCCATATGCTGAACTTCTTAAACCAATGATACGTTGGTTGGTACTGCAATATTTCATTACATTGCAGCATAACAGCCTTAGTAAAATGCATAGTATTAGATATTACATGATAAGGTTTGAAAGTGATTAACTGTCCCACTCCAGGAGACAGGAGGCTTTATACAACCTGTGTAGAATTTCCATTCTCTCCTCTCTGTGGCATCGAACCCCTCCCTCCGGGACACAAGGGCACTGGATTTTTTTAGTCCTATGTCTTTCATTTGGCCAAACAGAACCAGCTCTGAACTCCCTGGAGACCTCCCACCGGAAGCTAGTGGAGGTGTGTCCTGAGCCTGCTGATGATCAAAGCGAGAAGACAACTTTTGTGCCAGCAACTCCCTTGATTATTCAGGGACGGATGATCCAATTTGTGGATTAGCTGGGCCTCTTGGCCTTTCCTGATTTCACTGATCATTAGCCCATGGTCCCCTCGAGCCAGGAAGATAAAAGGAGCCAGGCAAAGCGGTCCAGTAGCTTCTTGGCTGGTGTAGTAAAAGGGGCAGGGCTGGAGGCAGTCGTTTGCAGTGGGGAAAATGAGGTTTGGGGATTATCTGGATTTCAATGAGCTGGCTTCTCCATAGCTCCCTAGACCCCCACCTGAGCCCCTAATGGTGGGGAATAGACAGTTTGCCTTGGATGGAGTGGCCCATAGAAATGGCCCAGTGGGTTCCAGATATGATATTTCAAGAGGTTGAAAGTATCTTGTAAGCCTGAGAGCCTCAAGCCCTTGCCCCTCTGTGGCCAGCATGCCAGGTAGAATTCCTCCAGAATTAACAGTTTCCATACATTGAGTTTTCTTAAAGCAGCAGTACATCAGTCAAAACTATTAACACCATTAGTTAGATACATAGCATTTGATGTAGTATAGCAAGGTTTATAGGTGATAACCCCATCTGTCATAGTATAGAGTTGTCTATAATGCCAAACTGCATTGGCTTGCTTATCAAATCTAGAGACTTTCCACAAAACTTGAGCAGAATTTCCATTTCCTCCTTGCTGTTATATTAAACACCACCCTCAGTGACAATGGCTTTAGATTGGCCATTGGCTTTCATAGGCTCTGCTTTTGGGACCAACCTCTCTTGCTTTAAACTCTGCAAGGCGAAGAGAATATTCTCTTACATAACACCTTCTGGAATTTCAAAAGCTACAAAGATAGTGGTAAGGAAAGAAAAAAAAGCGTAGAAGTAGGAAAATAGAATGGGGTCGAAGGGGGGTTGTAGGCAAAGCTGAATGGTGTTTGATTCCACACGGCAGCCTTACAACAGTCCTTCCCAATATCCAGTGTCAACTGAGGAACATGCACTATGGAAATGATAGACCTTACCTGTCAGCAAAACCAAGCCATTGGAAAGGGGTCCAGTGTGGTCTGGGCAGAAGCAGAGAGACAGGCCTTCACAAGCCTTCACTCTGACCCCCTGAGACTTTGGGGGAGTTAATCCCAGACTGTCCTAAGAACAGACAAGAGTATAACTAGCTCCAGACAGCAGCACTACACCTAGCAGGGTACCAGGGAATGCACTAGAAAGATGAACTGGGCCTAGATGTGCAAGAAACAACCTGTGCAGAATTTCCATTCTCTCCTCTCTGTGGTATCACATTACAGCGCTCCAGCTCTAACTACTCTATCAACCCTAGGTTGACAATGGACTTGCCAAGCATCCCCAACTCTCACTTCAGGAAGGAAGAGTTTGACCTAAGAAACATAGACACATAAATCCAGGATGGCATTGGTCACTGAGATGATGTTTGAAAACTAGAAATACTTTCCAGTCTGGGTACATTGTTTTCAATGGGAACAAAAGTCCCTCTTCTGTCCATAGGGAGCTGATTAGCATGTTCTGAAACATGCATAGTGCCATACCTGAAAAGCAGAAGAGGGAGATCTAGATTTATTTTATTTATTAGTTTGTTTTTATTTTAATGCTCTTCCAATTGTTTTTAATCTATAAATGGCTGCATAAGAGGGACTCAATTTAATGTGTCCATTTATATGTCCAGTGCATCTTGATCAGAATCACACTTTCCATCATTCTCTCTATTCCCCTACCCTTCCCCCACAAAGCACATCAAGTTTCTTACTTCCTTTTTCACATATACACATGGAATATTATGACTGTATTCATGCACTGATTCCTTTTTACATTCATTTTACATTCATCTACCCCCTCCTGCTAGCTCCCATATTGAATTGTTTGTAGTTCCTCAAAAGGATCTTCTGCTTTTGCAAGAGTTGTAGCAAATATTTACACTCAGGTTATGTGTGTCTAGCCATGAGTCTAACAGAGAGACTCATGGTGCCAGAACCTCTATGGGTGTGAGGAAATCCCAGGAGCTGCTCCTGTTTCAAAGATAAGTAAGCACAGACTGTGCTCATGGGCCCCATCTAGCATGGTGTCAGATCTGTTCAGTGCTAGAAGCCAGGATGCAGAGGTAAAGCTAATACCTTCCCTACCTAGGACCAGAAGGAATAAGATTTGCAGCTCTGTTCATAGACTTGCCAATCTACATCTACAACATTAGAAATTAAAACAATTTTATAACACAAGAACATGCAAGTGCACTGGTAAGCAGCCCTCAAAGGGATTTCATGTTCACAGGGCACAGATCCTCTGCAAAACTCCTCTGTGCCTCATAGGAGAATAAAATCCAAAGAAGAACTAAATCTTAGGTGTTTCATGGCATCTAAGAGGATCTTCATCCAGTACCCTGCAGATAGCAAAAACTTCCACATTCTCCCACATAACTTAAACCACTTCTAGATGATCTATAATACCTACTACAGTGTAAATATCATGCAATACATATTACACACAGTATTAATTAAGGAGTAACGATAAACATCTTTGAATGTGTTTAGGGCAGATACTATCTGTTTCTGAATATTCTCAAGTCTCAATAAGCCAAAACCCAGATGCAAAATGGGCTAACACAGAGGGCTGTTTAGAAGTGAATAGATAACCATGCAAGTGAGAAAAATGATGTTAGTAAAAGTGCTGACCTAGGAATATACGGGTTGAGCCAAAATATAAGACCTACCACCCCAATCTCTTGGCTGCAGCACTGGGCAAATCTCATATCCAGGTAAAGTAGTCTTGATATCTCAGACCACAAAGTTGGACTCATCTTCACCCATTACCATCATTGACAAAAAAATCTGTTGAACAAGGGCAAGAAACAAGAAATTCAAATAAACATTGACCAGCCTTGCTTTTCTATCATCTATCTTTGTTGTTTCAATTTCCTTCAGGAAAGTTCTATTTCCTCAAACTAAGAATGGGTAGTTTGGGTTAGGTGGATACAGGAAGTACTGGACTCAGCTAGGGCCAATTAAGTGTAGTCTCCCTATCCACAGATTGGTTCAAGAATGAGTGCAGTATCCAGCAAGGCCACGGAGAACTTCCCCAGGATAGCCCATGGGAAGGAGACTGCCTAGCAAGAGAGATCTGGGGATTGCTGCCCATTTGAGTCTTTTTAGTCTAGACCCTAGATGAATGAGTGAGTTCTAGACAATTTTAGAAGGCCCCATATCTGATGACCCAGAGCTACCTAGCTGAGCCTAGTTAACCCTCACATCCAAAAGCAGGAGAAATGAGTATTAAATTAAGCCACTGTCACGAGATGGCTTATAATGCAGCCAGAAAAGAGTCTGCTTGACTTCTCTATTAATTTTAGGGCTAACTTAATATCAAGAATTGAATCAGTAATGGGGACCAAGACATGTGGAAGGGTATCGATGTATGTGAATTAATGCACCTTCTATCTGGCAAATATCATGTAACCCTTTTATTAAATACAATTAAAAATATTAAAAAAAGAATTGAATCAAAACCCAAGATAAGGAAGCCACTGGACAAAACTACAAATTCCCCAACTGCCTTCACTTTGGATCAAAATAGTACTTGTCACTGTAGCTGCCGATGGTAACTGAAAGAGCATCTGACGTAGGCTGGTCATTTGAGAAGACACTCTAAGGTGTACCTCAAGAGTATATCTGAACAAACCTAGGGGTAAAAAGATTAAATACAACGGGTAAGTAATAAAGCACAGGGAGGAAGGAATGGGATGCTATGGTCTATCTTGCCTCTGTGTGTGTGTGTGTGTGTGTGTGTGTGTGTGTGTGTGTGTGTGTGTGTGTGTCTGTGTCTGTGTCTGTCTGTCTGTCTGTCTGTCTGCCTGCCTGCCTGCCTGCCTGTCTGTCTGTCTGTATGCATGTGCATGTATGTGTGCTAGGTCTAGAGCTCACGCTCAGGGTCTTGACACTGTCCCTGAGCAATTTATTTTGCTCAAGGTGAATACTCTACCACATGAGCCACAGCTCCACTTTATTTTTTGTTTGTCAATTGGAGATAAGATTCTCATGGACTTTCCTGCCTTGGCTGACTTCAAACACCATCCTCAGATCTCAGCCTCCTGAGTAGCTAGGATTATATGCGTGAACCACTGGTGCCTGGCTCACAGCACCAGTGCCTGGGTTTGGCTTTGATTGTTTGGTCATTCATTTATTCATTCTTTCCTTTTAAAGTAGGATCTTGTTATAGTCATTGGCTGTCTTCAAACACATGCCTACACTGGCCTTAAATTCTCAACTCTTCTACCTCTCCTGAGTGATGAAATATCAATTATGGGCCACCACACCCAGCTCTGAATAAGAAATTTCTAAAATTTCTTCAGAGTCAAGAAAGTCATGGTAATGTTAGATATGCTTTGGCTGCTCAATGAATTGTATTAACAACTTGCCTGTCCATAAACATCCAGGTCTTCTCTTTCTTATGAGATGTTCATAGAGTTCATACACTGTTCATACACTGGCCAATGGCATCTTTTGATGAATCAGATGCCAAAAGTACACAAGGACACAATAGAAACACAGGCAGTTTCCCACGGGCTAAAATAAGCATGCAATTGCAATGGAGAGATCTGGATTCAAATCCTGATTCAAGTATCAATGAGCTGGAGGCATTCAGTAGGGCCCAATCTCTGTGGATCTCAATTGTTTTATTTTTTTTCTGTAAAGTGAGATAACTGTTCCTGCAAGGTTGCAATGATTCAGGGGGTTCTTTAATAGAAGGCATGTGTTGACATGTGGCAGGTACTCTACAAACAGAAATTATTACCATTAGCTGTGTATTTGAGGATAAATTCCCTGGCTCATGCATTTTCCATGGCAGTTTTGTGGATCAAGTAAGAATGGATAAGATGGATGCTTTCGAAATATTAATAAAGGTCAATGCAAATAAAGTTATTGAGAACCAACTAGACTAAAGTCTAAATCACCCATCACAAATATCCATTCTGTTTGTTCATGCAAAGCAGAACACAGAATACAAAGCGAAACTTTAGGAAAATTCTAAGAAAGACACATCAATTGTCTGTTCTCCCAGAGCTGGAAAAAAAAAGTCATTTCTAGGAAGGGACAAGAGAAGGCCAGAAAGTGCCATACATGAAGAAGGTCTCACTACAAGGATTCAGAGCCAGGGGAGAAACCCAAATGCCCAAACTGGTGACCCTTATTGGCTGCATCCTTCCTCTCAGCTGCGCTGTGACTATGAGTTTATTGTGTTAAACACTCTGCCTATCATGCTACCCCTAAGTGTTGTAATTTCTTGGATATAACAAGATTGCCTTTTATTCCCTGGTTACTCAGGCTTAAAGGTCTCCAGCTTTCAACCATCAAGCATTGCTTTCTTCCTATATTGCTGGCCTTCAGCAATCCTTCTCAGACTCAACCTAAGCCTAGCTTTGTGATCTTGGAATCTAGGCCTTTACTAAACCACAAACACCCCAGGTCAGCCTCTCCAAGGTTCCCATTGGCCACAGGGAAGTTGGCCTGGCCTTCTTTAGCTCCTCTAATTCCTGCCTTTCTCACTCCATGCTCTGAGAAAATGAATTGTTTGCTCCCTCTGGATCCCATTCAATTTTTGTATCTCTAAAGCCCTTTTATTGTGACTTCCCTTTATCAAATTCCCAGCCCACCTCTACCTTCCAGGACAATGTTACTTTCTCGGTGAAGTCTCTGCTGGTTCCTCCATTTACCCATGGAATTTCAGTTCCTTTGTGAGCCCTCTTGCCCATAACCTCAGAACTAGGCCACTGCATTTTAGGATCCATCTACTTCTGGAATCCTTCTGGTAAAAGCCAGAAGGATTATGAGTTGAAACCAGCCTAGGCTACACAGGGAGAGTGGGCAAGCAAAAGCCCAGTGCTTACTAAATACTCAATGATTCTGTTGATTAAATGAAAGGAGCAAGAATAATAATACTATTGACTGTTTTATAAAGAGTGCTTTCCAAGACACACAGCAAAATCGAGCAAGCTGAACATGCAAATATGGCATTCATCAATTTTGATTCTTGCTTGGATAGCATTTAGAAAATCACTGGCTGTCGCCAGGCCTCAGTTTCCTTACCTGCAACACGTGACAAGAACCTTTCTTCCTAATGTACTACTTAAAAGGCACTTGTGCACTTGTCTAGTTTTGTGCTGTGGCCTGTCTTTAAGTAAGCTGCAGAGACTGGGAAACTTCTTGATTGAAAGCAAAAGATTCTGCACCCAGTGCTTAAGAGTTCATTGCCAGCCCTGAGAAGAGGGGACAGGTTCTGTCACCAACCAGAAAGGAAACAGCTGTGGTGACAGATGTTGGTGCTGGGATTGTTCTAGGGTTGTTTGCATTTAGATTTCCCAGGCAGTCTTGTTTTTTGAAGTCAGTCTGGTTTGATGGGTTTCCCCAGGTTGGGGGGAGGGAGCAAAAACAAACACCCCTCCCCTCTTGTCCTATGTATTTCTTTTACTTCTTTTATTGCACAGCTGCACATCTGAGGGACACCTCCCCACCACCCTCTCCACACCCCAATGTGATCCCACTCTCTCACTGAGCTTGGGGTAGAGCAGCAACCACATCACCTCTCCCTAGGTTGGTTTTTGTAGGTGTGTCTGGAAAAATCACATCCAGTTCCAATTTCTTCAAAACACATGCAAACTTCTGATCCCACTGGGGGCATCGACTGAATATCAAAATGGGGTGTCTTTGTTTCCTCTAAGTGGGAGCATTTACTTTGAGCTGGTAAGATGAATTAATGAAAGGAAATGTCACCTTCAGTTCCTGGGAAAAGAGTGGTGAGAGAGATCAGAAAAGGGGGAGTTGCCTCTCCCAGAAATAAAGTGCAGGATAAGTGCAGGAGGCTGGAGGCTGAAGAGGGAGCAAAGGAAGGGAGCCTCTCCCTTAGGGGTCTCTAAAATAGATGCTGCTAGAAATAGGCTACTCTTTCCTGGGATTAAAAGTTACCTCCTAATACTGTAAGGCCCATGTATATGCAAGCAGTTGGGGAATTATTACTGGCTGAAAAGAGGAAGCCATTCGCTTGATCTTTTTGCTTCAATCCTATTAGGGGCCCCCTGGAGCTGGAGAGTGATACCAGCCTGTCATGTCCTGGTTGCTGTGACGACCCCGTCTTTATAGAACAAGAAAGAGAAATCGTAGTGACTGGCAGACCTTGCTTGCCCCAGGTCCTTAACACAAAGGGCGACAAAACGAGGAGGAAGTTGGGCCCTTCTCCGAGGTCTGAGGCTTCTTAACCCTTCCACCTGTGCCACCTCGCCCCCTCCCAGGCTTCCTCCCCGGGGGGAGAGCATCCTTGGCATTACAGGCCAGTGCTAAAGATCACTAGCTACTTTTTTTTTTTTACTTTGTCTAATTAAAAGTAATCCCTTTCAAAATAAAATTCATAAAAGCACGTCTTCCACTCACTTTATCTGCCGAAAACAAGTGTGGAAGGGGCTGCAAGCAAGCAAGGGCCTGCGCTTCTGTCCTTGTTTGCCCGACGTGAGGAGATCTGGGGTGGGGGGAGCTAAGAGGCGCCCGGGTCTGCTAAATCCCACCATATGGTGAACGGCAATTCCTAGGCCATAAATAACGGCCTCCTTTTTCGGCTGTGCTCGCCGGGCTCCTCCGGTTCCCGCTAAATGGGGCAGAAGAGGGCAAAGGCTGTGGGCGCGAGAAGGGGCGGGCGGAGAGGCCCGCGGGCTCAGGCCGGGATCCGGCCACCGCAAGCCGGCGTCCACCAAGGCCGCGCCCCGCGCCTCGGCCGCCAGCCCGGCCCGGCGGGCCCAGGCGTCTCCAGGTCTCCAGAGCCATGTGTTGCAAAAGGAAAAGCAAGGGCGTCTGGTGTCGGCTGGGTCCCTTCGGAGAAGCCGCTCTCCGGCTGGCAGAAGCGGCCCGGGCCCCCTGGCACCCCGGCGCGCGGGGGTGTTTGGAAACATTCTTTTTCTTGCCGGGGACAATCGGCACAGTTCGGTGCATCTGTCCCCGGCTCTGCTCAGAGGCCCGACGCCGCCAAGCCCGGTTTATTGAAAAGGGAGGGGGGGTTCGTTGGCATCGTCCCCCCTCCATCCACCCAACAAAGCTAAACCCCGCACCGTGGCGAGACTCTGGGTCCCCCCCCCCCACCGCCCCGACCCCGGATGGTTACACAGATCGGAGCGCAGCCGGCTCTCCCGGGGTCAGGGGCGAAGCTTTGTGCCGCCACCTCCCCCGACCCCTGACTCGGTGGGGTGGGGGCGGGGTGGGAGGGGGGAGAAAGAAAAGCGGGGGTCCGGAGGGAGAAAAGTTTCGGGGGGGGGTGCGGTTCACAAAGCAATCGGAAGTGCAGATCCGCTCTGTAGTTCGGCTGAAAGGGAAGGCTGTCTAACCCTGACACGGCGCGCATTTGAAATCACGCTCTTTATCTTCAGGCGTGCCCCCCACACTCCCACCCCGAGGCCCCCAAACATCGTTCCGACTTCCTCCGGGAGAGAGGACGTCATAACATGAGAACGGGGAGACCTTGTGGGTCGCTCAGCCCAGGGGACGCTAGACAAAGCGGGGCGCTAGGAAGGGTGCTTTCCAGGTGAGCGAGAGTCGGGGTATCCACTCCCCTCCAGGCCTTCCGAGGCCCCCAGCAGAAGTGGTTGGGTGCCAACCCAGCCGTCCTCACCAGCTCCCGGCTTCCTCCCCCCCCACCCCGTCGCTCTCTCCTCTGTCCGGGACGAGCCGGGCGCCCCGGGCTTCCCGATCACCCCACAGATTTGAAGAAAAGACCCCCACGTCTCGGAATGGAGAGAGCCAGAGCGTGGCTGCGAGCTGCCCAGTTCAGTGTTGTCGGTGCTTTTCCCGCCAGGCATGAGAAAGCAAAATATTTGAACTGCAATCTATAAGGTTGTTCTAGTTTTTTTTTTCTTTGCTTTCTCCCCCTATTTTTTTTTTCTTTCTACACTTTTCCGCCCTTTACCAGAAACAGATCAAGAGAAACTAATTACAACGCTAGGCACTGAAGCTAAATGAAAATGTAATTCAGCAGCAAGGGGAGAAAATTAATATTTTAAAAGATAGGTTTTAGTTTTTTTTTTTAAAAAAAAAACAACCCAAAACAAAATGCACATTGTTCTGTTTGGCCACATTTGTTCCAATGATGCTCCATTTCGGAAAGAAGAGTGAACTGAATTGAGAATCCTGAAGTCACTCTCCCTGCTTTTTCTTTAAAAGTCCTAATTCAAAAATATTCAAGTTTTTTTTTTTAGGTTCTTTGTTTTGTTTTGTGTTTGAGAAGGTTTAGGGGAGTTTTATTTTGTTTTTGTCTTGTTTTTAATTCAAAACTATGCCTTCTTTTCAGACCAGTGGTTTTGAAAACTAGGAGAGTTTAGAAAAGGTTATTTCGATATTTTGTTCCAACTGGTACTTGACTAAAATAATAACTCGATTTTTAAGGAACTCTCTTCTCCCTTCCAGGTACAAGTTCCTTCTCTAAAAATGTTCTTAACTCTTGGCAAAGAAGATAACTGACAATTCGAACCTAGCCAAAGGCTGATCCCAGCTGTCCTTATACAAAAAAAGGGTTTTGTTATTTTGGTGTTTTTTTTTTTTTGTGGTGGGGTTTTGTTGTTGGTTTAGTTCGGTTTTTTTTTTCACACTTTTGTTAACTCTCTTCTGCACCCTGTATGATCTTCGTAGAGGAAGGTTAAATTTTTGTTGTAAAAATACACAAGCCTCCGAAGAGAAAGAAGTTCATAGTGCTTCATTTACACAAAAATAAAATCTTTAAATTCCCAAACACTAAATACTATGATGAATATTTTAAAATATAAAATACCTATATGGTTGCTTCCTTTGCTAATTTTTTCGTATCTCTGGCACAGTCCTTTTCTTAATTTTTCGATTCTCTGAACTCACTAATTACTCCATTTTGTTATTTTTCTTACATTAAGATATTCAAAATTCCCTTCCTCAAATCTTTGTCTCTCACGGTTCTTCATTAGCTCAACCCACATCAGCAGAGGCCAGCAAGGAATTAAGTTGAAGTTAGACAATTTGAAGGATATTATTTTTTAATTATTTTAAAGCTTCTGATCTGTTAAAATATTTTTTAAATCAAGACAGTTTAGGGGGTTTTGTTTGGTTTTGTTTTCCTCTTTCTCTTCTGCTTTACTGTACTTGCACTGGGTAGGGCTGAAGAAAATAAAGCCACATCCTTCTTTACTGTATCAGCAGTGAATTTGCACCACCTTCTGGAAGTTTTGAGAACAACGAAAACATCCTATAAAATAATTATTTTATTCTGCCCTCTTCTCTTGTCCTGTTTGTATCCAAGGGGCAAAGCACCAGTAGGCTTCTCTGAAAACTCATGGCAGACCCCCTACAGCTTGATTTTGTAAAGATTCTTTGAACTGGGAAACCTTTTCTTTATAGCATTCTTGAAAGAACTCACCCAATCTTGAACCTAGTTCTCTGCATATTAATTTACTGAAATACCTGGCAAGGCAGTTAAAAAGGGTGGGGGGGGGGGAGGATCATCTTGGCTTTTCCTGTTCTATTTTGGCTCCCCTCTGTAGAGAATGCTTGAGAACAAATTGGAAGCTATAACTGTAGCTGCAGAGAAACAAATGCTTCTCTTTCTTGGGTTCCTAAGACCCTCATTACCCACAATTAATCATAATGACGTGCTGTATTCAGGCTACTTGCTGGGGTCTGCTAGGGGCACACAGATGTGGCTTTCTGTAGATTTCAATCCCTTCTGCAATATGGATTTCAGGATACAAAGCTCGTTTAGTACCCATTACCAACCCCTGGTTCTGCTTTCTTTGGAAAATGCTGACCAGCACTAGTGTTTGAGAAGTATCCTGGCCTTTTGATGGGGAATGCTATTTCATGGCCTTCCTTCTGGTGATAAAGACCACATGGACCAAAAGTTAGTACTTTTCCCTACAAGCCAATCTTGTTTATTTTCAATAGATAGTATATTCAACAAAAATGCTTATGTAGATGCATGTGCATCATATCCAAGAAGGAAATAAACTTGGCGATGTGCTTTAAAATGTATGTGGAAAATTAAGACCATATTGCAGTAGTAGAGGCCCCCAAATGCTTTGCCTGCAAAACTGTACTGTTAGAGAGGAAGATGCTCAATTGGGTTAAATTAGTGAAATCATTTGCTGAATTATTCATATTATGTAAACCAACCAAGTCCTTGCTACGTGCCAGATCTGTGAAGCTGAAACAGCCATACAAGCTGTCATGGGCTAGTTGCACTGTAAGAAAATTGTCTCCTGAATTATCAGGGGCTTCCCAGCACTTCCATGTCTGATGCATCTGTCCAGACAAGGTAGTGGCTATTTGTATGATGTGAAGACATTCATAACAAGAAAGACCAATAATTATTTTGTCATCAACATAATCTAAAATCTTTATTACAAACTGAAGAAGATTGCATAGAAAAATATATGGAGAAAACTGTAAATGATCTTAAGGAATATTCCATAATCAGACTCAAATAGCGGGGAAGGCCAGGTTTATAACTTCATCTGAAACTGTGTGTGTGTGTGTGTGTGTGTGTGTGTGTGTGTGTGTGTGTGTGTGTTGGTACCAAGCCTTGAAACTTGAAGGATCAGGACCTGATCCTCTTCGTTTTTGGCTCAAGGATGACACTCAACATTTGAGACATACTTTCACTTTCAGCGTCTGCTGGTTAATGGGAAATGAGAGTCTCCTATAATTATCTGTCCAGGCTGGCTTTGAACATCAGTCCTCAGATTCCAGGCTTCTGATTAGCTATGATTAAATATTTAAACCATTGGTATTCACCTATGTTCATAAATACAACTGTATGATATAAAACTTTGATTCTCATATTGTACGAATATATGTATACATACATACATATACAAGGCCACCAGTACCATCATTAATCTCACCCCAAGAGGCCAAGAGGGTGACAAAGTAATTCTAAAAGTTCACTTGAGAAAATAATGCAATGAGAAATAGCCAAAATATTTATGGCTTAAAAAATCTGATCAATTTATATATCCTACAGAGTGACAACTATAATGGGGGTGGTATGGGTATGGAAATCGAAACAACTGTGGATGCCAAACAAAGTTTAGAAAGGATTTCATATGTTCATAAAAATTCAATGTAAAAGAAAGTATCACACATTAATAACATGAATTGTGTGGATTTGCCAAATTTTGTTAAGAAAATATATCCATCTGTCAGAAAGAATATACTTCTTAACCAAAAATAAATTTTAGTTTGCTGAAGAGTTACATACCAAAACAAAATGTAAAAAGATCAGCCAAAAATTCATACAGGGAGATCTTACAGCAGAGAGAATACATAATCCAAAAAATATCCAGACAGATTGGAGTCATACCAACAAAAACATACTAAGATTTCATCTTATTGCTAATATCCATATGTGTGCTATTTCAAAACTATAATGCTAGCTAACTCTATCATTTTAGAAAGTCTATCAATAGCAAGTCTTGGAGAGGAGTGCTTCAATAAAGCTTATGGACAGATATGGTTTTGTTGGGGGGTAGTCTGATAACTCTCACATAGCTCAGTTACTCTACATCAGAGTACATACCTAACAAAAACCTTTCTGCCTGCACAGCTATGAAGAGCAGTGAGAAGACTGGGCATAACAGTGACTCACTGGCCCATAAATTCAATGCGTGAACACACTAGTTATATCCAAGCATCCAATAAGAACAGTGGACCACGTAAAGCCCAGTGACATGAAGGTACATTGATTCCTCTGAGCAGAATAGTTTTAGAAGGGGAACAAGCTTGTAGGTAGTGTCAGATTGTCACTTGCTCTGTGATGTCATTTATATAAACCTAATTTTTTAATTTTAAAACTAAGATTCCCACATAAAGTATTTCTTAGGAAAGCATCGAGATAATTTGAAGCTCTGTGGCAAAAAAGATTAATATGGATTATGGAACAGTTTTCTCAAGGAATCAGGCACTTAGATCAGAAATAACATGTATGAATGTTCCCAAGATTCCAGTAACTGTGCTATTGGCAATTCCCTGTGTGTTAATTACATTCTCAAAAGCAAAGGAATCAATACAATGAAGGAGACTATGCACCAACGATGTGAGTGGACCACAAATTAGCAAAGTGAGAGGAAAAACAAAGCATTAAAAAGTATCAGTTTGGGGCCAGGAGTTTGGCCTAGTGGTTAAAGTGCTTGTCTAGCATGCATGAGGACCCGGGTTTGATTCCTCGGTACCACATACATAGCAAAAAGCCGGAGTGGTGCTGAGGCTCAAGTGGTAGAGCTCTAGTCTTGAGAAAGTCCAAGGACAGTGCTTAGGCCCTGAGCTCAAGGCCAGGACTGGCAAAAAAAAAGTAATAGTTTATGCTTAAAAGGAAGGTTTACTAGAGTCATAATATTCACATATGTACACATGTGAAAATGGAGCCAGGTAACTTGAGGGGATAGGTGGGACTGGGAGAGATGAAGGAGAAGGATGAAAGGGATGACACTGATCAAGACACATTTTATTCACAAACTGACATGGTGAATACAAACCTCAATGTACAACTACTTAAAGACCATTTTTTTTTTGCCAGTCCTGGGCTTGAACTCAGAGCCTGAGCACTGTCCTTGGTTTTTCTCAAGGCTAGAGCTCTACCACTTGAGCCTCAGCACCACTTCCGGCTTTTTTTCTATGTATGTGGGACCAAGGAATCAAACCCAGGTCTTCATGCATGCCAGGCAAGCACTCTACCACTAGGCAAAACTCCCAGCCCAAAAACAAATATTTTTACAGAAAAGAAAAAAAGATAGTCCTTACAAACATTACTGCCAAAAAATAGCAATGAAATAGTTGGCAATTATGACAATTTCAAGAATTAAAAGCTGAGCTACAAGTTAATCAATGATTGTCACTACACATGCAAAAGAATGACCTGATTGTATAACAGTTCTTTTAAAAAAAGCAAAGAGACATCTTAAATGAGAAATGGATGTAAAAAAAAATAGGCAAGATAGGAAAGATAGATATAAATATACATAGATCAATAAATAGATAATAAATCTATAGAGGTTACATTCCAACTCATTAGTAATCTAAAAATGACAAAATAACAATGAACAGGGAAGGTTGGTGGTGCAGAGTTGCTAGCAAGGCAGTAGGTTTCCTCCAATTAGCCAATATCCATCACCTCAGTGCTTCTAGTTTCCAATCATAATCATAGCCACACTGACAGCTAACATTTATTAAGGCTTTGTCACACTCCAAGCACTCTTCCTAGCAATTCCTATGTGTTTAAATCTCTACAAAAACATAACCACTACTACTATTACCGGATTTTTCCATTGAAAATCCTTTGGTACATGTACTAACCTCTCTGAAACTTGCTTAGGGTATTACATTAGCTCTCCTCTATTCTAAAATTTCTGAAAGTAAATCTAAAATAAACCAGCATCTTTTATAATCATTTTCCTGTCCGTATCTTTCTGTTAGTTCAGTGATTACAAACACTAACTCTTTCTATGCCTTTTAGTCAAAGGGTTCTGAAAGTGTGAGAAAATATGGAAGCCCTTGGCCAGTAATTCCATTGCTAGGAAAAAAAAATATATAGTGCCAAAATTTAGCTCAAGGATGCTTAACCCTGTGCTTTCTAAAAGAAGAGAATTATAAAGCCCTTTTGAGTACTATGACTCATGCTTGTAATCCCAGTGAGTCAGGAGGGATCAGGAGGATCAAGGTTTGAAACAGGCTTGGGGAAAAAGACTTCATCTCAGAAACTGGCTCTGGATCCAAAACACTGTAATGGCACAAGGAAGGAAGGGAGGGAGGGAATAAAGAAAAAGAGAGAAGGAAAGACAGGACGGAATGAAAGATATTAAAGGAGGAAAGAAGGAAGGAGGGAAGGAAGGAAGGAAGAAAGAAACAAAGAAAGAAAGAAAGAGAGGGAAAGTCAGGAAGGAAGATAGGCAGGCAGGAAGGGAGGGAGGGAGGGAGAAGGGACAGAGGGAGGGAAGAAAAAGAAAGAAAAGATTAAAAACTCAAATGTCGGGGCGGGAGTTTGGCCTAGTGGTAGAGTGCTTGCCTAGCATGCATGAAGACCCAAGTTCAATTCCTCGGTACCACATACATAGAAAAAAGCCGGAAGTGGTGCTGAGGCTCAAGTGGTAGAGCTCTAGCCTTGAGAAAGTCCAAGGACAGTGCTCAGGCCCTGAGCTCAAGCCCAGGACTGGCAAAAAAAAAAAAACCCTCAAATGTCCAAATGAGAAAATCTATGTTCATAATATACTGTAATCGACAATTCCTCCTCCTCCTCCTCCTCCTCCTCCTCTTCCTCCTCCTCCTCCTCCTTATTTTGCAATCTACAATTCTTTTCCTAGCCTATCAGATTCATCCTTAACTAAACATTTCATTTAGAAATTAGACACACACACAAGCACATACGCATACATACTCATATGCAGTTCATTTCAAAAAATGTATTTGCATTCATTGATTATATAAGGAAGTTTCACTGTGACATTTATATCCCACCAACCTCACCCTTCCTTCCTCCCCTTTCTGCCTTTTCAAAGAATTTCATCAGGTTTCATTGTCCTATACCCACACATGCAAGCAAATTACTTTTCCATATTCACCCTCGTGGCTCCTCTTCATTCACCCTTCCCCTTTCCACGGCACTCAATCCCACTTTCTGAGAACCCATGCAGTCTTACCCTAGTCTCTTTCAGTTTAACATCTGACAAAACTATAGAACATTATGATAAGATATAGAACAACCACAGGTTATTTAATAACATCTTTTCTTTATTCTTCTCACCCTCAACTTCTGACAACCACGGTTCTTTTTCTCTATTTCCATAATTTTACCTCACAAGAACAACATGTAAATGTGACAGCATAAGATGTAACCTTTAGGGATTGGCTTTTTCCATTGGTGGTACTCTTCAGATACACATTCAAGCTGTTACATGCACCAATAGCTTATTTCTTTTTATTGCTGTATAGTACTCCATGGTACAAATGTACCATATTTTTTAAACCATCTATCTACTGAATGATAGCTAGGTGAGAACCATTACAAGAAGGCTACTATAACATTTCCTCTACAGAGTTTTGTGTGAACATAGATCTACATTTCTCTGGGATAAATGGTCAAGAGTGAGTTGTTGGGTATAGGATAGCTTCTCCTTTGGTTTTGTCTAAATGTTACCAGAATGGATAGTAGTAAGTATGTAATCCATTTCCCACATCCTTATCCAAGTCTGTTGTTTACATTAATCTTTATTTTATCATTTGCATTGTTGAATAGGAGTGTGTCACTGTGGTTTTAATTTTCATTCCCCAGTGGTTAGTGATATTAGGTATCTCGCTTATTGACCATTTGTAGAGCTTTTCTGTGAAACAATTTTGGTTTCCCTTCATTTTCTAGTCAGATTCTTCAGGTTTTTTTTTCTGTTGCGATTTGAGTGTTCTTTATACATTCTGTATTCCAACTCTTTGTTGAATATATGCTATAGAAATACTCTGTCTTCTCTATGCCTCATTTCTTCTGCTCCTTACCAGTCATTCATAAAAATTGGGTGAATTTACCTTTTTACCCTTTTTAAAAATTGTGTTTTGGGTATCAAATTTGCCTAACCCTAGACCCACAAGAGTCTGCCTATTATTTAAATAAAAAGGTTTGTAGTTTTATGTTTCCTATCCAAACCTATCATCAGATATGTTCCAAGGGGCCGTTAGTTATTATTTGTTCCAATGTGGTGGGATAAAAATTTTTGTATCTTCTCCATTGAATTGCCTTTGTATCTTTTTCAAGTATCAAATAAACATATTCAGGATTGTGAATGTATTCATGTCTAGAAATTTCCTGGTTTCTTGGTAGCTGAACATTTTATAAAATTGTTTTTGTTTTTCTGTTTTGTTGTTTTTGTTGTGTTTCTGTGTGGCACTAGGGTTTGAACTCAGTGCTTGCTTAGCACTGTACCACTTGAGCCACACCACAGCCCTTTACACTTCGGTTCTCAGCTGGGTGTGTTATACATCTGCCCAGGTCTGGCCTTTGACCGTTACCCTTCACCTCTGTTTGTTGAGTAGCTGGGATTATAGGCTTGCACCGCAAAGACAACTTATGTTTTGAGATGAGTATCACTTACCTTTTTACTTAGGCTGGTCTCAAATCATATCCTCCTATCTTCTTCTCCTTACAAGTTAGAATTATACAAGTGGGCTGTCAGGCTGCTTTGTCTATATTTTTTGTAGATGTCTTTGTATAGGTTTTTTCTGGTTACTATCACTATTATTTTATATAACATAACCTTCTACAGTTTACTGGTGGTATTTTGCCCATTTGAGTGAAGCATAATGATATTCTCATCCATTTACACTCAAGTATCTTAAATATTTCTTTTCCCTATATTTAGAACATCAGATGGGGTTAAAATTTTTGTTTTCCCGAATAATAACAGATGCTGGAGGGGATGTGGCCAGGAGGGATCACTACTACACTGTTGGTGGGAGTGCAAACTCGTTCAACCACTATGGAAAGCAGTGTGGCAGTGCCTCAAAAGGCTAAACATAGAACTCCCCTATGACCCAGCAATTCCACTACTTGGCATTTACCCAACCATCCAGAATCAAGGACATACTAAATCCACTAGCACAACAATGTTCATTGCAGCACTATTCACCATAGCAAAGATATGGAACCAACCTAGATGTCCCTCAGTTGATGAGTGGATCAACAAGTTGTGGTATTTGTACACAATGGAATTCTATGCTGCTGTCAGAAAGAACAACATCTCCCCATTTGTTAGGAAATGGAAAGACTTAGAAAAAATCATATTAAGTGAAGTAAGCCAGACTCAAAGGAACTTAGGCTCAATGGTTTCCCTCATTTGTCATAATCAGTAGAAACCTTGGGCTCTACTAGCAGAGATCTGCAATAGAGCAAAATCTTGATACATAAGGCCATATAATGTGAAGCTAATTGAAAGGACCTCCAGGATATTGAAACAAAAGCCATATAATGAATGATTGTTGTCCTTAATGTACTATGTTGTCTCTCATCTCCTTTGCTGTCCCTTGGTTATCTCATATTGGTATAGTATCTCACTTTGTTATCTGATATATTGAATTTATTTGTATTTGGATATTTGAAATTTGATAGGGAAGGGGGGAAAACCAAGACGGATGGGGGGTGTGGGGGGGAGGGAAATGGGTACCAAGACATGTGAAAGGGTATCAATGTATGTGAATTAATGCACCTTCTATCTGGCAAATATTATGTAACCCTTTTACTAATTACAATAAAAAAAAGAAAAGAAAAAGAAAAACAATGGTTGAATAAGGAAAAAAAATTTTGTTTTCCACTACCAAACATGATTTAGGAAACCCAAGTGGAGGAGAAAAAAAAATTCTGTTGTATTGATCCACATCTTTGATCATGCAATTTCCTATTTCTTTTGAATAATCAGACGTTCCTCTATTCTTTATTTTATTTTTTGCCAGTCCTGGGATTGAGCTCAGGGCCTGAGCAATGTCTGTGGACTTTCTCAAGGCTAGAGCTCTACCACTTGAATCTCAGCACCACTTCTGGCTTTTTTTTATGTACATGTTACCGAGCAATAGAACCCGAGCAAACTTGGGAACTTGTGGCCATGATTTCTTCATGTACTTTGTTCAGCCCCACACATTTTCTCCTCTCCAGAAACCAATAGGCCTTGTTACAGCCCCAGGGTTTCTGAGCTTTTAGTCATGTAACTAAATTATTTTTTTTTCTGCTCTTCACACTTGGTAATTTCTACTGTCACTGAGGCTATCAATTCAGCCTTTCATTTGGATTATTATAGTTGTCAGTTTTAGCATTTCCATTTGATTTTTCATCGCTTCTTTGTTTTCTTGCTGAGATTTTCTTGTTCCATTTCTTTTCTGGGATTTACCATTGTTTATATTGGTTTATACTGCACACATAGTTGCTCGTTGAGTCAGTCAGTTGGTTGAGGGATCTAACATCTCAGCCACTTCTATGTTTGCCTCTACTGATGGTTTCTTTACTCCATTTGAGTTATTCCAAGTTCTTGGTATCACCAATGACTTTTGATCGAATAATGTCAACTTGCGTGTGTTATTATAAGCATTGAGGTCTTATGTTAATCCCTTTAGTAGATCTTCTCTGACATTGCTTCAGAAGAGGGAAGAGGAACACTATGTCATTATTCAGTGATGCTAGAAGTTCCAGTTTTCTACCTGGCTTCTGTGCAGCCCCACTGGGGAAAGTATGTCACAGGCAGAGAGGAGTGAGCAGTCCTGCCATCGCATACACCACAATGCTGACTTGCTACCAGCTGGCAGGGGTGAAAGTTTTGGCTTACTTTTTGGCCTTTTGACACCTCTCTGGCTTGTGGGCATTGATATGCCCCATATTCTACCATGGTAAAGGTAAACTTCAGCACCCTCTGCTTAGCCTTTGCAGATGTGGGTATATATGCTATAGCTTTCGCTGAGGTATTTGGCTGTACATCGGGAGTTATTGTCTAAAAAGCTTTCTATCTTTCTAGACTTCTCTGCACTGGTCCTTTCATGAGGGAAAGTACCATTCTGGATTTTATTTGTGCCCATTGGTGTTTCCAGTCACCAAGCTTTTCTGTTTCAATAGTCACATATCTAAAATAAAAACTAACCACCAAAGGCAGAGAAATTGTCATTCAACCATTTTTGCATCATGATGTCTTTGTCCAGTCACCCTTCTTTCTATGCCTTTTAAAATCTTAATACATAAGGCTTAGGAGTTTTAGCTGTACGTAGCAGGAGGAATGGGGGGATAGTTTATCTGTTTTATATTTCCAGAAGTAGAAAAGCTCTACATCCTTTTTTGAATTAGGTAAAAATATATTACTGATATAGAAATTTTCTCATACTGTCTGGAGGAGTCAAGAAATAACTGGCAAAATACTGAGGCTATATTTTCAAAGGTATAATGTACACATCAAGTATAATGAGTACCCTAAGGTTTTACTGAGTGTTTAAGCTCTGGGCTGGGACCTGTAGTCAATGCTTATTTTCTTTTCATTTATCTTCCTAGTTTGGGGTCTAAAAATTACCAAAATATTTGTATAAAGTATTTAAAAATATAAAATGGTAACTGGACACTAGTGACTTATGTCTGTCCTCCTAGCTATTCAGGAGGCTGAGATCTGAGAATTACTGTTCCAAGATAGCCCAGGCAGGAAAATCCCTGAGATTCATATCTTCAATTAATCAGCATACAACTGGAAATACAATTATGGGTCAAGTTTTAGCTTTGGGCAAAAAGCTAAAGGAAAGTGCATTCAAGGTCCGGCATTCAAGTACTAGGGCCAACACACACACACACACACCACATATAAAAAGATATTTGAAGCATTTGAATGTATTAGAAATAATAATTGTAATATTATCTACTGGTGGTTGAGCTGCAGTTATCGTGTGTCTAATTATACAATTATTAGACTAGGGTTTTTTTTGCCAGTCCAGGGCTTGAGCTCAGGGCCTCAGCACTGTTCTTGGACTTTCTGAAGGCTAGACCTCTACCACTTGAGCCTCAGCACCACTTCTGGCTTTTTTTTCTGTGTATGTGGTACTGAGGAATCAAACCAGGGTCCCCGTGCATGGTAGGCAACCACTCTACCACTAGGCCAAACTCCTGGCCCCTAAATTAGTGTTTTACATATACTATCATGTTTAATCCTCATCTCTAAGAGATAGGCACGTCTGGAGTGGTCAAATCATTTGACTGTGTTTACAAAGAGGATTGAGAACAAAAATGTGTGCTCAGGAAGCATATTGGTGTCCTAGTATGTTCTAACACCACTGCCATTTCTGTGTTACTTTCTAGTTTACAACCCACCTTCCACATGAGTTCACATTTACTTTCCTCAAAAATCTCAGGATGAAGTTGAAAAGGGTACTGAAATATTTCCTGGCAGAATTTGGCTTTATCTGCAACTTCAATTACAGTAACCTCTCTCTCTCTCTCTCGCTCTCTCTCTCTCTCTCTCTCTCTCTCTCTCTCTCTCTCTCTCTCTCTCTCTCTCACACACACACACACACACACACACACACACACACACACACACGTGCATGCACATTAAAAAAAATTAAGATGTCTCTTAAACTCATTTTGTTGAACTCTTCCCCAGGGATTTCTTCTGGACTCTTCGCATCAAGAAGAACACCTATAGGAAGACAGAAGGATGTAGAAAGCCTCTCCAGGACCACTGGACATGGCACTATTAGGACAAAGCCTGAGTCTGGCAACTCAGGAGTGAACACACTGATTATTCATAGCCCAACTTCAGCTATGAGTCCCTTCCTCTTCCTTTCCACTCCACAAAGAGAAATCCCACATTGTCTCTAAGAGGAGTAATAACACCAATGGAAGAAGCCATGTTAGTCTTCTATTTTAATCAATTCCCCTTTCAGCCCTTCTCTTCTGTACTATATTCAGAGAGACTTGTGATTTTTCTGGTTTCTCACTCCTCATCCTCATCTCCAAAACCCAGGGAAAATCTCTTCTTTCCACTTCCTGAATTTGTTCACTCGTAGGCCATCTGGTCTTCATACATAGTTTGTTTGGCCCATCTGGTGATAGTTAAAAATTGACCAGTGCATTTAATACGAATTAGCTGACATTTTAATAAAAATATTTCACAGGACTCAGCATCTGGGTTTTCTTTAAAAGTTAGAAAATCTGGTGCTATTGTGTCATGTTACTTCTTAGAATCCACCCCCTGGAAGGAGAGCCTCTCTCTCTCCACTTCTCTACCAACCCCACTACTACCTTTTCTGCCTAGTGAAAATACATGGCCAGCATTCTAACAAATGACATAGTATCCTTTCTCTGATGTCAGTTAATCCTTCCTCTCATTCCTATTTCAAAAGCATTCCACATCCCTTCCTCTAAAGGCTGGCCCCAGGTTTGCAGAAGTCTGATGAACCTTATTGACACTATGGAAACTTGTGACCCAAGTGTGCTCATTAGGACCCACTTAGGACCACCTGCATCAGAATTTGCATTTTTTTAAACAAGATCATTGGACCATGCAAAGAGCTACTGGCTACTATGGAGTAACTTTTCTGTGAAGCTCTTTGCCTCTTTCTGCCCAGAAGTACACATGTATGTTAAGAAAGAAAGGTCTGTCACTAGGTGTACTGAAAACGGCAGTAGTAGCATCATGATGAAACTTGTTAGAAATGAAAACTTTCAGGCCAGTGTGGTAGCTCATGTTTGCAGTCGCAGCTACATGAGAAGAAAAGATCAGGGGATCTTAATTCCTAAGAATATATCTTAACCACTGACTGGGTGCAGTAGCATGTGCCTATTAACCCAGCCACAAGGGAAGCACAACTGTTGGACACAGTGGTTGGATGCCTATCATCCCCAGAAACACAAGAAAGGAAAAGTGGGAGGATCGCAGCCAGGGCCAGACGGTTAATAAAGAAAAACTCCACCAAAAAAGTAAACAAGCCTGGTGCCAGTGGCTCAGGTCTATAATCCTAGCTGCTCGGGAAGCTGAGAGTTGAGGACAACAGTTCAAAATCAACCCAGGCATAAAAGTACATGAGAATCTTATCTCCAAATAATTACCAAAAAGCTGGAAGTGGCACTGTGGCTCAAGTGGTAGAGTGCTAGCCTTGAGCTGAAGAGCTCAGGGACAGCACCCAGGCCCAGAGTTCAACTGGGGGGCGGGGGGAGGAAAAAAAACAAAAGGACAAAAGGGGGCTTAGAACTGTGGCTGAAGTCATAGACTACCTATGCAGCAAATAGCAAGCCCTGAATCAAATCTCCAATCCTGTACTGCCTACTCCAAATAAAACTGGAGGGGGAGGAGAAGGAAGAGGAAGAGGAGGAGGAGGAGGAGGAGGAGGAGGAGGAGGAGGAGGAGGAGGAAGAGGAGGAGGAGGAAGACGACAAGAGACCTCAGGCTCTTCCTCAAATGCTCTGAATAACCATCTGCATTGTAAGAAGATCCTGGGACATCTTGGAACACCTGAAGTCTCAGCATCACTAGCCAGGGCACAGGCTAAGGCAGTCCTAGCTCTGTAGGTTAGGAAGGATATTTTAATTTCTTTTCTAGGTTCATGCACAATCATGTCTCTCATCAGCAAGACATTACAATTTGTTAATTTGTCCAAGTTAATTGAAAAGAAATACAAGTTATCTTTAGCTTTACTTGAATTTGTTATCCCTCAACAATAATCTCAGAAGAAGTCATCTCAGAGCCATTCACAAATGTAGCTTAAGAGAAAATTATTTGATTGTGTAACAGGAGGAGGGAGTAAGAGAGAAGGGGAGACATGGTTAAGTAGATCATTCTTTGTACAAACTGACCATCTGGTTAGCTAGAGAGAAGTTATCAGTCTGGTAGCCTGAGTGCTTATACATCCCAAATGGTTTCATGGGTATTCAAACCCATATTACTCAACTTCTCTTAAAGAAACAGAGAGCTCTGGACTCCATGTTCACAAAGGCCCATAGTCTTCTGGAGTGGAGTGGTACTTGCCATTAACCCTGATGAACAGCTCTGCTCCAGGGCCCAGGGTTCCCTGCTGTCTTTCACCATGTTCCCAAGTGATGCTTTTTTGTGCCCTGTTGCTGCTTCATGTAGATATTTATTTCATCCCTCCATGAAATTTAAGTAACCAAATAGATTAAGAAAAGCCCTGACACAATAGGAAACTTTGAACCAAAGCATACATTTAGCATTGAAGCCCGTGGTGGGTCCTGTTGTCCATGGAGATGATATCTATACATAATTCAAGTCTTCTAGGTGATTCTTCACTGGAAAGCCCTGCCACCTGGTTAGAAACCATAGTTCTTGGCAAGAATGCCCCTTTTTCATGCAGAATATTCCAGAGGACATACATCCAACCATTGTCTATCGTGAAAATCGATGGGTCTTAGAATTAAGAAAAATCACAATGAAAAGCACAGACAATTCCCCAAGTCCAGAATGTTACAATGAGCCTTTCCTGTTTGCATCACAATTCTTTGAGTACTGAAAACTAGTTTCATTCAATTCTACTTTACATGGAGATTACAGTTACCGGAAGAATGCCTCTAAAGAGGTCATAAAGGATTCCAAGAAATGGAAGCAAGGGTTTTTGCTACTGTACTGTTTTCAGTTAGTTATTTTTTTTCTTTCTCCCCAGCCCTTTTGGTTTATTCCATCTTATCACTAATTTGGATTTCAATACTCTTTGTTTTATATATAAGCTTATCTGGTTGGGAAAGGGAAATCACAGAAATGGTGTGACAAAGGATGAATCAATGTACTAGTGATACTCACTGGATACTATGTTGGAAATGAATTTACAACTCAGGGTAGAAAATGAGGAAGGGGGTTACAGTGTTCAAAAATAAATGGACTAATTATCTCAGTTATATACCTGTAACCACTCTGTATATCACTTTTATAATAAAAAAGGGTAATAAAGGAATAGACAGATGTGCATGACTATACATGGGTGTAGTATGTCAGGAATTTCAACTCTCCACCCATCCAGTCAGCTATCCGTAAAAACTGGCTAAGCAATGTTAGTTCTCTAAGTATGGATTAGGGTATTGGGACGTGATCCCTTAATACTACAAGAGAGGACATGATTCACCACAAAACCTCTAGGAAGACAGGAGGCTGTGGGTCCCCTTGGTACAGAATAGCCTATGCTCTTGCCTAAGTTAGTTCTTACTGTATTTATTATACTGATCGGATCTAGAAGGTAAAGGTTAAACCTCCCAATCCCTCCCTGTGCAGAACCAAAAGGATTTGGACCCCTGAACATCAAGAGTATAACATCCTCTGGATTTATCGAACTGCACAATTACAACCAGGAAAATAAAGTAGGGAAGACTTGAGAGGTTTGTAGTGTGAATGGAAAGGAAGACATGAATAATTAATGGGATTAAGAAAGAGTACCCACAGTTACCTTAAGGTGCCCTTGAGAGCGCATGGATTTTAAAAGAACATTTAAAGCTGCAAGGAAGAACTATTTCTCTGGAAAGTTACACCAGCTTTTCATGTATTAGTTCAACTCCAAAAGTCCCAAAATAACTAACAACATGTCTGAGTCCTAGGGTGAAAAATGCAAGTACTGAACCTTGGCCTGGCATGTTCGATACAGAGCTGAGGATATACTGTGGGAAATACATCAAAGCTCTGGCTACTGCCATGCAGCAGTATCTGGGGGAATGTGAGAGCCTTGGATGTGATCCTGGCCTTTCTATTAATAAGAGAGGGATCCTGGGTAAGCTCTTTCCTCCTCCAGGCTTCTCTCTCCTGTGTCTATACTGAAAGATAGGGCTCAAGATTCAGGCTCCTCTGAGCCATGCCCTTCCTCCAATTCTGTTTGTCTAATCTTTAAACAGTCCTGGTCTTACTTCCAGTACCTCTATAGCTTACTTTAATATGGAAGAAAGGATTGACTTAAACAATATTTGAAGGAAATGGGATAATGAGATGAAGGAACCCTGCTAGGGTATGCCTCCTCTGAAATTCATGCTGAAAGTTTAACAATGGATGACCTTGAGAATCGATCTGCCACCAAAACCACTTTGGCTAAGTCTTCTTCCTGTGCCTCTTGCTGTGTGCTTGTGTATGCTGTACCATTTTGAGTCTCTACCAGTAGGAACACCATCAACAGATGCAGTGCCCTGACTTTGGCCCCAAATAAGAAGCCAAAATAAAGGCTCCCCCTCTCTTCTTCCCTCCTTCTTTCCCTCCTTCCCCATCTCTCCCTCCTTCCATTTCTCTCCCCCCTCTCTTTCTTTCTGTCTCTCTCTCTCTCTTCTGTGTCTCTGTCTCTTTCTTCCTCTCTCCACTGTTTTATCTATTTTTGCACACAGCTAGGGTACTATATCCCTTGAGTCACGCCTCTACTCCTAACTATTTTCTAGTTATTTAGATATAAGTCTTTCTGATTTGTCTGCTAAGGCAGTCTCCACACTGAAAGCAATTCCCATATCTCAGCCTTCTGAGTAACGAGAGCTTTGTAGACATGAGTCACCAGTGCCCTGTTTAAAGTACTGTCTTTATAATTTAACAAGCCTGTATTGTTGGTGTTATTTGGAAATAAAAAGGCACCAAGTGTAACCACAAGAGTATTTATAAGGGGAACCAAAAGAAACTTGGCACAGAAGAGAAGTGGGCAGAGTGCCTACAGAGCAAAGGCTGGAGTGATTTGACTGCAAGTCCTAAAACATGGGCAGCCACCAGAGGTCTGAAGACAGGAGAAGCCCTGCTGAAACCTTCATGCTGGCCAGGGAAGACACTTCAGACCCTGCTCTCCAGAAATGCAAGACAACGTATTACTATTGTTTGAAGCCACCAAGTTTGTGGTGACTCTTATATCAGCAACAGAAAGCAATCTTCAAAGTCTGTCTTTCAGGAGTTCTCATGGACAGAGTTCCTGTTGCCTCCCACGTAGCTGGCTTTGTGGGATGGTGTTTCCCACTTGGTCTCTGAAGGCATTTGAGTTGGAATCTCAGCCTCACCCCCTCAGCTGAACTCTGACCCACAGCCACCCATACATTTTCTTACACAATCCTGAATTCATTGAGCATTTGGGGGCCAAGAAGTACTGAGCTTGTACTTACACTTGTAAAAATGGACAAGACACACCCTTCCTTTTCATAGTCTTGGGCCACAAGACTAAGATAATGGGTGGATTGACACAGGTGTGGGAGGCAGCATGGTAGCACCACACCGTATGAGTCAACATATGGAGGCTCTCAGGGGATAGCAGGAAGGTCCTGAGTGTCAGACAGGGTTCAGAAAGAAAGAACATGCCAGAACATTTATCCACGCTCCTGCTGAAGGCTATGGAGGGACAAGCCTAATTCCAGGTCCAGGGGGCTCCTCCGACCACAAGCACCATCTCTTGTCTCTCATATCTGCCCCAGCATAAAACGCAGGTGAACTCACTTCCCAGCACTTTCTCCAAATCCTGCCTCTTAGCACTTTAGTGATTTTCAAATTAAAATCTCCAAGTCATTTGTGGGTTATGAAACTGATTCAGTAGGTGACAAGCAACAGATAAAATTAAATAGAACATATTAGTATCTTGTACATCGTTAGTGGAAATGATGCTTTGGAGAAGTTTGCCTTCAGGGGAAAAAATAAAGATGTACAGGATCATGATATAAAATGTACTTGTTACCAAGAGGTTTGGATAAGACAATTTAAGAGTCACTTGTTTACTTCCCAATGAGGGGAGCTGCCTCCATCCTTTCTGAATAACAGTAAGCAAGTGGCAGTAAGTACATGCTTCAGGTAGGTGAAGTAACAAACAGGTGCAGCTGCATCCTCACCAGCAATCCCCAGCCAGTGATCATGAGCTGTGCCCTTTATAAAATACCGTCCTGGGCAGTCCAGAGACCACAGTACAAAACTCACAACTCAGAGCTTGGAGTTCTCAGGACAAATCTCTCAAGTTTTCATCTTTAACACCGTTTATGTGGGAAATATTAGATCAAGAAGTTACAGATACACCCATGAGACAGATAGTATTTAGTTGGCCCTTACTCTTGGCTTAGTATTTCAGAAAGTGAGATATGGGGAAGGAGAACATTGAAGTGGAAGCACAGGTAAAGGCAGGGGCAAAGAAGGTCTAGAGACTCTAAGAAGCTGCCAGCATCCAATTTGTATAGTATAGTATAGTAACTAAGAGAAGACAGGCTTCCTGCAGGACATCCAGCATTAACTGTCCCTTTGGTAAGGAGGCGACCCACTGTGACATTTAAATTGTCTCTATGATATTAATGGTATTCACCTCTCTGGGAAGCAGAGACAATAAAACAAGATGACAAAAGAGGGTATATCAAAGAATACTGTCCAATGAATCCCCTCTCTCCACAAACTTTTCTGTGTAACCAGAGTATGCTGTTGTCTGAGCAGTGCTGTTTCATGGTGACATAGGAACTCAGAGAATCTTCCTATCTCAGAAAGGCTAAACATAATCAACAGAGTTTGTGGATTGCAAGTACAGGGTGAGTTGGAATTTGCAAGACAGAGGGACAGAGTATAGTAGATTGTGAAAGGCACTGAGGTCTCCAGAGCAGGAAGAGAAGTCCACTGGGCCAGGAGTAAGAGTATAGTTTAGTCTTTCCTACATGGCTGTGTAGGCTGATGTCCTGGTTAGAGGATGCTGTATTCAAGGCACCAGAAGAATCTAAAATTCATTCTGTGGAGTAGCCAGGCCTTGAGCCCTAGCTTAGCCATTCGTGCAGAGGAGCCATCTACTGGCCAACCCTGGTGCCTGCAGGGCTTATTTAGCCTAGGTGCACATCTCTTTCTAACTTGTTCTACAGTTTGGACTAGATAGTTTGGATTCACTGGGAAGGCAGACCAGACCAAAATGGAAATTTAAATAGAAAGCATGGTAGTTATAAGCAGATTTATCAGCAGTTCTGTTCACAGTAGGCTCCTCCAAATCCCCAAACTTGGCTCCTTAATGAGATTTACTGCTATAGCTCCAAAGTGTAAATATCTCCCACTTTTACTGATCATTCTCTTCCCTTAGCTTTAAGATGCTCCTCTTCATCCAGACAGCCCTCCCACACTCCTGCTTCAGGACTGACTGACCACAGTCTTTGTCCCTGGTCCTCGCTGGCGTGCACTTATTCATGAGCCAGGGGCTGGAGAGTCCTTGCATTTAAATTGTTCATGCTTCTCACATCTGGCCAGCCTATCATTCTCATGGACACACCTACAGATCAGAGGCTATATTGTCTGTCCCTTTTCAATTCCAACTCGCTTCCAGTGACCCATAAAGGACCATATTTGGTTCACAAGATGAAGGAATAAACCAGATTGGAAGTTATAGGACAGGTACCAAAGAGTTGAATATAGAAAAGAGGTTTGTCTAGGAGTGGGTTTAATTAACTGCAGAGTGGATAGTCTCTCCACTCATGTTCTAGCCTCTCCTAGATCAGATACTTTCTTGGGAAAAAGTTATCTAGTCCCTGATCAGATACAGAGAACAAGAATCCTATGATTTCCATTGGCAATTCAGAACAAGGAGCTAATCATGTCTTTCTCAAGAGCACTTTTAGACACAATGCAATATTCAAGAGGACAGGAAGTACCTGAAAGAGAAGCAACTAGCATACTGATAGGAAGTGACTTAAAAGAAAAAGGCATCAGTCACACACTGGTGGCTCATGTCTATGATCTTAGCTACAAAAGAGGCTCAGATATGAGAATCATGGTTCAAAGCCAGCTTAGACAAGAGAACTTTGTGACTCTTATCTCTAATTAACTGACAAAAAATCAGAAATGGTGCTGTGACTCAAAGTGCTAGAGTCCTAACCTTGAACACAAAAAGTTTAGTGACCCTGAGCTCAAGCCCTTAGGACCAGCACAAGGGAAGGAAGGAAGGAATGAAGGAAGGAAGGAAGGAAGGAAGGAAGGAAGGAAGGAAGGAAGGAAGGAAGGAAGGAAGGAAGGAAGGAAGGAAGGAAAAGGCACAAAGTGTTGAAGTACTTCTCCCAGCCACTGTCTCCACCATGGGTTACCACCTCCTCCTACCCATAAACAACTTCCAAATGCAGCTGAAGTAAAAGATGGGTGAAAGCGGGAGAGAAAGTAGCTTGGACCAAGGTTGAGAGAGGAACCCAGAAATATATGTCAGTGTGACAAGAATCAATTTGCTGTTTGAGCACAGAGGTGAGGCAAAATGGAAAGAGTGAGCTGGGACTCATGCTTTTAAATCAACTATATTATTTAACAGAAAGCTGAAATGGAAAGACCATGGTTCAGAACCAACCAGGGAAGACATATCCAAGAGATTCGTATTTACAATTAACTAATAAAAAGTCAGAAGGAGATATGTGGATCAAGTGATAGAATGTCCATGTTGAGTGAAAAAGCAAAGCAATATAACATGATCCTGAGTTCAAGTTCCAGCACCAGCACAGAAAAAGAAAAGAGAAAAGAAAAGACGATCCTACTATAGTACAAGATGAGTCTGATTCCACCATGCATTGCTAATTCTTTCTGAGTGCCTAGACAGGAGCACATACAGAAGACAGCTTCTATCTCTCTCTCCTCTCTCTCTCTCTCTCTCTCTCTCTCTCTCTCTCTCTCTCTCTCTCTCTCTCTCTCTCTCTCTCTCAGATCAACGAGTCAGCACTAAACAAAATCTGAAGAAGCCTGAGACTCCTATGGGCACAGGAGTTCCAGAAATAATAAAAACAGATATAGTTGAGAATAGATTGAATAAGCATTATTCACTCCCTGAAGAGCCCACTAGAGGACTGGGGGGAGGGGAGGCTGTTAGATTCACAGGCAATTACAACTCAAAGTAGATTATATGATAAAGATATAAATGACATAATGTGGGGATATTATATAATGTGGCTCGTGGGTTGGGCAGAGACATGCACAATTAATCTGTATTGAAGAAAGACCTATCATTCAAGCTAACCTAGAGAGCAGAGATCAAAGCTGGAGATCCAAGTTTTTTTTCATATATTTTTATTGTATTTGATAGAAGGGCTACATTATATTCACGAGATAGAAGGTGCATTACTTCACATACATTGATACCCTTTCTCATGTATTGGCCCCCATTTCCCTTCCCCCACCCCCACCCCTCATCTTGTTTTCCTACCTTCTCTATCCAATTTCAAATAACCAAATATGCATATATCCAATATATCAGATAACCAAGAGAAATACTGTAACAATATGAGATAACCAAGGGACAGCAAAAGAGATGAGAGACAACATAGTACATTAAGGACAATAATCACTCATTATAAGGCTTTTATTTCTATATCCTGGAGGTCCTTTCATATGGCATCATTCTATATGGCCTTATGTATCTAGGTTTTGCTCTATTGTAAATCTCTGCTAGGAGAGCCCAAGGTTTCTACTGACTATGTCAAATGAGCGAAACCACTGAACCTATGTTCCTTTGAGTCTGACTTACTTCATTTAATATTTTTTCTAAGTCTTTCCATTTCCTTACAAATGGGGCAATATTGTTCTTTCTGACAACAGCATAGAATTCCTTTGTGTATAAATACTACATCTTGTTGATCCACTCATCAACTGAGGGACATCTTGGTTGGTTTGCTATGGTAAATAGTGCTGCAATGAACATCATTGTGCTAGTGGATTTAGTATGTCCTTGTTTCTGGATGATTGGGTAAATGCCAAGTAGTGGAATTGCTGGGTCATAGGGAAGTTCTATATTTAGTCTTTTGAGGAACTGCCATATTGATTTTCATAGTGGTTGAAGGAGTTTGCACTCCCACCAACAATGCAGTAGTGATCCCTTCTGGCCATATCCCCTCCAGAATCTGTCGTTATTAGATTTCTTGATCCTGGCCATTCTAACTGGAGTGAGGTGGAATCTTAGAGTTGTTTTGATTTGCATTTCTTTTATGGCCAGAGCTGTCAAGCATTTCTTCAGGTGTCTTTTTTCTTCTTCAGAGAAGACTCTCTTTAAGTCTTTGACCCATCTTTTAATGGGATGGCTGTTTCTTTGGAGATTAGTTTTGGAGTGATTCAAGTTTTTGAGCTGTTGATATATTTTAGATATGAGGCCTTTGTCTGTTGTATGGTTAGTGAAGACCTTCTCCCACTCTGTAGATTTTCTAGTTAAGTTGCAAGCTATATCCTTTGCCATACAGAAGCACTGCAGTAGAATGCAGTCCCACTTATCCACCCTTTCTCTAATTTGTTGTATTTCTTGGTCCTTATTAAGAAAGTTTCGACCTATGTCAAGGAGACCTATTCCTTCTTGTAAAGTCTTCAGTGTATCTGGTTTTACCTCCAGGTCTTTGATCCATTTGGAGTTAATCCTGGTGCAGAGTGACAAAGAAGGACTCAACGTTAGTTGTCTGCTGGTGCTTAACCAGTTCTGCCACCACCATTTGTTGAAGAGGCTGTCTTTCTTCCGTTCTATTTTTTTGGCTCAGTTATCAATGATTAGGTGGCCATAGGTCTGTGGTTTAATGTCTGGGTCCTCAATATCATTCTAATGGTCTTCAGGCCTGTTCTTTTGCCAGTACCAAGCTGTTTTGCTCATTATAGCTCTGTAATAGAGTCTAAAGTTTGGTATTAAAATTCCTCCTGCACTGTTCTCTCTGCTAAGAATTGTTTTTGATGTTCGTGGTCTTTTATTATTCCATATGAAATTTTGGATTGCCTCTTCTATTTCTTTAAAGAATGACATTGGGATATTGATGGGTATTGCGCTGAATTTGTAGATAGCCCTTGGCAAGATTGCCATTTTCACAGTGTTAATTCTTCCAATCCAGGATCATGGGAAGCTTTTCCATTTCCTCAGTTCTGCTTTAATTTCCTTTTTCAGGGTTTTAAAGTTTTATTAAAAAGGTCATTTACATTCTTAGTTAAGATAATTCCTAGGTACTTTATTTTCTTTGAGGCTATTGGAAAAGAAGTTGCTTTCCTGATTTTTGCCTCGTTTCTCTCATTGTTGGCATAAAGGAAGGCAGTTGATTTTTGAGGGTTAATTTTATATCCTGCTAGCTTGCCCAAGTTTTGAATCAGCTCAAGCAGCTTGGGAGTGGAGTCTATAGGGTTCTTTAAATACAGAATCATGTCATCTGCAAAGAAGGAAAACTTCACTTCCTCTTTCCCTATTTGGATCCCTTTTATGCTTGCTTCTTGCCTTATTGCTCTGGCTAGGAATTCTAATACTATGTTAAAGAGGAATGGAGAGAGGGGGCATCCTGGTCTCATTCCTGATTTTAGAGGGAATGGCTTTAGCTTTTCGCCATTAAGTACAATGCTAGCTGTGGGTTTGTGATTCACAGCCTTTATTATTCTGAGGAATGTTCCATGAATTCCTAGTTTCTCCAGAGCTTTTAGCATAAAGGGATGTTGGATCTTGTCAAATGCCTTTTCCGCGTCTATTGAGACAATCATGTGACTCTTGTCCTTGCTCCTGGTGATGTGTTGACTTATATTATTTGATTTGTGTATGTTGAACCAGCTTTGCCTCCCTATGATGAATCCAGTTTGATCTAGTATATAATTTTTTGATGAGTTGCTGAAGACGGTTGACTAGTATTTTGTTGAGAAGTTTTGTATCAATATTCATCAAAGAAATGGGTCTATAGTTCTCTTTCTTTGATGAATAGCTGTATGGTTTGGGGATGAGGGTTATACTGACTTCGTAGAATGAGTTTGGCAAAGGGCCTTCATTTTCCATTTCATTGAAAAGCTTGAGGAGTATTGGGGTGAGCTCTGCTTTGAAGACCTTATAGAATTCAGCTGTGAATCCATCTGGCCCTGGGCTTTTCTTGGATGGAAGGTCTCTTATTGACATTTCTATTTCAGTGCTTGAAATAGGCCTGTTTAGTTGGATTAGGTCTTCTTGGTTCAGTGTGGGTATGTTAATATTTCCTAGAAATTCATCCATTTCTTCTAGATTCTCAAATTTGTTGGCATAAAGTTTTGAAAAGTATTCCCTCATGATGCTCTGGATCTTGGTAATTTCTGTCATAATATTACCATTCTCATCTGTGATTTTGTTTATTTGGGTGTCCTCCCTTCTTTTTTTCGTAAGATTTTCTAAGGGTCTGTCAATTTTATTAATTTTTTCAATGAGCGACCTCCTTGTTTTGTTGATTCTTTCTATAGTTTTTTGGACTCCAAGTCATTTAATTCTGCTTTGATTTTTAATAATTTGCTTCCTTCTATTGGGAATAGGGTTGGTTTGTTGCTCTTTTTCCAAGAGCTTAAGGTGGGACATTAAACTGTTGGCTTGCGATTTTTCCAATTTGTTAATGTAGGCACTCAGAGCTATAAATATTCCTCTGAGTACTGCCTTTGCTGTGTTCCAAAGGAGCTGGTATTCTGTGTGCTCCTTTTTGTTAAATTTCACAAACTTTTGAATTTCTGTTCTGATCTCCTCGATGACCCATTGGTGATTCAACAATGTGTTGTTTAATCTCCATGAGTTACAGGGTTTTCGTTGATGGAGATCGGTGTTCAGTTCCAATTTGATGTTCTTGTGGTCTGAGAGAATGCAGGGAATAATTTCAGTGTTTTGAATCTGCACAGGTTTACTTTATGCCCTAAAGTATGGTCTATTTTGGAAAAATGATCCATGTGTTGCTGAAAAAATGTATATTGTGATATTGCTGGGTGAAATAATCTGCAGATGTCTGTTAGATTTGTTGGTTTATACAGTTGTTTAGTTCTGAGGTTTCTCTGTTGAGTTTTTGCCTGGTTGATTTGCCTTTTAAAAAATATATGATGCTTTAAAAATAACCATTTCTAGACTTTATTGAACATGTCATTCATGCCAGACCCTCTTTTATATACTTTATGTATACAGCACATTTGTACTCACAAAAATGTGCCATCAGTGTGATAAATGGGCTGTACTGTGTCCCCCAAATTCATATTCTGAAGTCTTAACCTCCAGTACATTAGAGTGTGAAAGTGCTAGAAAACAATCTCCAAAGACATAACTAAGACAAGGTCATATCAGAGCAGAGAACTTCTAAGCCAATATGACTGATGCCCTTATAAAGAGGAAACTTGGGATGCAGGCATGCACACAGGGAGATGAATATGTGAAGCCAAGAACAGAGGTCAAGCAGAGTGATGCACTCATAAAGCAAGGGGCCCCCAAAGACCACCAGTAAAACATCAGACACCAAAAATCCTCTGTCTTGAAGCCCTTTGAAGGGACCAGCCCTGTTTTGATCTTAGATGTGTGGCTTTCAGAATGGAGGCAATACATTTTTGTATATGAGCTCCTTGGTTTGTTGTACTCTGTTACAGAAGCCTTCCCAAACAGGTAGAGACTGTGCATTATCAGCTAATATTGAAGGGGAGGAAGCTAGGAATTCAGAGGTCAGGTGAGCCCCAAGCCACTCTAGAACCAGGGAGTGGAAATACTCAAGACTTTGCACTCTCAATGTCCACATGAATCTGATTGTCAAAGGCCAGCAACAGCAAGACATGGAAGGGGGAAATAATGTAAAAAACAGTTCCAAGAAGGAGGTTCAGGACCTAGTTCCAGGTTGCATATAAAAGATTCAGACAGTAAAATGGGCTCCTGGGTTATTAAGAGGGTTTAAATCTAGATACTATTATAATTAAATGATGATCATAGCTATCGTATTTCATATTTTCCCAACTATATGAAAACCCCATGAGTCTAAAATCAAGGCATGCATCCCTTTCGCCTGGGTATTTCCATATACATCTTGATTGATTGCCTAGAACTAGACTCCACCAAATACTGGTAAAAATGAGTTGTGGCCACTTGCTTGCATGCATCAGAATATGAAAGAAGATGCAGTGTATCATGCAGACAAAAGTTTCTTCTTGAATTATAGATATTTGCAATCTCTGCATATGGGTTTTTGTTATCTGCTCCCCTCATAGCATTCACACAGCAAGTCATGGTGGTCACAAGTAGAAGCACACTGTCCCATTCAGCTTAGGGACAAGAGAATGACACTCATCAAATGTTTACTAATGACTTTGCAAAGAGGTAGGGAAAGGACTTTCTCCCTAAGACAACAGTACAGGGGTGGTACGTGCTGATGGTAACTAAACTGAAGTAAAAACTTTTAGACCAAAGCCTTTCCATTTTCATTCGGCACCTAAGTTGCAATGAGTAGGAAGAGAGAAGGGCTTATCATTTAGTTTACTACAACGTAAAGGGTTTCATAGGATGGAGCAGAGTTTAGTTGACTTTCAAAGCCTCCTTTCCTCCATTTTTCTTAAATAAAAGTAAAGCCAATAATAGAACCACTTGGAATAAAGACTAAAGGTAAAGATGTTTTACACAATGAAAAGTGAGCAGAATTGCTCTGTGGGTGTTTTCTGTGAGGATTATGGTTCACAGCCTCTGTCTCTTCCTTGTCCAGGGTTTTGTCTCACCTTCTGGAACATGTGGATGGGGTTGAAATTACACTGGAACATGAGGATAGAGACAAATGAGGAAAGGAGGAAGACTGAACAGAAGGTGCCATAATCTTACTCTCCTCAAATCTGTAGGGTATTGTGGTCACCTTCTTTCTATATGGCTGGGGGGAAGCACTTTTGTCCAGTCAAAAGTGATCCTCCTTAAACAGCATCTTTTGTAGGAAGCCATCTCCTAGCTTATGGGTGGCTCTCCTGCTCTGAGCACACACATGGCAGCGGAGCCTACTCTTGGGTTATATTGCTGGTCTCCTTTCTTGCCCATCAACTACTACTTATATACAATGGAATTATACTTATACACAATGGAATTCTATGCTGCCATCACAAAGAATGATATCACCCCATTTGTAAGGAAATGGAAAGACTTGGGAAAAAAATCATAAGTAAAGTAAGCCAGACCCAAAGGAACATAGGCTCAATGGTTTCCCTCATTTGTAATAGTTAGTACAAACCTAAGACTCTCCTAGTAGAGAATTACAGTAGCTCAAAACCTAGGTGCATAAGGTCATATAGAATGAGACTAAATGAACTGAATTCTAGGATATGGAAATGATAGCTTTGTCCTGTGTGATCGTTGCTCTTTATGTACTATGTTGTTTCTCTTCTCTTTTTTGCCCTTATGATTAATCTCATGTTGTTACTGTATTTGACTTTGTTACCTGGTATATTGTATATACGTTTATTTGTTTATTTGAAATAGGGAAGGGAAGGGGGGAAACATGATGATTGGGGGGGGGTGAGAGGAGAGAAACAGGAACAAAAACATGAGGAGTATCAATGTGTGAGAAGTAATATACCTTATATCTGGTGAATATAACTGTAACCCCTCTATACATTATCCCGACAATAAAGTAAAAACATAAATAATTTGAATTTTTTATATGTATCTTACAAGAATGAATACAAAGTTAAGAATAACATAACAAGAAACATGAGAATGAAGCTAGATAATCACCCTTAAGCATTTTACACAAATATAAGATCATCTCATCCTGATACCTACCCAGGTAGGTATCCAACTCATATTCTACTGTGGAGGCTGAGGGACACATAGATGATGGAACTGGCCTGCTTTACACCAAGAGAAAGACTAGAATATTAAGAGTCTTGGCTCACAGCCACTGGTTTTATCACTAGCCCACTACTCTCTACCCATGCCAGGTACGAGGTTGAGCCCTCCTTCATTTTTACCACACACATCACGTCCATGTCCAACATCTACGATGTGTCGCTCTATCTATGCTCTATCTGGTTTATCTCTGAACTCCCAGTGTCTGACAAAACTCAATATGAATGCCTAGAGGCTGGGAGTGTGGCTTAGTTGTAGAGTGCTTGCCTACCATGGAACAAGCCCTAGGTTCGATTCCTTGGTACCACACACAGAGAAAGAGCCAGAAGTGGTGTTATAGCTCAAGTAGTAGAGCTCTAGCCTTGAGAAAGCTCCACGACTGTGCCCAGGCCTTGAGTTCAAGCCCCAATACTGGCAAAAATATGAGTACCTAAATGAACAGTGCTCTATATAGGGGGTCATAACCCCCAGGTCTCACCAGCTATTCCTAGGTCCAGTACCTCTTAGTCATCAAAGCCCTGTCTCCCACCTATCACTAAGCAGATTGTGTATCGATTGGGCTGTTAGAACAGGAGAGGGAACTCACTCACTTCAAATGGCAGTACCTTCTGGAGCATAGCGCTGCATATGGAATTTGTCTTTTGTATCCTCTTTTAGTACATCATGGGACTTCTTAGTAAGCTCTGAGAAACTAATTAAATTGCACATCTGATAGCAAAACATGCATATTTGTACAGCAGATACTGGAGAAAACTTGCTTAAAAAAATTCCTTTCATTAGCTGTTCTTCACTTACTTTCAGAGGGACCAGGGACTCAAACCAGATTCAGATTCTCTCCCATTCTCAGTATGTCCAGTGGCACAGCATCAAATACATAGCTTTATTCCTGACCTTCCCAAGAGTCTCTTCTGCGGTGTAGACACAAGTCACCCGAAGGCCTTGTTGAAGGACATGTTGTGATTGAGTTGGTCTAGTGTGAGGTTAGAGGCTACATTTCTAACAAGCTCCTAGGTGATGCAGGTGCCTAATCATGTTAGAAAGCAGACTCTACCTCCTTGCTTTGGTGCTTCATATTCCCACACCCACCCTCCATCCCTCCAGCCAGGTAACACACAAAACTCACATCTTTTCCCCACTTGGAACTTCTGGGATCCAGTACACGCTACTGGACTTGACTCTGGCCAAGAGAATGACCTTGAACTTCAGCCTATCTTGCTCTGCCTCCCTTCCTCCATCATCCTGCAGTAGTGTCCTCTTATCCACAGGACATGGGTTCCCAGACTCCCAGTGTATGCCTGAAATTAAAGATACGTCTGGCCTATACATTCTATTTACTCCCATGAGTGCTGAGCACTACATGCACTATGGTTTCTCCCATGATAAAGTTTAATTTATAAAATGGATACAATAGGAAACTAACAATAATGACTAATAATAAAACAGGATAGTTGTGACAATATACTGTAATGAATGCTATATCAATGTTCTTTCTGTGTGTTTCTTTCTGAGTGTGTGTGTGTGTGTCTCTGTGTGTGTGTGTGTCTCTCTCTCTCTCCTTCCTCTTTCCTTTCCCACAATCAACCTAGTTCAGCGTAAACTCTCTTTGAACCACAATCCTCCAATCTTAGCTTCCTGAGTATGTATGATTCAAGGTGTGATCTTAGCTTCCTGAGTGTCTATGATTAAAGGTGTGAGCCACCAGTCCCCAGGTCTTATCTCCCTGTATTCACCCTTCCTGTGATGCTGTGAGACAACATAGTAACACATCATGCGGCATTGTGACACAGCACGAAGTGACAATATTGGACCTCATGCATTAGGCCACTATTGCCCTCTGACAATGCCTTTAACTTCTTTAAATCTTGCATTTAACCATTTTTACTGCCATTAATTTTATATAACACGAGTCCCCGACTTGCCCTATGTGTTTCTACATCTTCTGTGGAAGTACATGCACAGTTACCTTCTGTACCACACAACTTCTCCAACCCCCCCCCCCTTACTTTCTCTGACTCTCAGGGGCCCCTCTGTGTCATTTTCCTGTTCAGCATGGGTGTGGGCATCCAAGACAGAGACTTCTTTAAGGGCATGTTTTCATATTCTCTGTGACCCAATAAGTACATGTGGGATGAAGAGATGAGCCCCTCACTCCAGTGTTCTTTTACACATGAAGGAAGACAGTTACTAGGTGACATAAAGGAGCAATAGCAATTTTGCTTGTAAAAGCACATACAAATCACGGCTACGTGTACAGTCTTACTTTTTGAGGCTAATTAGATTTTTTGCCAATATTAACATATTTCACTGTCATTTGCTTTGCAAAGTGCAGATAAAAATTTCTAAGGTTGACTGGCATTAAATAACTTCCTTTGAGAGGGAAGCAAACAAATAAAGTGCATTTAGTTCACAGCTTGGCCAGGCGATAATGCTCTTTTTGGGGGCTAAAGCACGATTTTTGCTCCAGGGTGGATCCGTTGTTTTATGAGCCATCTCTTAGGAGATTATAATGGAAGTCACTGGTAATATTTGACTAGTAATATTTTACACAACAGAATGAATAATTATTATAACCATATATCATAAAAAGCTATAGTTTACTGAGAACTTGTCCTGTGATGGACACAGGCTAATCCTTTTTTTTTTTCTTTTCTTTTTGTTGCCAGTTCTGGAGCTTGAATTCAAGGCCCGAGTCCTACACCTGAGCTTCTTTGCTCAAGCCATGCCCTACCAATTAAGCCACAGCTCCATTTCTGGATTTTTGGTGGTTAATTGGAGATCAGAGTCTCAAAGACTTTCATGGCCAGGCTGGCTTCAAACTGTAAATCTCAGATCTGTTTCCTGAGTAGCTAGTATTACAAATGTGAGCCACCAGGGTCTGGCCAAAGCCAAGTGTTTTTATCAGTGTTTTATGTAATCATTTAACTAATCTTGGGAGATGGTTCCCATTTTTTCCAATTTCTATTACCAATGGAAATACTGGGACAGGTTGAATGGCTCATTGATAGACAGGAGATGTGACAAACATCAATTATCACTCATAGCAGGCTTCACTGTTGGTTACCACTAAGCAACACTGCCTTTTGTCAAAAGTTTACAGTGGTCATGTATTCTTACAGGACAAGAATATCCATTGGTCCTATGGCATAAAAAACAGATGAAACAGAATAGAGCATCATTGGCAGAAAGTTGTAGTCACTTTGAGAGGCCATATTGCACAACATCCAAGATGCCCATGCTAACAAGACATTGAAAGCAAACCTAAATCCCTGATGGAACCTCTCAGAAGTAGAGACTAAGAGATAGCCCATCTAAATTAAAATGTAGCAATTAGGCGTAGAACCAGCAGTTACTTCATGGAGCAAAATCGATCAAGTGCACATAGAAGCAACCTCAGTAAGGGTCTTAGTGACCAGAATGACTGCAAAGAAATAAAATAAACTTCTAGGGAGAGCTCAGCATTGGTTAGATGCCATCCTATGAGCTTCCTCCAGGACACCATTCATCCAAGATCTTCCTATGATACACCCATAGTTATCACTACTTTATAGATACAATGACCAAGGCCAATTTCTTTGTACTTGTGTCTACTTCGTTTTCTGTATAGATTTGTGTAACATCATTCTCTTTTCCTGTCCCTTTAAGGCTGTCATTCCTGATGGACTTTTTAAAATGTCATCTAAGAAGTCATTGGCCAGCAAACTGATAGCACACAGCCCGAGGCAAACACCCACCCTAGGTGAAAGGTAAAGATTAGAATTTCAGGAAATCCTGGAAAAATTAGTAACTTGAGAACATTGAGACTCACTGCAAAAATCAGGAGATTAAAAGGCAAATCAAATTTCATTTTATTATTTGAAACTTGAAGAGATGAAAATAAGATCTTTTCTGCCTCCCCGCTTCTTAAAAAAATGTGACAGAAGTGTTTCATATTCCCACAAGCTACATTAGCAAAAGTGTCTCCAAATGTGTGCAGCCTTCTGGAAGCCCCCACACTTTCACTCTCCCTTTGTGTTGTTCTTTGGCAAGAAAAAAAAAGCGTACTTACCCAGCAGGGGAATATCCATGTGGTTTTGATATGGCCCTAGCTATATCCAAACAGAGCTATAACCCAGCCTGTTCCTCAAACCATGTCTCCCACCCAATTCAGAGATGCCCTTTCTTACCTCTTCCAAGCCTGGATGACTAAAACAAACAAAAACAGAGCTTGAGTTCATATCTGGGGAAAACAAAGAGATCGTGGAATGCCAGAAAGGCCCCCCAACCAATTCATACTTTTCGTTTCTGAGCCTTCCCTGTAAAATGGGGAGACTCACCCTATTTTGCTGAGATTTGTGAGAAACCAAAAACATTCCAGTGCCTCACATGCACTGGGCTTTGCTGATGACTATCTCATTCACAATCATTTCAAGGGAAATGAAGACAGAAAGGGCATTGAACAAGAGCTATTCCAGAGCAGGTGTTCTTCCACTCCATTGCCTCAAAGGTGGTGGCCTTTGTCTACCAATGGCATGTCTTCAGGGAGCAGAAGGTGGCAGCTACTGAGGCTTGATGAAATGGGACTTTGTGTATGACCAGGAAGCAGGCTGATGACAGGGTCTCCTTTAAAAGTAGCTCAGTCTACTTCAAGGGACAATGTGAATCTTTATCTTCATCTTTATTCTTCTTCATCTGTTTTTGTTTAAATTTTTATTAGCCTATATATTAACTGTATATAGGGGATCATTTTGCATTACTTTTATTATTAAGTAGTTGCACAAAGAGTTTGCAATTTCATAAATTATGTTATGAGTACAATGCTTCTTGGTTAATGTCACCCCTTCCTTTGTTCTCATTTTCCCCTTCTGATCCCTATCCTCAAGTTATACAGTTAAATTTTTTATATTATGTAATTGAATCTAATGGTTACATTTGTTCATCCTTGGCTACTTTTGCAACGCAATTGATACTCCTGCATAGAGTGCCCTACACAGAGGCCCAAGCCAAGGAGATAAATGGAGTCTGAACCCTAGTACATGGTCCATGTGGTAATTTAGAACCCCTGGCTAGAGGAAAGATGTGACTTTTAAATGAAGATACACATGGGCTATTTATGGTCATGTAATTCTCTGGAGTTCCCAAGGCTGATTTTCATTTCTGAAGTTCTTTCCTCCTCCCAACATGCCATGTCAAGTTGTCACAGTCTCTATCTCAAGGGGACCAGATTTTGGTTGGGCAGGGATAGGGGGAGGGAGGGCTACAGGCAGGGGACAGGTTTAAGTTAATAACTGTAGAACAGGACAACATCGCTTGGACAAGTGCTCCTGAAGAAACAAAGAAACACCTGCCAAATTTCAGGGCTTCCTGAAATTTGTAAGAGGAATAAGAAGTAGTTAAGGATGCAGACATAGAATCACACTGTCCCTTGAAGTAGACTAGACTACTTTTAAAGGAGTCCCTGTCATCAGCTTGCTTCCCGGTTACACATAGTTGCCAAATGAGCAGAATTAGAGACAGGAAGCAAAAGGAAAGGCAATTAAGGAGGAGGAAGGGAGGTAATGGAGTATGAGAAAAAGATGAGATGAGAAAGAAAGAACTGAAGATCCTGGCTGGGGTGGTTATGGTAAGGGAGTCAAAGGGACATAGAGACAAAGGACTCATCTTTTCTCTTGTGTTGAAATTATGGCTAAATTATAGAAATATATGAAAACGCATACAAGGTCATATACACACATGTACCCACATATTAACTAAAGTATGCTATATGCGGATGTGGGGGGATTACATTGGTGTAAGGGTGGGTCTTTGACAAACTACTTACAGTTTAACAAAATGAATAAAGGGAAGCTGGAGCATGTGTTTTCAGGGAGAGGGGAGGTTGGAGCATTCAACAAATGGCTAGAGGAAAAAATGGACAAATGCAATTATAATAATTAATGTCCGTATACGAAAATGAAGCCAGGTAACTTGAAGGGGTCAGGTGGGCTGGGAGAAATCAAAGAGAAATGAGAAAGCAGGATGACACTGCTTAAGACGCATTGTAATCATAAGCTGACATCGAATTGGAACCCTTTTTTATACCTACTTAGAGATAATAAAAGTAAAAAAAATAAAGAAGCTTTTTGTTGAATGGATGTGTGTCCATGTGTGCATATGTGTGTCTCCATGTGTGCTTGTATCAGAGAGACTAGAGGGGTATTCCATGCAAGGCATCATGGGTAGCATCATAAATCTGGTCTCATCGCATTCTCATAGCTATCTTGCCAAATGGTCTTTATTATTCCCATTTTGTAGATGAAAAATTTGAAACTCCATTTATAGTGAAACTCTATTTACAACACACCACCAGGAAGGTAGAGCTTGTGAATTGTCCAGCTCACTCCTCTTCATCCTCTGTATGGCAGGCTGCTGGCCCAAAGAATGACCCCCTAGCCCAGAAGCTCCAGTCCCACAAGAATTTTGGGCCCTGCCCTGGGTGAATGTAGATCGCTGGTACAGAATCAAGGATGTCACTATCAGAGCATCTGAGAACATTTGAGGAACTGTTGCTCTCTTTAGCCCTGTATCCTAGGCCTCCCAGCATTGTTAATGAAAGAAATCCAGTCTGAACTGACCCAGATGGTGGGTAAAAGCACTCAGATCTAAGTACCTTGAAAGTGTCAGAAAATCCAATTAAGATAGAACCACAGAACTGGGCATGGAAGTACACACCTGTAATCAGAGCACTCAAAAAGCCAGGCTTCACTCAAATAATTGGAAGACAATGGTAGGGGCTAAAGGTGAAGCTCTAAAAAAGAAATCATATCTTAATAGCCATTAAGTCAATTTCCCTTTAAAGAAGTGCCAGAAAAGATCTAGGACCAATCTCAAAGAGAATTAAGTAGAAACCAAACACCAGTTTATTCTTTAACATTTTCTCGAGATTCTCGTTGGGAGTATTGTGGTGAGGACAGAACACAGTAACTAGCAAGCTGTGTGTCATTCAGACAGCTGCACACTGAGACTGAGGAGCCTCAAGGTCAAATCTGACTCGGGCTTCACCTGTATAAGCTGCTTGACCTTTGACTTTGTATTTGCAGAGCTCTGATAAAACAGAATGCTCAATGGGATCAACAATAATATAGAGAGAAGCTTTGAACACCTGGGGTTTAATGGTAACACTGTATAGGAAAGTGTGTGTGTGTGTGTGTGTGTGTGTGTGCACCAGTAATGGGGCTTGAACTTAGATCTTGTGTGTCTTGCTATGCCTTATCTTTTATTGCTCAAGGCTGGCACTCTACCACTTTGAGCAACAGCTCCACTTCCAGCTTTTGCTGGAAGAGTCTCATGGACTTCCCTGCCCAGACTGGCTTTGAACTATGATCCTTAGATCTTAGCCTTCTGAGTAGCTAGAATTAAACATGTTAGACACCAGGCTTTGCCTTGTACAGGAGTTTGAGAAAGTAAATCTTCTATCAAACCCACCATAACAAGCTTGTGCTTTAATAAATTATTTCCTAGAACATAGCAAGATTGCTCAAGAGGGTAAGAGAAAATGTATCCTTGTTTCATCCATCCATCCATCTGAAATTCATTAAGTGTCTACATGCTCTAGGTTACAAAAATAAACACAATATGTCTGTCTAGTCCCTGGCCAGGCAGAATGTTTATATGGGCCATAAAAAGAGGAGTTGAGTTTGCTTTCTCCCTATACCAGCACTCCATATACTGCATAGTAGTTGCACAATAAATATTTAGCTAAATCAATAATCCATTTGTCCAAAATGAGTAAAAAGACATTTTCTAATAAAATATTGCTAAAAGGAGAGAGGGAGGGGGGGAAGAGGGAGAACTTAAATAAGAGATACTTCTCCTACTGGGAAGGGAAAAGAGGGACCAGTGCCTCTCTCCACAAACTCCAAAAGAGCACTGAACTTCAGGATTCGTATAAAAGATGCAAAAAAATAATGAATCAAGCTACATTTCTGGGCCAAGAGAAATTCCAGCAGCACATTCCCAAAGCCTGTAAGTCTAGGGAATTCTGAGTAAGTTTACAGAGAGATACTGTGCAAGTTCAACAGTGTGAGGATTGTGTTTAAAACCTGCTCTGAGCTGTAATGTGGACAGTGCCTGGACCAGGAAACACAGCACAGAATTTCAAGGGCAGTGGCTTATGGAGGAGTGGATGAGAGAATGTGCAGGTTCTAATTGTGTGTGTGTGTGTGTGTGTGTGTGTGTGTGTGTGAGAGAGAGAGAGAGAGAGAGAGAGAGAGAGAGAGAGAGAGAGAGAGAGAGAGAGAGAGAGAGATCTCCACATACACAGGCATGCAGATAGAATGTCCTTGAGCCCACAGTCAGCCCTGGAGGCCACCAAGTCCCTGAAAGCCACTCAGTGATGCTTGAAGCCAAGTATGGGGAAGAATGGATTTTGTAGCACCTGGCAGGACCATACCCAATATAAACAAGGCCACCACTCAGAAACAAAACTCAAGCAGACAGAGCCAAGGAAAGCCAAATATTTGTAAGATGATAAGAACAAAGGGGAAAAATCAGTCTGGGCAAGGTTGAGTTTCTCATTAGAGCCTTCATCCACTCTGATCCCTGATCACTGGATATTTTATGAGAACGTCCTTTGGTCTGCTCTTCCTGGTTCCCTGAAGAAAGATAAATCCTTGATAACCTGAAAAGACTAGGGTCTCTAGACTGGCCCTGCTGGCGCAGGGGGAGGCTGGCCACAGGTGCTGCCTGGAACCTGCAGCAGGCGGGGATCAGTGGACTCACTCCTGAATCATGCACCACCTTTCCCCCACCCCACATGACTCACTGTGTCTACTGTGCCTAATAAGGTGTCTGCTTTGTACTCCATCAGACTCTAGCCCCCCTTATTTCACCTCCCCTTAAAACACAGCCTTCTCAGACAAGGCCATATTGCAAATACTCATACATGTAAAGGGAAGGAACCACCAACACCAGATGACAGTGGCATCTTGTGAAGATGGCATTTAACCCATCCATAAACCCCCAGATCCTGCCCCATGTCTCCTCTTTTCTCTGGGCGCGCTTCTCCCAGCCTTTCTCCCTGCTCATCCCCCACCTATGTAAAACAGCCATAAAGCCTCTGGCCAATCACCTTCTCAGAGTTTATGCAACCCCCCAGAACACAGGTTGATTGGAACGGTCTCTCTCCTGGATAACAACAATTCAATGTGCCTTGACATTTTAATAGCCTGCCGTCCCGGTGAACACAATCGAGCAAGGCAGCGAAGCAAAAATCATTAGGTAAGCAAGATAATCTAAGCGGAATCTGCCGCCTGCCCCTTCACATCTGGAGGAAATTCGCACATCTGGGCCATCACAAAGCTGGGCTCGCCCTACCTTGTGGTCTCTCTGCACAGGAACTGATAATGTACTCATGTGGCCAGACACACACACACCCCAGCCCATGAGTCTTCAGAGATCAACAGATTCAGGCAAGCGTAGACAAGCCTCAGGCAAGCCTCAGTGGGAAATCATGAGAGTTTACAATTTATATTGAACCCCAAAATGTGCTTCATCTCACCAAAATAAGCCTACTGCTCAAATCACAGGCTAGCTATCTATGTTACAGGCGGATCCTAATGACAATCCTATAAAAGTTTCCTAAGCATATATATATATATATATATATATATATGCATCCATTTAGGTAAGAGTTTCCAATATGCCATGACAAAACATATAACTTAACAAGAAATGTAGAACATAAAATGGTTATGTGTATGCAGGCAAAGTACTGCCATAAATGCTTCATAGCTTCTAACTCATTCACAATCCTCAAAACATGGCTATGGTTATTGCCCCGTTTGACAGATGAGATAACTGAGGCCCAGTCCAGCCCCCTAGTTAGATCCTTCTCTAGGAAGTGGTGCAGATCTAGGCAGCCTGGTTCTAGAGTCTAAGATGTCAACCATTATGCTGTCTTGTTTCATAAAAAGGCAATCGTGCAAAAAATGAGAACTGTGTCACCTGTCTATAAACTCAGTGCACTCCCAGGAATGTACATAGCACACACCAATGTGAATGCTCAAAAGCGTGAGGCTGCAGGAACAAACTTTTTTCAATGCAAGTTCATGCCTGCACTTATGCACTTATGAATATGTGCATAAGTGAGCATCATCAAATTTCCTAGACCCTGTGCTAGGCCTCATCATATGGGGAGATGACAATTAATTACACCCAATAGTCATCTTCAAAGGAGTCACTTGAGGAGGCAAACAGACAAACATAGATGCTTAACTTTGCTTGTGAAGGTTAGAAGCTGACTCTGAACAACAGAGGCCAGAAAGATCCCCTCACCCTATCCCCACAGCTCCCATCGCCTGACCCAGTCTTCCTAAATAGAGCCAGGCACTTAATCCCAAGAGTTTGCCATCAATTCAAACACGTGGAAGACTCCACTTGGAAATTACCTGCAAAATTCTAATATGAGTCTTATCTACTTGAAAATTCCATGTAACACACACACATACACACACACACACACACACACACGTGCGCACACACACACACACACACACACACACGTCTTTCTCAGGAAGAAGATAGCAGTGACATCACAGAACCTGCTGGATTCCAACCTTCCCCAGCTGGCCCTGGCCCTCACTCCTCTCTCCCCGCACACTGATCCTCAGCATGGGGCCGTTTTCCCAGATGCTGACTTGGCAAGCTCTTCACTTTATGAATATGACCCTCAGCGGGGAGAGCCCCTCTCAGCAGCCCCCGAACTATGTTATCACCATTATTAAGGAGCTCAAAGAGGAGCTGGGAGGATGAGACACCACTGGAATTGCAGGCTGATTGTGATTGATGTGTTCCTATTAGCGCCTCAGTGTTATCTCTCTGGATGGCAAGAACAGCCAGTGGCTTGTAACACAACAGATTACCTGAGTTCTCAGCCTTAGAAGGATGTTTAAATAAAATATAGTCCCTCTTAGCAAGAGGCTCATTTTCTCCACAGAGCTCCTAGACTATTTCATGTCAGCTCTGATTCGCTGCGACTCTCCTCAGTAAACATGTCTTATCATTAATAATTCCTTACAAGCACAGTCTCTGAGAGTCTTGTTTCTCTCTCACACTCTCTCTCTCTCCCCCCTCTCTCTCTTTTCCTCTCTCTGTTTCTCTCTCCCTCCCCTCTCTCTGTTTCTCACCCCCCCCATCTTTCTCTAGGTGGCTGGACTCAGACACATCACACTCCAGTTTGGGTTCCAAGGTGCTTCTCTCTGGGTTTTCACCTGCCTTGCCAAAAATGATTGATTACGCCAGGCCAACTGGGTGCCCGGCAATACCCAACAAATGACTTTGGCCCCTAACAGCAGGCCTTGGCCAGATAGAAATCAATATTTCACCATTAAAATCTATCAAAGAAGAGTTAAGGCACCATCTGTCCCTGCCGCCTCTCTATGGTGTGTGAACATTAAATCCGACACTTGTACTACATGGGTAATCAATATATAGTGGTTCACAGATCATTTGTGGTCCCCTTTTAGCAGTGATGGATGTCTGGAATCGTCGTGATTCATTTTGTCAGACCATTAAACAAGATTCTGTCCAGTTCCTTCCTGATTTCATTTAGAGGATCATTCTTCACAGTTCATAAGAGGGAAACGGTTTTACCAATCTGCTTCTATTTCAATAAGTCACTTTATAGAGATTTTGTGTCCTCCAGACTGTAAAAATTCTGGAGAGATAGTACAAACAGACCTCTAAAACTATTCACTGCATGACATATGCATAAAGTGTGAAGAGAGGAATGTAAATATGTTTACCTCTTTATCTGCAAATGTTGGTTTTAACCCCCTCATGGCTGGAGAGCTGACTGGTGGATATTTATTTCAGACTGCTATAGCAGAGCCAGATGAAGCTTGGTGATGGGCTTGTTTACAGAGGTGTTGTGTGTGTGTGTGTGTGTGTGTGTGTGTGTGTGTGTGTGTGTGTGTGTGTGTGATCTCCTGACCCCCTCCCAGGCATGACATAAAGCAAATGTGAATGGCTTTTCCAGCCTTTCTGCCCTCTGGGAGTCATTGATTTCTACAGTCAAGATGATCTCGTTTGTCCCTTCCCAATGAATAGGCAAATGCCTCTTTGCCCAGTTGAGCATGCAGACCAAAAAGAGGAGACCTGGGGTTGGGAGTTTGGCCTAGTGGTAGAGTGCTTGCCTAGCATGCACAAAGTCCCGGGTTCAATTCCTTGGTACCACATAAATAGAAAAAAAGCCAGAAATGGTGCTGTGGCTCAAGTGGTAGAGCCCCAGCCTTGAGAAAGCTCAAGGACAGTGCTCAGGCCCTAAGTTCAAGCCCCAGGACTGCCAAAAAAAATAAAAAGCAAAACTGAGGAGACCCAGGTCACACCCAAGAGGACACGAGTGTGGACAGATACAAAGAACTCCATTTGTGAAGCTCCAATCTGTCCAACACACCTCACATATAATTCTCAGCCTCACTAATCTGTGTGAGGTACTATCATCCCTACTGCATAAGAAGGAAAGTGAGGCTCAGAGAAGCTAAACTACTTGCCTAAGATTCTAGCCAAGTAGCGTAAGTCAGAACCTAACTGGACAGTTCTCTAAAGACAATTTTATTTTGATTCCAGAGAGTTTGCTTCAATGTTTCTAGACTTCTGAACTGTACCAACCAATCAGATTATGAGTAGGAAATAAAATTGTATTATTAATTTAAATAAATCAAAAGCAAGATTACTAAATAATGTACTCAGTAAACAAGTGATGAATTTTAGAGTATTTTCTGGTTTTGGATTACTGGTTGATTATTTCATTTTATTCATGTTACTGTAGGTAAAGAGGTATTGATTTTTAACATTAGCATAAGTTTCTATCTATATATGCATAAAGATATACATGTATAATACATATATAATATAATACCATATGTAACACACTCACACCTATATAACTTGAAACACCTTACAGACAATTTTATTCATCTATTCTTTTCTTTATTCTTAGAAATAAAGCAACTAAACCAGGTGCTAATGGCTCACACCTATACTCTTAGCTACTTAGGCGGCTGAGATCTGAGGATCCAGGTTAGAAGCCACCCTGAACAGACAAATCTAAGAGGGACTTTCTCCACTTAACCAGCAAAAAGCCAGAGTTGGAGGCTTGGCTCAAGTGCTACAATGCCAACTATTAGTTAAGAGGTCAAGTGCAAGGCCTTGAGGTCAAGCCCTAGAATCACCACAAAAGAAATAGAACGTAAGGAAGGGAGAGAAGGAGGAAGGTAGGGAAAGAAGAGAGAGAAGAAAGGACAGAAAAAGGAAAGGCAGGCAGGCAGGAAGGAAGGGATGAAGGAATGAAGGAAGGAAAAAAGAAGTGAATATTCAGAGAAAACAAAAATGTCAATCCTGTCTTAATAACTTTGCTTTCTGACATCCAACTCAAATTTTGTACCAGCATTGATCAAGATGCACTATATTCACAAACTGCTTTGTTGACTAACAATTCCTTGTACATCAATTTAAAGATATATTTAAAAATAAGAAACCTTATTGGATCAAAAATTAGACACAATAGTGTCACTCAATTATGATTTGGGGATTGCGAAAACATTTGTTAATGGAATTACTGGAAGAGTTGTACTTATTTGCAGTTAAGCAGAACTGGAACATCAAAGGACATTGTTATTTCAGTCCAATTCTCTAACCCCTAGCATTAAACCATCTTACTCTAGGAAAACAGAACCCAAGGAGGACTGTGCAATTTCAGAGTTAATGCTAACAGGGACTAAGTCATATTGGACAGCAGTACCCAGGATAACACCAGGATAAGATACTCTGGAAGCACATAACCTAGCAGAGAGAGCTTAGACAAGGCTTTAGAAAGACTAGGGGAAAAGCCATCTGTTACTAAGTCACCTCAGCCAAGTCACTTAACCTTTCTAACCATTTATTTCCTTGTTTTCAAGGCTGAAGCTAACTGTATTCACCTCGCAGAGTAAATGCATGGGTTAAATGAGAGGGTGAAAGACTGAGTTCAAGTATAGCACCCTCTTATCCATTTTTCCTCTTTTTCCTTCCTCATCTTTCCCACAAATATGCCATTTTTAAGACTCTAATAAGCTGTAACACAATGTGCCACATCAAGATTTATCTGAGGATTTCTTGATTCTAGAAACCTAATGCCCAGGAATAAAAATAGATAAAACCACATGATAGTGGCTCACACCTGTAATCCTAGCTACTTAGAAGGCTTAGATCCCAGAATAATGGTTTGAAGCCCATCTATGCGGGAAAGTCCAAGAGTCTCTTGTCTCCAATTAACCACCAAATATTCAGTAAGTAAGCTCAAGTGGTAGAATACCAGGCTTGAGCAAAGAATCTAAGGAGTAGCACTCAGGCCCTGAGTTTAAACCCAGGTATAGCACACACAAATCTATATCCATATCTATACAAATAAACATAGATACAGACATAGATGTAGACGGATTGTAAGGCCCTTGGTCCAATTACTGATCTCTAGTTCAGTTGTCACTTTCGTCACTCCTCTGACAAGTCATTTTCAAACACTGGGTTCTCAAAATGTCCCAGGAAGGCCTGTTTCATGCCTCGAAGTCTTCTAATCATGAATTTCCTGCTAAATCAGCCTTCATATAAATTCCACCCATTAGTACCAGCCATAATCTTAATCCATAACTATCTCATGTTCCGTATAATGATCTAATGGAATAAAAGGAAATGTTCCCTTTAATTTGTATTAAAACTATTTTATTGAAGCATTTTGATTATTGGATCCAAACCTAAGAGTTCTGCAGCTGCTACCAAGCTGGCTTTATTCACCCCTCTCTGTTAGTTATGAGCATATTCCATGTCACATGGAGGATGGAAGAGGGATGAGTTTTCTGGTTTGTTTTTGTTCGGTTCTTTCCCCTGTGATCCTTATTGTCTTTTCTTTCTATTTCTGTTTTGGAGCATGAATCCTAGAACTACACAAAACACTTTGTTTTTGTGTCTATTCAGGTAGCATTCATCCATTTTTTTTCCTCTCTTTCTCCATTCTGTCCTTGCTGTCCATTTATTCCCTCAACTTGTTCCTCTGTCTGCTCATCTTCCCACTTCAAATACCTCATTCAGAGCAGAAACTCCAGTTTGTACTGAGTTCTAACAGTGGCATTGAGAAGGGAATGAACTAAAGCCCAACTGAAACAACAGCTCTTGCCTGAGGTGTCAACGCTTTCAAAAATGCTCTAAATAAGCCCCAAGCTGTATCCATAACAAGACTTCGGAGGACATTGTGGTTTCTCTCCCATATTCATATGCTCCAAAATCAGAGGCAAAACCTGTGATATTACCCTGGCCATTTCTAAGAAAGCTGCACTTGGCTCCCACAGCCATCCAGATCATAGAGGCAGAGTAGCTATCCCCGCAGCGTGCACTGCCCTCTTCTTAGTTCTGTGAATCTTCATGTGAAACCTATGGACTTCACTCAAGTTCTGAGCCCCCAAATCCTCCTGCACCTGGCATCTGAATATTCCAAATTTTGCTACCAGATCCTCAAAGTTCTGAATACAAACTTGGATGGTTGCAAGTTTCTTCTTGGAAGTGTAGTCTTTATGGGAAGAAAAATCTTGGCATGGCTCATTTTTTTTTTCAAAAAGTCAGATCTATGTATGAATCTCAGTTTCAATTGCTAAAAAGCACCTTTGACTAGGAGGGTCTGAAGCCCAAACCAATCAGAGACCAACTGAGTCACCCACCCACCAGGTACCTGCCTGGCCTGTAAACCAGTAAAGATAAATGAGCATACAACCATCCCATTACGGAAAGTTTGGTATTGAAGGCACCTCCCACATCCTGCTTACCCTGTCTGATCAGGCCTATTCAGAAATAATACTTCCAGAATAGGTAATCTATACTCCAGATTTCCTGGAGTTTTAGACACTGGTGACTGTCCCACAGAGAACCTTTTTCAGGGTACATCTTGTTATATTTAAAGCACGTTCCAGGAGCATAATATTTTTACTTCCTCTAAGTTACTCATCTCCTAATAAAAGTATGTTTGTCTCCATGTTTACCATATACCAAGAATTCTATTGCCGGTTTTGTGACAATATTTAATTTTCATAAAAATCTTTCTGTAAGGTAGATTTTCACTTGAGAAGTAGAGGCTGGAAGAGGCTTGGCAATTCTTGTAATACCACAGAGTTAACAAGTGACAAACAAGACTCAAAATCCTGTTAGATTAATCAGCTAGCTATAATTTTATCTGAAAAAAAATATGGTTTAGTAAAAGCCGATACACTGAAAATTTTACAAGAAGGAATTGGAGGTATTCTAGGTCTCCTTGGCACAGGTCAAAACTTTCTTAATAAGGACCAAGAAATACAATAAATCAGAGAAAGGCTGGATAAGTGGGACTGCATTTAACTGCAGAGCTTCTGTATGGCCAAGGACATAGCTAGTAAATTAACTAGAAAGCCTACAGAGTGGGAGAAGATCTTCACTAACCATACAATAGACAAAGGCCTCATATCTAAAATATATCAACAGCTCAAAAACTTGAATCACTCCAAAACTAATCTCCAAAGTAACAACCATCCCATTTAAAGATGGGCCAAAGACTTAAAAGAGAGTCTTCTCTGAAGAAGAAACAAAAATGTCCTATAGACACATGAAGAAATGCTCAACATCTCTGGTCATAAAAGAAATGCAAAACAAAGCAACTCTAAGATTCCACCTCACTCCAGTTAGAATGGCCAGGATCAAGAAATCTAATAACAACAGATGCTGGAGGGGATGTGGCCAGGAGGGATCACTATTACACTGTTGGTGGGAGTGCAAACTCGTTCAATCACTATGGAAAGCAGTATGGCAGTTCCTCAAAAGACTAAACATAGAGCTCCCCTATGACCCAGCAATTCCACTACTTGGCATTTACCCAATCATCCAGAAACAAAGATATACTAAATCCACCAGCACAACAATGTTCATTGCAGCACTATTCACCATAGCAAAGATATGGAACCCACCCAGATGCCCCTCAGTTGATGACTGGATCAACAAGATGTGGTATTCATACACAATGGAATACTATGCTGCTGTCAGAAAAAAATGATATTGCCCCATTTGTAAGGAAATGGAAAGACTAAAAAAAATCATATTAAGTAAAGTAAGCCAGACTCAAAGGAACATAGGCTCAATGGTTTCCCTCATTTGTCATAATCAGTAGAAACCTTGGGCTCTCTTAGCAGAGATTCACAATAGAACAAAATCTAGATAAATAAGGCCATATAGTATGACGCAAAATGTAAGGACCTCCAGGATAAAGAAACAAAAGCCATAAAATGAGTGAGTGTTGTTCTTAACGTACTACGTTATCTCTCATCTCTTTTACTGTCCCCTGGTTATCTAATATTGTTACAATATTTCACCTTGTTATCTGATATATTTTATATATGCTTAATTGGTTATTTGAAATAGGAGAGGGTAGGGGGGAAATCAAGTTGTGCAGGGGAAGGAGGGGGGGGGAAATGGGGACCATGACATGAGAAAGGGTATCAATATTTGTGAAGTAATGTACCTTCTATCTGGTGAATATAATGTAACCCTTCTATTAATTACAATAAAATATATGAAATATATGGTTCAATATATTCTCCTGACAATTGTAATGGGATTTACATTCAGAATTCCAGAAGAAGAATATATTCCTTATTTAAAAAAATATTAGTGGGGCTGAGAGTTTGGCCTAGTTGTAGAGTGCTTGTCTAGCATGCACAAAGGTCCGAGTTTGATTCCTTGGTACCACATACATAGCAAAAATCCAGAAGTGGTGCTGTGGCTCAAGTGGTACAGTTCTAGCCTTGAGCAAGCCCAAGGACAGTGCTCAGGCCCTGAGTTCAAGGCCCAGGACTGGCAAAAATATTAAAGAAAAATATTAGTAAGAGTTGAACATCAGTGGTTCATGCCTGTAATTTTAACTACAGTGGAGGGTCAGACCACAGGATTCAGGTTTAAAGCCAACCAAAGCAGAAAAGCCCATGAGACTCAGATCTCCAATTAACCAATCAAAAGCCAGAAGAGGAGCTAAAGGAAATATGACTCAAGTGGCAGAGTTCCAACTTTGAGCAAAAAAGGGACAGTGCTTGGATCTATACTCCACAAAAAGACACAAACAAACCCATGTGTTCGGGATATGAGGCTCTGTGGTACCACCTGTCATATGCAAGACACTGGATCTGATCTCAGCCTCCAAGGAATACCTTTATAGCTATTAATTACATGTTTAACTAACTGCCAAAATGATATCCTGTATCTAAACATCAATAATAAACTGATTAAAGAGGGGCAGTTAGCTTATAAAATACTTTGCAGAGAAGACCCAAGATTTTAATACTCCTTTTTCCACTCAGAGCCACATGGCAAGAGAATATCAAGTAAGCTATCAGAGCAGTTCACCATTCCCTGCCCACACAACTCTTGGCCAACATGTGCCATTTGAGGATTTGGGATCTATGTGAAGCCCACCACCCAATGACAAGGAAGGAAGGACAGCTGAATGAGCCCTGGAAGCATGCACATAGGCAGAGGCTGTCGGTTCTACATCAAGGTCTGATTCATGGGCAGACTCCCAGCCCATCAGTAGCTGCTGCCAGGAAGCAAGTGTGACTCATGGCACCCTCACACTAAGAGAAAGTCTACAGGGGAACTTCAGGTAGCAAGTGGCTATCATTTCTGGTAAGGGTCTGCAGAATCCTTAAGTGTAGTCAGAGATGTAACCATAAGTTATAGCAGTGGCTAAGGGTCTGTGGATAATTAGAAGGCAGGCTAGGTTATGTAGAATGTATTCCAATGCATAAGACCTGCCAGGCAATGAGGCATTGCCCATTCAAGATGCCAGTGGTACGCCAACACTGAGTCTAAGTTTTTCATTTTATGAATAAAGGATTTCCCAAAAGAAACCTGGGTAGAATTATTTTTACTATCTGTTGGTGGCAGGGCAAATGGAGGTAGCCCTAAAAAATTTTGTTTGTTTTTGTGCTGGTCCTGGGGTGTGATTTCAGGACCTAGGTGCTGTCCCTTGAGTGTTTTATTGCACAAGACATTTAATGTTACCCCACTTACTTGATCCACAGCTCTACATCCAGCTTTTATAGAACTTAACTGGAGATAAGAATCTCACAGACTTTCTGCTTGAACTGGCTTCAAATGCTGGCCCTCAGATCAAAGCCTCCTAAGTAGTTAGGACTACAGGTATGACCCACTGATGCCAGCTAGAAAAATATTTTCGAAAGTTGCTTCCCTTTCAGTCCATTGGTCAGTCCCTAGAAGTGGAAAAGGAAATGAGAATCATTAAAAAATCATGCACCAAGTGCAAAACTTTACACAGATTACTCATTTCCTCTGGATAGTGGAGAATCTTGCATATTTGATGGTATTGGCAGAAAGAACTGAAATTCAGAATGGTTACAAAGTTAAGTATTGGTCAAAGTGCATTGTACTGAACTCATATATGTTACAATAGAACCTGTATACAACTCTTAAAGATATTTTTTTAACATAAAGATTGCTGGTGACTCGTGCTTATAATGCTAGTTAGTCAGGAGGCTAAGATCTGAAGGTCATGGTTCAAAGCTAGTTCAAGCACAAAAGTCCATCTGTGAGATTCTTATATCTAATAACCTACTAAGGAAAAGCTGGAAGTGGTGCTGTGGCTAAAATGGTAGAACATTAGCTTTGAGAAAAAGAAGCTCAGGGATATTACCCAGGCCCTGAGTTCAAGCCCCAGAACCAGCACTAGTAACAAAACAACAAACCAAAACCAAAAACAAGTACTTGTGGCTCACATTTATAATCCTAGATTTCAGGATTGTGATTCAATGCCAGGCAGGAAGGTCTAAAAGACCCTTATCTCCGATAAAACACCACAAAGTAGTATACCTGTAGCTCAAGTGGTAGAGCGCAAGCCTTGAGCACAAAGAGGCTCAAGGATAGGGGCTAGTCCCTGTGTTCAAGCCCCAGGATGGGCACAATATAATAAAAAGAAATTACAAAGAAAAATGAGCAAGGTCACGTTTCTCATCATCACAGAGACAAGATTGCATGTTAACTCTCTGAAACAGCTAAGGGAATAATCCTTCTATGGAAACACACAAAGCAACCAGCTCATAGTGGTCACCCCAGATAACACTTTAGACCTCCTGAAGACTGGAACACTGTAGCGAGACAAAGATCCTTTGGGCCTTTCCTCATGTGGATTCCCTCAGCTTAATCGTTCACCACTGGATTCAGGTCACAGAAGCTGTTTATAAGTCTCTGTTGTCACATTTTGCTTTTTATAGGAGCAGTTATATAGGTTGAGCTTTCCTAATCTCAAAATCTAAAGCAGTCCAAAATCTGAAACTTTTTGAGTATCAACAAAATGGAAGAAGTGGAAAGTTCTACACCTGACCTCACATGACAGATTACAGTCAAAATAAAGTTGCATCGCTGGGCACTAGTAGCTCGTATACCTATAATCCTGGCTACTTAGGAGGCTGAAATCTGAGAATCATAGTTCATAACCAATCTGAGCAGATGAATCCTAAAGATTCTTTATCACCAATTAACTAGTGTGGTTCAAGTGGTAGAGTTTCAGCCTTGAGCGGAAAAGGTGAGATTAAGAGGCCCTGAGTTAAAATCCCAGTACATTCTCTCCTTCTCTCCCTCGAATTAACTATCAAAAAAGTCACAAGTGGTAGAATGCTAACCTTGAGCACATAGCTCAGGGACAGCACTCCAAGGCTAGATCAAGCCTCCATTGCCACCACCACAGGGGAAAAAACTGTATGTATCTGGTAAATAAATAAATGAACACCTTTACACTTAATTTCAGTCCCATAGCTATCACATTATGTGGAAGAAAATACTCCCAAATCTCCCAAAGGTCTAAAATCTGATATACTAATAAACCCAGTATTTCAGGTAAGAGGTACTCACCTTGTATATACTCCATATAAGAAAGGACGTTCCTACTTACTTTGGCAAGTGCACTTCTCCAGAAAGAAGTAAAATGTCTGTCTAGAACATGATCATTTCATAACTTTTAATTATATAAACCAGACTTTTGGACCTGCTGAGGAAATGACAACGCTGTGACTGGGGCTTCTGACCCACACTGAGGGTCTCCCTCTTCTAATTGTTCTTGAACCATTCAGTACAGGAAAGAGAAAAAAAAATCATAGCAAACTCAGACCCAGAGAAAAGATGAGAGAAGGTGGTTTGGTTTAGGCTCTAAGAACTGCTGAGAGATAGTGAAATGAATAAGATGATAATTGCTGGTAAGAAAATGATGTAGAGTAGAAAGTTCTGAAATCTATGCATTCATTCAGAAAGCAGCCAAACTAGAATATCTACTCCTAGCTTATAGCCTGGACCAATGCTTTTACTTTTCTAAGCCCTAGTCTCCTCCATTGTATAATAAGGTGGAAATTTCCACAAAACAGGTTGTTTTTAAGAGTGAACATGGAAATAAAACATGTGACACATAGTAGGACCTCAAGTACTAGATGCACTTGTGCTTGATCCACTCTGAAATGGATTGCATACCCTAGGCTTGGACATGAGGCTGCAAAAGAGTCCATTACCTCCAAAGCTCTGTCTTGACCCTTGTCAATCTCCTACACCCCAAGAATGGGTAGGAGTGGGTGGGGGGGAGCAAAGGGGAAAGTGTTCAGGATAGCAGGACTAATCAGGATTTCACCATCAAAGCAAATATATCCAATTAACAGCTATTAAAGGAACATTTTCTGGCACTGTGCACAGTGAAGGCCATCCTATCTAGTGGAAATTAATCTTAATTATTGGTACCTGCATACATACGTGCAAAGGGAAGCAATGCCCATTAATCTACATTAAACTTAATAGCAGTCCCTGTATTATCTATTCTGAGTCAAAATTGACTGCTGGTCCCTGTGTAGATATCCATAGTGCTAACTCAAGTAATTACCCTGCAGTGGGGTCTCAAAGACACAATTTGTTCCCTATATAATAAATCAGCTGCTAGAAGCTTTTTATAATTAAAAACCAAACAGAAAAAAATAGAACTGTATAGGCAAATGTCATTTTCTTCTAAAGCAAATTAGGGAAAAGGAAAATGTGTCTTGTTGTTGCCCAGTCAGAAAAGAGAATGAAACACTTGTCTCTGGTGCATTCTTAAACACAGAGAGAAATTGAGTTGGATTTTCATGACCATTGGAAAGATTGTTTTAAGAACCCCAAACTTTAAGGTTTCTAAGAGGTCTTAACATCATCTCCGAGGAGACACACAAAGTGATCTATGTGGGAGAAATGCTTAATGTTAGCTACAGTTTTTAGTAGTATAGGTCAGGTAGAAGATCAAGTTCATTTGTTTAATTCCACTTAGCAAGACTCCACATGTGAACCACGAGAAAACCGATGACTATTTTCACTGCTCTCTGGTCTCCCACCATGATATCGTGCATGGAGTAGAGAACTCAAATTTTCAACGTTGCCCTACTTTCCACAGACCGGGTTCACCTTTGTCATCTCTGACCCCACATCTGCCTTGGTTGCCCTTCTCATACACTCAGAGCCACACTAGATCTCATGTGGATAATTTGTTACCTTGTCTAAATCCCACCTCCACCCCCAGAGGCCAATGACTCCTAGAACAAACCATGCCTAGCACCCCTGGAGGGAATGGTTAAGCAATGCAGACTTTGTTTGCTAGGAGCTGACCTGTGGCTGCACCATGCTCACTCACTTGCTGGCTGGGAACCTACAATGACCTAAGCCACATTTTCTCACACACCTCCCCAGCTCCTGATGTGAACTTGTAGACTAACCTTGTCCACCTTCGCACAGTGCACTCCAAGGCCCCTACCTCTTCCTGGCTCATAATCAACTCTCACCTTTGGTAGCTGCTCCAGCCTGACTTCCCACCATCTGACCCTCCTGGCATGCCAACCGGGTAACCAGGAATTTAAGTTGTGAAGATAGTTTCAAAGGACAGGTTTCTGGAGATGATGCAGGTCAGTGGCATTGAAAACTCCTTGGGCATGATGTTGCTACCAACTTGCCTCAGGCTTCGTTCTGTGCCCTGGGCCCCCTTCCAGCCTCTCCCTTCTCTTCTTCTCTCAGTCACCAGCCAGTCCTCTGCTGCTCTCTGCTGCTCCCATAAAGAATCTGAATGACTTTCTGGTCCCCTCTGGATCCTCATAGCTCCTGGTCCCAACTTTTCCCATTAGGCTAAAACTTCAGGGGCATTTTCCCTGCTCCCAGCTTTCCTTGTTTCCCTTCTCTATCCAAATCTGTGTGCTGCTATTGCTGCTTCTTCCTACCTCCTGCACTTGTCTGCTTTCTTCTTCATATCCAAGAGTTTCCTCAAAAGCTATTCAGAAATCCATGTAAATGTTCTCCATGGAAGTTTCTGAGAATATACTAACAGTAGATGTTTGTTACTTAAATCATTCCACAAATACGTAGCTTATATTCTAGTCTACAAAATGGGTTTGTAATGGATACTTTTTATTCTTTTAAAAAATACTCTCTGTGTTCCAGTTTCAGTACCCTACCCCAGAAGCAACTAGTATTACCAGCTTTTTGATGCTTCCTAGCCAAAAAAAATGTTTATTCGCAAAGAATCACAGGTATATGTTTATTCATGAATAAGTATAAATATGTATTCTTACAATAGTGACGGATACCACTGTGTTCTCTTATACTTTACCACTTTCATTTCATAAATGGCACTTTCTTTTCAAAAATCTATCATTTTAGTTGAGTATAAACTGACAGCAATTGGGGTGTAAATACATACATGTATACATGGATTAGTTATATCTTATATATTTATTATATAATATTATTTGTTATACATTCATATATAATGAATATAAAAGGACTGTGGGAGGGAGGGACAAGTTGGAGGGAAGAGAACAAAAGTAGAGAATGATAGAGTGAATATGATTAAAGCAATTATATACATAAATAAAAATAGCATAATGAGGGGCCAGGAGCACAGCCTACTGGTAGAGTGCTTGCCCGGAATGCATGACACTCTGGGTTTGATTCCTTGGTACTATATACACTGAAAAAAGCTGGAAGTGATGCTGTGGCTCAATTGACAGAGTGCTGGCCTTGAGGAAAGCCCAAGGGTAGTGCTCAGGCCATGAGTTCAAGCCCCAGGACTGGCAAAAAAATAACATAATGAAACCCATTGAAATTATAAGAAGTAGGGAAGTTAAGATGAGATAAATGACAGAAGAAAAAGAATTTAATTTAATTATTTAATTTAAAGGGTTGGGAATGTAGTCCAGTCAGTAGCTGAGTGTTTGCTAGTATTCATGAAACTTTGCCATTTAGATATGTGATATGTGGACGTTTCCTTCAATTGTTCAAACATTGTCTCTTTCGTGGCACTAATAATGTCACCCCAAAATTGTCTTAATGTTTAAGTGAATTTTAAAGTAAGCAGAAAGTACAAGTTGACTTTAGAAGGTAACTGAGTTGAAGGTAGGGTACAGAAGAGGTAAAGACAAAAGAAAAGGTCATCTGTAAATAATAGAGGACTTTTCATTTGTCCATAAGCACTCAATCATCCTGTCATTCTGTGGCTCCACAAATATTCAAAGAGCATCTACAAATAGCAAACAAGTCAGGCACAAGGCCTGTCCTTCACAAGGCTCACAGTGGAATGCACATACAGACACCTACAGGAATGCTACAAGCCTAGCTAGCTCAGAGCTCTGAGGGGGGACCTGTGAAGGACACCTAATCCAGAAACTTGAGTTGCCTTGTCAGAGGCAGGTGAGATGTCAACTTTTAGAAGCAGGTCGTATCTGCCTTTTGGAATATGATAAGAAAAAATTAGAACTAAGAAGATGAGTCAGTGGGAAATTGTGAAGAATAAAGTGAGAGAAGTTAACGGAGACCAGAGAGAGCAAATCTTGTGGAAACATTACTCAGAGTGCTCATGAGAGATTGAAGCAGAGGTGAAATGAGTAAGAAGTCATGGGTGGTCACTGGTATCCAGCACAGACCAATAAAATCATTGGCCAGTAGGTTCTGAGGAAGAATGTAACTCAGCTATGTGGAATTTTCCATAGGTAGGTGGAAAACCCTGGGTTTTCTGGGCTGTAGATATGGACTCCTCCGTAGAGGAGAGTCAAAAGGAAAGGCAGAAAATCCTCCAAGATAGCAGAAGAAGGAAATTCAGTAGAAGAGATTAGCAAACAGTCAGAAAGGTAAAAGGAAGCCCCATAGAGATTGTCATTTCAGAACCCAGAAAGAGTGGTTGTCAGCATGCAGGAGACCAATTGTAGCAAATACTGTGAAATCCGATTTAAGAAGATGTATTTGATATAGCACTGTGGAGTCTTTGAGCTTGGCAAGTATCCGTTGAATTGCAGGGATGAGATTCAGGTCATCGAGATCACAGGGCAGGACAGAGATGAGGAAGAGAGCAGGTGCAGGTGAATCTTAACAGTTACATGCTGGGAAAAGATCAGATGAAGTATTACTTGGTATGTTGTACCTATGCTTAAATGTTTATTTGAAATAGGGAAGGGAAGGGGGGAAAACAAGATGATGAATGTAACTGTAACACCTCTGTACATTATCCTAACAATAAAATAAAAAACAAAGATAAAGTACGGAAAAGTAGCTGGAAGGGGAAAAATGTACAAAGAGTTTGAGAAATCACTGGGTTTTGTTTGTTTTTGTTGGGGGACTTGAACTCTGGGCCTGAGCACTTCAGCTCAAAGCTGTCACTCTACCACATTGAGCACAGTGCCACTTCGGTTATTTGGTGGTTAATTGGACATAAGAGATTTTCTGTCTTTCCATTTCCTTACAAATGGGGTGATGTCGTTCTTTCTGAGAGCAGCATAGAATTCCATTGTGTACAAATACCACCTCTTGTTGATCCATTCATCAACAGAGGGACATCTAGGTTGGTTCCATATCTTTGCTATGGTAAATAGTGCTGCAATGAACATTGTTGTGCTGGTGAATTTACTCTGTCTTTGTTTCTGGATGATTGGGTAAATGTCAAGTAGTGGAATTGCTGGGTCATAGGGGAGTTCTATGTTTAGCCTTTTGAGGCACTGCCATATTGCTTTCCACAGTGATTGAATGAGTTTGCACTCCCACCAACAGTGTAGTAGTGATCCCTCCTGGCCACATCCCCTTCAGCATCTGTTGTTATTGGTTTTCTTGATCCTGGCCATTCTAACTGGAGTGAGGTGGAATCTCAGAGTTGTTTTGATTTGCATTTCTTTTATGACCAGAGATGTTGAGCATTTCTTCATGTGTCTATAGGCCATTTTTGTTTCTTCTTCAGAGAAGACTCTCTTTAAGTCTTTGGCCCATCTTTTAATGGGATGGTTGTTACTTTGGAGATTAGTTTTGGAGTGATTCAAGTTTTTGAGCTGTTGATATATTTTAGATATGAGGCCTTTGTCTATTGTATGGTTAGTGAAGATCTTCTCCCACTCTGTAGGCTTCCTAATTAATTTACTAGCTATGTCCTTGGCCATACAGAAGCTCTGCAGTTTAATGCAGTCCCACTTATCCAGCCTTTCTCTGATTTGTTGTATTTCTTGGTCCTTATTAAGAAAGTTTTGACCTGTGCCAAGGAGGCCTAGTGTATCTTCTTGTAAAGTTTTCAGTGTGTCAGCTTTTACCTCGAGGTCTTTGATCCATTTGGAGTTAATTCTAGTGCAGGGTGACAAAGAAGGATCCAACTTTAGTTTTCTGTAGGTGCTTAACCAGTTCTGCCAGCACCACTTGTTGAAGAGGCTGTCTTTCTTCCATTCTATTTTTTTGGCTCCCTTGCCAAAGATTAGGTGGCCATAGGTCTGTGGTTTAATATCTGGGTCCTCAGTTCTATTCCATTGGTCTTTAGGCCTGTTGTTGTGCCAGTACCAAGCTGTTTCGATTATTCTAGCTCTGTAATAGAGTCTAAAGTTTGGTATTGAAATTCCTCCTGTACTGTTCTTTCTGCTAAAAAGTGTTTTTGCTATACGGGGTCTTTTATTATTCCATATGAAATTTTGGATTCCCTCTTCTATTTCTTTAAAGAATGACATTGGGATATTGATGGGTATTGTGTTGATTTTGTAGATAGCCCTTGGCAAGATTGTCATTTTCACGATGTTGATTCTTCCAATCCAGAAGCATGGGAGGTTTTTCCATTTCCTCAGTTCTGCTTTAATTTCCTTTTTCAGGGTTTTAAAGTTTTCATCAAAAAGGTCATTTACATTCTTAGTTAAGATAATTCCTAGGTACTTCATTTTCTTTGAGGCTATTGCAAAAGTAGCTGCTTTCCTTATTGTTGCCTCATTCCTCTCACTGTTGGCATAGAGGAAAGCACTTGATTTTTGAGGGTTAATTTTATACCCTGCTACCTTTCCAAAGTTTTGAATCAGCTCAAGGAGCTTGGGAGTGGAGTCTATAGGGTAAAAAAAGTCATATTAAGTGAAGTAAGCCAGACTCAAAGGAACATAGGCCCAACTGTCTCCTTCATTTGTCATAATCAGTAGAAACCTTGGGCTCTCCTAGCAGAGATTTACAATAGAACAAAATCTAGGGACATGAGGCCAAATAGTACAACACTAAATGTAAGGACCTCCAGGATAAGGAAACAAAAGCCATATAATGAGTGACTGTTGTCCTTAATGTACTGTGTTATCTCTCATCTCTTTTGCCATCCCTTGGTTATCTCATATTGTTACAATTTTTCACCTTGTTATCTGATATATTTTATATGTGCTTAATTGGTTATTTGAAATTGGATAGGAAAGGGGGGAAATCAAGATAAGCGGGGGGGAGGGGGGAGAGAAATGGGGTCCATGGCATGAGAAAGGGTGTCAATATTTGTGAAGTTATGTACTTTCTATGTGGTGAATATAATGTAACCCTTCTATTAATCACAATAAAAATTTATTAAAAATAAATAAATATATATATCATCATAAAAAAGGGTTTCACAGGCTTTTGTTCCCTGACTGGCTTTGATATCCTCAGATCTCAGTCTCTTGAGTAGCTAAGATTCAGGTGTGAGCCACTGGTAGCCAGCTATCACTTCGTTCTTTTAAGGAGAAATTTCAGCATGTGTTCATGTTCATAAGGAAACACCAATAGAAAGAAAACATTAAAAAATGTAAAAGATAGGAGATCTCTAGGGAGATGGGTAGAGACAGGATTCAGGGGATCCTTAACTGACAAATGGAATGAACAAATTTGCTGCACATATTAGGAAGTTTAGCTTAAAGAAAAGTAAATGCTCTAGATTTGCTCTCATTTTGAATGTCAGGAGGTATTTTTAGCTTCAGCAGCTCATGTAATCAGGACTGAGAATCGGTGATTCTGATTTTCTTCATCTTTCCCTATGGTCACAAGATGGTTGCAGCACCTCTAAACATCACAGCCTTACATTATTAATGCAGAATCACAGAGTTTATGGTGGTGGACAGCGAGCAGTCTTTCTCTGCCAGATGAGGTAGGTCAGAAAGTTTGGAAACAGATAATAAAATGAATTCTTGTCACATGTTTACTTTTACTGTAAGTTTTCCATCTACTAAGAGTGAGAAGAAAGTAGTGATAGGTATAAGATGTGAAATAACCACAGTCCAGGAAGGACAAATGAGCTCACCAAGAAAACACCAAAAAGCACTGGATTTCCTCCCCACAAACATGTCTGGGGAAGGCACCATAAATCAAAGGACAAGAGCGAGTGAGAGAAGATTCTTTAGGGTACAGCTTTGTTTCACATGGTCACAGCCACCAGACTTTCGGTGGCATTTTAGAGCCATTGATTCTTTGTTGTGGGGCTATCCTACTCATTGAAGAAGGTTCATCGGCATCCCTGATGTCTTCTGGGTGCCTGTAGCACCCCACCTTTAGTACTGAGTCCAAACTGAGTTTAGGCAATACAGTGGCGTCCCAAGAAAGATCACCACAGTTGAGAACCACTGGCTTGCTCTATCTCAGTTAACCTTACAAAGAAGGGACGACCAGCCCACTTTTTAGTGAAGACATCCTAAGCTCAAGGACATACGACCAACAAGGCATGAAACCAGAATTCAGACTGCTAGAGTTCAAGTCCTTGACTATCCTGCAAGCATTCCACACACCCCCAGGCACTTTGCAACTTTGCATAGTGATCTGTTTCTCTGGCAAGAATTAAAGAACTCATAAAACTAAATCTTTACAAGAGCTCAATGGGCTCTTTTCAAGGAAGTCAATCATCTGAGTTTAAAAAAAAAGTGACAACATTTTCCCAAGGACTCGGAGGAAGGAATCACCATCCAGAGAGAGGAATCATTCAAGATGGAATGTGCTCTAGGCTGCCTTTATAAATGAAAAACGTTATACGCCTGGGAAACATTATAGATGCCAAAGCAAGATGAGGCTCTTACTGTAATAATGATAGCGTCAACTCCATGCCGTCTTTCATCCCAGAGACTCCAAGAAGGGCCTGCACATGAAACAGGATACAAGCGCACACAAGCACACACATTATTCAGAGCATTCACACATATATCACTTTGCCTACCTCTCTAATGAAGGTGGAATGCAGTGGCAGATGTTTCACAGCTGCCCGGACACCACCCTCCACAGTTTAGGACAGGAAGCCAGGACACCCGATCCAGGAGGAATTGGAGCAAAAGGGCTGGGAGAAAAACCTAATCCTTAACATTGGGATTCAGCCAAATTCTCAGGGGACCCTCGAAAGCTGCAACCCTTATTGCAAGACATCGCATGGAGATCAATGACAGCTTTCTATCTGTGTCAGAGAAGCCATGCTTGGAATATAGTTGGAACTACAGGCTTCCTAATATTTGATCCAACATGCAAGCCCACATAGCAAAGCCAAGGTTATGGGCTTGGTTCCTATGGCATGGATGAATGTCTGCCCCATTGCAGGGCAAATTCTTTCATGAAGAAAAACTCATGATGTATCTGGGAGAGGAGAAGGAAGAGGGGAGAAGGGTGGCATTTTTGTCTAACTCAGTACATTTACTGTCACAAGGTGATGGAAGAAAGTTAGTATGTGGTAGTCTCTAGGTCATATCAGGCCCTGCATGTTTCATCTGTGTCATTTCATGAATCCTTGCTGGGGCTCATTATCTGAACTCAGCCAGGGAAGAAACTGACATAGATCATGCAAGCGGCTTCAAGCTCAATACTGCCAAATCCAAAATGAAGACACCAGAATGACCCCCAAATTAAAACATAGAAAATGACCTGGCATGTCCTCAAATTCCAAATACTTCCTCCTAGCCATTACCCTCCATTATCATTCTTCTATCCCTAAAGACTAAATTTTGCCTGGTTTTGGATGCATAAATAGATTCATATAGTATATATTTCTTGGTAGAAGACTTTCTTTGTTCAACAATTTGTGAGAGCTATTTATATTTCCTGCATATCCATATCTTATTCCTATTGCTGTGTAAGATGCTACTGCATGAGTGTTACAATTTATTTATCCATTTTAACTGCTCATGAACATTTAGGTTGCTCTACTTAGGGATATTATGAGAAATGCTGCTACAAACTTTCTTCACATCTAATTGGAGCCTGTGTGTTCAAATATAGAACTAATATTTCTGAGTACCTAGAAATAAAATTGCTGAATTATAAGATATATAACCATTCCCTTTAACCAGATAATGTGAATTTTCCAAAGCAGTGTACTAATTTATACTTCCACTAACAATGTAAAAATTTTCTTGTATATTTCATCCTCCTCTTGCATCCTGAGGCTTAAAAATATTGACCATTATGATGACTGTGTAATATTATCACATTGTAGTTATAATTTCCTTCATCACTAATGAATTTGAGGACCTTTCCACACTTACTGGTCAAATAGACCATTCCATCTTCTGATGGTTTCTGAGGTTTCTGTTGTTTTGTTTTGATGCAGGCCCTACAGCTTGACCTCAGAAGTTTGGATGCTGTCCCTGAGTTTCTTTAATCAGGGCAAACTACCACTTAAACCACTTTCTCTGAGTAATTTATTGGAGATCTAAGTCTCATGGACTTTCCTCTCCAGGCTGGCTTCGAACCACTATCCTCAGATCTCTACCTCCCCTGAGTAATTGGGATTACAGTCGTGTGACATCATCACCCAACAGTTATCTGTTTTACATATTGCTTTATAGCAAATCTTTGTACATTCTGAGTAGAAGTTCTTTGTTGAATGTGAACTGGAAATACCTTCTGTATGTAACCTACTCATTTACTCTCTTAGGTATCTCTTCTTGTTTATTGTGGTAAGAACAGTAAACGTAAGATACAGCTATTGGACACATTAACTAAATACACATCATTGTTGACTACAGATATAATGTTGTATAGTAGATATTAATAGCTTACACTTCTTGCTTGAATAAAATGACATGCACAATACTCAGTACCTCCTCATTTTCACCCCCAGTAGCCACTCACAATCATCAGGCTGCTTTAAAAAAAAATTGAGGTACATTTATATAATAGACTCATGCAGCTGTTGGTATTGCATAACTGCCTTTACCTCTGTTTTGAAGAAAGCTGATTAGACTGCAGATAATATTACATACCTTTCCTTATCTATTCATCAGACCAGGAGTAGTTGTTTCCACATGTTGGCTACTGTAACTACTATTGCACTGAACATGGAAATGTTCATATACCTTCAAGATCCTGATTTCAGTTCAAATTTGGAACTGCTAGATGAGATGCTAGCTCTACCTTTAAGTGTTCGAGGAACCTCATACTGTTTTCCATAATAGCTGCACTAATTTCTATTGCTTCTAGCTTATGATAGTGTCTCAGTTTCTCTATGTTCTCATAATTGGCAGCCTTGCTTTTTGGACAACAAGCATCTTGAGTGTGTGGGAGCAGTTCATTGTGCCTTTGATTTTTATTTCCCTCATGGTTACTTTGAGTATTTTTTTCATTTGACTGTTAGCCTTTGAAGTGAAGTCCTTAAGCTTACTCAGTGTTTTCTTAGTGACTTGTCAACATTCTTTCTGTCTTTTGAAGATTAACATTTTTTTAATCAGTCACAGGGTTTGAACTCTGGGCCTGGGAGCTGTCCCTAAGCACTTCAGCTCAAGGCTAGTGCTCTACCACTCTGAGCAACAGTGCCACTCTCAGTTTTCTGGTGGTTAATTGGAGATAAGAGTCTCAGAGACTTTCATGCCCTGGGCTGACTTTGAACCATGATCCTCAAATCTTAGCCTCCTGAGTAGCTAGGATTCCAGGTATAAGCCACTGGGGCCCAGTTGAGATTAGCAGTGTATTTAGTGTATGATTTGTAACTATTCTCTTCAAATTACTTGTTTCTCTTTCATGTTCTTGATTATAGTTTTGCTGAGCTTTGCACTGAATGTTGTCCTTCTAGTTTATCTTGTGGTGATTGTGGTGTTATATTTATGAAATCATTGTTAAGGCTAATGTTGTGTAAACTTGCATCTATATTTTCGTTTAGAAGTTTGATTTTAATATATATGCCATAAGATATTCTTTCCTGACACCATTTGGTGAAAAGTCTACCCTCGTACCATTGCGTTGTCTCGATACCCTTGTTAAAGATCAGTTGAGCATGTAAGTGTGGGTATATTTCTGTTCTATTGGTTTGTGTTCTATCTAGGCCAGTATCACACTATTTTACTAATTTGGTTAGCATAGCTTTGGTATACTTTAAAATCAGGAAATGTGTTGTCTGCTTTTCTACTTTTTTTCTTTCTTGTTGTCGGCAGTGACAGTACTAGATATTGAACCCAAGGCTTTCACACCACAGGCAAGCATCCTACCACTCGAGCCAGGACTGTAGGGCTATTTTATTTTTATACATTTCTTTGTTTTGAATATAAGATCTATCTTTTGGCTGACCTCAAACTTGCAACCCTCCTTTGTTTACCTCACCTCACTTCTAAAATATCTGAGTGTTTTGTGTGTGTATATATATATATATATATATCCATTTGGCTATAATAGTCTTATTTAGTCTGCAGCTCTATATTAATTTTAGATGGTTTTATTTAAATAAAAGTATTATTTGAATTGTAGTAGAAATTTAATTGAACCTCTACATTTTCTTAGGAATTTTGGATGTTAGATCTTGAAATAAATCTTAGCAAATTTAAGAAGACTGAAATCATGTCGCATATATTTTCTAACCACATGGATGAGACTAGAAATTAATACCATAAGGAAAACTGCAAAATTCACAAATATATAATGTATCCTAAGAAAATTTCATATGTATTTTAGAAAGAGAGTGCATGTGACTGTTGGATGGAATGTCTTATAAGTCTGTCATATCCATTGGTTAATAGTGTTACAACATTGTCTATTTCCTTAATAATCATCTGTATGGATAGTCTGTCATTGAAGGTAGAATCTTGAAGTCTACTATTATTGTGTCACTATCATGAAATCTAAAGTGAGTTTCTGGAAGACAGTCTATAGTTGAGTCTTTAAAAAATGCCATTGTGTTGCTCTATGTTTAAATGGAAAATTCAATCTACCTATCTTTAAAGCATTTCTTGATAAGGATGAGTTTCCCATTGCTACATTAAAAAAATGTTTTCTATGTATCTTTTAGCTTATCACAGTCTGAATCTGTAATGTTCTCCAAAGCTTTGAGTGTTGAATGCTTAGTCCTTAGCCAGTTATGCTATTGGGAAGTAGAGGGTGGGAGGGAGAAGGAAATAGGTCATTGGATTTTGCCCTTTAAAATATATTTTGTTCTGGGAATCTTCCCCTTCTCTCTTCTCTCCAGCTGTCATGAAGTGAGCAGCTTTACTTTACCTTGGATTCTCCTCAGTGATGTCCTGCCTTTTCAGAGATACAAACTGATATAACTAAACAGCCATGGGCTGAAAGTCCTGAAACTATGAGCCAAAATAAACTTTCATCTATTAAGTTTATTTCCAGGTATTTTTTCGCGATGATGGAAAGTTGACCAACATAGAAACTTGGTGACTGAAATGAGGTTGTTGCTGTGACTACACCTAAGGGAATCATTCCAAAGCTGGAGCTGGTTTGTGGGAGGTATGTGAACTTTTAAAGATGCAAGGTAGAGAAACCCTAGAATTCTGTAAGTAAAACTTAGGTGATTCACATAAGAGTTCAGCAAACTGTTGATTGACATACGAAAAGATCAGGGACAGCACTCATGGAATTTCAGAAATGAACTTTGAATCTAGTGGAAACAGGACTAGAGGCTCATTTACCTTACATTATGCAAAAAATAGAATAATAATAAAAATTAACTAAAGAAATAACACTTTATGCCCTGAGACATTATGTGAGCTAGCCTTAAAAGCTGGCATTAATCTGCTGAAAGAATTTCAAGATAACCCAGTATTCAAGCTGTGGCAAAATGGCTGCCGCTTCTTATAGGTGTATTTTTAGTGAGAATGATGAACAAAAGATTAAAAAAAAAAACCTAGTCCCAGTATTGGATGACTAGTCAAAAAACCACCTGACACTTTTTTTCCTGCTATCCTCTCAATTTCTTACATGACAGTCTTTATCATAGTAATGCAGTAATCTGTATCCATCTACTTTTAACTTTACCAATGAGCTTCACATTTTCTTAAGCTATCATTTTGCTGTTTAGCATGGTTACTTCTGTCTTTTCTGTGAAGGTGGGAATGGTGGTGATAAACTCTTTTATTTTGCTTGTATATTCTCTGTCATTGCCTCTCCATTTTCGAGTGGCACTTTCACTGAGTATAGAGTTCTTAGTTGGCAGAATTGGTTTTTTTTCATCACTTTGAATTTATCATTTGCTACCTTTCTTCAGTGATGTTTCTACAAAATGCAATCTACTGATAGTATTATGGAGATCCTCTTGTATTTGACAAGTCACTTTCTCTGATTGCTTTCAAATTTCTCCTTATATCCATTAGGTTTTCCTGATAAGAGTTTTAAGTTACTGTTTCTTTGAATAAGCTTTCTTATTCTTCCCTTTGTTCTCTTTCTGTGACTCTCATTATGCTCACTTGAACGTACTATATCACCTGGACTATTTTTTTGTCACAATTGTTTTGCAACACATGTAAAAAGGATTTTTGTATATAAAGGAGAAGCTCATTAACTTAATTTTTATTCTTCAGCTGGATGTACTATTAACTTGGACCTAGTCAAGTTATCATTTATATAGAGATCTTACATTTCCATTTTGTTGCAATAGGCAACTTGTCTATCCTTTGGCAAATACAATTCAATTTATTTCCTATAAGTTACATACTGTAAGTCTTATGATTGTGGAAGTCTCTAGATTAATCCTTCTTCCAGCTGTTCATACCCCATAGAAAAGTAGATACACTTTGGAATCAGTTTGCCAAATTAATGAAACCCATAGTACTTTGGATAGAAACACATTGACCCTATTTTTATATTTGGTTGTACTGTAAATAGGTACTTTTCCTATTTCCCAAATAGGGAAATAGGAATTGCAAAAAACTTTATCTATTCTTACTTTGATTATTAGACCTTTAAATTCTACATGTTTTTAAACTCCAAAGACATTATCTTTGTGATTATTGTAGTGAATAGCAAAATACTAACTTAATTTTCATATGAACCTCCCTTTTGTACTGCCTCATCTTCTCTTTCATCTCTGCACTTCTGTGAGACATTTTCTATTATCCTCAAGAACCCCTTTTAATATCAACTTTATTGTGTGCATTGATAATGTTTTTCCTCAACTTGTATTGGTTGAAAAATATATTCAGTTTTAGAGAACAAATTTCCTGTGTGTAGAATCCTATAATGGGACATAATTTGTTTTAATGGTTAAATGTCAATATATTGTCCTTTTTGGCTTCCAGTATTTCTTTGCGACATTGTCATTTTTGTTGATACACATCAGAGATATTATATATAATTATATATTATGTGTTATATAATATACAATATGTCCTATATTATAATATATTATTATATGTTATATGATATATGTTATTTTATATATGTTATATGTGTTACATAATGTGTAATATATTATATATAATATATAATACATTGTTCTAATATGCTATATATATGGCTAATTTCTCATACATAATCTGCATACTTTATCCTTCTGAGATCTGGGATACAGGTATGCATTACCACATTCAGATTAATATGTCTTTTCAATGTGGCCTCTTTTAACATTCTCTCTTACCTTTGATTTTAAAACATTTGACTAGGATTTTCCCTAGTAATGTTTTATTTTTATTTATTTTTATTTTTTCCAGATATTTCTTTTTTTAATTTATTCTTTATTGTAATTAATAAAAGGGTTACATGATATTTGCCAGATAGAAGGTGCATTAATTCACATATATTGATACCCTTTCACATGTCTTGGTCCCCATTACCCTCCCCTCCACCCCCCCGACCCCCGTCTTGGTTTTCCCCCCTTCCCTATCCAATTTCAAATAACCAAATACAAATAAATCCAATATATCAGATAACAAAGTGAGATGTTTTATTTTTATAAGTAGAATGTTTTGCCAGTCCTGGGGCTTGAATTCAGGGCCTGGGCACTATCTTTGGACACTTTTGCTCAAGCCTAATGCCTGCCACTTGAGTCACTTCTGGCTTTTTCTGTGTATGTGATATAGAGGAATCGAACCCAGGGCTTTGTGCATGCTAGGTGAGCCTTCTACCTCTAGGCTTTGCTCCTGGCCCCTATAAGTAAAATTTTATAAGTGAAATTCAACAATGCTGAGTCATCAATTCTGAAAAAGTATAGTATCTCTTTATAGATTTTCTACTCTTTTTTTTTTTTTTTTTGCCAGTCCTTGGCTTGAGCTCAGTGCTTGTGCACTGTCCTTGGACTTTCTCAAGACTAGAGCTCTACCACTTGAGCCTCAGCACCACTTCTGGCTTTTTTTCTATGTATGTGGTACCGAGGAATTGAACCCGCGTCTTCATGAATGCTAGGTAAGCACTCTACCACTAGGCCAAACTCCCAGTCCCTTAACTCTCTTTTGTCTGTTAGTCAAAATATAAAAATTATCTTACATGACAAATGACCAAAACGAGAAATTATTCAAGATTGGGTTTTGTTTTTCATGAGGGCCATCGATGTTTGTTTACCTACTGGTCTTGTTTTTTATCTTATATTCCTTTAAGGTCATAATTGAAAGCCTTAGTTTTTACATACCATCCTTACACTATTGTGTCTAGTTTCAGTAAAATTTCAGTAATGTCTTGAAACTGGAACAATTCCTCTCCATCCCATAGCACTATGAAATATAAAAATTCTCTGTAGCATTAGAAGATAGTTAATGTCTGAAGTCCAGGCAAGGTAGAAGAATGGGCTAGATCTCCAAGGTTATTTTTTTTTCTAGGCTTTTGGTCATTTGAGTTCTACCTGCCTTAATCATAAACTCTTTATTTCTGCTCTGTAGTACTGTACAAATGTCTGATTCAGTGCTTTATTTTCAGTTTGTCAGCCCCATTCTGTTTATGAATCACCATCCAACAAAATTTAGTTAGACTTTTCTCCTGTGTCTTGGCTTTATAAGGCCCAACTATTTGGGGTGTTGTCTTTGAGAAGCTGCTTACTTATCTCCTTTTACACAACTTGTATACTTATTCTCTGGTAAATATGTTATTATACAACATATTCTATTATAGGCAGAAATAGATGTTGATTGGTTATTTGTAAGATCCCTAGTAGGCTTGAATATGTTTTCATAGCTAAGAGTAACAACTCAGCTTATTAAACTATCTCATGCCTATGCAATTTCTTTTACCAAGTTCATCTTCTCTATATAACTAGCATTCCCTTCCCTAAGAACTGAGGCTTTTAGCAGCCAATCGACTGCCTATCTGCTTGAATGGCATTTATCTTGCTATAGAATATAATCTGTAGTAATATGCATTCTTTTGCATTCCTTTTTGCTTTTGGTCAGTTGTGGGGCTCGAACCCTGGGCCTGGGCACTGTCCCTGAGCTCTTCAGCTACTGCTCTACCACGTTGAGCGACAGCACTACTTTCGGTTTTCTGGTGGTTAATCAGAGATCAGAGTCTCATGCACTTTCATGCCCAAGCTGGCTTTGAATTGCAATCCTCAGATCTCAGCCTCCTGCATAGTTAGGATTACAGGCATAAGCCACCAGCACCGGTTTTGCATTCATTTTTGTAACAGGATGAGAGTTCCTTGTGGACAAGGAACTTATTTTCTTTCTTCTCATATGTATTTGAGTAAATGATTTTGAGCATTGCATTCTTCTTTAGCCAGCAGTCATCTCACCGGTAGGCTATCTTTCTCATTGTTCCCATCAGCAATCCTTTCTTCCTTTTCACTACCATGGAATAGCTTTTGGATCCAGCCCAACATATCTGGCCTTTTGATCCTCTGAGACCAATTTAGTTTCTCACCTTTCTTGAATTAATAAGTACAAAGCACTAGTAACCCTGCTGTCAACCCTGAATGCCCTTTTCTCCTTCCCCTTTAATTTTTGGATGTGCATAACATTATTTGTCTAGTAAATGTATATGTGTCTGCCTATTGGGTGCCCATTAACTCAGTCAATAACTGAAGATTGTATTACTAAAGTATCCACTAATAATATATTCACAAGGTATGATGAAAAGATGTGGCAAATTTCATTCATCAGAGTTCAGTTCAAAAGGTTTTTATCTTTGAGAAATTTTTACATTGGTTATTATTTACTTAGGCTAGTATTTGTGATGATAGTTCTTCCTCTACTCAGAGTTTATGGCCTAATAAGAAAAGCGAAATGATCTCTTCCTTCCATTTACAGGGAGATAAAGGATAGTTCCTGCAATGCCCTAGGCTATGTTACTAATGTTGAAATAGTAATATCATGTTGGAACTTTTTCTAGATATATTCTGGGAGAACAGGGCAAAAAAAAAATCAAAACTTGATGACAGCCTTAAGAAAAATCTCTTCTCTCCAGAGCAGCTGTTATTTAGTCAATATGTGTCCCATCAGTAAGAAAACAGGCACCTTTTGGCAACTGTCTTTTTTTTTTGTTTGATTGTTTTCTCATTCAAGCACTGATTAGCTTGTTTTATAAGCTCCTAGTTTGCATGGCATGTATACGTTTGTACATATGTATGCATGCTTGCATACATACACATGTATAAGTTGAATGATGGGGACAATAATGCATTCCTCATATTTGTAATTCACAGTAGGCTCTGTTAGTGTCCTCACTACAATTTTTTCCACTGGCAGTAGAAAAATAGCTACAGACCATAATGAAATTGATGGTAGAGTATCTAGGCTCTTCTTCTGGTCTTTTATGCATGAAGTATCATATATTGTGATTTCCCCCATGGAAGGATGGAAATACTAAGTTTCCAAAGCCAAACTTGGATTCAGTAGAGAAATTCTGATTAGGGAAGGAAATACAATTTCAACATGAAGGGACTGATAAGCAACTATTCTCCTGTCAGAGAGCAGGAAACACATTTTATTTATCTTTCCTTCTTTACAGGGAACTCTTGTCATGAATTTACACTCAAAATAATTGGGAACCAAATCTAAACTGATAGAGAACCAAATCCTTTATCTACATTGAATAGATGAGGCCAGAAGTAGAGGAATGTGGAACATGAGCTGTCTGGATTCTTTCCAGCTCTGAGAGTGATAAGTGAGTTAACTAAATTCACTTTCAGACTTTGCCTATCTTGCCTCTACTTAATTTTGAGGTTTTTCAAGTTTCTGTAGATTGACACCAACAGCCATGTTCCAAACTAATAATTACCAGTGTTTCTAAATAGAAGACATTTCTTAATGACAATAATTCCTCTTAACCATACATGCATTAAGTTTTATTTTTAAGATCGCCTGACAAAGAAAAATACATGACAAATTCAACTACAAATTCAGCATCATTTTAGGGTATTTAAACCAAAAGCAAATTGAAAATATTTAGAAGTCACCATAAAGGTTTATATTTCCTTATATATTAATCATACAATATTTGGTATACATTTGCCTGTTTCTTGTAACCCTACCTCAATTCATTCCTCCCCTCCCTCTGTTTATGTCTCATGCCTTTCTCCAGGACCATATCTCCTTCACATTTGTACTGGATTCTTTCCTGCCTCCAAAAAAATATCATAGCCCTTCCTCCTTTGCCTTGCTTATTCCACTGTTTCTTCCCAGGAGATCTTGCTTTACTATCTATTCCTTTGAAATAGAAATTATGACCTTGTATAAACATGGCTTCTCTCTTGACAATCAACATCTCTCAATCACTTTGAGAATGAGCACAAGGAATTCTCTTTAAAGGTTTTCCTGTTCTATCCCAGACTGACACTGTTTCACAAATGTCAAGTTTATGAGCATTCATCAGGAACTTTCCCTTGTAATTATGTCTGTCCTTTATGAGAAATTCAGGTGTAGTCTCTACATTTTATGAGGGATCTATATGTATCTACTAAGAAGAATGGCCTTCTGAAGTTGGAGATATTTAGGTAGTCCCTATTTGCAGAGTTGAACAACTCTAATTCTTTCTATTCCTTTACTTGTCTGACTACTGGCCTATTTGTTTCACTCTTGTGTCTGCTCACTCATCTTCATCCTTTTTAAAGTGTGGTGCTCTCGTTGAAACATATCAGCCACAACACAAAGAGATAATGCAAAGTACCAAGAATTACCAGCGTCCTCCCCCTTCTGATCGTGGTGTCCTAAATTCACACTCAGCATGAAAAACAGCATCAACACAGTATTATTTACCAACAGGTTAAATGTCTTTGGAGAGAACCTCTAGTTTCTTAAAGGATAGATTTCCAAATTTAAAAAAGAAGGTTGTTCAACTGCACTCATCATTTGGGATGTGCAAATGTAAATGTATATTACAGTACGCTAGACCTATCAGAAAGATCCAAATGACACAGACAAGTGATGGAAAAGATGTGACGCATCCAGGATTCACATGTGTTACTGATGAAAGTGGATTGGTATTAACCTTTTTGGAAAACAGACACCATTTACTCTAGTTGGCCCAGGAATTCCATTATTTAAGCTATACTATAGAGAAGTAAGGGCATAGAGTATCCAAAAGACATATGCAGGAATGTTCTAAGCGTTTTTAATATCTCTTTATTGGAAACAATCCAAATACCCATTGAAAGAATGTAGTGGTATACTCACACAATAGAATGCTATGAACTCTGAGAATGAAGGGACTCCATAAGCAGCTGTAATATGGATAAACCAGATATAAAAATGCATGTAGTATATGGTTTTATATGAAAATAGTCCCCATATAGATAGGTCTCGTTCGTGGTGTTAGAAATCACAACAGATTGGTATTGATTGGTGGGGGAAATAATGATAAAAGAGGTGACATTGAGTTATATTATATAGATTGATATGTATCTATGACCTATAAACCCTCAGCTTAATTTTGATTATGTTCTAAAATCTATGTGCCAGTGATTGTATATAGAGATTCCCTTCTTGAATTCTTGTTTGTTAAACATGACATTTGAAATATGATATAAAAATCAATGCTAATAAAATCTTTTTTAAAAAAGAGGTGACATTGATAAAGATGCATCAAACTCATAGACATATTGAATTGAAGCTCCTTTGTACAACTACTTAAAGATAATTAAGAATAATAATAAAGATAAGAAAAATAAAAATAAAGAATTCACAGCAGTTGCCACTCACAGAGTAAGGATAGAGACAAGAGGAAGGCAAGAAAAACTAGGAGAGAGTGAAGGAAGGCGTGATATTGTCCAAAAAGAAATGTATACTTCACCTGGCTTGTGTAACTGTAACCCTTCTGTATAGCATGTTTATAAGAACAATTTAAAATTTTTAAATAAAGTTGTGAATATTTACTATGAAAATGAAAGAAGGCAAGAGGGGGACCTTGAGTACAAGGTTTATTCTGAACTTGATATGGATTGCAGAAGTGCGTCAAAGCTGCAGGCATTAATTGAGCTCCCCAGACATGAAAAAGCATTTTTCTATAGGTTTGCTATACTTTGATAAGACATTATGAAAAGCACTCCATAATAATGTCAGCAACCAATTAATATTCTTAAAAGTCCTCAAACTAGCAGACATTGAAGAGGAAAAAGGATAATTGTAATTAGTATAAATCCCACAGCTTCTTTGCTCTGAGGGCTGACTAATCAGAAGAATGTCCAAATGAGTCATTTCCTTCCTCACCGTGTTCCACACTTTCCCCCCTACTCTGGAAACTCAGGTCTCCCTAGATTCACGTCTGCCTTTCAGGGAGTGCATTATAAATTCCAAGGCATAAATGCACAGCCCAGTAAGCATTTCCTGGGTGTCATAGAGCCAAGTGATTTACTTAGCACTATTTTACTTCATCTTCACAGTAACTCCATAAAATGTGTAATCTCCACTTAACTGATGAGAAAAGTAATACAAAGAAAGACTAAGTCATTTGCCCAAAAGTACAGCTACTGGACTAGGACTCTAATTAGAGGTAGACAGATACCTGTGTTCTATTTCAACACTTTTTGTTTCAAAATCAGGTCACAACTATGTTCACATGGATTTTTGTTTGCCTAATTTGCATACTTACAGGATTTCTGAACTTTGGTCTGCTTTTAGTACTCAGGTATGCCTGACCTACTGTGTGTCCTGCCATCTACTCACTGATGGCCATGATGGTTCCTGAATTCCAAAAACACCTAACCTCCAATGTTGTGGCTGAAGGATCAGAAAGACTGAATGCTGAACCCCCAGGTCATCTGGTGGCTCCATTCATGCACCCGACACTAATTAGATCCCTAAGCCGGGCAGGGAGACTGGATAAAAAGCAAAGGCTTTTCTAAAAGAAAGATTCTGGACCCTATAGGGAGCCCCAAATTTACATCTGCAAAGCTCTGTGAGATTGTCACCCTTCATGGCTGAGTCCCAACTAAAATGTTCACTGGGAGCTGGAAACCACCCCGCACTTGACTTTAAAAAAAAAAATCAAGTTCTCAAGTGTTTTTGTTTTTGGTTTTTAGCTGCCTGGCATTTCAGAGGTTTCTTGCTCTTCTTAAAATCTGTAAGCAATCCTCAAATCTACAAACAGGCTTTAGAAGATGGAAGATGGGGAGGGCAGCAGGAAAGATTATTTCAGAAGCAATCCCTCTGTAAGGAAAACCCCAAAGCTGAATTACATACAGCTGAAAATATCTCAATCCTGCAAGATGAGTCTTGACATAAGCCCCACAGCAGCAGACTTCTTTGTGTTGAAGGAATTACTCTAAAGGTTTTCCCTTTCTTATTGCCCACTTATTTTTCTGAAAAGCCCTCTTCTGAAATCCTGTGTTTTACACTAATGTAAGGCCTTGATGTGTTTTCATCCTAAATGGATTGCAACGGCAGACATTTTTCTGGGGGGCCATGATTCAAAAGGCTCCCTGGAACTTAGCCTGATCTGAATGAGCGTGAAGAATCCACATTCTGAGCAGACACAGCCCCAGCCAAGGAGACCTGAGAGATCATAAAAAGACACAAAAAAGTTACCAAAATTAAACTTGAACGGCACCCATCAGATCATGAGATCCCTCCAAGGAGAAGGCCTGGGTTCTGGTGCCACCCCCTGGAGTTCCTGATTGTCTAATACCCACCTCCTCCACTCGCTCTGAAGTTCCTCCAAACTTCAGAATCTGGCAGATTGATTGTTAGGTCCTGCATGCGTTGATGAGATAATTTACCCTCTCTGATCCTCAAGAATGCCTGTTCTCATCTCTGTTTGCACTTCACTTTTCCAGATAGGTACATGTGACAATGAAAATGAGTTTGAATGAACAATGAGAGCCATAGAACTTCAGTGGACCAGACATCTGCTTCTGTTTCAAGGAAGATTTGAGTCCTGCTGGTTGCCTTAAAACCAAGTGAACCAGAAGACATCAGCCAATGAAGAGACCAAGTTTAGGGATCCAGTCAAACTCCAACCTTTCCACAGGGCTTAGTTTTCCACAATGTTAATTCACTTCTACACTTGAGAATAAGTAAATTTAGTTTTCCAACCCAGCCAGATCTCATCTGAACACTTGGGCTTGTTTTAGCTCTCTGTACTTACTATGTACAGATAGCTACAACAAACTGCAGCAACACACCTCCTCCAGCACATTCTTCAGGAGAGTCATATAATCTATGAGCGTGATGATCCTTTTTTTCAAAAGAAGTATTTCATTTTAATGAAAACGTGTATCACCATATTTAATCAATCAGGCTGATTGACAACAGCAATAGTTGAGTCTTGCTGCAGATGCTGCTGCTACTTCATTCTTATTCCAGTTTCATTTCTCAATCAAATCCATGTGTAAAAAACATAATGTGCTGCCAACACAATGTAATAAAACCTCAACTGAAATGCACACCAGCTTGACAGAAACTGATAACTCAAAGTATGGGAAAAGTTAACTTCACAAAAATCACTTATGACACCCATGCATTCAAGTTTTATGGGTAAGAGATGCATTGTCATCATACTTTTGCTAATGTGAATGGGCCAAAATTCATGGATTTGTCCTAAAACAGAAAATAATTTCTGAAGCAACATTTTCCAAAAGCTGGCAGAGAAAGCCTTTTTAAACAGCCCAGAAATCATCCTTAAAATTGGCTGAGTTTGTTTGAGATGCACTGATTGTGTCATGGAGCAATAAATTAGAACTTGAGCAGCAATTTTTTTATGGGGATACAGACTGGTTAAAGATGATGTATCACTGGTTGTCACAGATAGAACCAGCAGTTCTCAAAGTTAATGATTCATAGAGGAATAAAGGTAACCTAATTATAACAGTACCAGGGACAGAACCTAGCAGTTACTCTACTGAAATTCTGAACTCCAGATCTCACATAGTAGAAATTCTTGCAAAGATTCTAGCTAACAATAGGGCATATTAATTTCTACAAAAGGAAATGAATCCATACATAGTCCATAGATAACTGTAAGTAAATTGTGTTACAGTAGAGTTCCCTTTGTTTTCACCCGGCCTCTTGGCATGTAACCTTATTTAGAAATGAGGTAATCACAAACACAATTAGTTAAAATGAAGTCATACTAAAGCACAGTGGACTGGTGTCAATTTTAAAAGGCCATGTGAAGACACAGACCCACACAGATAAGATACTTGAGAAAATGGAAGAATTGGAATGATACAGCTACAAGTCAAACAATGCCAGGTTTTTGTCAAGAAGTCAAGAAACAGTAAAGCAGAATCATTTCCTGAGCCTTCATAGGATGTATGGCTCTGCAGACACCATGCTTTTGTATTTATGACTTCCAGAATTTAAGAGAAATTATCTATTGCTTCCACAATTTAAGGTCACTAAAAGCTGCTGCTAGAAAACAGTACAGAAAGGAAAGGCTAAGACCAAATGACTAGGACATTGGAGAAGAGTCAGTTAAAGGATCAGAATACCTGTCAAGAGTAAGGAAAGTAAGAAACAGGGTTCTAGAGAAGGCTTTCAGCATTCTAGATCCTTGTACAAAGGTATGTCATAGCTCCATGTCGCCTACAGATCAACCATAATTCTTCATTTAAAAGTGCCAGTGGCTTACACTTGTAATCCTAGCTACTCAGGAGGTCAAGATCTGAGGGCTGAGGTTCAAAGCCCGCCCAGGCAGAAAAGTCTGTGAGACCCTTTATCTCCAATTTATCAAAAATCTAGCGATAGGTCTGTGGCTCCAGTGGTAAAGTGCTAAACTTAAGCCCAAGGACAATTCCCCAGTGCCAAATTCAAGTTCCAGACTGGCACATAAAGGAAATAAGGAAGGAAGGAAGGAAGGAAGGAAGGAAGGAAGGAAGGAAGGAAGGAAGGAAGGAAGGAAGGAAGGAAGGAAGGAAGGAAGGCAGGCAGGCAGGCAGGCAAGCCCGATGCAGTGCTCATGCCTATAATCCTAACTATTCAAAGCCAGCCTGGGTACTAAAGTCCATGAGAGTCTTATCTCCAATTAACCACCAGAAAAGTGGAAGTGGCACTGTAGCTAAAGGGTAAGATGGTAGCCTTGAGCTGAAGGGCTCAGGCCCAGAATTCAAGTCCCACAACTGACAAAAAGGGAAGGGAAGGGGAAGGGAAGGGAAAAGAGAGCAGTGGTCTCTGGGAGTCCAAGTTGATATTTCCCACAATATTGGGAAGAAGGCCCCACTGGAGAGAACATATATCATGGCATAAAATCACCACCAGCTGGTATAAACTGTGTAGTACAAGTCCTCCCTGTGGTCTGAGTTCAACTCCCCAGGCCCAGCACACTCAAACTTTCCACAACGAAGACAAGCCATTTTTGAGCCTACCCATCCACTTCCATGTGATGAAGATTTTAACAGTGGAACAATGCCACAACTTGAACAAAACCCACCGTTAGATAAATAATTCTTTTACAGAAGATCTTGAAAACCTGCAACTTTCGCTGAGTTGGGGTATAGAGTTGTGAGTCTCTGGATAAGAAATCCACACTCCAACAAGAAAAAGTACAACTCTGCAACCAATCTTCAGAATTTTCTGACCACACAAAAGAAAGATATAGATATATTTAAACATTTATATGTCCCCCAAACAGTCCAAGTGTTCAGTTAAACTCTTGCTGAGCACATAGCCAGGTTCTGCATGGGATCTTCTCTGGCATTCGCCAGTGCCAATTGCCTCCAGTCCCTTTGAGTACCAACTTTAGCCATGGCCATGGTAAGATGATTGTACCTTCCTTCTAGGATAATAGGAAGCAAATGTGTCACTATAGAGTCTTGAGTTCATTAGAAAACATTAGAAATACATTTTTTTATTTTATGTATTAATATTTTGCAAGTCCTGGGACTTGAGTACAGGGCCTGGTCACTGTCCTTGAGTTTTCTCAAGGCTAGCACTCTAAACTTGAACCACAGCACCACTTCTGGCTTTGTCCATGTATGTTATACCAAGGAATCCAACCCAGAGCTTTGTGGATGCTAGTAGGCAAGCATTCCCAGCCCTGAAATACATTTTGGTCATCCTGTGCCCAAGGGCTGCAGTACCCACTCACGTGTTATGATGTCAAATTGTAGCCAAGTACCCATTTGCTTGGGTCTCTCAGACTTGTTTTGCAGAGCACTATTTACGCCTAGATATGAGCAGGACTTTTTGCACAGTTTGGGCCTAGTGGTAGAATTTAGTTACCAGTCTCAGTCTTTGAGTTCTCTAATTACTGCAACTACCGGCAAAACACATGTGCACGTGCGCGCGCGCGCGCGCACACACACACACACACACACACACACACACACACACAGTGGGGGAGAGAGAGAGAGAGAGAGAGAGAGAGAGAGAGAGAGAGAGAGAGAGAGAGAGAGAGAGAGAGACTAGGATTCTTTTTCTAGATCTTTTCCTCTTCCTTTATCCATGCAACACACACACACACACACACACACACTCACGCAACACACCCTTTGGAAAGTAGACTAATTTAATCACAGTCTTGATTACCAATGCACAACTGCTGAAGAAGAAAGTCCCCACACACCCCCATGCCTAAACAGCCCTAAAGGGACACTCAAAGAGGAAACGCCTGAGTCTCTGTTCCTTCTGGGTGTCTGTAGGAAAGAGCAGTTCTACTTCAGAAGCAAAAGAGAAAAACTAGAGCCAGAGATTCAAGAGGCAATGGAAATAAGAGGAAATGGAAATAAGCACAAAGACCAAGACACCAGCACACCAAGGGTTGCTGGATACAACTCCCTTCAGCTTGCCGCCCTTCACCTTGCTGTGAGACTGGGCATGTGAGTGAGGCATGAGCATTTAGATAACTATGTGCTCTTCCTAGACATGAATGAGAGATGAGCCTTGCCACAGACACGGAGAGACAGACATAGGATCTGGAGACCACCGTTGGCCTAGAAAGATTTTGACAAATAAGTGGAAAGAGGAGAAAGTTATACGGAGAGAGCTGGGCTAGGAGCCAGAACCAAATCACTGTGACTATCACCCTGGCCATGTGGCTGAGCCTTGTGGGGTCTCAGTTTCCTCACATACAAAAGAGAAGGAATATTTATCCAGTAAGGATTGGGAGGTGGCAAGAGTCCAGCATTGGTCTGACAGACTTGATGTTCCACTTTAGTTCTGCCATTTCCTCCCTTGGAAACTCCTACATTTTATTTCGTATCTAAGGTCATGGCAGATACAATAAATCAGTATGTGAAGTTTCTGGGTTTTTAGCAGGCCCTTGTTAATGACGGCTATCACTATTCGGTACCTTCCAGCAATGACTGGCATAAGCAGCAAGTAAGATCATGTGTGGAGAATGACTGTAAGGCAGTGAGGCTCAGGTAGCACCCTGCCATCTGTATGGACTGCAGCTGTTATGCTCATGTGTGTGCATGTATGCAAAGAACCTTCTCTTTTGCAATTGTTATTTCACTTTACAACTCGGTTAAAAGATCTGCCTATCAAATGGTTTTGACCAGAAAAAAACACTCTATCCCTCATATTGAGTCTAAGGAGCATAGAACAACTATTTGGCTATTTTAAAAAAAATGAGATTTACTGCCAGACACTGGTAGCTCATGGTTGGAATCCTAGTTACTCAGGAGGCTGAAATCAGAGGATGATGATTCAAAACCAGCCTAGGTAGGGAAGTCCATGAGACACTTATTGCCAATTAATCACCAAAAAATTGGAAGGAGAACTGTGGCTTAAGTGATAGAATGCTAGCTTTGAACAAAAAAAAAATCTTAAGGTCAGTGCCTAGGCCCTGGGTTCAAGCCACAGGACTGGCACAAAAAAATAAAAATTAAATATACTTTCAAAAAAGAAATATTGCCTCCACTGAGAAAACTAAAAAATGTATACGGGGTCTAAATAGAAGTTCAAAACAGAACCCCCCAAAAATTCATCAATGGCAATAACCTCAGAGAAAAGGTGAAACTTTTGATACATTTTTTTTGCCAGTCCTGGGGCTGGAAGTCAGGGCCTGGGCACTGGCCTTGGGTTTTTGCAAAGCTAGAGCTCTACCACTCAAACCACAGCACCACTTCTAGCTTTTTCTGTGTATGTGGTACTGAGGATTTCAACCCAAGGCTTTGTTCATGCTAGGCACTTTACCCCTAGGCCATGCTCTTGGTCCAACACAATTATTTTTAAATTTACATTATTTTGACATATAGATTTGTGAATATTCATTTTCAAAACTAGGCTCTGTGCATTACTCCTGCAGAACAAATGAATCCAAAAAAAGTATGCTAGGCATGCAGCATGCATGACTGTAATTCCAGTACTCAAGACACTGAAGCAGATGGATCACAAATTCAAGGCCAGCCTTGACTTCACATGTCAAAAAAATAATTAAAGGGGCCCAAAGTTTGTCTTAGTGGTAAAGTGCTGGCCTAGCATGCACAAAGACCTGGGTTTGATTCCTCAGTACCACATACATAGAAGTGGTACTATGGCTCAAGTTATAGAGCCCTAGACTTGAGAAAGCCCAAGGACAGTGCTCAGGCCCTGAGTTCAAGCCCCAGGACTGGCAAATAATAATAACAATAATAATAATAATAATAGTAGTAGTAAAGAATAAAGTGTATCAGCCATTTCATGTATGTTTTCAGGGAGCACTATATTATCCACTTTCAGACATTGTTTCCATTGCATGAATGACTGAGTGAATTGTTAAATCACTCATTTGTCTAGTCAAAAGTTGTTTATGGAAGACTTAGTATGATGTCTAGTACAATACTGCAGAGTAAAGACTCAGACACACAACTAGTTATGTTTGTCTGCCCATGTAAAACTTTCAACTAGGAGGATATTTTCTGCAAATTATCGGAATTCTTTTCAGTAAAACTACTGGGAGGGAAGTTTTAGTGGTATGGAGGTCAAGACCTGAAGTTGACACTCTCAGAGTACAGGTGTTGACAGCTCCCATCCATCTTGAGTTGGTGAACCGAGGCCATGAATTTACCTCAAATGATACAATTCATAACAGGGAAAGGACTAGGAGGAACACCACCTTTGGCAGAATGTCAGTCAGTATGTCAAGGTAGAGATGCTCAAATCCAAACAAAGTACATAGGGTGAAACAAGGAAGGACAGAGGAAAGAGTTGATCTTTTCAATGAGGTACCAGGCTTGATTCCAGCCTCTACTACTAAAAAAATTTTCTTCTGAAGCAATTTGATTATAGTCATTTGATTATAGATGTTTCTGTCAACAATTGATTGCATATATGACCGGCAAAACATTTCCTGTTAGCTAGTGACACATAGCCACTATAATGTCATCATACAATACATTGCTCAAGTATTAGTGATGATGCTTATGTTAAGAAGCCTATTTTATTAAAGTGCAGCACAGGCAATCATGTAGAGTACATAATACCTGATTATAATAATAAATAATCTGTTACTGTGTCTGTGTGTTTATTATGCTATGATTTTTTTTGCTAAAATCACTGCTTTACAGTGTGCCCATTGTACTCATTAAAAATGGTTACTGTTGGACTGGGAGCATAGCCTAGTGGTAGAGTGCTTGCCTCGCATTCACAAAACCCTGGGTTTGAATCCTTGGTCCCACATACACAGAAAAAGCCAGAAGTGGTGCTGTGGCTCAAATGGTAGAGCGCTAGCTTTGAGCAAAAAAAGTGTCCAAGGTCAGTGCCCAGGCCCTGAGTTCATGCCCTACAGCTGGTCAAAAAAGTGTTTACTGTTAAACAATATGCTACGTTCCACTGGAAACAACCTTGTAACATTTTTTATTGCATGGAGAGATAATTTTCTGTACTTGGAAGGGCAGGGCAGTTAGTAAAGGCCTGCTTGCTTAGCCTAGGAGAAGCTCTTAGTAGATATATGACCTGGCCCATACACAGAATCTGACAGTACATCTACTTCTCTTACATTAAAAAAAATACTTGGCAGTGGAATATAAACAAACATCTGAGAGGAAAAGATAACCACACATACTAAAGCTGTGTTTCAATTTATCCAGTCTTAGAAATTAATGGAAAACTAAGGATAAACAGATATTTTAGAAAGGAAATAGAAAATGCAGCCTTGGAAATAGAATTCAAGGAAACAGAGACTACAGGGAAACAGACACTGCACATGGAATTTCTCATATATTCCAGATTTAAATCCTCATCAAATGAATAGTTTGCAAATATTTTTCTCATTCCATAGGTCATATCTTTGCACTCCTCTTTGCTTTGTATAAGGTAAAATTAGGAAACTAGGACTGCTTTTAATAACAGTGAAAGAGTAAGAAATAGTTTTTATAAATTGAATATAAATTGAATTGCCATTTGCATGTCATCTTTTGAGATTTTTAGGCCATTTTAATTTGACAATTTGGGGTTTGGGGTGATGTTTTATTATTGCTATTGCATTGTTTCTTATATATTCTGGATTTAAACCCTGTGTCAGCTGTATAGTTTCCAAGTGCTTCCTCTTATTCCATAAGTCACATCATTGTTTTGTACCAATACTGCCATGCTTTCGTAGTCTTGTCCAAAAAGTTATTGACAAATCCTTTTCTAAAGTGTGTACTTCTTTGTTTCATCATTTCAAAGCTTGTACTTTGTCTTTTTTCTATTTTGAATTGATATTTGTAATTGGTAAGAGATAGGGATCATTTCATTTCTCTACATGTGGATACTCATGTTTCCCAGAACCATTGATCAAAAGACCAGCCTTTCTTCATTACATGTTCCGGGTTCTTTATCAGAAACCATTTAGCTATAAAAGTGTGATCATGTCTGGATTCTCTATTTTACTACACTGGTCTGTATGTCCTTTGTTTTAAATATTAATACAATGGTCTTTGATTCTTACAGTTTTATGGTACCTTGTAAGGCCTGGTAGTGTGGTGTCTTAAGTTTGTTTTTTGCTCAAGATTTTTGGTTATTAGAGGTCTTTTGATTCTACACAAATCTCATATAGATTTTCCCCCAGTCTCTACTGATATATTACATATATCAAAATATCACATTGTATCCCATAAATATTATAAACATTATTCCAATGGAAAACAAGCCAGCTTCAGGAATAGTCCTGGCAGAAAGTCAATGTCACACACAACCCAAGTAAGCAGAGTTGAATTATTTACAACCATATGGGCAGCATCCCTAGACACAATCTGCCACCAACACATTGCATTTATCAGCAAAGGCTGGGGAAGGAAGTGTCTCTTGACCCTGGTAAATGGTGGTGACATAAAGACTAAATAATATGAACTCTAGGTATGGAAACAAGAGGTTTATCTTTGTGATTGTTGTTCTTGATGTACTATGTGAAGTTATTTCTTTTCTCTTTTTTCCCACTGTGGTTAATCTCATGTGGTTAGTGTATCTGGCTTTGTTACCTGATATACTGTATATACACTTATTTGTTTATTTGAAATGGGGAAGGGAAGGGGGAAAACAAGATGATTGGAAAGGGGTGGGAAGAGGGAAAAGGGGGAGAAGTATATAGCCATTACCTGACAAATGTAACTGTAACCCCTCTATACATTATCCTTACAATAAAATACAATTAAAAATTTTTTAAAAAGAAGAAGAATGCTAAGCCAAGACCTAAGCCCTTTAGTAGAAAACACAGGACTCAGGATGAACACACAGGAAGGGAGGAAATAAGACTTACTTTCCTACTCTCCAATCTCCTATTGGTTACTCTTACTGAGAAGACCCTCCTGGGAGCTAGAATGAGGTCATGTGATAGATAATCCTGCGAGCTACAATGTTCATATCCAAATCAAGATTAACCTTCAGTTTCCTCAGTCACATTATTCATAGTTTTAATACTTAAATATGGAGGGGATAGATAACAGTTCCATTCCTGTACACCGCACCCTTCCTCATTACCCTGATACTTTCTTAGGACAGCCCCGTAACCTGAGACTCCTACTGCCCTTTACTCTTCTTTTCCTATTTCCCATTTCCAAGATGGCAGACTTGGATCTGCCTGAAGGTATTCCCACCCATTCTGCCCGTCTCTCCTTTTCCTTTGTAGCTGTTTCTCCTCATAGTTTTCCTACATATCTAATCCCCTGATAGAGGATTTGAACCAGCACAGTTCAAAATCTCAAATACTGTGCAATATATCAAAGATATGGGAGCAGCTAGAAATAATTAAAGAAGAGCCCAACCCCATGGAACTTAATAAGATTACTGCTTTTCTAGGAGTTCATTTCATAAAATATTTTTTTCCCAGTCCTGGGGCTTGAACTCAGGGCCTGAGCACTGTCCTTGGGCTTTCTCAAGGCTAGCACTCTGCCATCAGAGCCACTGCACCACTTCTGGCTTTTTTTTCTATGTATATGGTACTGAAGAATTGAATCCGAGTCTTCGTGCCTGCTAGGCAGGCACTCTACCACTAGGCCAAACTCCCAACCCCCATAATATAGTATTTTATGCAATTATATGCACATAGCTATTGAGCCTTTGTCAACCACTCTTATGTAAATCTTCCTTTGGCCTCAGTGTGTGGATGTCTATATAATTTATCATATCACAGTGTGTGTGTGTGTGTGTGTGTGTGTGTGTATTTTAATCATTTACTATGTTTGCTTGTAGATTTATAGGTACATTCTACTTATCACAAATGAAGAAAAACAGACTGTGTTTCTTTGTCTCTGGCTTGTTTTGCTTAATATAAATTTTTTTCCAAGTCTTTCAATTTCATTACGATGGTACGATATCATTCATTCTTTCTAATGGATGAGTAGAATTCCATTGTGTATATATACCACATTTTCTTGATCTATTTGCCCACTGAAGGACAGCTAGAGAAAGAGACATTTTTTAGTTGCCATTTTTGTCTTGTTAGGTTGTTGGTTTTGAGAGGGGAAAGGAAGAGGGCAGCAAAAAAGGTGAGACAAAGGTGGACAAATACTACAGTGGTACTCCCTAGACACTGTGTGGAAAATGAACTGTACATCTTGTGGATGGGAACAGGAGGACAAACCTGGGGGGAGAGCAAGCAAAGGGGAGACATGGTTCAGACAGAACTGCACTCATTGCCTGACTCACGTAACTGTGACCCCTCTGGGTATCAACTCTATAATAATAAATGAATTCATTTTTTAAAGACCAGGGGCCAGTGGCTTACACCTATAATTCTAAACACTCAGGAAGCTTATATCTGAGAATGGCAACAAGTATTGTTTTGTTTTATCTATATCAAGAATCTTTAAGTGACGCTATTAATCCCCTCTTATTTTTCAGACCAAAGAACTTGTTTGCATATCATCCCAGCACATGTAGCTGTTTGAATTCAACATAGCTGACATTCCTACATTTACCTAGGTAGGGAGAATATATGCCAGATTGCTCCCTGATTCTCTGAATCCTAACTCCTTGACCATTGCTCCTATCCCTTATCCCATTTACTCTATGCTGATAACACTGGCTTACTAACCCCAGTTTCTCTTTGCTATCTTCATTGGGTCTAGCTTTTGGCTCTATTACTATGTAGGATTCCCGTCTGAGATGCCACTAGCCCACATTACATGACTCAGATTTCTAACATGTAAATAATGCCTTGATGTCATTCCATCTCCCCTCTACTAATACCCTCAATGCCACCTACCTCATGTCTGTACTTCCTGATTCATGTCACGTGAGCATCTCACCACTACAACCCTTAGCATGAGTCCTTACAACCTGCCCAATGTAACGTGCCACTGTATATACATGTGTGTGAGCTGGATAGGAATATATGTGTGATCCAGGACTGGAGCTTGATCTCATGGCCTGGGTCCTGTCCCTGAGCTTTTGTGCCCAAGGGTAACATTCCACCACTGGAGACTCCACTTCCAGGTATTTTGTTATTTTTGTTAGGAGGGGAGCATGAACTTAGGGCCTGGGCACTGTCCCTGAGTTTCTTCTGCTCAAGGCTAGTACTCTACTACTTAAGCCACAACACCACTTCTGACTTTTTCTGTTTATGGGATACTGAAAAATCAAATCCAGGCCTTTATAGATGCTCAGCAAGCACTCTACCACTAAGCGACATTCCTTGCCCCTACTTCCAGGGTTTTTTCTGGTTAATTAAAAAGAAGAATTTCAAGAACATTCTTGTCAAGGCCAATCAATGGCTAATAGCATTGAGTTTGAACCACAATTCTCAGATCTCAGTCCCCTGAGTAGCTAGAATTACAAGCATGAGCCACAAGTGCCTAGCCTGTATATACTTTATATTCTAATTTTATGGCTTTTTACAAGATTGGATATGATTCACTTGTGGTCAGTTTTAGGTAGAGATTGGACACTCTAAAGTAACATTGAATCCTACAGCAATAAAATAATTCATTCTTCAATTTTGGGTATATTAAATAGAGCAAGTTATTTTAGTGGCTAAAATCCCACTACAACTATGTCTAGCTTCTCTTTTATATAACAGCAAGCTGGTTTCAGAATCAGAGGCTGAGGTCAAACCCATTGGTGTAGAATTTGCTCACCTTTATTGTACTGACTTTTGCATTACCTCCTTATGGCAAAAGACATTGGTTTTCCTTTAAAGTAGTGATTGAAAGCTTCCTTTAAAACTAAGCCAGTTTAAGGAAACCAGTGAATCACTTTAAAAAAAAACTATTAATAACAACACTGGTGGTCTTAATTTCTTATTCTGTGGCAAAAATCCTAAAAGCAGTGGATATATAATCAAAGTAGATACCAGTAAGAGCTTTGTGCCACTGGGCCTTGTATGTATGTATATGACACTATGGGTCCTTTATTGATAAAGCCTATTTGAGTCAGTTTTCTGTTCTATAGCACTGAGTCCAGAATAATTGCATCAGTTGGGTGTTTCCGATCAGGGGCAATAGAGTTGGGAATCCTCGATCTGGGTCTGGGTTTATTTGGTGCTGTAACACAATGCCACAGAGCACAGGCAGAAGATGGTGTTCAAAAAAGTGTTACTAGAAAAATTGAATATTTACATGTAAAATATTGAAACTAGAGACTTCCCTCCTCTCTCCCTAACGAAGATCCAAATGGATCAGAGACTTAATTGTAGTAGTTGGTGCTTATAGTTGTTTTCCAAATAAGAATTTAGCACAGGAAACGAAAGGAATTGACTGTTTTGATTATATCAAATGAAAGCTGCATGGCAAAGGAGGCAACCGTGAAGAGAAATGGTGATTAGGGGAAGACTTTGCTATCCCTGTGGTATAATACCCACAAATGAATAAAATTCAGAAATGCATAAAGTTTTGAATAGATCTTTCTCAAGAAAATCAGATGGTCAGTTTAAGAAAAAATTTCTTGCCCATCAGAGAATTGCCAATGAAAACTACAGTAAGATTCAAATTCTTACAGCTACTATTGTAAAAAAAAAAAAAAAAAAAAAAAAAAAAAAAAGGAAGAATGGAGCAAGTGGTCCTCTGCCTGCTATTGGAAATGTAACTTGGTACAGCCACTGCAAAATCAAAATGGAGATTCCATTCCATACAGATGTCACCATACAGGAAGGACATAAATATGTGCCCCCTGGCAGTGTCCACAATAACCCAGATAAGAATCATCCTGAGTGTCAACAGAACAGATTTTAAAATGCAATGGAGCTTTAATTGAGGAGTAAAAACCTGTTATTTGCAGGGAAATGGAGCCACAGACTCAGTCAAGCACTGCTTGTTTTTTCATCCATGGGTCCTATAATACTAGTTACTTAGAAGACAAAGTTAGGTACGATCACCAGTTAAAGGAGCTGGGAGTTTGACCTACTTGTAGAGTGCTTGCCTAGCATGCACAAAGACTAGTGTTTATTTCCTTAGAAACATACACAAAAAGCCAGAAATGGTGCTGTGGCTCAAGTGGTAGAGAGCTTGCCTTGAGAAAGCTCGAAGACAGTGCTCAGGCCAAGTTCAAGCCCCAGGACTGAAAAAAAAATGCCAGGAAGAGGGACTATTAAAAAATTGGAAGGGGAGAGAAAGAGGGGGAAGAGTTAGAAGCATAGGTGAACTTGGTAAATGCTTGCTGTTTATCTATGGAAACGCCTCTGTGAGTCTTGTTTTGTCCAAATTTGTTTGAATAAAACTATGAAACTTAAAAAAAGAAACATTTGCTGAGAGAAAATGGATAGACAGTACAAAACTCAACAAAAGGGTAATACATGATTAATTGCCAGAATTATGGGATAAACTAGATATGTTAGGGGATATGCAAGTGTATACAAATGTATGGACTGAAATATGGTAGATTCAAGAGAAAACTCAAATAGTGTCATTTTTTATTTTTTCATATATTTTATTGTAATTAATAGAAGGGTTACATGATATTTGCCAGATAGAAGGTGCATTAATTCACATACATTGATACCCTTTCACATGTCTTGGTCCTCATTTACCTCCCCTCCACCCCCACCCCTCATCTTGTTTTCCCCCTTTCCTTATTCAATTTCAAATAACCAAATACAAATATATCTGATATATCAGATAACAAAGTGAGATACTGTAACAATATGAGATAACCAAGGGATAGCAAAAGAGATGAGAAATAACATAGTACCTTAAGGATAACAATCATTCATTATATGGCTTTTGTTTTTATATCCTAGAGGTCCTTTCATTTAGTGTCACACTATACGGCCTTATGTATCAAGGTTTTGCTCTATTGCAAATCTCTGCTAGGAGAGCCCAGGGTTTCTACTGATTATGACAAATGAAGCCTATGTTCCTTTGAGTCTGGCTTACTTCACTTAATATGATTTTTTTCTAAGTCTTTCCATTTCCTAACAAATGGGGAGATGTTGTTCTTTCTGACAACAGCATAGAATTCCATTGTGTACAAATACCACATCTTGTTGATCCACTCATCAACTGAGGGACATCTAAGTTGGTTCCATATCTTTGCTATGGTAAATATTGCTGCAATGAACATTGTTGTGCTAGTGGATTTAGTATGTCCTTGTTTCTGGATGATTGGGTAAATGCCAAGGAGTGGAATTGCTGGGTCATAGGAGAGTTCTATGTTTAGTCTTTTGAGAAACTGCCATACTGTTTTCCATAGTGGTTGAATGAGTTTGCACTCCCACCAACAGTGTAGTAGTGATCCCTCCTGGCCACATCCCCTTCAGCATCTGTTGTTATTGGTTTTCTTGATCCTGGCCATTCTAACTGGAGTAAGGTGGAATCTTAGAGTTGCTTTAATTTGCATTTCTTTTATGACCAGAGATGTTGAGCATTTCTTCATGTGTCTATAGGCCATTTTTGTTTCTTCTTCAGAGAAGACTCTCTTTAAGTCTTTGGCCCATCTTTAAATGGGATGGTTGTTACTTTGGAGATTAGTTTTGGAGTGATTCAAGTTTTTGAGCTGTTGATATATTTTAGATATGAGGCCTTTGTCCGTTGTTTGGTTGGTGAACATCTCCTCCCACTCTGTAGGCTTCCTAATTAATTTACTAGCTATGTCCTTTGCCATACAAAAGCTGTGCTGTTTAATGCAGTCCCACTTATCCAGCCTTTCTCTGATTTGTTGTGATTCTTGGTCCTTATTAAGAAAGTTTCGACCTGTGCCAAGGAGGCCTAGTGTATCTCCTATTCCTTCTTGTAAAGTTTTCAGTGTGTCGGCTTTGACCTCGAGGTCTTTGATCCATTTGGAGTTAATTCTAGTGCAGGGTGACAAAGAAGGATCCAACTTTAGTTTTCTGTAGGTGCTTAACCAGTTCTCTGCCAGCACCACTTGTTGAAGAGGCTATGTAATATTTTTAAAGGCAAAGTCAAAATTTAATGACATAAACACTAGGAAATGGGTACTTGAAAGAGGTAGGATGAGGTCAAGTGGAGAACAGCAGATGAGTAAAGATGAAAAGAGGGCAGTCACGGATATAAATGAGGGAAGAGGTGGGTCTGGGACAGATTGGGGAGAATGTTGAAAGGGGAGATGTTGATCTAGATGCATTGCATTCATTTCACGATTTAGCACCATGATTTCATGTCTTAAAATTGACCATCCTATCCTGCAAACTCTCCCAGACCCATAACTCTCCCTCTCCTTGGTGAGGGAGATCTGGGATCCCCATTCAATCCAGGAAGGAATAGAGGTGGGGGGAGTGAGTGGGACAGTAATCCTCTCTGTGGAGACTCTTCCTACAGTCCAGTCTCAGCAGTCCCAAAGCTAAGGTGGCTCCAGTGACTCTCCAGATCAGCAAATGAACCCTGACTCTGGAAGATTTCACCAATATGGGTAAAAAAGCACCAGTGTCTGTGAGATCTGAGGATCCCAGTTCTAAGCCATTAACCACCAAGTCCTTGACCTTCTGGGCTAGGGTCTATTATACCTGTTTGTGGATTCTCAGGCTCTTGGCCATTTGGTGGTTGTGGCTGCCTTTGCCCGCCAGCTTCAGCTTAGCATGAGGGCAGCACCAGGTTGGAGTTGTCCAACTGTCCCAAGGTCTCCTGGCCCAGGATGCTCTGGATGTAGCTGTTGGCCACCATGACATCACCAGTCAAGGTGATGGACCAAGCATTGAGCCCTGACCACCAGACTTAATGGGCCAAGCCATTTTTTTTTTGCAGAGGTAATGTATGCCTGCCGAGGTTACAAGATCATGTGAGTCCCCACAGTACATGGATGGCAGCTCTCAGATAGGAACCCAGCTGGGCTGGCCCAGAGACTCATTCCTCACTATGACTCCCAATTAGGAAATGGACACCCAGAAGAGGCAACTGTGATACTATGTCCTAAGGACAATGAGTGAGTTGCAATGGAAAAGTACTGCATGGGAAAATAAAGGGGGGGGGGAATGAGGGTGTGGGGAGGTGGGGCAGGGTTGAACAAGAGTTTGGGTGAACTGGGAGCATAAGCCAGCTTAGGAAGGATAGTCCCCTGAATGGAATACTAAGAAATAAGAAAGAAGTCCCAGACAGAGGCCATTGTGAGCAAAAACCTCTAAAGGTGAATGCGGAGCTTCTATCCTCAGCCTGGAACTAGGGTGAGGACACAGCTGAAGAGATGGGCAGAAACCACATCCTGAAGGGCCTTGAGAATCCATTCTGAGAAGCCTAACTGTCTGAGGTCAGCAGAGACTGGGTGAAAAGATTTTCACTATCTGAGTGGGGATGAAACACCAGGAGAGGTAGGTAAGGACAATAGCTGAAGGCAAGCATGCAGCTGAGGAGCTGCCACAGAAAGCCAACAACAAAAAATAAAATAAAATAAATAAAAATAAAAAGAAAGCCATTTGTGATCATTGCTATCTGAAGATAGCATGATCAGTAATGGCATTTGAGAACTACTAAGTGAACAGCTGATCCAACAGGGAGGAAGAGGGATGCTTTTGGGTGGCTAGCCCAGTTGATTGTGAGTGCCAAACTCTGAGGATGCAAACCTGGGAAGAAGCAGAATTCATGGAAGGGCAGAGGAAATGGTGGCCCAGAGAAACCCAATGGAGGGAGCAGATGGGAAGGAGGAAACAAAGCAAATGCATTGCCAAGAATTTAAGTGTAGAAGGGCAAAAGATTCAGATTAGATGCCAATATTTTTCTCCCAATAAGCACCCTGTGCCCTTAAGCCTAGGCCTGAATGTCTAAAGGAGAATGCTTTTCCTGCGATACTAGAAGGCCTTGTTTTAATTCTCTGTCTTCCTTTGCCAAGATGTCACATTTCATTGCCCCACTCATTTAGTACCATTTAATTAATTTTTCAATATTTCTGTGTTCTCATTACTGCTCTCTGCACACATAGACATAGGGAATGACAGAGGAGGTTCTGCAGACTGGTATTTGCAATGTGTTGAGACTGATGAATGAGCCATGAAACACACCACCACCATCACCAATAATAACAGCAGTGGACTTGGTTCCCATTTATTGAGCCTCTCTTATGCACCAGGTATCCTTTCATGGGTTTTAAAAACAAGGCCAATAAACAAAGTGGATATTCCATTTATCTTTCTGAAGAGGCAGAAATAGAAGCCTGGGGAAAATACATGGGCACCAAAAGTTACACAGTGAAAGATAAGGAGCAGTGAGATAAATATGTGGAGTTCCTGACAGTCAAGGATAATGCCAACCAGCAGACCCCAGATATTTTCACCTGAAGACTTTCTTCATATCAATGTTTGGGTTTCAGGCAGAGGAGGACTTTTATAGACAACAGAGTGCAGAGGCTCAGAGCAAAGGAAAGATAGGTTGAGAGTCCCTGGCCAATGAATTTCTGAATAATTAATTCCTGCAGCATGCTGGGGTACATGTCTAAAAGCACATTAGTTGCCTGTATTTCCATTTCGTATGCACTGTGGAAAGATTGAGGGCTAAGACTGAGTCCAAGTGACTTCTGCCTTAAAGACTATCTGGTAGTACAATGAGGCCAGCCCTGTAGGTCTGCATGATATGTGATTATCTAAGCCAATGCTCTCAGTCACTTGCACTCAGGCAAGTCCATGCCTAGTCCCTATCTGTAGTCTATCTAGTGGAGGAAAAAACAATCTTAACTCTAACCTAAATTTCCATGACATACCTTTGCTTTTGTCTGTGATTTACTGGAAGCTTACTTTTTCATCATTTTAACCAAGTGTAGAGTATCTGGCATGGAATAAAATGATAGCTAAAAGACAGAACTTTTAATTTTTTGGGAGTACTAGGGTCTTAAATCAGGATCTCATGCTTGCCCAGCAATTTAATTTTTTTTAGCAATTTAATTTTTGAATAAGAAAAATGATCTTATAGCCAGAAAATGAAGTGATACAAAATAAAATAGTGAAGAAAGTTGCCCTCATCTACAAATTTTTTTGGTCGATCCTGGGACTTGAACTCTGAGCCTGAAAGCTGTCCCTGAGCTCTTCAGCTCAAGGTTAACACCCTACCACTTGAGCCACCATGCCACTTCGGGTTTTCTGGTGATTATTTGGAGATAAGAGACTCATGGACGTTTAGTGCCTGTGCTGACAATGCTCAGATCTCAGCCTCCTGAGTAGCTAAGTAGCTGAGTAGCTAAGATTAGAGATATGAGCCACCACCCCGGCTAGTCTACAATCCTATCTGTTCTCCACTCTGGCCTATTCTTGCCTCCATGAGATTGTTGTATCGTTGACTCCTTAGCTGTCCTGCTAGAATTTTGTACAGAAATACAAAAACACTTTTAGGATCAATAGAAGTCATCAAAGGATTTTTCTTCATAGATCTGTCTTGATGACCTGACCATGCATTCATACAATAAGGAAAATTGATCAGGAAGCAGAGCAGCTCTTTATATCCACAGGTTCCAAATCTACTGGTTCATCCAAATGTGGACCAAATAGATACATACATACATATATGCATATATATAATACATATACATATATACATACGTATACATATATACTTGCATCTGTATTTAACACAAACTGGCTGCTTGTCAGTATTATAAAAATACGACAGTGAAAATACTATATAATATTTACATTGTGAGGGCCGGGAGTTTGGCCTAGTGGTTAAAGCGCTTGCCTAGCATGCATGAAGATCCGGGTTCAATTCCTCGGTACCACATACATAGAAAAAAGCCGGAAGTGGTGCTGAGGCTCAAGTGGTAGAGCTCTAGCCTTGAGAAAGTCCAAGGACAGTACTCAGGTCCTGAGCTCAAGCCCAGGACTGGCAAAAAAAAAAAATTTACATTGTGCTAGGAATTATAAGTCACATCATTTAAGTACATCAGAGGTTACACACAGGGATATTGGTCATGCATTATTCCCCTAGAAACTGAGTCTCAGCCAGGCTCCAGTGGCTCACATTTGTAATCCTAGCTACTCAGGAGGCTGAAGATTGCAGTTCAAAGCCAGTTCAGAAAAAGCTGGAAATGGCACTGTGGCTCAGGTGGTAGGAGTACTTGTGCTCAGCCTTGAATGCAAAGAGACTCAGAGAGAGGGCCCAAGCCTTGAGTTCAAGCTCCAGAACTGGCAAAAAGCAAAAAACAAAACAAAAAACTGTCTTTCTCCTTCTCCCCTTCCCTATAGAAATGTGCTTAGGTCTCTCCCTATGAAATATCTCTCCCTATTTTTTTTTAAAAAAGTTTCCAAATCATGTTGGAGATCACACCCTTGTGATTTTCCCCTGTCCTGTTATTTGTCCTTTTATGCATTACTAATTAATATGTCTAAGTTCATTTCCATGAGTATTCAGTGGGCAGAAGAAAAATTTCCTTCACGCGTACACATTTCTTTAGGCAATTTAATATTGTGTTTAAATTCACCTTATAGATTTTATTTCTTAAATAACATTGTAAAATTCAGTCTGCCTTTTCTATATTAATGATTGGGAATAGGACAAGGTCCTATTCTTGCCTTGAGGCCAAAAATTATGATTATTGGCAATAATAGCATTTGAGTATTTGCTGTGGGGAAGTATTTTGCATATGTTCACTCACAATGTCCTCATTTTTTATATATTTTTTATGAAAGCAAGGCAAAGTAGAGATAAGGTAACTTGCCTAAAGGCCAAACTAGTAGAACTGTAGGACAGCTAGGACCCCCAAACTTAGTCACATGTCTCTTAGTCACTTTAGTCTCTTTTAGAGACTAAATTGTCTAGTGCCTTTAACCAGTGGATGAAGAAACAAAATGTTGAAGTTTTTGAGTCAGCCACCAAGCTCCCAGCAGAGCTGAAACTAAATCCCCTTCCCATTATATGGCGCTAACTCTCATTTATACAACAAAGCAGGACTGTCTACAAAAAGACTGTAGTTTGTTGGGTGATACAAACCAGTCTCCTCACAGGCCAACACCATGAAATTTCACCTGAAAAAATACCTGCTTTCTCAGTTCTTAAAAAAAAATCACTAGGCGAAAGGATAAATTCATTCTCTAAGAAGAGCCAGGCTATGGTAGCTCCTACCTGTAATCTTTGCTACTTGGGAAATTGTGATCTGAGGATCGTGGCTGAAAGCGAGCCCAGGAAGGAAAGTCCATGAGGCTCTTATCTCTTTTTCTGAGTGCAGAAAAAGCCAAAAGTGGCACAATAACTCAAGTGGTAGATAGCCTTGAGAAAAAGAAGCCCATGGACAGCACCCAAGCCCCGAGTTCAAGCCCCAAAACAGGCACCAAAAACAAAACCAAATGTGTGTGTGTGTAAATTAGGAAAGATAAAATAGAACCAGGAGAGTATAAGAAAAGAAACACAAAGTAACATTTTATAAAACTGGTATGAGCCGGAAGACCATGTGTTTGTATTGTCTTGATACTTTTCAGTTCCTGTGAACAGGACTTTCAGTGTGTCTGGATCGTGGGTGTCAGTTTTGGAAACAGATACCTTCTCTGTAGTAAGAATTAAAGGAAGCCAAAAGTAACAAATACTAGTCAACCCTTGGAGAGACAACAGTGATTAAAGACAATATGTGGAGGAGTAAGCTACTCTTACTAATCACTAACTCCAGGGCTCAGAGCTCTTCCATGTGGTCCAAGTGATTTGTGATTGTGCATAGCTTGCCTTCTGATGAAGAGACTTTTTTCCATCTTATATTCATTCTCGTAGTTATCAAAAGGGAAAAAGAGTTCATCACATTTTTGGAAGAAACTGACTCCATGTGTTACCTGAACTAAGAAAAACATGAATAGTTTTGGTAACATAATACAATTTCCTTAGAAAGATTTGACTTGCCAAAGATGAAAGTTGTTCAACTAGCTGGGACAGGAAGCTGAGCCAGTCACCTGGAGGCAGTGCTTTTGGACTGCTCCACACAAGAGATCTCCAACAGGGCTCTGTGGCTGGGCTACTAAGGTTTTAGTACGAACCCTTCATTTCCAGCCAGCTAGACAAGATCAACAAGCCTTCATATAGAATCTTTGTGATATCTGGCAATAGAAACTAATCTTCCCGGCAGGGAGAGTGGCCTAGCCTACTATGCACGAAGCCCTGGGTTTGATTCCCTGGAACCACATATACAGAAAAAGCCGGAAGTGGCGCTGTGGCTCAAGTGGCAGATTGCAAAAAGTGTCCAAGGACAGTGCCCAGAACCTGAGTTCAAGCTCCAGGACTGGCAAAAAAAAAAAAAAAAGAAAAGAAAAGAAAAGAGAAGAAAGAAAGAAAGAAAGAAAGAAAGAAAGAAACTGACTTCCTCTTAAACTGTGACACCATGAGCAGATTTGTCCAAAGGTTCTATAGCCTGTCTACTTTGCTGCAGCTTCAACTGAATAAACTGTATTCTTCCTATAAGGAGTAAATTTATTCTCCCCCCCCTGGAACTCTAATTTAGTATTTGATGAAAGCAAACAAACATGGGAGAAACTGAAATTTTGAGCTGAATTTCTTGGAGTGGTTCTGGAATTTCCTTTTCCTGTATTGCTAGTGGTCATTTCAAACAAGAGACTGGTATGGCTTCTTGTGGTCCAACTCAGGAAGAAATTTCTTCTCTCTTTTTCCCTCCTGTGTTCTCTCCCTCTCCTTTCTCTGTCTCTTTGTCTCTGTCTCTGTCTCTCTCCCTCCTTTCCTCCCTTCCTCTTTTCTTCAAGGCCAACTCTCTCATTTTCTCTCTGTATTTTGTTCTTTTTCCTCATTTTTGCAGTTGCTATTTCACTTTTGACTTTTGTACTCCAATATAGAATGAATGCTTGTTATCATATTCTATTTTCTCTGTTCAGATCCAACCATGTAGATTGATTTGAGGTAACCCACTCTGCCATCACAAGAGGCAATATATTGATAAGGCTTTGACTAAGACTTTTGAGAAGTGGAACTTGAATGAGACAGGACATGGGCCAAAGATGCTGAAGCTGCCCTGTGTCGAAGGTATGGAGAGAAGATAAGTCCTCCTGCAACTTTTTGAAATCTAAATCCCAGCAATATGCAGCACTAATCTTTGCTTTCAGTTTCATGAACTAACAATTTTCTTCTTTGCTCAAGTCATTGGGTCAGATAGATATTCTGTCATACACAGCTCCTAAGATTATTTGGAAACTACCCAATAGAAGTGTCATATTGGATTAGCCCTGGGCCAACCTTATTCCTCCACAAGAGCTCACAGCTCTAATTTTCCTCATAGCCTCGTTAGGAAGGTCATGCTCAGGGGAAAGTAGCATTTAGAGTGTATGAGGGACCATACTTTCCATAACTAATGAATGACATGGAGGGGTACTTGACATTTTGAGTGTCTGCTCATCAGTTGTAGTGCTTGATCTGACAATTAGTCCAATTATATTTTCCTATCCTGTTTAAAGTCAAAAATAACAAAATATAAGGAATCAAAATAAGCAGAACCCCCTTCAAAATTCTTTAGTAATGTTTGAGAGTTTTTTTTTAAATCATATGTAAGTCTTAAGCAAACCTAGAAAATGGCAGGTGAATTTCATACTTATTCTCTTGTGGACACATCATTTTTTTATAGTAAAAATGATGGGGCCAGGAGTTTGGCCTAGTGGTAGAGTGCTTGCCTAGCATGCACAAAGACCTGGGTTTGACTCCTTTGTACCACATACATAGAATAAAAAGCCGGAAGTGGTGCTGAGGCTCAAGTGGTAGAGCTCTAGCCTTAAGAAAGTCGAAGGACATGGGGGCCGGGAGTTTGGCCGAGTGGTAGGGTGCTTGCCTAGCATGCACAAAGACCCAGGTTCGAATCTGTGGTACCCCACATACATAGCAAAAAGCCGGAAGTGGTGCTGAGGCTCAAGTGGTAGAGTGCTAGCCTTGAGAAAGTCCAAGGACAGTGCTCAGGCCCTGAGCTCAAGCCCAGGACTGGCAAAAAAAAAAAAAAAAAAGAAAGTCGAAGGACAGTGCTCAGGCCCTAAGCTCAAGCCCAAGACAAGCCCCCCCCCCAAAAAAAAGATGTACAGAGGGGTTGAAGTTACATAAGTCAGGTTATGAGTGTATTTCTTTTTAAATAGGGTTAGCTCTTCCTTCTTTTTTCCCTCCTGACCCTCCTCCTCTACAAGTTGTGAAGTTCATTTCCAACATAGTGAATAATGAGTACCACCGCTGGATTAGTTCACCTTTGTTTTTGCATACACACAATGCCAGAATAAATCTGATATTTTATTTTCAAGACTGTTTGGGGGTTTTTGACACATCATTTTTTTTTTGTCATTGGTCATGGGACTTGAACTAGGCCTGGGTGCTGTCCCTGAGCTCTTCAGCTCAAAGCTACCACTCTACCACTTGAGCCATAATGCCACTTCTGGTTTTCTGGTGATTAAATGGAGATAAGAGTCTCATGGACTTTTTAGTTCCTGGGCTGGCTTTGAACCGTGATCCTCAGATCTGAGCCTCCTGAGTAGCTAGGTTTAGAGATGTGAGTCACCATGTCCTGTGGACATCAATTTTTAAAGTGAGCACACTAGAATAGTTTAGAGGTTCAAGTTTTAATTTAAACTGAAAATATCCAAGTCATTCCTTAGAAGATCATGTAACCCAAACCTTTGATTTAGAGACATCTCTATTTTAAGGTCCTGATTCAAATAATCTTTTTGCAACATCTCCTCCTTTAAGGCGTCCAATTTACTGTATTACAAAACAATACATCTCTGGTTTAAAACTAAGAATTGTGATAGTGAAGTTGTTTATCGCTCTAGTGAAATTTAAAATGTGTCTAGAAAGGACAAGGGCATCACTTTCAGATAAATGCTTAAGCTCCACATCGAACATAAAAATAAACAATTCCCGGCCGGGAGTTTGTCCTAGTGGTTGAGTGCTTGCCTACCATGCACGAAAACTCAGGATCAATTCCTTGGTACCACATACATAGAAAAAAAGCCATAAGTGGTGCTGAGGGTCAAGTGGTAGAGCACTAGCCTTGAGAAAGTCCAAGGACAGTGCTCAGGACCTCAACTCAAGCCCAGGACAGGCAATAAATAAATAAATAAACAAACACACACACAAACAATTCTATTAAATTTTGTGCTGACAACCATAGTTCCCATAGCAGCCTGGGAAGAATGAGGGTGAGGGCTAGGTGTGGAATGTGGAATACATCTTATTTGCCATCTACTAATGAAGGCCACAAATTGTCCTTTGTAATTAATGAATGTCCAGTTCCTACCAGTTGTCAACATATAATCTCCCTTATAATCATTTTGCATAGTTTTAAAATAAAACCTCTATTGCTTACTCACTAAATGTTAACAGCCAAATTAAGCAACTAAAAGATCAGATTTTGTCCCTGGCTGGTTGTAGGATGCGGGCCAAGCACTTAGCCAATGTGTGTCTTTGCCTTTGTGTTTGGAGAAATGACTGGAACAGATTATCCTTCATGAGTTTGAGTCTCCTCCTAGCTGTTCCATTTTTTTTCCTCCTGGAGTCTTCTAATCAGCTGAATAGCCATGGAATATATGAGATAAATACATCTTAATTTTAAAAGACTCTGTATTCTTCTCTAAAAAAGAACAATTGCTGCTAGCTCAAAATAGTCACTTATCTATCAGCATCAGCATAAGAAGAGAACTTATGTGAGAATTAATGGTAGAAAAACCCAGATGCTTAGACCTTGAAACTCGTGTGTTCCTTAAAATATGAAGGTGAAGTCGGCTCTTTTTAAAACATATATTTTGTTGTTATTATAAAGGTGATGTACAGAGGGATATAGTCGTAAGTCAGGCAAAGAGCACATTTCTTTTTGGACACTGTCACTCCTTCCTTCACTCTCCCAAGTTTTCCCTCCCATCCCCATCCACAAGCTGTGTAGTTTATTTTCCACACTGTTTGGTAAGTACCACTACTGACTCTTAAGATATAGATAGAGTTAAAGAAAAATATATTCTGACCACACATCCGCTGGATGTAGAGTAAGGCTCCCTATGCAAAGCTCTGAACTCAAGTTGCCTTTGTTACTGGAAATTCTAGGGACTGATAGATTTCTACTCTGTAAAAACAAAAGTCTTGGGCAATTAACTGTTCTTGTGGTATTTATTTTGAAACCAACTGCTCATTTCTTGGCTCCCCCCCATAGATATCATGCCAACTCCCTTGCAATTCTACAGAATGCTGATCCAGTCCCCACTTGTTCTGCCCACTTATTTTTCTTGCCCTCCCTTCCATTACCTCATGAATGGGGAAGCTCAGGAATAATAGTCCCTTAATGTAAAGGAAAATCTCAAAAGATATCTTTGCATGAAAGGGTAAAACAAGAAGCACAAGTGGACATAGCAACACAGGAAAGCACTAACATGAAGAGCCAGATTCTCCCTGACAGATGGCATGGGGCACAGGCAACTAGCTGGGCAGTGTTTATGGGCTTGTTCCATTGCAAATACAGAAACAGTAAAAATGCTTATTGATTTTTAAAGAGATCAGTAATGTAATTAATTATGACATTCGAACTGATAGACATTTACCAAGGTAGAAACAGTCAGCTCCGAGGATTCCTCAAACGGGACACTGCTTATACCAGATCCTTGGATAGCAAAACTTCAAGAATTCTAGTCTGAATTCCTGTGCATGTGGAAGGAGGTCAGGATTAGGTCTCGTGTGTATGTCCAATTAGACCTAAAGTTTTAGGAGGTGTGTGCCCACTGGAAATTCTCCTGGAGCTTAGAAAGCAAATGTCACAATCCTTACATTCAGTCGCCTTGGGCAAGCAAGAAAAATACCTGTCAAGTCTGAGTCTTGCCATTAAGGCTGGAGTTGAGAAATGCCCTCCAAATGCCTTCAAGTCAACATTAGCTATGACAGAAGCAAGACTATTATTTAACAGTAGCAGAAAATGTCAAAAACAAACTGTGCCTGGCATTTTGACAAGACACTATTGAAAGAGAACCACTTTTTCAGCACTTGTGGAACTCGTAACAGTGGGGGAGAGTGCGACAATTAATATCCTGAGGTCTAGGTAATAGGATTTCCAGGCAGCTTGGTGGTTTCCTTCTAATACACATGAAAGGAACAAGCAAGTGGTGGACATGGGCAAAAATAATCCAAACGATGAGGTTTGTAGAAAAGGACCTTATGACTAATTAAAATGTAACTCCTCTTTCAGGAAAGTGCGCTCATGCAAAGTGACACTATAAAGTATGAGGACCACCATCATCCTTAAGCAAAATAAGATGCAGACAGAATTCATCTCCTATCTCTTAGCCCTTTCCGTCCCTCTGGAGATCTCAGTACACCTTGTGTTACTTCATCTGAACATCCCCGTCTGAGCAGTCACCTCACAACCTTCCCTAGCCACACTACCACTAGATTTGCTAATCAGTATGCTGACAGCTGGCCAGCCTCAACCCTCCATCCTTAGGGACCTGCTCTCTATTAACTAACCTGATGAAAGAAGCATGGCAAGGTGGCCAGTAGGTACAGTAGATCCGTGTTTCAAACAACTTATTTGGTCAACTTGACCAAAGAGTTGGAATCCAAAGGAAGCACCAGTGTGCTAGCTCATTGCTCATACTTTGAAATGAATAGGAGAGAGGGAAAGGAAATGAGCTAATATTTAACTGTGCAGTCCTTTGAGCTGAGCCTTTTATACCATCACTTTTTATCACTGACAGCTCTCAGAAGGTAACATTGCATCTCCATCTTCACAGTAAGAAGCCAGAAGTTTACACATCTAGATGCACTTGTCCAGGGTCCCAGTCTATAGGTAAACTCAATCTGGAGTCGAAGTGTGATTCCCAAAGCTTACTCCTCCTACCTGCTAAGTATCACACCTTAGTAAGATTCAATGTTTGTTGTTGTTTGGCTGTACAAGAGTTTGTTCTCAGAAAGCACTCTACACTTGAGCCATGTCTCAAGCTCTTTATATGTTGTTTTCAGGTGAGGGTTGTGGGGTCTTTTTTGTTGTTGTTTTTCTAGGACTACCCTTAGGCTGGGATCTGTCCCTTGTATAGCTGAGATCATATGCATGCACCACCATGCCATTTATTTGTTGAGATATGGATCTCAATTTTTTCTCTGGTCCTTGAACTGTAACCCTTTTTAGTTCTACCTCTCAACAAGCTGGGATTACTGGAATAAGACAACATGACTGGCCAGAATGTTTTCAATACAAGTCTGACAATGATAAGACTTACTAATTGAAGACACATAAGCTTTGGTCCCAATTTGAAGGCCTCCTAAAAGCAAACTTCTGTGGACAGTTTGGTACTCTGCCAGCAGAAGGGTGCCCTGATGATAGATTTTGAGAACCATTAATTTGCCAATAGAAAGCCAATGTTAGGTCCTACTTTTTCTCCTTCCTCTATATGATGTTTTCCTGCTACCAGACAAGGTGCTTACCTTTTTGTGCATTTTGTTTTCCTGTCTATTCATACCCACTCCCTCACAAAAAAACCCAAAACAAAACAAAAAAACCTCACTCAGGAGTTTAATCTCCAAAATCTGATTTCAATAGTACTCAGAGATCATCAATCTGACAATGGTATAGACACATGTGACTTTGGAAATGATTAGATTGTGTTATTACGTAAGATATATCATGATGGAAGTCCGGTGGCTTTATAAGGAGAGGGAAATAAACCACTGAATGGGAGCTACACGCATGCTTCTGTTATGATGTGATACAACCCAGGAGAAATGTATCTTCACCACATTGTTTGGACTTTCAGTCCCTAAAAGTGTGGTCCAAAATGAACCTCTTTTCTTTATAAGTGTCCCACCTCTGTTATTTTGTATAGGGACATAAACCTGACTGAGTTGGGCACTGGTGGCTCATGCCTATAAACCTAGCTATTCAGAAGGCTGAGATCTGAGGATTGTGGTTCCAAGACAGCCGGGGCAGGAAAGTCTATGAGACTCTTTTCTCAAATCAACTACATAAAAAAGGCAGAAGTGGAGCTCAAGTGGCTAACTGGTAGAACACTAGCCTTGAGCAAAAGGAGCTTAGGGTCGGCACCCAGATGCTGAGCTCAAGCCCCAAGACTGGCACAGAAACAAAAACTAAAAAACAGCTGGGTGCGGTGGCTCATACCTATAATCCTAGCTACTCAGGAGGCTGAGATCTGAGGATCACAGTTCAAAGCCAGCCTGGGCACTAAAGTCTGTGAGACTCTTATTTCCAAGTAACCACTAGAAAATCAGAAGTGGCACTGTGACTCAAGGGGTAGGGCAGTAGCCTTGAGCTGAAGAGCTCAGGGACAACATCCAGGCCCAGGGGTAGGGGTAGGGGTAGAGCTGCAGGACAGTGCCCAGGCCCAGAGTCCAAGCCCCACTACTGACAAACAACAACAACAACAAAACTAAAAAACAAAATCCACTGATTGGCATACCATCCAAGGGAAGGGCTATGGGTAGACCTTGCCTTTCCTCAAAAGGTGTTCCTACGGTTTGATAGGTTTTCCTAACCAGTGTGGCAATACAGTTCTTCCTCTAAGAGAACATACCATCTGTATAACACATTTATCTGCATGGCTCCCACTCCGGCCACTCTGCCTTTGAAAAGGGCAGAAGTCAAAACTTGTTAAAATTCTTCCCTGTTCTGTCAGATTTCCATATGGAACTGAGTCTATGGAGGGCATGATGGAGTTTCTGCCATGGGAGGAAACTTAATATTCACATTTAAGGCACTTGAGGCTATGGAAGGTCATTACACTTTCTAGGAAGGTTTCCTAACTCCCTAAAGGAATCTGGGTCACAGGTGGTGGAACAAATTAATCTAAGTATGTCTGCAGAGTCCTTCATTTTTTGACTAGAAATGGAAGGCTGCATTCACACCAACAATGCTGGCTGTACCAAAGCTATTTATTCTGTGATGGTATCAGGAATCCTCTCTGTACACATGGAGTCACAAATAGCAAAGAGACTTACAGGGACAGTAGACCATGTGGTGACAAGACACTCCTTGGTCAATAGAATGAAATCAAACCAGGGTCTGAAACTATTATGTTATTCAAAAATCACCTGACTATGCCTAGTGATCCAAGGGGGTCTACACCTAATACCAGAGCGCAAAGCAAAAGCAAACTCTTCTTTTCTCATCACCCCAGGACTTGGGTGCCCCGTTTGCATTTTATATATTTGAAGTATGTTAAATTCTTAAATTTTGCCACATAAATATTTTATGAGTTTGCTTAGAGTGAAACATTAACAGAGAATATTCTAGTGAGAACAGAGCTCTCTGCTTCCTACCAGTGCTGGTGAATATGACCAGGGATCAGCAGTGTCTTGCTATTCTCTCCTTCTAGAGGCCAGTCTGCCAATCACCTACCTCCCCTGTTAGTCACACAGGATAAATCCTGGTCACAGCAAGGAGCAAAAATGTAGCACATCAATTCTGAGTTCAAGTTTAAAAAGGCAAGTGAATGGCCGAGAACTCTTCCATTTTTGCATCTCACCATAAACAGAGCTGTATACTCACAGTGGGGTTACCACAGGCCATGGAATACAGGCATCCCATAATCCAGGCTATCTATGCCACATAAAATAAACCTTGCTATGTAAAGCCACTGAGATTTTTAAGGATTAATGACTTCTTATAGCAGACACTGAACACTCCAGCCAAGTTATATACTCATGAAAACAAGTAGTCATTTGAAAGTCAGACAAAAACACCAAGCATTTATTTGACATTACTTTTATTGTTCTGGTGGTGAAAAAAATACCGGATTGAATGTTAAGTGGAATTTTACATATATTCTGGAAAGACTTGCTTTAACATGTATTGATTTGCCTTTGTCTTGGACAGGCAGGATCTTGATGTGCACTAAGTGTGGGGTACTAGAAATTCCACAAAGATGTGTCTTTATGAGCAGCTCTAAGGTTCATCTTCAATGTGTCAGCCTGCAGGTTTCCAAAATATGCAGAGGCAAGAGAGGCATACCCAGCTGACCTTACGATGATGATGAAGCAGCAGATTGTTTGCTGTGATGTCCTGTTGGAAAAATCCCAAGCTTTTGTATAAACAGACAGATTCTGTTTTGAAGCAGAACTGCCACTGTCATACTTTGGTTGTTCAGACATTCCCAGAAGATCCAGGAATGGCATGTGATGACTACAAAGGGAACAGAAATGAGTTTCATTCAATGGCACAATGTCCTAGGGAATGCATTTGAGAGATTTCTCTTCGAAAACGGATTTAGCACTTGGGTTCTTCTCTCCATCTACTCTATTACCCATCACTGTGAATTGGCCTAGGTTGCAAATTTCCTCAAAAAGTGTTTCTAAAGGAGAGGTGTAAATGAAAGTCTCATGGAAGCACAGTAGGAGTTGAATGAATTTACTGTTTTCAGAATAGCAGTCAAAAGGATTGCTTTTAAATGGCAGTATATTCCCAAATGCTCATCACTTTTTTTCCATATATTTTTATTGTAATTAATAGAAAGGTTACATTACATTTGCCAGATGGAAGGTGCATTACTTCACATACATTGATACCCTTCCTCATATGTTGGTCCCCATTTCCCTCCCCCCTCACTGCTCATCACTTTTAAGGCCATCTTTGGGGAGGCCACAGAACTAGCAGGTACAAATCCTGCATCCAAAAACAGAAGTGGACATAGTTGCTATGGCAACTAGGATTTGGAGTCAAATTGTCCCTTGTTAATGGAAATCCTGATTTTTAAAGAGGAAAGCAGGGAACAGTGAAAGGGAAAAATCACCTATATGTGGCAATCCATTTTGACACAAGACTCATCAATAGCCCCGTCTTGCCAAAGCACATCATTATCTATCTGATCTGCCAAAGCTGATACCTAACAACATTGTCTTCAGAAAAGTTGACACAGTCCGGAAAAGTCTATCTTGTAAATCACAGCCGAAGATGACAGGTTTCCCAGACCCGATCAAGGATAAAAGAAAGAAATCACACAGGAGCAGATGCTGGAATATTTGCCAGCAATGAAGTATGGATATTTCAACTGTGTGGGGCCGAGGAGTGGAGACGTTCATTGTGTTCCAATTTTGTTTATTATTATAAAGGTGATGTATGGAGGAGTTACAGTTATATAGTAAAAAAGTACATTTCTCTCTGAACAATGTGTTTCAATTTTTTTGAGAGCCAATAGGACATTGTAGACTTAACCTATTTCTTAGCTCCTAAGTGAAATGCAAAAAAAAGATTAAATTAAGATGATATAATTTTACAATAGAAAACGTAGTAAGCCAGGAATCAGTGGTTAAGTACTGTAATCCTAACTACTCAGGAGACTGAGATCTGAGAATCACAGTTGGAAGCTAGCTTGGGCAGATGAATCCAAGAGGCTCTTATCTCCAATTAACCAGCAAAATGCCCCCAAATAGAGTGTCATCCTTGAGCCAAAAACTGAGGGAGAGCTCTGAGCTCAAGAACCAGTACAAAAAATAAAGTGTCAATACCACTACTCATGTTCAATCCTCAAGACAAAAATCAAACAAAATAAAATATAATGGGAAAGCTTGAATCAAATCAGCAAACTAGGCAGGTGTGGTTTCTTACTCCTAGCACAATTCCATAAAAATTTTTTAAAAGAAAAGGAATCCACAACCACACTGCAGAGTAAGAGGTTATACCAGAGTAAGAACCTGTACCAGACACAAGGATTTCTTGAAAGAAAATTTCAGAACAAATAGGTAAATGGAATCTACAGCTTGAAATATTCAAGAAGTTTGGCATTCTAAGTTCAGAGGCAGCTAAAAACCCAGAGTTGAAAATGCTTAGGGCAACTGGGTTCTGTGGAGAGCACAGGGCAGCCAATCCTTCCACACTGCTCCTCCTTGTCAACCTGAGCCTGAGTAGACAACTCAATATCTTCTCCCATGTGAGTGATCAGTGCTTACACTCAGTTCCAGGAAGCATGGCAGCAGTACTCACATCCAGAGGCTACCTGGTGGTCTGTTTATCCTGCCCATCCCTGTAACTGTGCTTTAGAAGAGTGCAACACTTCAGAAGTGTAATTAATATTCTCAGGAAGATTCAGTTGTATAATTCTAGAATATACACAACAGAGAACAGCTAAAGGATGTTCAGGAAACACAAATGGCTCATGATCTCATGGAAGAATTTTAGAAAAAAAAGGGGGGGGGAGTGACAGTGAGCAAAGGAATACTAGAAGCAAAGATAGAAGGAAATTGTCCAGAATTTAAAAGTGTCTTTGGGGGCCCAGCAGTGATGGTAAATGCCTGTAATCCTATCTATTCTGTGATCTCAGGAGGCAGAGATCAGGAATAGAGCAGTTTGAAGCCCACCTGGACCAAAAGTTAATAGGACTCACCCCTCCATCTCAACCAATAAGCCAAGTGGATCTCGGGCTCTGGAACAGCATCTTGGTCAAAACCAGATGCAAAAGACTGTGTTTCAGAACATCTTGCCTCTAGTCCTCCCTATCCTCTTCTAGTTTCAGTGTTCTTGATTAGGAATTAACAACCGACCAGAATTTTGTAGGACCCAACCAATACGGTGTTATCTTCCCAAACACCTAATTATAATAGGATCAAACAATCCGGACACAACCCGGGATGTAAGACCTCCCAGATCCAGGGGTCCATGGCTCACACCAGTAATCCTAGCGACTCAGGAGGCTAAAATCTGAGGACTGTGGATCCAAGGCAGCTGGGGCAGGAAAGTCCATGAGACTCTTATCCTTAATTAACCATTATAAAACCAGGAGCAGGGCTGTGGTTCATAGGATTGAGCACTAGCCTTAGGCTAGTGCATCAAAACCCTGAATTCAAGCCCCACAATCAAAAAAGAAGGAGGAGGGGGAGAAAGGGGGGGAGGGGGAGGAGGGGGAAAAAGGAGGAGGAGGGGGTGGGAAGGGGAAGGGGAAAGAGAAGGGGAAGGGGAAAGAGAAGGGGAAGGAGGAGGAGGAAGAGGAGGAGGAGGAGGAGGAAGAGGAGGAGGAGGAGACCATTAAAAAAAAAAACCTAGACTCAGATATAGGAACACAAAGAACCCTTCTGAAGAAAGGACGGATGATTGGCAGAGTGGCAGAGTAACAGCAGCTTACAAGCTAGATACATCTTTTCTGAATAAAGATCTTCACATTCATCCTCCATCATCCTGGATCTCATCAAACTCTTAAAATATAAACCCTAAGGAGGCCACAGCAGTGCAGAATGGAACTGCCACCCTAGTAGGCACTGTGTACCCTGAGCTAAAGCATGCGGTACTAAGCAGGCATTGCCTCCTTCAAGTCTGCTCAAGCCTAGTCTTCATAGGCTACTGAATCAAAAGGGCTATGTGGGCCCTGCCTGCCAAGAATAACAGCGGAATATTCTCTATCGGTGCATGTCTGTAATTTCACCTTCATGAGAGGTAGACACAAGAGAATTCTACAGTCTGAGTTTACATGGCCAAAACCATGAGACTTTATCCAAAAATTGGGGGAAGGGAGTACTGAAGGCATGGTTTACTTGGAAGATCACTGGCCCAGCAAGTGCAAGGACCTCAGTTTAAACCTCAATGCCATCGCCTCCTTGCCCACATACACACAATGTCTCCGAACAAGGCTTAGATACTTCTTCTTCATATTGCAGTAAATCTTGAGAATGTCCAAGCTAATAACACCTTAAGAAGGAATTTAATCAGAGAAGGAAAGGGATTCCAATTAAAATCCCATATGCACAAGGACCTCAGGATAATTGCCTCATTTCACTGGACTCTTTTTACCCAATCTCTGAGATCATCTAGATGATATCAGCATCAGTATGAACATTTGGCTGCCCCAGAATTACATGTCTACTCCACTGCTATTTCTCTTCCCCTACTTCAGAAAGCTAGGTAAACATTCAAATCACTTGCTCAAGCTAATAAGGATCTAGATTTGTTCCCCTACATTCCTCTCCACCTACCAACTCCACACTTCCTATCTTCCCATAAGAGTGTGAAATTCCCTGCAAACATCCAAAGATTTCTGGCATGATCTCTTGACAGCAGCCTCCATTCTTTTTCAGATATCTTATGACAAGGTGACCAACCCTGAATCCTAACTACAATCAGTCCACCTCCACCCACGGCGCCCATTCCACTACGGAATATACTCCTGAGCTGCAGAAACCACTCAACCCAGGCAAAATAGTGTTGGTCGGCTCTACTGCAAGCAACTAACCTGAACTCTTAACTGGGTCCTCAATGGCTTCGCCACTAGTAAGTAATTCTCCATCCCTCATAAGCTCCTGTGTCTACTCTTCATTTATGTCCAAAACTCCACCTTGCTGTCAAAGTCCTTTCACTGTCCCCAGCTCTCATGCCAGGAATGAACCCAATATACAATCAGATTTCCTTAAAGATATTTTGTGAGCTATTAGTATTAGTGTATAGTAATTTTTGTTTATTTGGTGCAAGTTTTGGGTTTGAACTCAGGGCCTGGGCACTATCCCTCAGGGTTTTTTGCTCATGGATAGCACTCTATCACTTGAGCCACAACCACTGCTAGATTTTTGGTAGTTAACTGGAGATTAAAGTCTCCTGGTTGGGCTTGGTGGCTCACCCCTGTAATCCTAGCTACTCAGGAGACTGTGATCTGAGCATCGTGGTCCAAAGCCAGCCTAGGCACTAAAGTCTGTGAGACTCTTATCTCCAATTAACCACTAGAAAACCAGAAGTAGCATTGCTGCTCAAGGAGTAAGGTGGTAGCCTCTAGCTGAAGATCTCAGAGGCAGCATCTAGGCCCAGAGTTCAAGCCCCACAACCGACCAAATAAAAAAAAAGTCTCCTGGACTTTCCTCCTGAAGCTGGCTTCAAATTGTGATCCCCAGAGCTCAGCCTAAGTAGCTAGTATTACAGACATAAGCCACTACACTCAGTCCTACAGTGATTTTTTTTTTTTGCCAGTCCTGGGCCTTGAACTCAGGGCCTGAGCACTGTCCTTAGGATTTCTCATGACTACTGCTCTACTACTTGAGCCACAGCACAGAACCACTTCTGGCTGTTGCTGTGTATGTGGTACCCAGAATGAGACCCAGGGCTTTCCTGGCCCCAGTGAAATACTTTTTTTCAAGTTTTTTTATTCATTTAAGTTTTTATTTAATGTATAGAGGGGTTACAGTTGTATTTGTCAGAAAGAAGGTGCATTGCTTCGCCAGTGAAATATTTTTTTAACTAAGATATAAAGAGTAGGAAAAAATGTTAAAGTAGAATAATCAAATGCCACCTTCTCCTTTATCTGCAAAGATAATGCACTTCAGAGAACCAGCTGCTCTCTGCCTCAGAGTCCTCCTGCCTTGATTCATTCATAGCCCTCTCTCCTGCTTTACTTCTTCTTTCTGGCCACACTGTCTTGGTTCCTCAGCAGCTTCTCTGCAAACATGCACCTTAGACCTTCCTTTCCCAGTACATGCTCCCTAGGTGATCTCATCCACTCCCCCAGATTATTATTTTATGCTGATCACACCCACATACCCAGACATCCAGACAAGTATACCTCAACCTCAACAACCAAAGCCCATTCATTTCATATGCTCACTTACTTCTCTGCATTCTTGTTTTGCTTTATAAAACTAGTATCAGGGGGTCAGGAGTTTGGCCTAGTGGTAAAAGTGCTTGCTTAGCACACACAAAACCCTGGGGTTCAATTCTTTGGTACCACATACATAGAAAAAACTGGAAGTGGTGCTGTGGCTCAAGTGGTAGAGCTCTAGCCTTGAGAAAGCCCAAGAACAGTGCTCAGGACCTGAGTTCAAGCCCCAAGACTGACCAAAAAAACCCCCTCATATCAAGTCATTTTCCTAAGATAGGAAAATGAAGTCACTTATGGTTCTTCTTCCTTGACTTTCATGCTTAAGTTTCTAAGTTCAGATGAGTTTACTTTGAAATGCACCCCCAAGTGTCCCTAGCTTATCCTTGCCAATGTCACTACCCATCACACCTTTAACATGACACACTGCTTTTTACACAGCATTACACCAGTGACTTAAAACCTAGGCCATACCTAGGGAACTTAAAAAAAAAAATCCCAATGCTTAAAGTACTGCCTTAGGGCAATTATCCCAGGTGGAACCCGGGAACCAGCTTTGTTTTACATATCTCCATGTGATTCCAACATGGAGCTACATTTAAGAAATTTACAAAAGGGAAGACATGAACCCACAAATTGAAAATATATCCTTAGCAACAAGCAAGAAAAATAAAAACAAATCTAGGAACTTGAAACTTCTTTGAACAACTAAAAGTAATCATTAAAAAGAATCTACAACCAAACAAATCTGAGTGAAACTGAAAAGCCCTGAGCTAGAATCATGGAAGATAATTAGAATAAAAAATTCATAAAAAATGAAATTGCTGGGCACCAGTAGCTCACCCCTGTAATCCTAGGTACTCAAAGAAGATGAGATGTGAGGATAGATTTCAAAGCTAGTCTGGGCAGAAAAGTACCATGAGACTCTTATCTCCAATTAACCATTCAAAAACCAGAACTCACCCTGTGGCTCAAAGTGGTAGAAAGCTAGCTTTGAGCAAATCTGCTCAGAGAAAGGGCCACAGCCCTAAATTCAAGCCCCACAACTGGCAAACACACACACACACACACACACACACACACACACACACACACACTACACTGGGAGAAGATCTTTATCAGAAATAATCTGACAAAGGAGTAATATCTAAAATATAAAAGGAACTCAAGAAATGAAGTTCTCCTAAGGTTAATCAATCACTAAATAGGAACTAAAGAGAGACTTCTCAGAAGAGGAAAGAATGGCAACAAAACATATGAGAAAGCTCAATACTCCTGGTCATAAAAAAAATGCAAATCAATACAATCCTAATTCCATCTCAATCCAGTTAGACTGGCCAACATTGTGAATTTGAACAACAAATATTGAAGAACATGTCGGGGAAAGAAATCCTACTGAACTGCTGGTGGAAATGTAAACTAGTACAACCACTCTGGACAGCAGTCTGGGGGCTCCTCAAAAACCTAAACATGGATCTTCCCTACAACCCACCCATACCACTCCTAGGCATCTACCCAGAACATCATGAGCCAGTATGCTGCACATCCATGTTCATTGCTTCACTATTCACAATAGCCAAGATATGGAAATAGTTCAGATGCCCTACAGTAGATGAGTGAATATAAAAAATGTATGTATATACACAATGGAAATTTACACAGCACAGCCATTAGAAAGAATAATATTGTGTCATTTATAGGGAAATGGATGGCCCTAGAACAAATCATGTCAAGTAAGCCAGGCCCATGGAGAAAAACAAAATGTTCTCACTAATATGTGGAAGATAGCTAAAAATATCCTGGGGCCTGATAAATGATACAGGACACCAAGACACTCACACACAGTGAGATCAGAGGAGGATCCTCTTTGGGAAGGAACACAAACGTGAAATGCCTATGTGCCTCTGATCATATAAAATAATATATATCAAAACCAATTACAAGAAATGGAAATGAGGGTTTTTTCATTGTTGTTTTGTTTTTTTCGTCTTTGGAAGGATAAGGTCAGGCACAGAAATGGTAGGAGAAAGCCTGAACAAACATAGCAGTGGTACTCAGTAGATACTAGGTGGAAAATGAACTGTACACATTGTGGATGAGGACAGGACGGAAAAACTACAAGGGAAGGAATGACAGTGTTCAAAAAGAAATGTACTCATTACCTGATTTATATAACTGTAATCCCTCTGTACATCACCTTTTAGTAACAATAAAACCCTAAAAAATAAAAATAAAGAATAATTGCCTGCAATGCAAGATGACAGAGACATACAGGTAATAATCTTCAAAGTGCCAAAGGAATAACAAAAAAATGGGGAGTATGGATTACTTCAGCCTGCTAGCCTGTTCTTCAAGAAAGAAAAACATTTTTCAGACACAGACGTAGTCTACTAATCTGACCATCACTGGAGGAATTGTACGCAGAATACACTTCAGTATATGTCAGTAATCCTGAGTGTGGGTTCTACCTGGAAATATAAAATATGTGAAATTTATGCACCATTGAGAGGTCCTGTGGTCTTATTAAGGTAAAACGGCACAGCACAAACCAATAAATTTCACAAGAGAAGTAATGTCAAGGATCTAGGTATTTAATTTGAATTGTTTTCTTGTGTTGCTGTAGAATTTGGTCCCAATTTTCAGCTGATAAAATTCCTCTAACGTTAAATAAATGCAAAGAAACACTTCCAATATAGTGATATTTTTCAAAATTCATCACTTTCTTTCATTGCAAAAAGGTATCAGACACTTAATATAGTTATCAAAATATTGAAACTATTTCATTTTGTCATTTTCATGTTTTACAGACTGTGTAGAAAAAAGTTTAGAATTCCAATGACAACTGTTCAATCTCCCCAATATTATATACTAGTTTTCTCTCATAATTTCTGAACAAATTCAACCACACTTATTCATAAGATTGACTCATATTCTAAGACTTGTCATAAGGAAGAAAAAAAACTCAGTCAAGTTGATAATTACATATTTAATACATCTTGCTTTTAACAGCAATTTTTAAAGTAAATGCATCATAGACCTTATAACTTATTAAAGATTTTATAATGCTTACAAAGTTGATTCTAAAAATATACCTTATTTTTCTAAATGAATAACATTATCTGGAAGATAGAATAATAAATTATAGTAATATGTTTATCACCACTATAGGTACGCTTGTATATACACTCAATATGAAATCCTCTTAGGATCTTCACATTTGTGCCTGAAAACAGAAGCAGATTAAAATTTGGCATAGAAGATTTGTTTGATAGCAACTGTTGTAAAACCAAAATATTTAAAGTATCTATTGGACATTCTAGTTAAACAGGAGCCCATGCACATACACACATACATATATACATACATACATACATACATACATACATACATACATACATACATACATACATACTCTCACTCATGCACACTCAACACACGTGCACACAGACACACACTAAAGTACTCAGGAGACTGCCCTCGTGCATCAGATAACTGTCAACAGTTTCAAAAAGGAAAATTGGGTGGGGAATGGGAGAATGAGCTAAGAATATGTTTAAATCATATTTAAGTGGCTATAATTAGCAAGATATGCCTAGAATTGCTATCAAATCCTCAACATGCACAGAATGTCATCACAATACATTCTTCAGCAGACATGAACTTCCCTGGTGGACATGAGTATACAAGGATTCATGTATTCATCCATTCCCCATGCTGCATATAAGTTTGCAAGTCCAGGCACCCCACTTACAGTGAGTGGAAATGTTTTGTACATTGTTTGCTTTACAGAATCTGATAGATTGCAGAGCCCAATACAATTAGAAACTTCATTTTTTTTGTTGGGTATTTACTATGTCCCGTGTGCATAAGCAATGAGATTCTGCATCACTTTACACTCTGCGGCTCAGCAGAAGGTCACTTTGTATTCCCAAATCATATTTATTCTCATTAAATTCCTTAACTTTAAATTATGTATACATTTCCAAATTTAGTTTCAAGGCAATTTAATATTGATAATCTCACCTGCACACTACATATAGCTCCAGTAAAATCTGTAAAGACAGAAAATTATTCTTTGGGATCTTTCCAGTAACAGGTTTAAACCTATTGTATGGAAGATAATATATTAAAACACTCTTTGAAACAACATCAAAATAGTAACTAACCAAACATTAGAGCAGTCATGAGTCATACTGCTGTGATTACAAAAATAAAAAGGCACAACAGTAACCACAAAACAAGTGAAAATACCAGCTACCCATTTGCTTTTTGTTTGCTTTGTCTGTCTTCTTATTTTGTTTCCCTAAATTCATGAATTTTTCAAAGCATTCTCATACTCCTCATGACCATAATAGAATATTTGGCACATTAACATTGTGATACAATGGTATGGTATATTTTAAAAATTAATTTAAAATTTTCATCTAGTAATCAACATATTTTAATATAGTGCACATATACCTTACAGTTATTGAGGTCAAATACATAAAGGTTTATAACTGATTTACAGATGAAGCAATCACAGATTGCAGTAACAATGTGTGTGTGTGTGTGTGTGTGTGTGTGTGTGTGTGTGTGTGCGTGTGTGTATACACACCGATCAAGGAAAAACTGCATATTGGCAATTTTACAGTTCCAAGTTTTGTTGGTGTATGTATCATTTACATGCCATTTTCTTCTTTGTATATAAAAGATATGCTTTTGCCTTCTTCATTCTTGGTGAGATTTTTCTGCAATAACTTTACATTCATACTGCAAAAATTAAAAGGTCAAAAGGTTAATGGATTAAAATATCTTTGGTAACTTGCAAATACGCTAACATTGCCTTCACAAAGTTCCAAAAATTAATACATGTGCCCGCTTTATTCCTTAGTTTCTGAGAGTTACACAAAAGGATTCAATGAAAAATGTGATAGAGGAAGGGCTCTATTTGTGTGTGGGGGGGGGTGGGCATGCAATGCAGGGAATTGCATCCAGGGCCTTATTTGCATAAGACACTCAACTACATGTCCATTCCTGATCACATTCTAAAAAGTGCTAAAACCAGAATAAAGATGAATTTTCTGCATTACACACAAAGCTAGCAGTATAAGGCTGGGTGCTAATGGCTCACACCTGTCATATTAGCTATTCAGGAGGCTCAGATCTGAGGATTGCAGTTCGAAGCCATCCCAGGAAGGAAAGTCTGTGAGATTCATTATTTTCCTAGCCCTGAGGCTTGAACTCAGGGCCTGGGCACTGTCCTTGAACTTTCTCAAGACTAGTACTCTACTACTTGAACCAAAGCACCACTCTCGGCCTTTTCTGTGTATGTGGTACCAAGGAATCGAACTCAGGGTTTTGTGCGTGCTAGGTAAGCACTCTACCACTAGACCAGGTTCCCAGCCCCTGTGAGACACTTATCTCCAATTAAATCACAGAAAAAGCAGGAAGTGGCATTGTGGCTCAAGTAACAAGAGCACTAGCCTTGAGCATAAGGATCTCAGGGAAGTATGCAGGCCGAGTTCAAGTTTTAAGACTTGGGGTGGGGCGTGGGGAAAGAGAGGAGAAGACTAGCAGTATGGGATTTAGATCAATCCTGTGATAGGAGAGGAAGCAAAGCATTTCAAAATCAACATAGCAGTGTCATGTCAGGGCAAGGCTGAATTCAGATGAATTGTTTCAAATCAATCTTTCAAAGGAAAATTTTTATTAAAATTTTTCTGTCAAAAACAGCAATATTAAATTATAACTATAAGAATCTTGTGGCCATAACTGAAAATGAAAGAAACCAATAGAGTTAGAATTCAGTGGCCAAGTTATTTTTTTTTTAAAAAGATAGCAAAAAAGATAGCAAAACAAACAACTGACTCCATCCAGTTGTCTACAATGGCCAAAGTGATAGGACTTATGAAATGCCATGGCTTCCAAATGTTATTCCCCAACTGGCCACCATGATACAGTTATGGGCAGTGTTCTTTCCCTGCACAGCTATAGTGATTAGATATTGGAGACCGTCTAAATTTATAAGAATTGTGTTTATATACCTCTTTTCACTTTTAAACCTGTTCCCTTTGATGGAATAGAAACCTAGAGGTAAGTTAAAACACAACAAAAATCCCCATTTGGTCAATAAATCATATATTATCCTATCCATAACATATTTTGGCTTTTTCTGTAGTAGCTCCTCAACTGTTAATACTCCCATGATTAAATTCTTTCAAATGACTTTTCTCAATGAAAAAGCAAACCAGAAATTGAAAAACATTGCCTCCACAAACTGCTTTCCCTTAAAGACAGATGGTCATTTATAGAAAACTGTCATATGTGCCCTACCCTGAAAAGGGACCAAAGGAGCATCAGCTTACCGTCGCCAGTTGTCGACCAATATTTCCCATTGTAATGCTTCCAGCAAAAAATATGCATGGTAACCAAGAACGAACATACAGAAAATCTGGAGATGTGTATCTAAAATAACAGAAATATTTCAACAACCCACACAGTGAAAATGAATTACTCTATAGAGACTAGCTAACTGCATTCAAAATCTCCACTCTGAATTCAGTTATCATTTATTTACATGGAAAACAAGAACAGAAATGAATAGTACTTACTGATAAACACCGTTATAGACTAGCAGTTGTGTGACCACAGTTGCCAAGAAAGCAATTCCTACTCCAAGGCCGAAGCCACTTCTAGATCTATCAAAAGTCCACCACAGTCCGATGGACAGAGCAGCCAGGGTAAGCGACAACTGTATGTTGTTATCAAAATCCACCTTCTGAGATTAGTGTTAAAGAATCATCTTTAAACTTGTAGCTAATGAATATCCCCTGCTCGTTCTTCTCAAATAAGAGATGCTACGTCAAGGTAATAGTTTATTCTTGAGTAATTCAGCCTTTCAGTATAATATATGACCTTAGGTGGAATTAAAAGTATACAATTCAAAAAATACAAATTCAGAGGGCACTAACTAACAGATTCTACTGATATATATCCCCTCAAAAATAATATTTCTAATTGTAAGATTAGACTCATTATTTAAGAAATAACTTCTTAACTAAACAGGTAACTGCAAACTTCAGAATACTACTATGGCTGGAGGAACACACATTGGTAAAAAGGGAAACCAGTCCTACTTCTCAAAAAGAGGTTTAAAATTACTTGAAAATCATACAGGAACTTTGAAATAGAAGAGTTGACAGCTATTTAACAGGACAGCACATACTCTGTATGATTTACTGACAGACACATTTTATAATAATGCAGTTCAGAAACAAGAGTACCAAGGACACAGCATCCCTTTCTATTATGTCAACTGTTCTAGTTTTAATTTGTTGAGGATAAAGCCTTGAAGTGAACATTATCTTGCAACCTGCCAGGCTATTTTGGTGCCTGAGACTTTCTAGCATAAGACAGTTTGCTCAAATGATATTTTATTTCTGTCACTTACTTAAGCATCCATTCACCAGCATACCGCCCTTTCCTACTCCAAAATCTATGGGCAAAATGAAGCTTTACAAATTTAATTTGCTCATTTCTTTGCTAGAGGATTATGCTAAAAGAATTAATTTCAAGTGTCATTAAAAGGGCATTATCTAGGTCTCAAAGGCCACATTTTGGCTCTATAACCAGCTCCTTGCAGGGGACTACATATCTCACCCAACTAACTGTCCATGCTACATATAGAGAGATGTAAAAAAAAAAAATGTATCAAGCCATTTTTTTACCTCCTTTAACACCCATTGTTTACCAGCAAACCCACACCCAGCTTCATGAACATGCATACAGCTTAATGGGATCTCAGCATCTGAAGCCTGTGTGCTACTCAGTCAAGGTTAATGTCTGTTTAGGCTTATTTATCAAGAAACCAACAATTCATGTGGGTATGGATTCTAAGCAAGCATTTTTTTGTGATTTAGTTTAAACTCCAAGGAAACGTCTTTAGAGCTGAAATCTTTGTACAATAAACATTTATAGAAAGAGTGAAATTTGATACTAATGGGGTGTACCTCTGCTCAGTCAACTTGATTAAACAAGGGAAGCTTCCAGGGAAAACAAGTAAAATATATCAATCTTAAAAGTAGTATATTGTGATGCTCTAAAGTCTAAGTAACCCAATATGACCTAAATGCTACAAATTGTTGTAAACAGATTATGCTTAAAAAATAGAAGACAGCTAAGTTTGCTCTAAGTATTTCACTGAGTAAGAATGAAGAAAAAAGTGAATAAAGCAAAAGAAGGAATTCCATAATGCTAAGATTTCAAACATAAATTTCTATTTAAAACAGAAATCTTAAGAACAGAAATCACAGTGAAAATGTGTGGGAGTGTTTACTAGGGTAGAATAGTTAGGGTAGAATGGCTTAAAGGGAGGAGAGTGAGACATTTTTGAGCCCAATGACCTAGAATCTGGTCTCTGCTCTGCTGCACTGGGGCAGAGGGGCTTTGGCTCATTACCCAGCCCCTCTACTGTCTATCTCACAATCTTCATAACAAAAACAGGGAACTTACAAGTTCCCTTCTAGATAGTATAGCCTATAATGTTTCTCTTTTTAAGCTCTCCTAACCATAATATTTGTTTTTAGAAAATCCTAAACTTCAAAAAGTTGACCAGGTTGGAAATTTTTTTTAATACAACAGGAAATGAAACATCAAATCCTAACAACCCTGGAACAAAATTTTAAATTTATTATGGGAAAGAGTGAAACAGGGCTCAGGAACTCTTTAGAACCCAGGTTCCTGACTCCTTCCACAGTTTCTTTGCCTGAGCATCTCCAAAACAGCTTGAAAGTTTGGATGAGGAATACAAGAATGAACTTGCAACACGACCCACCTCAGACTCACACTGGAGCCCTGTGCCCAGTGCAGGGGCCCCTTTTTGGGGGACAACCAGAGTTCCACTCCTTTCTCTGTTCCATTCCCAAAGGTCCTGCTATCCTCACTGTCTAAACTAAACTGTTCTTCTAGAAGAACAAGGTCAGAACTAGCAGTTCCCAGATTTTGCTATACAAAAGAAAGTCATGGGGTGGAAGAAGGTAGAGAGGAGAAGTAAAAACAATAATAGAACTAAAACCTTCTGAGAGCAGGATATATGCTTTAGGGTGGACTTTTTCTTATTTTATGGGCAGAGGCAGAAGATAAAGGAAAATGGTAGCTACCTTATCTTTTGAAGACATAATAAAAACCTAACCATGAAATATCAGAATTCTTGAATGATAAAACTGTGTGTGTGTATATATATATATATACATTTAAATGGTGTATGTATATAAACATATACATATTAAAAGAAAGAGTAAAGTACTTACTTTGGGTCTAGTCTATACTGGTTATTTCTACTTATGTCACCTTTAAGTCAGTAATGTGCAGTAACCTGGAGGCAGAGGTAGAAGGATCACCTGAGCAACACAGTGAGACCCTGTATCAAAACAAAGCTGGGCACAGGTGGCTCGTGCTTATTACACTCCTAGCTACTCAGGCAAGCAAGATCTTGAGGATCACAGTTCTAGCCAACCTGGAAAAGTCTTTAGGACTCTATCTCCAAAAGTAAAAAGCAAAAATGTCAGGCTAGAAGTATGGCTCCAGTGGTGTCATGGCTGCCAAAAACACATGAAATCCTGAGTCAAAACTCTAGTACCAGTAAAGTGAAACAAGACAAAATAAAAACTACTTAGGCAGCTTTCTGGTCTTGATTAAAATCAGTAAATTAGTTTGCCTTCTTAAAAGTTACAATGTTTTTAACTTACAAAAAAATATAAAAGTAAAAATAAAATAGTACCTGAAACAACCACATACATTTATTAGTAAATCCTAAGTGGAAACAAAAAACGGGGGAAAAAAATCCTTTGAAAATATATGTTTAGGGCTGGGAGTTTGGCCTAGTGGTAGAGTGCTTGCCTAGCATGCACGAAGACCCAGGTTTGATTCCTTGGTACCACATACATAGATAAAAGCCAGAAGTGGTGCTGAGGCTCAAGTGGTAGAGTGCTAGCCTTGAGAAAGTCCAATGACAGTCAAGCCCTGAGCCTAACCCCAGGACTGGCAAAAAAAAAAAAAAAAAAAAAAAGAAAACGTACGTTTAAATCTTAGAATTACCAAAACTACATGGAAGTAATTAAGTAAGCTAATTGAGACCAAACACATATTTTTTAATGTGTGAAATTTCTACGTGATACTGAAAAATATTTAATAAAGCCCATACCCTCAACTATAACTGCACAACCACCACTCTAATGCCTATCTATATAGTTCATATTTTTTTTAATTTTATTTTATTGCTAGGGTGATGTACAGAGGGGTTACAGTTACATTCATTAGGTAGTCCACATTGTTTTTATGACTACATGGGCACATCACAATTAACTACAGTGAAGTTGCAAGGGGCTGTTTAACCTGGGGTTTGCTGCAAACTGCTTTATTATTGCACATTTCATTATAGTGTAAAGGATACAGCACTGGCATGATTTATACCAACAAAGACAGCCACACACCGCATAACACTGGACCACTCTCTTTTAAATTTATGTGGTTCTCCTAGATGCCTGTCGATGCAAGGGTATAATAACCCAATCACAGCTGTGGAAGAAAAGAAAAAAAAATTAAGTTATCTCCAATATTGTCCTGGCAACAATTAAGGTACAAAAATCACTATAACCACCACCTTAAATACTGCTATAGAAAATCAAGTTACTTAACAACAGTCACTGACATAATTAAATTACCTCCCAAAACAAAAAATGAGAATAGATCGCTGAAGTGTGTGGTTCACAATCGAGCAAAATGGATGAGATTGACAAATGCTACATTTCTGCTCTGAATGTCTGTGAGACTTGGAAGGCACCAAACCACTTAACAGTTAAACAATACCCTCTGAAATTTCTACAACCCTGAGATACGCTATTAGATGCAACCCATCTAAAGAGAAGATAGAAGCATAAACAGGTACAAGCAATTTATCATATACACAATGTGTGAATGCTCCTGGCTGTCCTGCTATGTACGTTAGTTTTGTCCCTCCCAGCTTCTTGTCTCAGTCTTCTGTATCTTCCCCCTTTTTCTGACACTCACACTCCATTCCTCTTGTAAGACTGAGGTCATATCGTTAAAGCAGGAAAACTTGCAACAGAAATCTATGTTTATGTTTCATTCTGCATACAGAAAAAAATGTAGGGCCCCTGGCATTTAGCAATACAAATATATAGAGAGAATTTCAGTTCACCATTAAAAGTTATGACGAAAATATCTCGGTATATTTCTTAGTTTGGGAAAGAGCACCCTGAAAGCTATCTAATGTAATTATACATACATTAACTATATACAAAATATCTACAATTAAGGTCATCCAAAGTAGTCTCATCCAATCCTCACCTCAAATACTTGTCAAATCTTAACATTTTAAGAAGAAAAATATAGAATGCTAGTTGTTATCAAAAATACTAATGAACCAAAACCTTATTTAACAATTTATGAAGATAATACCCCTCTACAGATAAAATTTAACAGGAAATAGCTTGAGTGATATGATTTCCTAATCTTTCTCAAAATGGAATGGTATTGGTATTCATTCTGTAATAAACACGAGCCACTTCAATTGACCAGCATGTTGAAAATGTCCAACAGTACCGATGATGTCTAATGAAATTATACCAAAAGCTAAGTGCACAAAGGTCAAATATGTTTCTCCCCCCCACCTACCCCCAGCATGGAATTGGCTAGCTACATCCTATATGTGCTGAATTCTTCATCAAAGAACCAGAAATGAAATAGACCAATAGGACAGTACTGGAAAGAACTGCCTAACCAGCTCTATCTAGAAAGGAGGTGCTATAATACTATACACATTTTCTTATCCATAATACTTTTCACTTAAGCCTTTGCTGAATTTGGATGGCTCAGATAATCAAGAGACAAATCATAGTGATGCAGATCTCCAGCAGCTATTGGAAAATTTAAGTTGATGATTTTTTAAAAGGACAGTTTTCTAAAATCTTGTGTGATTTGTAGTGTTTCTGAATTTGTAAACTATCAAAATGACAAGAGCCATACTCAGTAATACAAATATCTAAACATTATTTCTTTTCTCCTTACTGTGGTTATAAAACCAAGATCCCATATGTCAACTCTTTCTCTCTATAAAACATATATAGGTAGATACACAGATCAATATAACTGCAGATATCTCAATATAATCTGTATCTATCTATCTACATCTTGCTAAGAGAAAGCATTCCAAGTCAATTTTGCTCAGCAGTTGATGCCACAGGTAAAGAATTATAACATAGAAAATACTGACATATGTGTGCAAAAATATAAATCAGTAAAATCGACTATCTTCTTATTCATGTGATGTCAGACTCATAAGTAAGAGACAACTGAAGAGAGAAAGCAAAGCCACAAAAAAGGAATTTAAATTGCCACACTGCTAATCTTGGGATTTGCCAATAAAGATCAAATCCATTGAGTATGCATGGTTCTTGGTTGCTCACTGAGAGGGAGAATTCGAAAAAGCTTGTCACTTCCCATTAAATGTCTTCTTTCTTTCCTTTCAATAAAGGCACAGTGAGGTGATACTGTTGGAAAGCTCAGTAAAATATGTCTGGGCTTCTTTTCTATTTCCTGCAATTTTTTTGTCTTTTTTAAAGAGAGACTTAAAAATCATGCCTGTGTAAAGTCATAGACAAATACTGTCCGGCTTAATCAGATAGTTTGCTGGCACAAATTCACATTTCTTGTGATATTTTTAAATGCTTTCCTAGTGACTCATTATAGTCTGACAAGACCAAAAACAAAAGAAGTTTGTTTAATAGTAAACCATCACGTCTTCCTTGCATTGTGCTTAATGTAAGGGGGAGGGGCACTAAAAGGAACAGTTAAGTATTTGCAAGAAGGGCTGGGAAAAATGAGCCACTCTATCAGTTGCCATTAAAGGAAAACTATGAAAAATGAGGACAGATAAGGTTATCTTTTTATTCAGCAAATATACCTCACAATGTATCTAGTTTTTGTGTTTGGTAGGGAAATATAAAGAAAAAAAGAGAAAGACATGATCCCAGTGGCTAAGTGGGCACTATTAAATATAACGCTGTGGTAAGCACTGACAGGACTCTGAGTGTTCCAGACTCTCTTCTCTTGGGCACTGCTGGGAGGCAGGGTGGTGACTGTTAGAGAGCTTCCCAGAAGAGGCGATCCTGGAGGCATCAGCATTCAGCAAGGGGCTCCACTTTGCTACTTGTGTTTTTTGTGGCAACTTCTCTAGAAATCTCTAGAAGATTCCTTCATGGCCTTAGGAAAGAACAAGTTTTCTAATTCTCTTTTTTTCTGCACACATATGGAGGTAATCAACTTGTAATATCAGGAACATTACACGAACAATAGGTATTTGGGAAATGGAAAGGGCATCAAAAGAAGTTTATCAGGTTCTCTAACAGTCCTGAGGAGATGCATCATCTGCTCTGTTGAGGACTGTGCCATAGGTAAGTAGAAAGAACCAGAGGTTCTTACTTATGGGAAGAAAATTCTGAGTCTGGAGACCTTCCAAATGGTAGCTACTTGGTCTAAGAATGTCATCAAAAGATAACCATTAGTTTCTCTTTCTCTCCCTCTCCACTCTCTCTCTTTCTTCTTACACACACACACACACACACACACACACACACACACTATTTCTTATATCACTTCTTCTTTCCCCTCATCATATTGTCCTAAAATGGCAATGAAGACTGGAGGAAGCAGACAGTAGGCAAAAATCCATTTCCTACCTTTGGAAACATTCATAAATCTTTACTCTCATCCATTCAACATTGTGACCTCCCAACAAAACCAGCAGCATGGTGAACTGGAATTTAGACTTGAGAATGCTTCTACTATTTTTTGCCCAAGTATAGCACACATTTACAGGGGAAACATTCAAGCAAGAAATGTAAATACAGATCTATTAAGTGAAAAGGTGTGAGGTCAAGTCTGTAAGTCTAACAAGCTTAGAAGCGCAGCAGGGACAAAGTGGCAGTAGGAAGATTTGGAACCTTACTTCCTAAATTTGAGTTTATTGAAAAAGAGTCCTTGTGACAGGGGCAAAGCAACAGCAGATGTACCCCATCACTCTTTGAGGTATGAGGAAACCTCAAACTTCTCAACACCACACACCAGAAGATTCCATCCAGGCCTGCCATCTTGACTGAAGGCTTAAAAAGAGATGATGTTAATACAAAAAAATGTGACCAGCTCCCTCTGTTCTGTTCCCCAGTATACGGCACTACCAAATACTGGCCCTGGTCTAGGGCGCTCACCTCATTGATTTCCTGTCTTTGCCCAGAGTTTTAATCCCCTAAACCAGACACAATACCAGCACCTCTCTCCCAAAGTTGCCCTATAGAGCCCTGGGGTAAAAGGATGTGCTGCCACATTAGCAGACCTGTAGTTAAGTAATCTTGCCCAACACTAACCTTCCCCTTATACGTCCTGAAAGGCACATTCTCCCAAATCTAAAAAGACTTCTACTGGCAGCCAGCCAGAGCCGCACCTTTAAGGAAAATAACAAAACTAGAAAAAGCTATTGATTTTTCTTTTCTGAATGCAAATGAATCAACACCAGCAGATATTAATAGTGACACAAACATAACTTATGCTTTCTTCTCCTTTGTCTATTTGAACTGTTTCTCTTAGAAAATGATAATCCTGGAGAAACTAAGAGTTGATAACTTTATGGCTTCTTTTTTAAAGTGAATACTGTAACATTTAGATTTCATTATAAAAGTCACACTAAACATTACCACAACAATGTCTTTCTTCCCAGGCAACAGAATTACATGATTGTTTAGCAGGTTTCATGAGATCATTTAAATATATCTCACAAACCAGCCTCACCTTTGGACACACCTTTGGACTTCTACATTTGGATGAAAGATAAAAGGACCTACTTCCAGTGCAAGGTGGTAATGTGTATATATTATATGCATATATATATTAAGTATGTCAACTCAAAAATGCAGTTTTTCTCTCTGAACCAGATTATATTCTGCCACATGTTTATGGCTGGCGTCTATGACTTTATCCTTTTTTTGGCTCATTTTTTATTGTAATTAAAAAGGGTTACATTATATTCACCAGATAGAAGGTATATTTCATTGCTACCCCTTCTCATGTTTTTGTCCCCATTTCCCTCCCCTCATCTTGTTTTCCACCTTCCCTATCCTATTTCAAATAAACAAATAAATGATATATCAGATAACAAGGTAAGATGAGAAATAACATAGTACATTAAGAACAACAATCACACTTTATATGGCTCTTATTTCTATATCCTAGAGGTCCTTTCATTTAGCGTCTAGGTTTTGCCCTATTGTAAACCTCTGCTAGGAGAGTGCAAGCTTTATACTAATTATGACAAATAAGGGAAACCATTGAGCCTATGCTCTATGACTTTATCTTATAAAATTATATTAACTTATTTGTTTGATTCATTAGAGAAAGAGATGTTCATTATGGAAGATCATGTTCCACTTTATTCAGTGCACACTATCTACAACCAAAACATAAGCCAGAGTAAGCATAATGATGATTTTAAGGAAAGAAAGTAAGCCTTATTGATTTCTATAACATTTGTTATTCTCAAGATACATTTCAAAACTAGATGTAAAGGAGAAAGGCATATACAAAAATCCAAAAATGGGGCTGGGAGTTTGGCCTAGTCATAGACTGTTTGGCTAACATGCACGAAGATCTGGATTTGATCCCTTGATACCATATACACAGAAAAAGTCGAAAGTGGTGCTGTGGCTCAAGTGGTAGAGTGCTAACCTTGAGAAAAGCTCAAGGACAGTGCATAGGCTCTGAGTTCATGCCTAAACATGAAGCTTTAAACGCTAATAATTTTTTCCATTTTTCAAAATTCTATTACTTCTGAAAACAAGATCATAGAAACACCCATCAAACACTTAAAACCAAACTGTGGTGGCTATTATCACAATAACTTAAAATACAACTTAAGTGAAATAGGCCTAAATGTTTTACCCTAAATAGAGTCAAGATTTTTTTAAAGATAAAAATGTAGAAGTTCACAGGTCAGATAGAAATCAGACACCAAAGAGTAAGTACTCTATGATTCTATTGACATTTTTGGACTTTGATGCAGAAAAGCAGATCAGGATAGCCTGAGGGTAAGGTAGGTAAGCGATGAAAGATGGCATTAAGGAGTTTGAGGGATGAGACACCTGTGCTGTAGCTGGATTGTGGCCATAATTACATGACCGTATCCACGAGCCTCGGGACAGCAAAGTTTTCACCTATAATGGTGAATTTAATACACCTATAATGGTGTATTAAAATTAGGCCCAAGCTGATTGATTTCTTTCAGTTATCATCCAAACCACATGCACTCATTGGTCCTGCTTCCTTCCTGTGCACTGCAGAAACCGCCTCCACATACCTGAAGCTGCGCCACAGCACGGGCTAACCCACCACGCAGAGGAAAAGATGCTTGCAATCACACCGGGTGGGAAAAGTGTCACATTTCTCTGAATCTGAAGCAAATTTAACACGAATGCCAGAAATACTCCAATGAAAAACAGCACTACTCCTCTAATCATCAAGTTCACACTCTGGCTAGTGACAGATGAGATATATGGGCCACACTTTTGGGGTCCAGGTGACTCCGTCTCTCCTTCTGCCATAGTTTCATAAGTTCAAGCCGTTTAAAAAAAAAGAAAACAAAATGAAATTAAAAAGAAGCTCGCCAGCGGACAAGTCCAGTTGTCTGTGAAGCAAAGCAGACCAATATTTCAATGGTACATCTTTGTCCTGAAGTAGGACCTACCAGAGATCCTGTAAGTGAAAAGAAAAAAAGAAATCAATATGCATCTCATACATGATTATATGCTTTTTCTGATTTCAGCAATAGCTCATTTAAACACATACATAATAAAATATAAGTATGCATAATTTAAATTAGCTATTTGCTGAATAAGGACAGATTTTAACAGTACTTTTGTAATACATATGTCATAACTTTTATTAAGTATCACATTTATATTTACTAGTCTAGAACAAGTAATGTAAGAGACAGAAAGATTAGAATCACAGTTTTTAAAAAATACTTGACATGAGACATGAGAAAGGGTATCAATGTATGTGAAGTAATGCACCTTCTATCTGGCAAATATAATGTAATCCTTCTATTAATTACAATAAAAAATATATGGAAAAAATAGCCCCTCCTCCAGGAAAAAAAAACTAACCTTAAATACTTGCAAAAATATCTAGTAAACAGGCCTGGGAATATAGCTTAGTGGCAGAGTGCTTGTTCAGCATGCATGAAGCCCTGCATTCAATTCCTCAGTACCACAGAAACAAAAAAAGGTCAGAAGTGGTGTTTGGCTGAAGTGGTAGAGCACTAATCTTGAGCACAGAAAGGCTCAGGGACAGTGCCCAGCCTCTGACTTCAAGCCCCAGGACTAGCAAAAAAAAAAAGATCTGGAAGACGGAAACTCAAGGTGTCTTCTACCTGACTCATACGCATCACTTACAGCACAGTATTTCATACTTTACAGAAAAGCAACATATTCTGACTAAAAATATGGTACTTTTCACAACAAAATGCGACTTTGTCCATGAGGCTGTCCTTCACAGACGAACAAAATGACCATTTGAATGTTTTAATGCATGTATGTATATATTTAATTTCTCCATAAAAGCATTCTATAAATACCAGAGCAGCAAACACTTACTGATACATACAATCAGAGAAGTAAAACCTGACCCCACTCTCCCCAGGGTCACAGCTGTGACCCACACTACTTTCCCACAGGCTGCCAAATGGTGCAATCATGGTATTGATGGTAAGCAAGCCAAAAGAGGAAGCAGAGAAAAAGGAGGCCTATGAGTAACTTAATGACAATACTCTTTCAGAAGTTTTATCCTCATGACCTGATTCCCAAAACCCAAAAACATTCTAGCATAATCAGTCTAGGTAAAGTGACTATCAGAGTTTGAAGGTTTTTTTACCCCCCAGAGATTCACATGTTTGGGGTTGGTCCTCACTGTGGTAATGGTGGGAGGTGGAGCTCTGCGCAAGCACCTTGAGACCCCAGCCTCTATGCTTCCTGTTTGCTAATGTGATCTTCCCTCTCACCAGTATTCTAGCCTCTACTGTGTAGCCACCAGAGCAGAACTGATGCTGGTATGATATCCTGGAATCTCTGAAACAATGATGAAATAAAGCGCTTTTCTTTATAATTAGCCTGCCCTAGTATTTCATTATACAAATACATACAAATGTAGTAATACAAACCATACAAATGTAGTAATCTGTGCATGTGTGTTTAAGACATCATGGAAAGCTTTTATATATGTCATTCTAAGCATTGACATAAGGTAACTTACATAAAAGCCTCATCCTAAGAGAGTCAGGTATGTTAGCATACTCTTGTAATCTCAGCACTTGGAAGGCTGAGGCAAGAGGATTGAGAGTTTGAAGTAACCAGCCACATAATTAGACCCTGACTCGAAAGATAAAAATAAAAACACCAAGCCCTAAGAGATAAGCAAAGTTTTGTCTAGGACTACCACTGTAAGTCAAAATATTAAAGGTTAGGTCATCAGGAACACAATCTAGTAAGAGGAGCTGGAATTCAAACCCATGCAGCCTGACCTCGAAGCCCTTGTTCTTACGACATTCACCTTTCCAAACTCTCAATACTAGCAGTTTTGAAATGGGAAACTACCACACGGGCTACTTTTGGGAAAGTACTTTCATCCTACCCAATTATGATCCAGCTTGGACATCTTTACAAGTCAGTACATAAGTGATATTGCCTTTGATTCTCAAAGCAATTTATTGAAAACCACCAACAGTACTTCTACTTGCCACCTGGTAATTATATGTATAGTTGCTTTACAGATGATAAACTTTTTATGTAGGTCTTATTCACTATCACATCTCCCACAGAGCTTCTGCTGAGACCACAGAGGAACTCCACACAGTCCTAGCTGTTTAATTAAACTGGGCTCACTCTTCTGGATTCAGAAGGCCTTGTAGAAGTCAAATTTAGATCCTAATCATCATTTAATATTCACTGAGTTTCTAGTTTTCAAGCCACTTTACAAATAAATCGTGGAACTTATATGCAATGAATGGGGCTAGTAGAAATAACAATTATGTAAAAGAGAATATACCAAATGCTCCCAACTTTCATAGCCTATCAATCCTATGTGACAGACACTTAACAGAGAGTACCATTTCCAAGCCAGACCTTAAAACCTATGTAGTTCATAGCATAACTGAGCTCCACAGCTTTCTAGAATGGGGAAAATGGTGTACATTAGAGGCAATGTGTAGGGAAACAAACTCCGAAAATGCCCAGAAAAACACCATGTAACCTGGTATGGAATCAATATAATCAGCCTTTTATGTGTTCTGGATATTGAGTGAACTTTACCAGCTTATAGAACCCTCATCATCATTGTTGACAAGCGTAGTGTATTGAGAGCTTACTCTCTGCCAGACATAGAGTAACTTATCCTCAGAATAATCCTAATGGGAGGAACTACCACTCTCATGTTACTGACGAGAAAACTACATGAAAGGGATTTAGCAATTGAACACAGAACACGTAGGATCAGAACTGGAATGTTGGCTCAGGTCTGATTCTCAAACCCATTCTATTTCTCTAGTGCCCAAAGGGCAACTCTACCCTCCTTGACTACTTAAAATTTTTTCTTAAATTAAAATAGGTCTATATAAAATCAATAGTTACTGAATACATTACATTCAACATAGTCTCAAAGTACGAATACCAATATAAGCAAGAAACTATCTGGTAACACAAATGATGAGAATAAATATATGTCACCTTGAAATATACTTTAACAAGTGTACTAGCTTAAAGAGAAAAGGATCTTTTTATGACTTAAAACTCAGGACCTGGGTGCTGTCCCTGAGCTGCTTTTGCTATGGCTCTGCCATTTGAGTCACAGTCCCACTTCCAACTTTTTGGCATTTTATTGAAGATAAGAATCTCACCAGGTTTTCCACCCAGGCTAGCTTTGAACCGTGATACTCAGATCTCAGCCTCCTGAGTAGCTAGGATTTTAGGTATAAGCTACTGGCACCTGGTGGAAAAGATAATTTTTAAAAATCAAATGGTTCCCATAAACACTGTTAAGAGAATGCCCTTCAGAAACTGCACATTGCAGAAGGCACTGCACCCACTTTATGACCAATGGAGTCAAAGAAAATGAACTTAGCAAATCACTTGCTTCCATGTGTCAATTATTTCAAAAGGGAATTAACAGCAATGGATACTTTATGTTTAACAGTACTTTCTAAGGAAACAAAATAACTTCAGTTTTTAAGCTATTTCAGTTGTATAGCCCCAATCCATCATCACTTGCCAGGATTTGTCAGACTACTGTCATTTGGAGCAGATAATACTTTAATGCGTGTAACTGATCTAAGCCTTGCTTATCATTTAGCATGCTTAGTTCCTGCCCACTAAATGCTAGCCTCCCTATTTGTGATAACCAAAATTGTCCTCAAAATACTTCCAAATGCCTCAAGGGAAGCACTGTCTTCACCGTGAGAGCCACTGATGGCCAGAGCTGTCCATGGCCAGAGCTGTCTTTCCTCATTCTACTTCAAGGCTAGTAAAGACTTTCTAAGCTATTTTTGTTTCTTGTTACCACTATTTACTCCACCTTTCCCGGCAGTGCTTCTTTGCAATTGCCTACTTTACCCCACAAATTATCTTTTAAAATAACATTTGTTTGACATTTACTTGAATGAGATCCAAAGTCAACTTTTTGTCTACACAATGGTATAATTACTGGGGACAAAAATAGCAGTTACAGGGCTTAAGAACCATTGTATCCTAAAATTTAAAAAATGGAAGAGAACCAGGAGATCATCTATTACAGAGAGGTTTGTTTTTGAGCCTTGTGCAAAGTCAACAAAAATGGTGTGTATGTGTGTATTTTCCAGAAAAGAGAGTATAACAACTTATATCAAGTACTCAAAAAAAAAAAAAAAAAAAGCTCCAGGGGCCAGGAGTTTGGCCTAGTGGTAGAGTGCTTAGAGTGCTTGCCTACCATGCACGAAGACCCAAGTTTGATTCCTCAGTACCACATACATAGAAAAAAGCCAGAGGTGGTGTTGTGTCTCAAGTGGTAGAGCTCTAGCTTTGAGAAAAATCCAAGGACAGTTCTCAGGCTCTGAGTTCAAGCCCCAGAACTGGCAAAAAAAAAGCTCCAGGATCCAAACAAAGTTTAAGAATCAACGTTCTAAGAGTTCTGTCACTTTACCAGTACGGAGAATATCACATGAAGTGAAATGACAAATCCCAGACTATACTACTGGATCATTATGATACTTCCTTTTTCTGGAGGTGTGGGCAGGTAGGAGGGGTGCATATATTGGATCTTCCCATCATGAGCATGCACAGTAGACACCTGGTAATGATCAGAATCATCAAAGGGATAGGAAATTCCACAAGAATATACAACGAAACCATGAAGCTGCTTTAAAAAGTCATCATCTATTACACACTAAAAGAAATGTGTGATACTCCCTAGTGACATTATTTTAAAAGATCTGAAGAGTAGGTGGGTAACAGCAGCTCACATCTATAATTCTAGCTACTCAGGAGGCTGAAATCTGAGGATCACAGTTCAAAGCCAGCCCAGGCAGAAAAGCATATGAGACTCTTATCTCCAATAGACTACTAAGAAGCTGGAAGTAGAACTGTTGCTTAAGAGGTAGAGTACTAGCCTTGAGCAAAAGAAGCTCAGGGATTGTACCTAGACCCTGAGTTCATTCCCAATACTGGCCCAAAAAAGGGAAAAAAAAATTTTGAAGAACAAATGTAGCTTAAATTTGTTTTGATAATTATTGGCATCATTTTCTTAAAGTATATTTATACATTTAAATACTGCTAACAACAATACAAAATTTGATTCTACAATTGACTATTTGAAAAAAAATACTGATCAGGGAAGAAGTTTCAGATGAAACACCACTTAAAGGATAGTATCACAATGGTTCCTGATAATTTTCACAAAAGTTGATGCTTTAAATTCCCACTTTACAAAGTCAAGTACAACTTTTGAAGAACACAAAATTTCTTCCCAGTAGGCACAACCACTCTAACTCTAGACTTCCTTCTACTTCACCACATTGCCTTTTCTGCAAATACTACCAAAAAAAAAAAAAGTTAAGTATCACACAAGAAACTTTCCTTAAGTCATACTGGTAAACTACTATACATTCCAAAGCAGTATGTTCAACAAAACCCTTTCTATGGGACATGAAAAATTATAGCTACACACCTGCCTATAATTGCAATAAAGTCCATGACTGAAGAAAATACTTCGCATACCATAGATAGAGCAATGACAATCACAAAAACTGAAAAAAGTGTTATGTATGTCTGCCTGGTAATGAATCAGTATTATTACTTCATGGTAAATAAAAAAGGGATGTAAATGAAACTGGTCTTTCTGATGATGAAAACTGAAGTTTATGTCGATCACAGAGTCAACTTAAAGTCAATAGTCATTTGAAAACAAACATAAAATAGCAACCTTAAGAATCAGTTGCATTTTAAGAAATACCCCCTAGAGAACTAATTGCATTTTAACAACTGTAATAACCCCTAGACTCAAACACGGGTGGTTATTTTCCAAACAGGTCTCATTTTTTTTCAAATAGTCAAACAACTACTTCTTTTTCATCCTATGTTCCCTTAATTTATAATATTGTCCACAAACCAGAATAAGCAGTAAGGTTAGAAAGACACATACACAAATCAACATAATAGTTTAGCTTTCCTTAAAAGCATGGATGGAGGAAGCACAAGCTAAATACATTTAAACTTCTAAGAAGAAAAATGTTTGCATTGAAAAGATCTTTTTCCTCAACGCTAAAATCCAAGATGTTAAGCAAGAAACATTTAAATTCCTCTACTGCTTTTGTGCCTGTGTGTGTGTGTGTGTGTGTGTGTTACTAATGAGCCCAGGGTTTCATGCAAGTGAGGTGAGCACTCCACCACGGAGCCACCTTCCCAGCCCTCTACTACTTTTAAATATCAATGTCAGTCTCTAAAAAAAAAAACAAAAGTTTCCCTACCATTTAGGGCTAATTTTCTGTTAACAATGAAAGGAAACTTTTTGAATGATGGAATTGCATGTTATTCTTTCCTTTTCGATGCAACTGTGTGTAAATGCAACTACTGTCAAGTTTAAAAAGAATCTGCCTTTTTCCCAAATACAAAGATTGGTCACTTTACACTAGATATGAACCTGGGTATGGAAACTCAGTATGTCACAACACACTGTCAAAACACAGAGCTGAACACAATGTCTAGAGAAAGAATTGGGGCTGGGGGATGGGGCTGGGGAGAAGCCACAGGACGGGAAGAGTAATTGGCTATTTTTTCTCTTTATGGGACCCTGATTAGTGAAGGCATCTCTTTCATCTTTGGTTCACTATCAGGGTCAAACCTCAGAGTTAGAAAACACAATCTAGCCACTGCTCAACTGCCTTCATTTTTCTACACCTAATACTGGAGCTTGTTTTCCCTGCAGTCTTAGATACCATTACAATGCTGTTGCTGCTGCTGCTGCTGCTAGGCAATTTCAGGTACCCAGCTACCAAGTCCATGGATTCCTTCTTGAATCATCCATCCTACAAAAAACATCAAGCCCCTTACAGTAGGATTTTCCTAGACTATCTAGTCAGGACTATTTTAAAACTTTTTTCATCATTAACTGGGCACGGGTCACTATTACTGTGTAAGTTTTACGCCTCACCTCTATCTTGGACACTGCTTTCTTTCCCAGATGGTCACATCCCACAGACCGACATTGAAATCCAAGCAATTATCCCCAACCGACTTCCTCTAGGCCCTGGCAAGAGTTCTCCTTGGCTGTACCCACAAGATCGACTCCCAATGTACGCAAGTCCCAATCCAAACAGCCAAAGTCCCACTTCTCCACCCCATGCCACATCGTTGCGGTGGATACTAAGTTTACTTTGATACCGGTCTAATTCTGGTCCATTTCCCTCTCAAACCCGAGTCTGTCCTTCTCCCAGACGACCAGCCACCCGAGTCCTGACAGCTCTGTTTGACAGCTCGCCGACCTCCACCCTCGTCACCCCCCAGGGTCGCCCTTCCCCGCAGGCCCCCCAGGCCACACTGCTCGGGGAGCCTCGGCCTCCCCTGCGGCCTTCTCCAACCGGAAGTCCCCCCTAGACCTCGCTCAGGTGAGAGGAACCCCTCCATCTGCAGGCCCCACCTGCGCTCCTCGGTCCCCCACACCTGCCACCAGGAATCCCAGCCTGCAAAACAGCATAAGTACTTCCTCTTCCCAAGGGCTACCCTCTTTAGGCTGCTCGCCACGGCACCACGTCACCTGAGCTATGCTGGGTGACTCCCCAACTCACCCCCGCCTCCGCCATCTTCTGGGACCTGCCCCCTTGCCCCCCCCTCGCTCCACCTCTTCCTCCTCCCCTCCCACAAATCCGCCCGGGCTTCACTACGCATGCGCAGCGGACGTGCACCACGCAGGCGGTCGGGGCAGAGAAACTTCCGGTTCTCGCTGGCTCCCGTTTAGCCTATGTGTGAGCCGGGGCAACAGAGCTTCCGGTCTGCTGGAGATGGGGGTGGGAGTAGGGGGCGTGGCCGTGGTTGGTGGTAGGACGCTGCTGGAGCAGCCGCCGTTTGCTGACCCGGCGAGTCTAGGGTTGTGACGGGAGGCCCGACGCGGAGGAGGTGGGGAGCCGTGCGAGGACTCACGCAGACATACACACACACACACACACACACACACACACACACACAGGCGGAGTGGCGCCGCCCTCCGCGCCTCCGGGGTGCCGGAGGAAGATTGCGGGCTCCGGAGCGCGGGTGGCCAGCTCCTCCTCCCCTCCAGGGACGCGGGCGGGGCTTCGATCCAGCTTGGCCGGCGGGTCCGTGCGGGAGCGCACCGCGGCCCCGTCCCCTGCGTCACCCCAACCCCGCAGCTGCCGTCCGTCCCTCCCGGGGACGGGCGCGCGCCGCGGCGGAGCGGCTGCCGTCTGCGGACCAGGCCTCTGGAAGGTCCGGACCCCCCCCCCCCCCGCCCCTCCGCCCCGGTTTGTCACACGTCTTGCTTCCGTTGACATCAAAACAATCAATACGTGAATAAATCAATAACCACACTTCTAGACCGCGCAGGTGAACTTTTGAACGAAAATGGCACAATCCGTGAGCTGACAGGCCACAGGGAAACGCTAGAAAGCGTTCGTTCCCTCGCTTTGGTTTCTAAAAGCTGAATTCCTCCTACATTATGTGGCAGGACTGTCTCATATCACCTTTTCCGAAATGAATCACGAAGGAGGCCAGAGTACAGGGTTATTTTAAGGAAAGTTTTAGTAGATGAACTATGGAACGTAAAATTATGCGCCCAAAAGTTTCGTAAGAGGGTATTAGTTGGTTAAACTACTTTGTTTGATTTTACTTTGGTAAATGATGAAAATGGATTTTAAATGTCTCTGGTCTTCTCATCACATTCACTTCTAAAAGGTGAAGGAGAAGGTAAAATTTGCCGCAAAATTTACAAGAACTTTGTTTTCTCTATCTCTTAACTTTAATTTTTGTGGGTTTTTACTAGTAAATGACGACCTGGGTTTATTATACTAAATACGTGAGGGATTTTTAAAGAGAAAAGGACCCCCCGAAGTGAGATGAGTTTTTAGTGATGGAGCTCAAACCCAGACTTCTTTGTACACGGTCGGCAAGCCCCAACCCTAGCCTTCCATGACGTATAAAACAACAGTGAGTCCTACATGTTACTCTCATGCTTATTCCAATCCATCATTTTCAAGCCCTGTAAAACTACCTCAAGGAAAATCATAACTGGAAGAGAAAACCATAATGGAAACTTATTTTAGATTGAAATTTATTAATTGCAAAGAGGGTTAGGACTTGGAAAGCAAGAGCTACGTGGCAGCAGTTCATGGGTGTTAACATCCAACGAAGTTACCTTTATTGTACTACAAAGGAGAATATAAAATACTGAGGAAAAACAAAGATCCTTTGTCTTTGCTTCAGTGTCAGGATTCTTTTCTTGGAAGAGATATGGCCCTTCAATGCTGGTCATTGAATTCATATATATATATATATATATATATATATATGTATATATAGTAGTGATGCTATGAGATCAGAGTTGGAAAATATGGATTACAGAGCCTGCATGAGAAAACATATTTGATGAGACATGTAAGATTGGATGTCAGCTCATAAATTTTGACTAAATTTCTCTTATTTCTAGAACATTAAATTATTAAACTACTTGATTCCAGGATATAAATTTAAAACTTTCAGAAGTCCTAATAACTGATAACTTTAAAAGAAGTAGTTTGGTTGGTGAAGGATTCTTGAAAACTGAATTGTGTTTTGGCACTGTGACAGCCTGTATGTAATCATATCCAATAAATTTGGTTTTCTGGGCTTTTCTCTTCTCTGTAAAATGAAATATTAGTTTAGATCATTACTAAGGTCCTCTTTCCTAGCAGAAATATCAGTGATTTGTCAATCCTGTGACTTTTTTCCACTATCTTTGTATGTTGTTTGGTTTCTCAACTGAACAGATGAAAAGGAAAGTTACAAAGAAAGAAAAATCTTCTGTAGAGAACTAATACATCAACAAAGTTTGACTTGTTAGAGGAAGGTATTGTGAGACTAACACCAATGACTCCCAAAGGTTGAATGCCATACTAATACTTATAATAAATTTCTAAGAACTGAGCTTTGAAAACCTTATCAAACTAAAAACATCTAAAAGATTTTTGAATGAAAATTTTGAAAAGTTTCCTACTCAATAATTGAGTAGGAATTGAATTAAAAACACTGAAAAAAAAGTCCTACTTTTTTTACTTCTGGTTTTATTAGGTTTTTATGTGCAATCTGCTGCTGTTTGGCCTCCAAAGTTGACTTGTTGGAAGCTTGATGCCTTTATAGTAATGTTGAAGAGGTGAAACTTTTAAGGAATGGAGACTAAAGGTCATGGGGGTTCCACCCTTGTGGAGGTTTCAGTGTTGTTCAGAGTAATTTGTTCTGGATTTGATAGGATTGCATTCATTCCCAGTAGAACAGGTTGTTGTATAAAAGAAATCTTGGCACCCTCCCTGGCCTTTTTTTTGTAACCTTTCTTTGTCACATGAGCTACCCACATAATGATATGCACAATGGCGATTTTTTGTTTGTTGTCTTGTTTTGTTTGTCGTGGGACTTGAACTCTGGGCCTGGGTGCTGTCCCTGAGCTCTTCAGCTCAAGGCTACTGCTCTACCACTTTGAGCCACATCTCCACTTCCAGTTTTTGGGAGGTTAATTGGAGATTAGAGTTTTGTGGGCTTTCATACCTGGCCTGGCTTTGAACCATGATGGTCAGATCTCCACCTCCTGAGTAGCTAGGATTACAGGTGTGAGCCTCCGGCACATGGCAACAAGGGTTTTGTATAGGCAAAGTTCCTCATCAAGGGATAAACAATGGTGCCACCTGACCAGTATCCAAAATTAAGCTAAATAAATCTCTTATTCCAAACATACCCAGCTTTGGGTATTTTATGACAACAACACAAAACAGACTAAGACAGATACATATAATCAAGAAATGCCATAAAGGGAACTGTCCCTGTTGCAGATTATAAGATGGGTCATTTATCAATCTATTCATTCTTTCAGCACTGTTTTAAGAATCTAGTTGGCAACAGACACGAGGCACTCAACCTTAGAGAAAGCTCAATGGACAAGCCTCTTCTTTTGTGAGGCTTGTAGCCTCATGGGGAAATACTATAGAGTATATACAGACACATTGAGACAAGTGCTATGAAGATGCAGCATCTCCATACTGAAACGGTAGATGGAGGGAGATAATACCATGTATACTTCCAAGGGTGACTTGCATATTGAGAGGAATCTGCTAAGGGCAGAATGAAGAGCAAGTATGAAGGCACAAAACAAAAACTTGGTGCCTGCCAGCAATTTAAAGGAAAGTATTCTCATTAACTATAGGCATAGAGGTAAGCAATTGAGACGGAAAAATTTACAAATAGAGGTTCTGTGTTAATATCTTGCTTGACCATTTATCCTCTGCAAGTACTGTGCACAATTTATTTTTACTTCATGTGTCTATACCCTTTGGATATGGATATCAAATAGCAGATAAGAGACTAAGGCAAAAAGTGATTATCCTCAACCCTGGATGTATATATTACCATAAATCTATTAAAATAATGCATATGCTATATACATCCAGATGTGTGATCCGCCCTCTCTATATTCTGATTTAATAGAGCTGAAAACAGGACTGGGGCTCTTTTTTAGTAGGTACCTTGTATAATCTTGATGTCGTCATATAGTAGTTCTAATGCAGCCAGGTTTGGGAATCACAGGTTTCCCCTTAATTTGTTTGAGGTTACTTGGCAACTAAATATGCAACAGAGGAGGTGACCTAAGTCTATGCTATACTGATTCCTGTGTCCTTAGCCATTCATTAGTGCTCTACAAAGATGAATGAGTCAGTCCTCTTACCATCAAGGAAGTAACAGCCTAGTATATCAGAAGTCTCAGTAAACCACAGAAGACCAGCCCATGTAGACAGACACAAGTCAACTTAGAACTCTCAATGAGGTCAGCTATATTCTAATTTAACTTAGAGTATTGTGAAAGTCAACCAGTGGCAGGGAATCTAGGTAGGCAATTATTACAGTAGTCAGATGAAAAATGGCATAGTGTATGCACGAACTCAGACAATAGGAAGAGGGGGAGAATTATCAAAGCTTCTTGACCACTGATGTGAGGTTGGTGAAAAGGTGGATGGCTTGGAAGTTTTGAGTTCAAAATATTTTAAACAATTAGGTAGAACATGTACTAGAGTAGTAAGAATGAGACTACAAAAAGAGATCTGTAATTACTGATTTCATTTTCTTTTACTTTTTTTGTCCCTGTTCTGGGGCTTGAATTCAGGGCTTTGGTGCTGTCCTTGAGCCTTTATACTTAAGGCTAATGCTCTACCACTTGAACTACAGCTCCACTTCTGGCTTTTTTTTTTTTGGTATTTAATTAGAGATAAGAGTCTCAGAGTCTTTCCTGCCTAGGCTGGCTTTGAACCAGAATTCTCAGATCTCAGCCCCCTGAATAGCTAGAATTATAGGTGTAAACCACCAGTTCCCAGCTGGTATTAGTGATTTTTAAGAACATAGTTCAAACCGTGCCTTGTGTAATACATATGCTGATACAAATTTCTTTGGAAATAGAGATAGGAGAGGAAAAATATTCCTGACCTTGCCATACTTCAATATGGCAATAAAGCTATTATTTATCTGCAGTGATATTGAATACACTCAACTCATGATTGTCCATGATGACTTTTTAATACTTCCCAGATTTTCTCTGGCCATATAAGAAATTTAAAAGATGATACATAGCCTTGAAATGCAAACCAATTTTAAATATTGGCTAAATATTCAAAGAGAATGCTATACAATGCATTCACAAATGTAATGGGAATATCCCAGTACACTGTTTCCACCCAAATAATTTTTTGTACCTCTAGTTTTATCTTAAATTGTTTTGATCATAATTTCACATATGCCTATAAGAGTTGAAATGTTCTAAACATAAAGCTACATAGAAATTCTTAAGCTTAACTACATACATCCATAAAACCAATCAAAGCATTTTCAAGAACATTTAGTAAACTTAAAAAAAATGGTAATGCAAAAGATATTCTCTTGAAATTGATGCTCAAACTAAACATGAAAATATTTGCCAAATAATTCAATTTTTGAAACAAAATATGCTTTTACTACTATCCTGAGTGGCTCAATTATTTGACAACTTCCCTATGAAGCTTTCTGTGGTGATTATTTTATTATATTAATATACTTGAGATTGAAATAGGGAGATCAGATATGGCCCCATGGTGGATGGTAAGGATCTGGCATCTTGTCTTCATGGTGGGAGAAAGTAAAGCCCCTGCCTCCCAAGTGATGGGTGTGCCTTAATTCCTGGAGGCAGCGGTGGGCACTTTACTGATGATAAGTTATTAAATCTTGTCAGTCCAGAATCTAGGACTGGGAGATTCCTGTGACCCTGCCCCCTGACCTGACCATATTTAGGCCCAGATCAGCTCAGGCACCATTACTACATGCCATGTGTTTCCTTGCTTTCATCCTGGCTCCTGGCTCCTGGTTCTATTCTGGTCACCAAGGAGTCCCAATCCAGCTCTCCACTAGAGCTGAATTGGTTTGTTGGTACTGTTTTTGTTCTTTTGTTCCTCTGTGGCTTCATGGCACAGTTTCCTACCAGTGTTAAGTATTTTCTAACTGCTGACCTTTAGACAAGCGTCCACCACACAGTCACAGTCCTTCTAATAAAGACCCCAAAACTTGATCCTTCAAAATATGACTTCTCTGTTTTCCTACTTTACAACAAGATAAATTGAATGCTGAAACCCTAAAACAGTAACAATAAAACATATTTTTTGTAATTCTGGTAACTGAGATAAAAACAAATAGAAAAGCATGTTAAAACATTAAAAAGCTGCAAATTTTTATGACAAGTGTTTACATTTGTTGTGTCCACATATCAAATGCGTAGACACATCATGTTAAAATTACATTACCTAGAGCCGGGAGTTTGGCCTAGTGGTAGAGTGCTTGCCTAGCATGCATGAAGACCCTGGTTCAATTCCTTGGTACCACAGACATAGAAAAAAGCCAGAAATGGTGCTGAGGCTCAAGTGGTAGAGCTCTAACCTCGAGAAAGTCCAAGGACAGTGCTCAGGCTCTGAGCTCAAGCCCACGACTGGCAAAAAAAAAAAAATTACATTACCTAATAAACGTGTTAAGTCATGAAAAGAATTACAATAAATATTAAATATCCACAATCTATGCATAATGGAAAATTCAATTATTAGTGTCCAAATTTATATATTTATTTATGAATGACTTTCAGTACAGTCTGCTTCACCATTATTTAACCTACACTTGGTGTGCATTATAACATAAGATCATCTCTGCTTTTCAAAAACCCTAACCCAAGACAATTACAGGAAAGTCTTTATTTGTCTTGCTAGTCCAAACTGGCTAGACAGGAACTTGTGATTCTTCTGCCTCAGTCCACCAGTGCTGAGGTTACAAGTATATACCACCACACTCAGCTATGGGTCAATCTTAAGAGCAAATTGTCTGGCAATATCCCACATGTTTACCATGATCCAGAACATGCTTATAGTAGTATTGTAAGGGTATCATATAATTCAAGTCACATCATATCAAAATTCTCCATATGGACTGCTGAGAAAATTCACCAGTGCTATTTGGAGAAACATTATTTTAGATTGTCCAATGCTTTTGGTTTCTGAGGCCTTGTAAAGTTCTCTAATATAATCTATAATGCCACCAAATGTGTTCCACAGAATTTGTGATAAAAAGCATTGTGTAGTAGGGAAAAGGTAGAAAAGATAAATTGGACTTTTGTGCTCATTTTTTGGTAGACATGGAATTTTAAAAATTAAGAAATTTTTGTTCTGAATTCTGAGACTTTTTGTGTGCATGTAATTTGACCAATGATATATTTGTCTTTTCTCATCTTCCGAGCATTTATACAACTAATGTTGACTCTATTTATATATTTTTAAATAAATTACCCAGGGAGAGTTTAAGCAATGGAAGTTGTAATTTGCACTGAAAGCTGTTAATAGAATCATCTATCACTCAGAATATATACAGAAAGTAAAAGAATATCCAGGCATAGGGCATTATTTTCTGTGCCTTCAATAGTACCTAATTTATAATTTGGGCTCAACAAATATTTGTTGAATTAATATTCTGTTGTATTTATTATTTTGTTTTAAGCTGTCATGGTTAATCTTGATTATCATCTTGATTGATTGATAAGCACCTAGAGATTTGTAAGTCAAATGTCTAGGTTTGTCTGTTAGGGTATTTCCAGAAAGGAATAATAATTAGAGGCTGACAGGATTTGCCCTGATTGTGGTGAGACCCAGATGATTGAAAAGCAAAAACTGAGCCCACTTGGGCAGTGTCTTATCTCTTCTCTCTATCTCTCCCTCTCTGCCTCTTCTGCCTCTTCCTCTCTCTCTCTTCCTCTCTGTCTCTCTCTGTCTCTCTGTCTCTGTCTCTCTCTCTGTCTCTGTCTCTGTCTCTCTCTCTCTGTCTCTCTCTGTCTGTCTCTGTCTCTGTCTCTCTGTCTCTATCTCTCTATCTCTGTCTCTCTCTGTCTGTCTCTCTGTGTCTGTCTGTCTGTCTCTCTCTCTCTCTCTGTTCACCATAGCTTCCTCCTTCCCACACTCTAGACACTATAATCTGCCTCACCACAGGTCCAGAATCAAAAGAACGCTGGAAATACTGGACCTGGGAGCCAGCCTTTAAGTTTTTTATGTCAGATTATTTATCACAGCAGGAAGAAAAATAACTGAAACATTTACATCTACTTTGGTTTAATAATCTACGTACATACATAGCTTTAAAAAAAAAGCTGTTTGTCACAGAATGTGCAAGATTCAATACGGAGGCACTAGTCACATGCAGATATATAAATTATTTGAAATGAGTGGAAAAATTATGCTAGCCAGGTGCGATTTTATGGACAATTTACAGATTACTCAAAGATTTACTGGAAAGTACTATATTCAATGATAGATTTATGATATTTTTTGCCAGTCGTGGGACTTAAACTCTGGACCTGGGCGCTGTCCCTGAGCTCTTTAGCTCCCAGCTACTGCCCTACACCTTGAGCCAAGCACCACTTCTGGTTTTCTGGTGGTTAATTGGAGATAAGAGTCTCATATACTTTAGTGTCCAGGCTGGCTTTGAACCTCACTGCTCACAGCTCAGCCTGCTGAGTAGCTAGGATTACAGGCATGAGCCACTGGCACCCAGCTCAGACTTACGAATTTATATATAAATATATATTATATAAAATACAAATGTATATTATGTAATATGTCTGCATATGATGTATTTACATATATAAATTTATGTATTCATACAGATATATAAATGTATCCTCAAAAATGTATAAGGTATAAAGAAAATTTTGAAGTAGAAGAGATACGAAATCATGACCTACCAGCTATTTGTCCACCTAAAATATACAAGCTCTTTTCATGTACTAAAGGCAAACTAATGATGCAAAGGAGACCAGAGGTTTAGTTTTAAGGAAAAGATTAAGTATGTCATTCTTAGCTTTGATCGACACAAGCCATTTCCATCAAGACAAGTTAGTTTCAAAGGCAGTTAGGCTTCTTAGCAAGAATCACATGTAGGTGACCTCTAGAAAGGTCACAGCATGTGACATTTAGAAGATTATAATTGTAAACAGTTCTACTGAAAAATAAACGTGCTTATTGAAATTTATTTTTAAATTGTCTGAATAGCATCAATGAACTGAAACTGTAAAAAGGAATCCTCAGGCCAGAGTCAAAGGGAAAGTTGGACAACTGAGAAGTAAGCACAGTGAAGAACTACACTTGAACTGAGATTATTTGCTCACTTGAGAGAAGTCAAATTCTGTCTGGACTGAATTTCCACACAGAACTGATATAAAATCTCAGGACCTAATTAACCGAGTCAAATTTCTCAAAATGAGAAGACCAGAACTCAAAGGACAGCACCCTAAGCATATGGAGATTATCCATAGGGAGAAATGAGCAGAGAAGTGGGAAATGAAGAAATAAAAGCTAAGCACCTGGGCCAGGAGTTTGGCCTAGTTAGTGGTTAAAGTGCTTGCCTAGCATGCATGAAGACCCGGGTTTGATTCCTCGGTACCACATACATAGACAAAAAGCTGGAAGTGGTGCTGAGGCTCAAGTGGTAGAGCTCTAGCCTTGAGAAAGTCCAAGGACAGTGCTCAGGCCCTGAGCCCTGAGCCCAAGCCCAAGACTGGCAAAAAAAAAAGGTAAGCACCTATGAAAATCAGCCACAAGCTATTCCTCAAGCCAATTTCCATCCCAAATTCACTCCATCACAAAATTCACTCCATGCCAAAATTTCATGTCTTTAATTTTCTAGATAATGGTCTAGATAGGTAGAGGCTGAAGTATCTATAAACTGAATTCTTTTTTTAAATTTTTATTGTATTGTATATAGAGGGGTTACAGTTGTATTCATCAGATAGTAGAAACATTATTTCTTGAACACTGATACCCCAATTTCCCTTCCCCCACCCCTCCCAATTATCTTGTTTTTCCCTTCCTTTCCCTATTTCAAATAAACAAATAAATGTATATACAATATCCCTGGTACGAAAGACAGAAGCAATAACAACATGAGATAAACCACAAGGAGAATAAAAGAAAAAAGAAATAACTTCACATAGTACATTAAGAACAACAATCACAATGGTAAACCTTTTGTTTCCATATCCTGGAGTTCATTTCACTTAGTCTCATCCAATTCACACCTAATCCATCTTCCAAAAGCACCTTTTTCATAGTTTCATAGCTATCAATTCATGTCTGTAGGAACAAAGAACACTCTTATTTTCATTGAACAGCTTACAAATTCTATCATTTCAATGACACATCTGACAGCATCACAATAGACTCTGTGGATACCAGACCTAATGGGGAGTGAGAAGGTAGAAGTTCCTGAGACAGTAAACCATGGGTAGGTAGTTTGTATGCTATGGACATCACTGTGCAGTACTAGGTGACAATGTTCTCATTTTCCTTGAAGTACAATATCTCACTGATCATGGTATGAGGTGGTCAGGAGATACTCAGACAGGGTGAATTTACCCAAGATACACTAGTAGTGGAGTTGAAGTCATTATCAAATCTTCTCATTTGTTAAAACTCAGTACAATTTCTAAAATAGAATTTGCCTGGATATAAAGACTGACCCCAAGGTTCATGCATAACCACCAACTACATCTTCACACAACCCCAACTCTTTTAAAATATCAAAATAAATATTTTTCTGCTGTATTATTTAAAAGATTCTGAGAAGGTTTTATGGTGTGTATATATAGATAACACATCCCCATGTTTTCTAATATGCTTGGAATGTAAGTTATTTGCTTCATAACTCTATACTAAAAACATTACTGAAGTAACCTACTATTCCTTAGGAATTACAAATATGAGATGGTTTCTTAATAGGGATGCTACATTCTTAAATAAGTCTATAAACTCATCAAATGTTTTCTGCAATTACCAATCTGACACTTACTATATAACTGGCATCAAACTCTACCATATTTAAATGGATGAGTATAGGACAAAGAAATGATGCAAAAGTTGGTAGCAACTGATCTAATCACAAGCAGGTGAACCCAGCTGAATTCCCATGGTTGTACATCCTCAGTCTGAAATTATTATGTATATCAATGCAGGTTACTGAAGAAAGAAAAAAAAGGCACTCTGCTAATGGCAAGGGGTAGAACTGGGGACAGATTTGAATCTCTAAAGCTCTAAAAGAAGAAATCAGTGAGAAAGTTTACACCTTTTAGTGGTACAACTTTTTAAGGGTATTGTTTTGAGAGGTTCTGTTCAGAAGCAATGACAACTAAAGTCAATAAATAAAGTCAAATGGTCCCTGTAAGGCTTTGTAAGTATCATCAGGCAACAAATAAACTAATCAAAGCCCAACGAGGTCACCATGGATGAGTAAGCAAATGAAAAACAGTTCTAACACAGAATCACTGAGGTATAAAACATCAGTGAGAAGACAACAGCAAAGATTATAGACTATAAACCTCTCCTCAGAGAGGCAATGATAGAGACCAGGAATAGAGAAGTGACACTAGCTATTAATTATTACAAGGGCCCATACAATTTGAGGTCAAAAAAAACATAACAAGGTGTGCTCTAAGAGATTTCTGCTCTGAGACACACCTCCATTCAAGCTGAATTCACACACAGGGGTTTTATATAGCTTTCAATCCCTCCCAAAGGCAATTTACACAGAAGCTAAATGCTAGTTGTATAAGAGCGTGCTACATTGTTTATATGAGCATAATAAAAGCAGAGAATTTTAATTACACATGAATGTTGTACATATTAATTGAGAAAAGAGGATTTTTATTTGATAGTATGGAGAATGCCTAAAGAAATAGGTATCAAGTTAGGCAATGTGGTACACATAAAACATACCTTAGAAACCCAAAGACCTGGGTTTAGATTGGTTCTGAAATTTGAACTTGTCCCAAACAAAACCTATCTGAAGAATTTCCCATGAAGGGCAGGTTCTGGTGATTCATTGCTGCAATCATACCTAGTGAGGAGGCTGAAATTTGGAGGAATGAGCTGGTAGGCCATGGCAGACTCTCATAGGCTCTCTCTCAGCAGGCAGCAGGGCTGAGCTCCTGAGTGCCTGAGGAGGCAGCTGGGCTAAGAAACTAGAACTTCAAAATAATTGTGAAAAGAACAAGGAGCTTGAACCACCTGCAGTCATCAAGGAAGGATGGTTAGACACATTGGAAGATGAAGAGACCAGATGTAGATCTGGACAGGCATCTCACACAGCCAGGCATGAGAGGCTCCTGTCTCTGATCAGGACGCTGAGATCCAAAAGACTGAGGTTTAAAGCCAGCCCAAGAATTGAAAGTTTACTAGTCTCCATCTCAAAAATAGTATTAAATTGAAGCATATGAGAAAATGTTCATCATCTATGGTCATAAAGGAAATGCAAATAAAAACAACCCTGAGATACCACCTTACCCCAACAAGAATGGCCAAGATTTTGAACTCAGACAATGACAGCTGCTGGCGGGGTTGTGGAGAAAAAGGAACCCTACTACACTGCTGGTGGGAATGCAGACTAGTTCAGTCACTCTGGAAAGAACTGAAAATAGACCTTCCCTATGATCCCGCCATACCACTTCTGGGCATCTATCCTGAACATCATGACCCAAGATATTATAAGGACACCTGTTCAGCTATGTTCATCTCTGCACTATTCACAATAGCCAGGCGATGAAAACAATCCAGATGCCCTACTGCAGATGAATGGATACAGAAAATGTGGTATATATACACAATGGAATTCTACATAGGAAACAGACAAGATAAAATAATGGCATTCACAGGGAAATAGATGAATCAAGAGTGAATCCTGTTGAGTGAGACAAGTCAAGACCTAAGGAACAAAAGGCGCATGGTATCCTTAATATGTGGCTATTAAATCCAAAGAGTACAAGAGCGAGGACTCAATAACTGCATACCCAAAGCTATGGACATGGTAATGGAAATACAAACATAACTATATAGACATAAAAACCTATGACTCTATAGACAAAATGTTTTATTTCATAAATTAATACGTTTCTATGACATACAAACCCTTAGCCTAATTGTGATTAAATTCTAAATACTAAGTCCCAGTGATTGTAAATAGAGATTCCCTCCTTGAACACTTATATGTTAAACTTGTCATTTAAAATATGATGTAAAAATCAACGTTAATAAATTCTTTTAAAAAATAGTATTAAATCGAATTGTCAAATAATGAGCTGGAGACTTGGCTCCAGTGACAGAAGGCCATTTGAGGTGGGGGGAGGGGGCTAAAGGGGTTGAGTCCAAACACTACCACCACAAAGAATTCTTCATGTAAATATAAAAATTATTTGGAATGATTTTAAATTTAACCCCTCAGAATCCGAAATGTATTGCCATTGTTAAGTGTTAGGAATTAATGTTTTGCTTTGGTAGTGATTAAAGAGATTTTTTTTTGACCAGTACTAGGGATTGAACTCTAGGCCTGGGCATTGTCCTTGAGCTCATTTTGCTCAAGGCTAGCATCTCTACCACTTGCTCTACAGTTCCACTTCGAGCTTTTTCTGTGATTAATTGGAGAGTCTCAAGGACCTTCTGCCCAGAGTGGCTCTGAACTTCAATCCTCAGATCTCAGCCTCTTGAGTAATTAGGATTATAGGCCTGAGTCACGTTTCCCAGCTCAATTAAAGAGGTTTTTGTTTTTGCCATTTCTGGGGATTGAACTCATGGCCTGGACACTGTCCCTGAGCTGCTTTTGCTCAAGGCTAACACTTTACCACTGAGCCATAGGGCCACTTCCAGACTTTTCTGTTTATGTGGTACTGAGAAATTCAGTCCAGGGCTTCATGCAAGCACTCTACCTCTAAGTCATGTTCCCAGCCCAAGAGAATTTTCAAAACAGTATATATATATATATACTTGGTAAAGTGGTGATAAAATGTCACGGTTTTGTGACCTTAAGCACTTTCTTAAACACTTTGATATAATTTTTGACAAATAACTTCCCAGTTTCCGTAGAATGCCTTGAAGATGGGGAATTCTTCACCTCTTCAGAAAAATGCTTTCTTCTTGGCATAGTTCTCAATATGAATGTTTATTCTGGGGTTCAACTGGACTCAGGTTCTTTATGTCTCCTCCCTCTTTCTACTCCATTCTATATGACAACAACCTTTAAATAGTTAAATCCTCCTTGCTCCTAACTCCCCAAGAGTTTTATCCTGGATAAACACATATAAATACATCGTGTTTCAATAGTAACACTACGTGTTTCCCTATGCCCTTGCCTCAATGATGCCCTTTATCTATACATGCTTCTGTCAGTATTCTCTTTGCAAGGTCACTTTCTCATCACATCTTTGTTCTGAGTATTCCTTTTACCACAGTATCACATCTTAGTAACACTTTCTGGCAGCTAACTTCCACTCACCATTAAGTTGTATAGAGCGATTAAGTTTAGGCAACTCTGAAATCTTTACCATTTGCATAAACCACATTTTCTCTATCTCATTCTTTTATCAATAGGATGAAACTTGAATGTCAGGAATTTTTCCTCCACTGGTAGTGAGGGCTAGATGCCTAAACATAAGAGATGATAATTTCCATAATAAATTTCTTCTTGTTAAACATGTCCATATTACTATCTCTTGAGAGATTGTTGGTATGAATTTCACCATTTGTGGTACCCTTAACCCTCTTAGTTTTGTGTTTTATACTCCATTAGTATGTTATCATTTCACCAGAACCTTATGCCGAATCTTAGTAGATATTTTAGGAAATACAGCACAAAGGCAGTGGTAGATTCTGGAAACCTGCCTGTAGGATGACATAAACACATTCACCAGCAAGAACTCTTTGCTTATAGCAATCCCAAGTATGAGCCCAACACCCATTCTGAGCAGTATCAGAGAAATTGACAAATCCATATAGAAATTAAAACTAAACACTACCTCTTCATCAACTTGTGCTAGCTCCATAGCTGAAGGACTACAAATTATTTCATGATTTTCTCTAGAAGATAGCCCAGATTCAAACCTGCCTACAGAGATTTCACAGGAGTTAACTTCTGTTTTGAAGATATTTGGCTTGTTTTCAGCTTTTCTTAATTTTCAAGATTGCTAAAAAGCTGTTAACAGGCATTCAATCTTATTCCAAAAGCCTTTTAGAGTCCAGTATGTAACTAATTTAGGTATAAGACACACCCATTTTGGATAAAGTGTATATGTTTAAGTCCTGGGGCTTGAACTTGGAGTTTGTACACTATCCTTGAGCTTTCTTAAGGCCAGTGATGTACCACGTGAGCATGTGGTACCAAGAAATCGAACCCAGGGCTTCATGCATGCAAGGCAAGCACTTTACCACTAGGCCACACTCCTGGCCCCAGATGAGTGTTTTTTTTTACATGTTCCTCACCTGTCCAGTTTTACACACCAGTATTTGTGCTGTCTTTCCTGTCTGGTGACATTTAGCTACAGAGAGCACGGGAATAAAATCAGCTAAGTGGTTTTGCTTATCTCTAGATTCCTTAACCTTGGGAACATTTCTACTCCTTAAATGACTTGACATAACACTTCTAAATCAATTCTATTCCACACTGTTCATAGTGAATATTTGCACTCTGTACCCTGACTGCCTTCCAGTCTGATAATTAACTTTGATATTCACTTTCCCTTCATTCTTTATATCTTACACTTCTCACACTTTGGCTATGGACTTTGGTTTCCCAAAAGTAAATGCCCTACTTCAGCAATGAGCTCTTTTCCTTGGATATATACTCTTAGATCTGTACCAATTACCTATTCCTTGAATTATATCAGATAGAAGATGAACCACTTTTTCCATCACACAGCATCCTTCTGCAACACTTTGTTAGATAACCACTCAACCTAGATTCAAAGGGAAGAGACAGACATCACTCTTCAAGGAGAGGAGAGTCAGAAAATTTGCAGATAAGTTTTTAAAACTCTACGTTAGGATGAGCATAGCACAGCCAATGGGGTGTAGGCCCCATGCCATACACACATATGGTACTTCTTCCCCTGTATCTCTGTGAACTTCTTTTCACTGACTTCACTCTGAACATTAGCTTCTAGCAGTTTAATGAGCTGATGTTGCTGCTTTTTTGGTTTTTCTGCTTAACTCATCAGAGAACATCCTCTGAGCCATTGTCAGTTTGTCAAGTTTACTTCTATTACTTCCATACCATTGTATGACAAAAAATTAAACTTGGAGAATTTCTCATTCCTTTTCTTAGCATCACTATAAATTGAATGCTACCAATTCTTTTTTTCCTTTTGTCTATACAACTCTTTCTGTCTTTCTGTCTCTCTGTCTCTGTCTCTGTCTGTCTGTCTGTCTGTCTTTCTGTCTCTCTCTCTCTCTCTCTCTCTCTCTCTCTCTCTCTCTCTCTCTCTCACATACACACACACACACACACACACACACACACACACAATACTTGCATTTGTTGCTTGTTACCCTTTCTTAGCCTGAAGAATCTTATGATAGAATAAAGATAAGACAGTCCTTACGTGTAATCTTGAGAACATTATTTCACCTTTTTAAACTTCAGTGACTATTACGTGATAAATGGGATGACTGTGAAATTAACTAAAACGTTATGTGTAAAAAATTCAATGATCATAAGTACTCATTAGTGATAACTTAAAGTTACTCATCTCCTCTCCTTTAACAGAATAACTGCAGCTAAAAATTGCACTCATTTCTTCACCCTGCAATGAAGCACCCTGTGCATCAACAAATAACTTTGTAATACCACATTTTTCTGCTTCCCTTGTTTTTGCTCAGCTTTATCAACAACTATGGAAAGATCTACTGGAATCATAGTATTAATTCATTCTTTATCTTCTTTTGTGAATACTCTAGACCTAGTTAGATAAAAGGTGCATCAGAGATAATGCATGTTGCTTCTCTATTGAACAACTGGCTGTCAGAGCCAAGACTGACTGTTGTCTGAATTTCCGTATACAGCTCCAAGTCACCTTCCTACACAGAAGCTAATGTAGAGGAATGTTGCTTGTCCAGAATGATTGCAGTGCTTGCAGGTATATAATTAGTCTCTAGTCAGTGTGTAAATACTCTGTAAATTGCTTTATTTGTTAATGTGAAAAAGCTCTGCAGAAATAGGAGGTATTATAGGAGCCAGGGCTGAATGTAGGAGATAAGGCATTGTGGGAGAAGAACAAGTGGCTGAGGCATCAGTGTGTGTCATGTATCCCTCTGCTGGGACTGAGCTTATAACTTCTCCCTCCTCATTTTCTAAGAACATTGATTCCCCTGGGTGAATAATTTAAAGGACAAATTGCCACTCTTTCAGGTACCAAAGCTATAAGCTAAAATTAAATTAAATCATAAGGCCTTACAAGAAATGGAGGGAAGAGTCAGAAGTATAAAACCAAGGAAATCCAGAGCTAAGCATGAAATATTAGTCTGAGCAATGTCATTGCCTCCCTGTGCTGATGAAGTGAAAAACTGAAAACCACCCGGGTACAGATTAAAAGGACTACTATCAAATAGCCATTGTGAGATACTTGGCAGTGGCTATTGCAGTGATTTCAATTCCAGTGGGGTGCGGCCCAGGGAAGAGGGAGAGGGAGAGAGGGAGAGAGAGAGAGAGACAGAGAGAGACAGAGAGAGACAGAGACAGAGAGACAGAGAGACAGAAAGACAGAGAGAGACAGAGAGAGAGAGAGAGAGAAAGCTAGATCAACTTTAAGTCGTTGCTCTGCAACCGTCTAAGCTAGATGACCTTGACCCAGTCACTACTCAATCTAGTCCTTCATTTCAAGACAGAAATAGATAAAATCAGATATTGTAATTGTATTTTCCCTATCAGCTCATAGGTAATGAGCTAGTAAAGTCATATATAAATGTCCAATTAACATCTAAAAAGCCTATTATGTCTGCAGAGGATCAGCCCTAGCACCTTCATTAAGTGTCTCTTAGTGTGTTATTCAGAAATCTGATCTCAAACAAAGAAGCCACATTTTGAGAGGTCAAACAGGGAGTCTTTACTAGAAAGCCAGTGACTGTGAGCATATACATGTCCCCCAGAAAACTGATGGCCTCAAATATACTCAATGCTGTTAGGAAACCGAACCATTGGGTAAAAGAAAGGGCAGAAAAATAATCTTCACAAAGCAGATCATCTCTAATGGGGAGTTGAAGAGGGCAGCCATGGTGACCTGTGGAGAATCAGGAGACAGGAGACATGGTATAAAATGGCAGCTGCGGTGGAGGAGCCTAAATAAAGTCATAGTCAGGGGGCAGGGTCACGGGGAGATCCAAAGTTCAAATTGTCTTTCTTAAGAATTCATGGTACAGGTCTGGTGGATCCAGTAACCTATTATCCAAGTACCAACTCCTGTGTGGGACTCTACTTCGAAGAGCTTTTAGAAATTCCCTGTCATCCACCACTTTTCCAAGATGGCGCCCCTTAAACCCAATTCCCTATCATCCACCACACTGCCACAATGGCACCAGTTAGACCCAGGATCCTTATTTCGTTGTATGCTCCTTATTAAGGAGATAGAAAATGCAGGGGCATATAGGAAAACAGAAAACACGGTTTTCCTTCCAAGGGAAGGGAATGTTTACATGGTGGCTTAGAGGATGGGTACCACCTTCTGTCTAGAAGTCAAGCAGCACTTAAAATAGCCAAGATTGGCTTCTGAGAAAAGACATCAACATACTTGTCCTAAAATAAAGCTCAAAATGCCTAGTCATACTGTATCAGTGGAATAAGGAAAGGTTGTGAAATAGTTCACTTATTTGATCAATACACAGAAAGGACATTGCAACCAGTTTGGCATCCAGGCTACTGCCAACGGGGCATGTAGCTCTACAAGGAGTAAAAGTCTACAGAGCAGATGTTTACTAGGGTGCTAAGATCTATGTCATTGGAAGATCCAGCACATGTCCTAGGTACGGGATATTAAGCTTAACTCTGTATTCCTTACCTAAGTATGAACAGCACTGATTGCTTTGGCAGTATCACTGGAACAGGTGTTGCTATATGGGAATTCAGTCACAAGAAACAGAGAAGCCACATTTTAAGAGGTCTAACTGGGACTTTTTATTGGAGAGCCGGCAACTGCAGTGTAAACTCTCATCACAAAGACCTGCAGCCACAAAAATACCATTAACACTATTAGAAAACTGAGTCATGAGAGTAGTGAAGCAAAGAAAAAGCAGGAAAAACAATACCAACAAACCAGATCGATGCCACTGGAGAGCTGAATGGGTGCCCAGAGGAAAGCCAGGAGACAAGAGGCATGTTCTCTTGAGGTCTCCAGGCCTAAGTAGGGTCAGGGGGAGAGGGGCAGGGTCCCAGGAAACTGAAGGGTCTCCTGAGTTCAAAGCATAGGACTGACAGGCCCACTTCCTACCCCATGCCTCAGGCATGAGGTTGGAACTTGCCTCTATCATGATGACAAGATGCACCAGTTAAACCCAAATCCCTATCATCCATCACATGGCCAAGATGGCATAGATTAGATCTAGTATCTTTATTTCAGTGCTATATGGAAATTCAATCAAAGAGATACAGAGAAGCCCCACATTGAGAGGTCTTTATTAGAAAGCCAGTGACTGCAAGTGGACTCATCTCCCAAAGAACATGAAGCTCTGAATGCAGCTAGCACAAAGCTTATAAAAGCAAAAAAAAAATATGAGTGGAGAATGGAATCTAACAAAAGTGTTATTCAAAAGCAATGGGAACAACTAAGGGCCAGTTATCTAGAGGGAACAATCAAGAACAACTATTCCCTGGAGCAAAAGTTTCCTGAACCTAAACAACTTGACATATCTGCAATTCAAAGAATGACCTATTTCACTTCTAGAGTTTTCATAACTGTGTAAAAAGTCCTTATTATCTATTAAGATGGCTGTGAGAACAAGATGGCATTACTTAGACTCAATGTCCATTTTTCATAGGGAAATACAATCTTAAAATTCAATGATGTCCTCACTTCTTGGCCTGCTTGGCTTATTTAATGGGGAAAAAGTTGCAATGAATACCATATTGTCAGAAATTCTCACCTAACTGATGATGTCCAAATCTTTGAATTTTGTCAGCTTAGTAAAATCTCAAAGGAGATATGTGTCAGGGAGAGAGCCACAGAGAGAGAAACAGACAAAGAATACTTATGAAGGGCAGGCTTAATGCCACTAATTCACAAAATAAGAACGGCCATTATCTACTACCATTATCATTTCAGAAAAGGATTCTTCAACACTAAAACAAAGAAGGGCACTATTTAGATACAGCACAGCACTTGACATTGCTTTAGTTTTATTCTTATTCATATTCATATTGCTCTTTACTTTTCTTGGTAGTCAGAGGCCCGTGAAAACATCATACTAAGTTGTAATTATTCTTTGACCTATATTTGGAAGTCCTTATTTTTGTAAGGTATTTCTCTAATGGGCCAACCTCTTTCTCTGACTATTGCAATCTTCAACATCCTTAGGGCCTAAGTGAAAGCCCAATTTCTAGTGCTGACATTTTCCCTGATTGCTAATGACTACAACAGCTTTTCTTGTTTGAATTTATGCAGAACTTGAAATTTCCATATATAATCAACCATCTTTGTTTTGTAGAAAGGATCCTTGAAATTTAGAAGGCTGTGGAGATAATGGTTTCCTTTTCCTTTTTTCTTTTTTGTTTGTGTGTGTGTGAACCTAGGAACTGTCCCTGAGGTTTTTCTTTTGTTCGTTTGTTTGAGTTTTTTGCTCAGTGCTAGTGTTTTACCACTTAAGTCATAGCTTCACTTCAAGTTTTTTTTGATGATTAAATGATGATAAGATCCCATGGATATTACTGCCTTGCTGTCTCTGAACTGTGATCTTCAGATTTCAGCCTCCTGAATAGCTATGATTATAGGCATGAGGAACTGGCATCTAGCTAACAGTTTCAGTTTCAAGTAGAAGCACAAAAGTTCTATGTTAAGAAAAAGATACCATGTTAGAAGTACCTGAAGATAATCCTGATTTAGGAAAGAGAAAAGCCACATAGAACTCTCTCAAAAACACGTGTGAGAGCTGGGCACTGGTGCCTCACACCTGTAATCCAGGTTACTCAGAAGACTGAGTTCTGAGGATTGCAGTTTAAAGCCAGCCTGGGCACTAACGTCCATGAGATTCTTATCTCCAGTTAACCACTAGAAAAGTGGAAGTATTGCTGTGGTTCAAGGGGTAGCGAGCTATCTTTGAGCTGAAGAGCTCAGGGACAGTGCCCAGGCACAGAGTTCAAGCCCCATGATCTGATCCCCTCCACCCCCCACACAAAAAATGTTTGAGGTTGACAGAAGACTTTTGAGGTTGACAATATATTTTTATCAGTAATGTGTTGACTATTTCTTTAAAATTTCACCAAGAAAGGAGTTTGGACTTGGATGTAGTATTTTCATTCTGTTAAGGAGCATCCACATGACCATCACTTGCATCTTATATTAAATGGCCCATTATTCTTGTTTATGTAATGACAGATTCCTACATAATAAACATTTACTGTAGAGATAATCCAGTGTAGCTCTCTGTTAATGAAGTAATTTATATTGAATCCCAACAGAAAAAGACTAATGTTGGGATTTCAATGATATGTGAGCTTGTAGATATTTTAAGTATAATGATTTTCTCCTTCTGTGTTTCGAGATATACATATACTACACATCAATGCAGTCCTGACATGATAGTAATAAGCTACAACTTGGGTCAGACAAGATAGTACCCCTGGCTATTCAGGATACAAAAGTAGGAAGATTGATGCCTAGGTCAGCTGGGCAACCTGTAATATTGCCCAACTAAAAGCAAAAGAACTGGGATGTGGCTCAGGTGGTAGTTCTTAAGTCCAGGACTCTGAGCTCAGACACAATGTAAGAGGAGGCAAAACAAACCCCACATTTGCCTAGTCTACTAGGTTTTGATTTCCTTTATTTTTTCATTCATATCTGCTTCTTTTTCCCTTCTTTTGCATGCATTACCCCTATCCTCTCTTCCTTCCTCCTTACCCTGCTCCCAGACCCAATAGGTATTTGAGAAAGGCTGTAATAAACACATCCACATGACGTTTCTTATAATCCCTTATAAATTTCTTATAATCCCTTATGGACTGATGGTTGTGTGCCATTCAGTTGGTTTTTGTTAAGTGTGATTTCAACAAGAAGTCACTGAAGGTTTACAAAACAGAAATAAGCCAACAGATTGATATTTTTTTTGTTTAAGGAACAAGCTAGACTTCTTTCCTTAAAATCACATATAGACAATTAATTCTAAAATCAGCCAAACTCTTTAGGTTGGAGCTCTACCTTCCTTTTGTCCCTCTACCATAATTATCAAAGTATTAGCTATTTCATAATATCTGTAAATTTTTGACAACAATGTAATAGATCCTTCCTTATTTTCCTTTTGTTGGCTGGTCTTTTGTTCCTTAACAAAACACAGTCTTAATATTTGAATACATTTTTCAAATATTTTAAGCACTTTTAGATGTTAATCTCCAAACTGTTCACACCCAGCCCTGCAAAAGAGATCTTCTATCTTTGGAGCAAATTTATTCTGCGACTTTCATCAGTGCTCTAAACTTATCCAGCTCACAAGTTCTCACATTTGTGAAACAAAGATTGTTCTTTAATAGAGACTGAGATATTGGAGGGCTGGGACCATGCCTTTTAATCTTCTGTATGTTACCATGCAGAGCCTTGTCTCAGGCTCTGCCCACACAGATGCTCAGGAAATGCTTGCTAACTGAACATTTTTATGATCGCTGGTAGCAAGACAGCATAAATGCAAAACACGATTTTTCCCTTGTGTCGAGTTACCCAAGAGCATCATTCTCATTCAGAGATGACCACATTTCAGAAAGTAGGTCTCATAAAACATACAATTTAATGAAGCCATCTGGGAAGATGATCATCATATAAATGCAAGATATTGATATTATCTGACTACTTGGGGGAATACCATGTAAATGAAGGCCCAACCCAGCTCCATAATTCAAATCCAGTATTGATGTACAAGGTCTTTGGATAATAGACTTTGCAGATTTATATTTCTCAGAAATCTGAGACTATCCCCTCCTTTACAATTTGGTATTTTTGCAGTAAGACTTTATTTTATTTTTTGGGAACATATTTTTTTTCTTTTCAGCAGGAACTATCTCAGCTGGCAATACTGAAACAGAGGTTGTGCATGTGCTTTTCTTTCTTTTTCTAAAAATGTTTTATTTTTTAAAAGCAAAAATAAATGATGCAAACAACATAGATACTCTTTCCTACTTGGATAATTTTGCAGTGTTGTTTCAATTATTCAATATCAAAACTGATTTAGCTGCTTTCTTTTCTTTTGCTACTTTCCTGTAAAGATGTGCTATTTGTTCTTGATACCGTCTTTAAGATTGTTCTGGATGTAACTATCCGGTGAAGCATATTCTTTGTTGATCTATGTACCTCCTTTCTCTGGGAGACAATTGCTAAAGCAATGCCAACTTCAGTCATGCCACTAATCAAGTCAAGATAACATTCAGCTAGCTTTGATACTTTTGGTCTTTTTGTGTATTAGGTTACACTAGTCTGTGAAAGAAGAAAGCATTTCCTCTATAATATAGAGGACCGATTACCATTGCTAAAGAAATTACAATGACCATCTGGCAGCAGCTGCTGTCACCATCCTAACCAGAGTTCCCCCACGTTCGTCATATTATCTTAAGAAACAATGGGATCCAGTATTTGAACAAAGTTCTTGAAAGACTGAGCATACTTTTTCAAGGCTGCTTCCATCGAATCCCTCACTGCATACTCACCAGCTTTACATACGCTCTTGGAGAATGAAGTTCAAGGACATTGTCTGGGTTCTGGGTCTTCTGCTCCCCAGAAGTCACTTATAGCATTGATTTACAGAACATGTGTGTCAGAGGGAGAGATACAGAAGCAGAGAGGCTATTCTGTACCCTAAGACTGAAGACTGGGATAAGTGAAATACACAAGAAATTGACAACAGTTCTCTTCATACTAGATTGTGGTACTAAAGAAACTCTCTTTCATTGCTTATCTTGCATACCTAAACCACAGCTGACAAGCAAGTTGTGCAGAGCTCAGGATAGAGTTGCTTGTGTTCCTTATACCTCAGAGAGGAGGTTTGCATATTCAGGAGCCAACATTACTCTTAGTTTTGAGTCTCTAAAGTCTTTCTTATATTGAAAAGAAAGGAAACTCTATTGTAAAGATGATAACAAAAATGACCTGGACATCCATAAGAATTGGAACTCTGACTAAAATGACCCATCACAGCTAATAGTAACGCATCTATAATTGGTGTGTTAGGAAAACCAGATTGGTCTCAAATCTTCTTTAAAGAAATGTCTATGGAAAAAACCTCTCTCATGAAACATCAGACCACTGTGGAAACCTAGCATTTGTTTTTCAAGGGAACTTTTATTCAGAGAAATCAGTCTTTCAGATAACTTTTATTAGCTGAATTGAAACCATCCAAAGCTAGTTATTTTAATAAAGGAAAGTTGGAATTTATGGCACCCTTCTCCTGAATCCAAACATTGGAGAAAATTGGGACTATGAGTATGAACGTAGTGGAGGTACACTGGTTCACTTTAAAATGAAATGTGGATACTGGGTCAAACTGGCACCACCTTGGCAATGTGGTAAATTATAGGGAATTTCCAAAACCTCTTAGAGGTCAACTACCACTCCAACCCCCAAGTGGTGGACATGTCTGAATTCCTAGACACAGGGGTGGGGATTTGAACAGTAAGTTACTGGACCTGCCAGACCTGTACCATAAACTCAAGAGACGCTTTGAATTCTAGAGCTGCCTGTGATCCTGCCCCCTAACCATGATCCTATTTAGGCCCCATTACCTCAGACACCATCTTTACACCATGCCTCATTTTGCCTGGTTCTCCTCAGGTCACCATGGCATCTCTCTTCAACTCTCCATTAGAATTTATCTCGTTCATTGAGATTGTTGTTATTGTTTTGGTTTACTTTAGTTTGCTTTGCTTTGGTTTGTTTTTAGGGTTTTTTTTTCTTTTGCTTTCTTTACTCTTCTACCCTCATGGCTAAATTTCCTAACAGTATTAAGTGTATTTCAGGCCACAAATTTTGGGGGACATGTGTCCACTCACGGTCACCAGCTTTCTAATAAAGATTCCCAATTCGACCCCTCAAAAGGTAGCTCCTCTGTCTCTTGTGATTGAATTCCTTTATGATCAAAATACTTTAAAATTCCTTGATATTTGAAGTATGATATCTGAAGTTTAGGAATGAAATTTATGTACGGTCATTCCAGAATAGTTTAGAAGTTTCTTGTAGTTAATTGAGGGACACGGTGACAAAATATTTGGTGTGAGATTAACTGAACAGAGACCAGCACATGGTTCAGGAGGAAAAGAGTTTATTGTAGGGAGAACAAATTTCCAGCCCACATGAAATTGGGGTATACAAAGAGCAAAGAAGAGAGAGAACTTATGGTCAAGAAATTCTACATATGGAAAGGTGGGAAAGTGTGACCACAGCAGTTACAGAAGTGATTTCAGAGCCTGGGGAATCTTTCACTGTCTGAAGGAAGCATGACCCTGGTAGTTTAGGAATGATCTCAGAGTCTGGAGTCCTTTGCCGATTCACATGCAAGTATTGATAGGTGATTACTGGTTTTGAGCAGGTGATTTCTGGTAGGTTATATCCTTCACAGTGAGGAAAGGCAGGGAGTGGGGACTGTTCTCCTGGGCAGATCTAATAGCCCAGCCTTTTATTAGTTATAAAGGGGCAATGATTCTCTCTGTCTACCTCCTGTTGGCAAGGGGTGTTGATTTTAGGCAGAGTTGTTATCCAGTCCAAGAGAAGGCGGCAGTAAAAGTTCCTGCGTGTTTGGGTCTTTGGATAAAGCCTGAAGTCTTATGAGGCAGGGACTAAATAACAACAAAGGAAACACTAGAGGGCACTCAAATAACAGAAGGAAGAGCAGCCATCTATTCAGGGCAAAAAGGAAAAAGAATAATAAATGACTTGGTTAGTTTTTGTCTTTGTTACCAGAAAAACTTTAAAGCAATTTCGATAAAAAGAAACATTAGCATACAAATTGGCCTTTGAACACCTACTAAAAGGGGGGAGGGGCATCACATGGAAACAAAAAAACGTGGCCAAGATGTCTAACTGACCTTTGAAGCCTTGCTAGAACAGTGAAGGTTGCATGAAAATCCACCACACTGCCAAGAGGGTGTAAAATTTCTAAACAAGTCACCATGGGAAGAAAACTTGGCAGAGCTTTATCAAGTAAGGAAGCAGATAAACAGACAAAAAGCAGATAAACATACAGGAAGGGGTACAGTTTAACCAAGTGTGGAAGATCTTACAAGTGATTTTCCTTTCTTTCTTTTTCTTTTCTTTTTTTCATTTTTATTAATGTTAGTATTTGAATTCAGGTCTCATGCTTGCTCCGCTGACACTATCATTTGAACCACCTCTCCAAGATTACTATTTGCTGGTAGGTGGGATATATAATCTCAAGGACTTCTCTGTCCGGGCTTCACACTGAAATCCTCCAAACCTCAGGCTCTTCAGTACTTAGAATTAAAAGTTGAGCTACCTGCTCCCAGCCTCCAAATGATTATGATTTTTCTATAAACATCAATAGTATTAAATGGATAGAAGACTTCATGCTCTGTCACTAAAGTGTTTGAGGAATCAAGGGCCATTTGGGAAGGGTGAGTGGCTTGATAGTCTTGAGGCTTGAACCTAGGGTCTGAACGCTGTCCTTGAGTGTTGTTAAGGTTAGAGCCCTACCACTTGAGCCACAGCACACTTCTGGATTTTTCTATGTATGTGGTTCTGGGGAATCGAACCCAGGTCTTCGTACGTGCTAGGCAAGCACTCTACCACCAGGCCAACCTCCTGGCCCCTCAAAGGCCAATAATTAAGAAGGCTTTTTAAAATTATTATTACTCTACCTTCATAGCCTAATAGTCACATCATATGGGAAACAATAAAAGGAAAAGGAAAAAATCACCCATAATTCTTCTACACAGAGCTATTTCCACTGTGTGTACCATTACAAACATTTTTTGTATGTACACATACCTATTGCTACATGCTTTTCAATCAAAATGGATTCTAGGACGGGTGGGGGGTGTGGGGGGGGAGGGAAATGGGTACCAAGACATGTGAAAGGGTATCAATGTATGTGAATTAATGCACCTTCTATCTGGCAAATATCATGTAACCCTTTTACTAATTACAATAAAAAAATAAATAAATAAAATAAAAAAAACAAAACAAAAAAAAATGGATACTAGGAACCCAGCTACTTAGTAGGTATTTAACTTAGTAATGCATACTTTTGCATGCTTAAAATATACATTTAAATTACTGTGGGGAGTTGAATAATGTCCTACAAAACTTCTTGTGAATCCTCAGCCTCAGAATACAATCACTTCATAGATTAATAATGAACACAAGTTGTATGCCTGTGGCTCACACCTATAACCCTAGCTACTCAGGAAGCTGAGATCTAAGAATCATAGTTTGAAGCCAGCTCAGGCAAAGAAGTCCATGAGACTCTTATCTTCAATCAACTACTCAGAAAAAGCTCGAAGTGGCACTGAGGCTTAAATGGTAGAGCACTAGCCTTGAGCACAACAGGGCTCAGGGACAATACCCAGGCACTAAGTCCAAGCCCCAGGACCAGCAAAACAAAAAAGAAAATAAAGTAGGCTATAATTTCTTTGATCATGTATATTCCAATCATTTAAAAGTCATACCATATACATAAATACATGCATATATATTTATAAAGCATCAGCATATATTATTGTACTAAACATGACTTATAAAGCAATCGCAAAATGGGGAGAGCCAGACTCTGCTGATATATGACTTTAATTCTAGCTACATAAGAGGCTGATATCTGAAGATCCTGGTTCTAAGCCAGACCAGGCAGGAAATCTCGGAGTAACCACCAGTAAACTAGAAGTCGAGTTGTGTATCATGTAATAGGGAAAGCAATCTAAGGAACAGTGACCAGGCCCTGAATTCAAGCCCTCGTATCAACACAAAGAGAAGGAGGGAGATTTCAAAGGGAGGTAGCAATTTTTTTTTTAAGTTGTTGGTGTCAGGGGCCGGGAGGGGCCTAGTGGTAGAGTGCTTTAGCATGCATGAAGACCTGGACTCAATTCCTAGTACCACATACATAGAAAAAAGCCAGAAGTGGTGCTGAGGCACAAGTGGTAGAGCTCTAGCCTTGAGAAAGTCCAAGGACAGTGCTCAGGCCCTGAGCTCAAGCCCAGGACAGGCAAAAAAAAAAAAAAGGAAGACTTTAGGTCAAATCATCTCTGACCCTAGTGGCACACATCCCACTTTGGAGATCACTGCTGATGCACTACTAGGGACAAGAAGTTCTTTTTTTTTTTTTTTTTTTGCATTTTTTTATTGTAATTAGTAAAAGGGTTACATGATATTTGCCAGATAGAAGGTGCATTAATTCACGTACATTGATACCCTTTCACATGTCTTGGTACCCATTTCCCTCCCCCCCACACCCCCCACCCGTCTTGGTTTTCCCCCCTTCCCTATCAAATTTCAAATGGGACAAGAAGTTCTATGAATGGGATGAACTCAAGGATATCCTGATCATACAAATGCCCAGGGGACCAACTACAAAAGTAATTCTGCAGGATTTGGCCGGCTGCAAATTACTTCTTGTACACACTTGCTCATTTTTCTAGATTTGATTCCAAGGTCATCCCTGTACAAAAACCTCTTATCATTTTCAGCTTTGGGTACAAATGTCTGGCAAACATTTATTGCCCTTGATAACATTTATTGGTTGCAGTGTTTCCCCCATTGATTGTCAGCTCCATGAAGTCAGGGATCATTTTATATTCTTCATGGCTTTACTGACACATATTATACAGTAGTTACTTAATAAACACTAATTCCATGAGTTCATAAAGCTAAATAGCAATATAAAACACAAAAAATAGGATGTCCCAGAAGTACACAGAAAAGTAAACATGAAAATGAAATGAGGCACTAGACTAGAGCCTCTGCAAGATATGATTGTATTTAATTGGATTGTAATGTCTGACTTGTTTGCAGCAAATTTCACAGACTTTCTCAGTGAAGCCTCCAGATAATTCAACAGAATCCATGGCTGCTTCGCTCCTTTGCACAACTCTACCTCTGCTTTACAGAGACTGGAACTTATCCTTGGATTGGGATGTTTATGCACACATTAATGGTATATTCTGCCCCCACCAAGCCCAGTCCTGCCTAATGACAATCATTTTTATTCTCCAAGAGAATACAGAAGGAAACAATACTAGAAATTTGACATTGAAATAAAGTGAAGGATAAAGCAGCTTTGAATATCCTGTTCTCTATTATTTTGCTATCCTTTCTCAGCAGTTTGCACTCCTGCTCACCCATCACTGCCTAGCACACTGAAGGTAGGTAGAGGGCACAGAGTTTAGCTGTAATAAATAAGTTCTACTCTTGCTCATATCCTGGACAATCATTTGAGTTTTTTAATTTCTCTCTCTTATTCCTCCCTCTGTCATGTTAACTTGAAGCTACAACTAGTCACTATTTATTTCTATATTTGTTGCCATAAGTCATTGTTTTCCAAAAATGAGTTCAAGGACATGCTTATAGATACTCCCTGCAGGGAAAAATACTTCCTCTGATCAAGCACTGTGGGAAATTTGTGGTTATACAAGTTTAAAAGATTCTCAGCAAACAGACTTTCTCATGCCCTTTAATTTGCCAATACCTCTTGTCAATCTACAGCAGGAAGCATGGTTTGTACCACAAAACCTTCTGTCTTGGGAATCAGCGAGACAGACTAGAATTCTGACACTTAAAGCATCGCTACCCTCTGAATTAGAGGCTTGGCTTACACTGGGATCTCATGTCATAGAAGACACAGACGTTGAAGACCGTGATCACTTAAATTGGGATGCTACTCTGGACAGCACAGAGAAAACAACACAAAGACGCTCTCTCAATTGTACATACAGCTGTATTTTCATTCTTCCTATGGGTGACGTCTCTGTACCCAGGAGCCTGAAATGCCAATCTTGAAAGAATGAGACATGCTAAGGAAAAGAAAAGCCAGCCTGATGGGAAGCACCTGAATTGGACACCGTGGTTTAAGGATGAATATATATACATACATATGTATATGTATGTATATATGTGTCATGAAGTGGAAATAGCCTGTTTTCTCATATTGCTTCATAGTTTTATTTCCACTCACCCTAACATAGATCCTTTACAATTATATAATACAAGTAACTTTGATTTTTCTCTGCGCTCCCACCATAATATTCTCTCTTAAATTAATGGAAATGTAATATTCAAGGTATGTGTATACATATACGTGTGTGTGTGTGTGTGTGTGTGTGTGTGTGTGTGTGTGTGTGTGTGTGTGTATGTATGAGAATGGGATTGGGAAAGTAGAGGAAATGAGCCTAGTTGGGAGAGATGGGAGAGAATTATGAAAGTGGTTACGTTGTCCAGGAATCATTGAATTCATAAACTGATATGTTGAAATGAAACCCCTCTATACAACTACTTGTAGACAATTGTTTTGCCAGTCCTGGGCTTGAGCTCAGGGCCTGAGCACTGTCCTTGGACTTTCTCCAGGCTAGGGCTCTACCACTTGAGCCTCAGCACCACTTCCGGCTTTTTTTTTATGTATGTGGTACCGAGGAATCGAACCTGGGTCTCTGCGCATGCTAGGCAAGCAGTCTACCACTAGGCCAAACTCCCGGCCTTGTAAACAATTTTTTAATGTGAATGTCCTTTCTCCACCTACATGATTTTCTATCTGCTGCTGCTATATGAGAACTTCTCTCCTTTCCCTTTATTTTTCTGAAGACCACAGTGCTTGATGCCTGAATCGGGAGTCAGCAAAGTATGGTCCTTTGAACAAATATAGCCTGCCACACTTATCTTTGTAAATATAATTTTATTAGAACACAGCTGTATCAGTTTCTTTGCAGATTATTCTTAGCTCATTTCTCACTACAGTGACCAAATTGAGCACTTGAAATAGAGAATATATAAGCAGAAAACATAAACTATTTACAAAGAATCTTTTACAATCTAGGCACAATGATATATACATATAGTCCCAGATTTTGGCAAGCAGAGGCAGGAGGTTCAAAGTTTGAGACCAGCCCAACATGGGCAGAAAGTTGGCATGACCCTAGAAACAAAGTACAAATAAAAGGGTTTGAGCTTGGCTGAAATGATAAAGCACTTGCCTAGCATGTGGGAGACTTTGTTTTCTACCCTAGTACCAGAGGAAGAAAGAAAGTAAGCGGGGAATACTTTTCAGAAATCTAGTCTCATACCATTCCTGTAGTACTTAACAGATTCGATGTTGCTTCCTTGGTTCTTTATTTGATCATTCAGTCAGTGAGTTTTAAGTCCCTGAGAACAGAGTCTATGGATTTATTCTTTTGCACTTTTTGTAACTATTTAGTACAAACCAGCAAATTGATGGATTTTTTTTACTAGTTTTTGCCAGTCCTGGGGCTTGAACTCAGGGCCTGGGCACTGTCCTTGGGCTTTCTCGAGGCTAGCGCTCTACCACTTGAGCCACAGCACCACTTTTGGCTTTTTCTGTGTATGTGGTATCAAGGAATCGAACCCAGGTCTTTGTGCATGCAAGCCAAGCACTGTATTACTAGTCCCATTCCTGGCCCTCACTATTCTTTTTAAAGAGCCATAATTGCCTAAAATTCTTCATAAAACATTTCTGGATACAACAAAAGAGAAAGTAAAGATGTTATGCCATTTCCATGCCATTCTGGTATAACAGCTAGAAATAGGAAACAGATCCAGACAGTTAACTTTGATTAGCTTCAACTCATCTCTGACACTTAAACAAACCTCAGAGAGACACAGATAGTAGGAAGGAAAATATTATGCTTTCTGCACAAATTACAGAACTTAAATATTTTCTTTTTATTCACACACAAATTCAAACTTCCCAAAGGAAGGTGCAGATCCTCAAACACATGCCCTCCTACCTATACACACCCTCCATATCCACATATCCAGACACATACACAGCCCTAAGGAGGTCCATGTATTCTAGCAGACTACATATGAACTGGCAAAAACTGACCAACAAGACTCTTCAATAGCCATCATGCCAGATCTCCCAATGGCCACTCCAAATCCCAGTACAGATCTATGCACCAGTAAGGAATGAGTAGCCTGACAGAGACCTCTCTTCTCAAGAAAGCCTGCCCTACAGTGGCCAGTCCAGTTAATGCAGGTGATTTCTTGCATAAAGAAGCCTCTGAGGGAGCAGACTAGAAGAGAAAAAATCAGTTTACAAGTCTATTTTGCATGTTCTAAAGGCCACTGTAGCAAACATTTGTCAAGGCCAGTGAAAGATCCTAAGCTAAAAATGTGCGGAAAGTGTTGGATTTTCACAAATCCAACAAGGAAATCCTCCTCTTGATTTGTAGTTGTTAGGCACTCAGGTAGGATTAGTTCAGGCACTTGAAAAGCTTATTTCACTTATCTGTGCCAAGGACCAGGTTCCAGTGTTGTGTGTGTGTGTGTGTGTGTGTGTGTGTGTGTGTGTGTGTGTGTGGTTCAGGGCATGCATATTTACCTTCTGGTGGTTCCAAGTGATTTCTGTGGTGGACTGAATTATTAATTTGTTTTAAACCCATCTATAATGTGTTATCCCACAGACAGAATCACCTCAAAATAAAAAAAGGAAAGTCAGTTGAGCACTGGTGGTTCACACCTGTAATTCCAGCTACTCAAGGAGGCTGAGATATGAGGATCCCAGTTTGAAAGCAGCCCAGGCTTCAAAGTTTGCGAGAATCTTATTTCTAATTAACTGACAAAAAGTCAGTAGTAGACCTGTGGCTCAAGTGGTAGAGCACTAGCCTTCAACAAAAATCTCAGGGACAGAGCCCAGGCCCTGAGTTAAAGACTGGGATTAAAAATCAAAAAGGCAATATTTTCATGGCTTTCTCTCCTTCCATGGATCCATCTCTGTTCCTGAGTGCATGTGGACTTTCACTTGGGGGTTAGATGTTATGTGATCTTCCCTTTGCCTAGTCCTTGTTGGTGGCTCAAGCAGAAAGCTTCTGATTTGTCTTTTATTGGCAACTTGGCATGCAAAGTATTTTAAACTTCTAAGATCTAAAAGCAAAACAAGCCTAGGTTAAATAACAGGGTTCTCCAAACCTGACTGTTCACATGGAATTTGAGTTTCTGCTGAAATACACAAGAACCTCACAGCCTAGGTGGGGGCTGTGTGCTTCGAGGGTCTGTATAGGTGAACTGGCCAATCACATGGGATATGGGTCATATCCCTTTTCTGCCTTGGGAAGGGTTAAACAATAAAAACCCTTGAGACTGGCTGTTCTAGTCTTAGGCAGACAGCTTGGTTCCGAAGGTCTTCAGGGAGGCATACACCATATCCAGGAAGCCATCCTGGTGCTTCTCACTCCCATACACCTCCGAGATGGGCGTGGACACGCTCACCATGCTGTGTCCATCCACCATGAGGAAGAAGGCCTGGTTGGTTGGCATTGACTTGAAGACACCTTCTGAGGATCTGGATTAGCTCGCTCATGTTGACGTGATCTGACACCAGGAACTTAGTTTTGTCCAGGACTGGCAGCTGTTTCTCACCCTGTACTGCTCTATTGTCACCCGGATCTTGGTGGGGTGCTGCTCCTGGATGAGTCGCATGTCTTCTACTGGCTGCTCGAAGGTCTTCTCTGAAGGCATGGAGCAAAGCCTGGGGTGAGGGTTGGGAGGATGAGGAGGGGACCGGAAGGTCCTGCTGCCTCTTCCCTTGTTGATTTTTTTTTTTTGCCCACTGTGAAATCGCTGAAGTAGATATGTTTAAGTGTATAGAAAGTAGCTTTTTATAATACTAACCATTTTCTGTAGTTATCATTTTCATGGCGTCTGCTGAGTGAGAGATGATAGGGCTTATTCATAGAATTTACACTCTGTTGGTTTGATAAATACATAGCATATTGAAAAGGAGTTTCGTGGAAAAGTAAACATTATTCATCAGGGCGTTGGTTTCTCTTCTATTTGCTTTCAGCACAGTAATATTGTAAGTTGTTTGTTTGATTTTTATTTATTTTTCATTTAGTGAGCTTTCTTTCTAGATCCTTTACCTAATCTAAACCAAATAAGAACAGCACATCAGCAACTCTAAATATGGCATAGCAGTAAATGTGTATATCTTTCTCTTTGCATTATCTTTTGTTCTTATACTATGAGCTCTGGAAAGCAAAATGTGGTGAGGAGCTGTTTTATAGCATGTTTCATGCTTATCAGTAATTTTTCCCTCTGACCTTCTGCCTTAGACAATTAATTTTCTTGAACTGCTCACACTCTGGAAGAACATGGAGTGGCGGGCAGGGGGTGGGGGTTGGGGGGGAATAATGTTAGTACCAGTGAATATAATCTTGGAAGCAAAGCTGTGCAATTATTCAAAGACCCAATCTTATCTCTTGTTTCATTTTTATATCACAAGTGTACACTTAAAAGTATTAGATATACTGGGTTGCTGTCCTATACCTTCAAACTCCAGTAAATAAATGCTGCTAAGTGCCACCAGGAGTGAAAGAGCTTGTAATGAGAAGTGTGAGGAGATATGTGCTCCATTCATCATTCTGTTCAGTCCAATATTGAGGCTCTTGTTATCAGCAGGATTCTTGGCGATGTCATCACGGCTGGCATAAATCTTCTGTCAATGTGGGTCAGACTGATGCCCTATTAAAACTCTGCCTTCACCTAATCACAGAATGACCTTTCAATGTCTTTAATTAACCTCTGACCTGAACCATGCCAATGTCTTGTTGGTAGGTAAATCTATGGCATGACATTTGCTTATGACACTACATTTGTCTTGGTTTAATCATCGTACCTTTCAGCTTATAACTAGAATGAAATACATTTGGGATCCCTTTTAATAGGTGGATTAATTTTTAAAAGGTTAGGACATAATATTTTCTTCTGAGCTCCCAATGATGTCTTTTCAGATATTTTCCCTGGGGAGGTAAGTTTATGTGAGCCTTCAATTTCACCAATAATGTCATCTTTTCCACCCAAAGTCATTCCTTCTGAGGGGCCTAGGAGCCAAAGGCTCTGTAGGCCCTATGAATGAGCAGAATACAAAAGCTGTAACAAAACCTGATCCTCACTTGTTCGAGGCAATATAACTCAATAGTGGCACAGAATTAAAAGCAAGAAATAAGAGGGGAATGCTTTTATCTCACTTTGGAAATATAATTGCCTATTCTGGACTATGTATGCAACTCCAGATTGGATTATAAAATATCAGTCATATTTCATCTTTCCTTTAAGTGGAATTCCGGTGAGAAAACCCTCTATAAATTAGTAAATATTGCAACTGTTAGTTATAACAAACTATAATTTTCTTACATATAAATGGAGGCATAAATTGATCAAAATGATTAGTTATTCATTGAAATACTATATGTTGCTTGAAATGGCCAGTTGCAATTGGCCTATATGTTACAAAATTGTAAGAATAAAAGTTTTGAGCTACCTGAGAGTAATCTAATCTTATATTCAATCAGAAGTCCAATGAAGAGTTTAGACTAGATGATTTCTTAGGTCTTTTGCAGTTATAAAAATCTATTCAGTGTCTTGACATTACAAATGCTGGGTTTAATGGTTCTGAATTCAAAAAGTTTTTCTGCCTTTAAAATAGAATTTAAAAGTTATACTGTATAGACTTCAGGAGCCACAAAGTGTATAAGGGTCCCACTTTTCTGTCTCTTTCCCTATACTACGTGTCATCCTGCAAGTTAACTCAGCTATAAAGTGACCACTTTCTATACCACCAAATATGTAAACCTTCCCTTTTACAATGATGATGAATACAAGACCAAGATACATCACATGCACCTCTGAATTTTTTTTCTCCTCTGTCACCCTGGCTGAGACCACAAGAAAATAAGATGATCACATCCAGTCAATGGCCTGCCTCATAAAACCTCACTGGCTTTTATACTGAGGCAGTCAGGGTATAGCATAATTAAGCTCAGGAAACTTACTTTTGAATCTTAGATCCAACAAAGACAGAAAAACAAAATGAAACAGTCTCAAGCTGGAGAGCTGTCATGATAACCAATGTCCTAAGAGGTAAGTGTGAGTAGTTTATTCATACTTGATCCTGCAAATATTTATTCTACTCTTAATTATTTTCAGCTACTCACTAAGTATTAACTGATGAACTAACCCTAGTCTTAAAGGTTTAGTTTTGCCACACCATGTAATTTAAAGGATGAGGTGCCATTTAGGAACCTACTGTGTACTCAGTACTTTATATAGCTTATCTAATTTGATTGTATAGTTTATCTAATTGATTGTTAAGGTAAATCCACAAAGTAAGACATACCATCTCTACTTTAGAATATGAACCTAGATCCAGCTGTCACAAAGTTCTGGACCCTCCATTTACTGTGATGCTCCCAAAAAAGGAGACCCTTTGCAGAGGGACCTCCCTCAGGAGTCTAAACCACTACCTGCATGCTCCTTTCATGCCAAGATTCACCCTGAATTCTGTACTTTCTTTTCAAATACACAGCTGGGTTACTCAGCCTTGACACTGTTGGCATTTAGAACTGGATACTTTTTTTTGTAGTCCTGGGGCTGAAACTCAGGGCTTAGGCACTTTCCCTGAGCTTGATTCTTGAGGCTAGCACTCTACCACTTTAAGCCACAGCACCACTCTGACTTTTCTTGTTATGGGATACAGATGAATTGAACACAGGGCTTCATGTATGCTAGGCAAGCACTCTACCACTAGGCCAACTCCAGGGCCTAGAATTGGATAATTCTTTAAGAAGGATATTTATTATAGTTTTAGCAACATTCTCAGTTCTGATTACCAAAAATGCTTCTTTACATTAGTAAATGTCAGAAAAAAGGGTACATAATTGTCTCCAATAGAGAGCCCTAACAAAGAACAAAGAAGCCACAGAGTAGAACCCTGAGGTCCAGTGGCAGTTAAAGGGGTGGATACAAGAGGGATGGATGCGGATGTTGAAAGAGGTGGCAAATCCCTCATACAACATAAAGATAATAATAAAAAAATGAAGAGAAGAATGAGGATAATGCAGTTCACAATCCAATGTGCATCCTATAAAATTAACAAGAGTGGGGGGCCGGGAGTTTGGCCTAGTGGTAGAGTGCTTGCCTACCACGCACAAAGACCCGGGTTCAATTCCTCGGAACCCCGCATACATAGCAAAAAGCTGGAAGTGGTGTTGAGGCTCAAGTGGTAGAATGCTAGCCTTGAGAAAGTCCAAGGACAGGGTTCATGCCCTGAGCTCAAGCTCAGGACTGGCAAAAAAAAAAAAATTAACAAGAGTGAGAGATGGGGTAGGTAGAGGAGAGATGGATGAGAATGTTCAAAGTGATAACATTGATTGAGATATATTGTATTTATAAACTGCTTTATTAAATGGCAACTTCTTTTTTGGGGGGATCCTGGGGCTTGAACTCTGGTCCTGGGTGCTGTCCCTGAGCTCTTCAGCTCAAGGCTACCATCCTACCCTTGAGCCACAGCCTCACTTCCTGTTTTCTAGTGATGAATTGGAGAAAAGATTCTCATGGCTTTGTAGTGTCCGGGCTGACTTTTTGCCATGATCCTCAGATCTCAGCCTCCTGAGTAGCTAGGATTACAGGTGTGAGCCACCTCACCCTGGTGTAAATGACAACTTCTTTAACTACTTGAAGATACTAATCATAACTATAAACATAATAGGAGGAAGAGATAAAAAGCTTATGTGAAAAACCAAGAAAGCACAATTTCAAGAAAAATGCAGATAAAGTCAGCTCTTCCAATGAAATTACATAAGACATAAATAGAAAAAAATAGTAATTTTCGAATCTGGTGATAAAAGAAGTCCTTGTCTCACCAGACACTATGTTAGAAATGAACTATACAACTTGGGAGGAAGGGAAGTAGAGAAGAATAAATAGGAAAAAATGAGGGAGAAGGTAACTGTGATTAAAAAAAATGTACTCATTACCTTACTGTACTATTACTGTAACCCCCTGTTCATCACATTTACTATAGATATAAATAAATAAATAAATGTTAACTGAATATTTACACCCATTTAAATTATAAGTGCTTTTATCTATGGCCAGCAGATAATTATATTTTATAAAATGACCCTCATTTTTTTTTGCCAGTCCTGAGGCTTGAACTCAGGGCCTGAAAATTATCTTTGGTTTTTCTCAAGGGTATCTATCACTCTACTACTTGGGCCACAGCCCCACTTGTGGCTTTTTCTGTGTATATGGTACTAGGAATCCAACCCAGGTCTTGGTGCATGCTAGGCAAGCACTCTATCACTCTAGCATTAGGCCAGTATCCCAGCCCCTATGACCCTGATTTTGATTTCATAAAATTTTATACTGATTGCATCTCTCCTATCTACTAAGGCTAATGGAACCTTCTTTTAATTTCTGCTTCTTCATGATTACAGTTTGCTCTGGGTTCTACCTCTCAGTTCTCACTCTTTAGCCTCCCAAACTTTCCATTGTATATGCATGAGTACAAGTGCGCTCTCTCTCTCTCTCTCTCTCTCTCTCTCTCTCTCTCTCTCTCTCTCTCTCTCTCTCTCTCTCTCTCTCTCTGTGTGTGTGTTTCTCTCTGTCTCTCTGTCTCTCTGTCTGTCTCTGTCTCTCTCTGTTTCTCTCTCTCTCTGTCTCTCTCTCTGTCTCTCTCTCTCTCTCTCTCTCTCTCTCTCTCACACACACACACACACACACACACACACACACACACACACACTGAACAAAGAAATGCTTCCAAACTACAAGTTTCCTTGTAGGAACTATATATTAAATGATTGGGTTTTTTTTGTGGGTCATGGGGCTTGAACTCTGGACCTGGGCATTGTCCCTGAGCTCTTCAGCTCAAGGCTACTGCTTCTACCCCTGAGCCACAGTCCCACTTCCCATTCTCTAGTGATTAATTGGAGATAAGAGTCTCACATTTTTTAATACCCAAGCTGGCTTTGAACACAGTGATTCACAGATCTCAGCCTCCTGACTAGCTAGGAACAAGCTGAGCTGCCAGGAAAGAAAATGGTAAAAAATAGAAAAGTAGTTCTGAGAATGAGAGGAAAAGAATAAACATGATGACAAAAGAAGAGTGAGGTTTTACCATGAAATTTGGGGAGCTCAAGAACATTGAAGGAAATGACAGAAAAACAAAGAACAAGAGATGAAGGAAGAAAGGAAAAGACAAAAATAACATAGAAGAAGGAGGCAGAGGATGAAGAGGAAGAGAAGGGGGAGGAGGAGGAGGAGGAGGAGGAGGAGGAGGAGGAGGAGGAGGAGGAGGAGGAGGAGGAGGAGGAGGAGGAGGAGAAAGAAGAAGAAGATTAACTCTGCTCAGAAGCTAGGCTGGGTATAAATAAGACCACAGACTGAACTGAAGCTATCATCCTAGTTACTAAATAGATATTTCAAACACACCAAATTAGCTATGAAGGAAGCCTATGCATTTTCTGACATACTCTCAATCCGCTCAGCATTTCTGGATCTCCAGGTCACCCTAGATCTTGGTGTATGAGTTAATTCTAAATGAGAAAGAACATGAACAAATATTAAACATCTAGGTAATGACACAAAAACAATATGTCTCCCACTGTACACATTGCCTAAGGAGCCAGTTTACCAACATCACATCCATCTTTTCCAGAACAGAAATCCTGCAAGGTGGCTAAAAAGCAATGGATATTAAAATAAAACCCATTATACAGTACTTATCGTAACTGATTAAAGTAGACAAAATACTACTAGAAATTAATCTTACTGTGCTCTCCATCATTGTCTACACTGTTTAGAAAATACATTGTTCAAACAAATAAATATATACAAAATATACTTAAAATTACTAGTGGTGCCATGCACCTGTGGCTCATGCTTTCCATCATAACTATGTAGGAATCTGAGCCCCGAGGATCATGGTTCAAAGTCAACCCAGGCAGAAAAGTCTGTGAGATTCTTATCTCCAGTTAACCACATACAAAAACAAACCTGGAAGTGGAATTGTAGCTCAAGTGGTATAGCAATACCCTTGAGCATAAAAGCTCAAGGACATTGCCCAGGCCCAGAGTCTGAGCCCCAGGAATGGCAAAAAATAAAATAAAAATAAGATGTGTAGCAGTCTTTGACCTCTAACCTTAATTTACCCATGATCAGAAGTTTTTTTTTATCTTCCATGGTCACTTCAAGAAAATATCAGCAAGTATGGGTTAACAGGGGAGATGATGATACAAGAAAAGCATGGACCAGGCAGGTGCTGGTAGCTCATGCCTGTAATTCTAGCTACTCGGGAGAGTGAGATCTGAGAATCATGGTTCAAAGCCAGCCCAGGAACAAAAGTCCATGAGACTCTTATCTCCAATTAACCACCAGAAAACTAGAAGTGGAACTGTGGCTCAAGTGGTAGAGCTCTTGTCTTGAGCTAAAGAACTCAGGGACAGAGCCCAGGCCCAGAGTTCAACACTCACAAACCACAATAGTAGAAGGAGGAGTAGGAGGAGGAGAAGGAGGTGAAGGAGGAGGAGGAGGAGGTGGAGGAGGAGGAGGAGATGATTCCTCTGAGTACCACAAAGGCTTCCTGTTTGGTTCCATTTAGACCTCCCTTTTCCAGACCAAGACTTTTCTTGGCAAAGGTTGAGCAGACGTGAAGAAAAGGAACCTGAGCAGCTACTACTCACATTTGTAGTGGGTCTAGAATTTAGACATTGGACATTTTCTCCAAACAAAGAAATACAAACACTAGTTTTTGAGTGTTAAAATATAAAGTTATTAGACATTAATATTTTAAGTCTCCTACATATTTGTACCCCTGGTTTGGGTTCTCTTATATTTTTAGTATTTCTAGGTCATTAAAAATGGGCTAGGTCCTGGGTTCTTGTCTTTTCTTGTGAGTCCTGCCCAACTCAGCAAATATCTACATCATTTCTTCCCAAATGCTAAACTTTCTCAAATAAAATTAGCTACATGAATGGGAAACTGAAAAAGAAAAATAGAACGTGTGTGTGCGTGTGTGTGTTGGTGTGTGGTGTGGGGGGGTCTAGAGGATGATACTACAATTTCTTCTACTAAGTCCCCCTCCCCACTAACAGGTGTACCCCCACAGTAGCTGGACTCAGCCTTTAATCTGCTAATTCATTGCATAGTCCCAGAATATAGTAGAAAGGGAGTGCAAATGTGTTGAAACGGTGAATGAATGAATGAATTAACAGTACTAGCATGGACAGATGATTCTTTATGCGATATATGATGCTGTCAAATTCAACTGCCTGCAAGGGAATCATTTGTCTATGGAGTAGGCAAATTTTCAATCTGAAGCTGACTTCAAGCCATTGCTCAGACCAAGCGCCCAACTAAAGGAACATAAATGATTCTTAACGTTCACCAAGAAAAGCATAAGTTAGAGAGGAGATCTGCAGCTGGAAAAAAAAAGTCAGTGCATATTCCAAAACCAAAGAGAAATTCCTTTTGGATCGTCAATTATTTGGGATTACCTGGGCTTGGGTCACAGACCATTGGTGTGGATAATCAAGAATTGACTGCACATATGGGGGTTAAGTGTGCTTGGATTCAGGCATTCCCCGCAGTGGCCAGTTCACTAGTCATTTCCACATAGACCTAAGGTAGCAGTGGAAGTAGAAACCCACAGCAAGCCTGAGAGGGGGACAAAAGCCTTGTACTAATACCTCAAAGACTAGTGTTTCTCTGAGAGCTACAGGAGTGAGGTAAGTTTGTTATCAACTGCTGCCAGATAGAGAGTTAACAAAAGCAAGGAGAGTATGGAAGAACGAGGAATTACCTGTGCCATTTAATCTCTTTAGACCCTACAACCTCAAGACTGTTGATGCTTGCATGTTGCATGTATTACAGCCAGGAACAACTAGGAACAAAGTTTAAAAAGAAATTTCTGCTTTGGGCATTGTTGCTTCTTGTCCTCTCCTCTTTGTTCTGAGCACTTGCCCTCCACACAGAAGTTAAATCTGTGGGTTAAGTTGCTTTATTTCCCTGTCACTGTCCCTCTCTCCCTCCCTTTTCCTTTCCTACTCCCTTGCCGAGCTCTTACACACACACACACACACACACACACACATACACACACACACACACACAGCCACATCTTCTCCTGAGTATGGTGTATGTCCTCAGCCTTCTCTGCCCCATAACCAATTTCCTGTTCCAATTGTTCTACCTTTAGTCTTTAAAGGTCAAATCTAGGATAAGAGGATACTATGAGCTTTCTGACTGATGTATTAACAGGTACCCTTTTCTAACAAGCATTTCTAACTACGGTGTTTTCCAGTTTACTCAAGGGCTCACATGGCATCTTGAAGCATCAGGGACAAGGCTGAGTAAAGCCAGTCAGAATTATAATATTTTGGACTCTAAAAACTGAGGCCTTCAAGACTTTATGTAGTTGAATTTGGCTTTGAATGATGGAAAAGGATTAGGATGCTCTCCCTAAGGAACAAGTCAAGAATGTCACTTAATATCTTTCTACCTTAGTGAGCTCCTGAGAGCATTTTAACAGCTTTCCACTTTATTATTCTAGTTCCCTAAGAGCATGTTAAGCAAATACAAAGGGGCTAATTTCCAGAAATATACATAGCCTTGTAATAAACAAAGGAAGGTATCACTATTAGCAAGTGGCCCCTCTCTGGAGGGAGGGCATTAGGTGCATATGAACTGCCATGCTGCCCCCATGTTGGTTCTTTCTCAATGAGTCCTCAGCCTCTCACCAGAAAGAGTGGGATAATTTATAGGTTAACATTTTCTTTTAATGTGGATAGCATTTTCCTCATTTATAGTTAATTAGGTTAAGCATGCATGGGGAGCAAGGGAGAAAGGTTTTTAGTGATGCTCTAAGTGGTTAGTAATTTGAATAAAGCAAAGAACCTCTAAAACATGGAGCGCTGGCATATGCTAAGCAGGTTCCTCTGCTGAGTGCAAGATTCAGCTCACTCTAGTTTTAAAGACACTGTTGTCATTAAGACCCTAAAGAAATGAGATATAGAATGTGCCAACATTTTAAACATATGCAGCATAACTATATATGACATAAATGACAGCAAAGCAAATGACTGAAGACCAAATGTACTGAGTGTTTGCTGTCACGGGAATCTCAATTGAGCTTTGGTCTTTGAGTTGCATCAATTTTTTAGGGCTCAGGGCAAGAAAAATTCCATTTTGAGATTACTCGCTTGCTGATCTTTTAAATGAGAATAGTGCCTCCCACCTTGGTATTGGAATGATTAGCGATAAGGTATTTATTTATTTCACATTTCAAATACTAGATACTAGTAGTGGCTATTGTTAAAAAGATTTAAAATATCTCTTCCTTTGACTGAATCATACATTTAGTCTTTCATTAACATAATCAATGTAGATCTCTCAGGTTTATGGTTACTATCTTATGTAAACATGGAGTGAGTCCTTAGCTATACAGTTTTCTCTAGTATGAACTAATCGGAAGAGTTCTAAGTACTACTTCCTTCCAATGATTTTCAATAAACAAAACCTTAACAAGAGAAACTTTACAATCTATAGAAGATAAGTTCTGCTTCTCCCATGAAATATTACCATTAAGCACAGAAAGCAAGAATGGTGCCTTAAGAAGAGCCCAGGGAACCTTGATTGGGTCCTGGTCTTTTCTCCCCTACCAGTGTGACTGATGGAGAGTTCCTAGACTCTCTGTACCTCTGCTTCACTCTCCATAACTTAAATAAATGAACCAGATTTCTTGGCCTACGAATCAAGAAATTAGTTTTCGAGACACAAAGTTTTATTAGCTTAGAAAAACCTCTGGCATTGTTGACTGCAGCAAGGATATGGAGTAAACCAAGGCCTCCATCAAAGAATGGAGAGGGAGAATAGAATAAAAACACAATGGACAGCTAGACAGCAATGGGGAAGAATGGAATTGTATCATTTGCAGCAAGGTAGAGGGAGCTGGAAGACACTGTGTTGCGCAGAACAAGCCAAGCATAGGAGAAAAAAGTACTGAATGTTAACACTCACTTGAGGAAGCTGGAAACGTGGATCTTATGGTGGAAGGGAAAAGAATGGTGGTTGAAAATTGGGCAGTAAGGGTCAGCTGACACAGATAATAGGTTCTAAAATACAGTTGAAGGGGAGGGGGAAAGGGAACTTGTTTTGTTCTATTGAATAGCAGGGAAATTATAATCTGCAAAAATGCCTGATATATTTCTGAGTGACTAAGAGAGTCCACAGGTTCCCAACACACCAAAAAGGCAGAAATATTCATTGTTCTGGTTTGATGCATTATATACATGCATCAAATTACAATACTGTACCCATAAACATATAAATAGTATGTGTGAATATAAACAAACACTTAAATTCTTTTCTATAGGACGGCTTGCTTCCCAATTTTTTCTGTCTTTTTTCTCAAGTCTTTGTCTCTTATCAGCTTCCTGGTAAAGAAAATGGAATTTGGTGAAAAGAGTATGGGTTCTGAGCCCTGGAATATGGTAAATTGAATTCATAATTCTATGATTCCATTTACTAGCTGGATGAGCTTGTGCAAATCACTTAGCCTCCTGGAACCTCAGTTTGCTCCCCTTTATAAGGGTTCAGCCTATATAGATCCCACCAGTCCAAGAATATTTATAGGGCCTGGTATAGAGGAAGTTTGTTCTCCTGTTTCCAACAATCAAACCAGGAAAGAAATGGATTTCAAGGTTTCCTCCCCTCATGAACTTCTGAATAAGCTCCTGAAAGTACTTCTTCCAAAGAGACTTTCATCTTTCTTCTCCCCACTTCGTTGATCATTCTTTGACTGCCTTCCCCCCACTTTCCCTGGGAATGAAGCCTGCATGACAGTGAAGCCCAAAAAAGACAGGGCCATTTTAAAGGAGTGTGCAGACTCCAGTGGGAAAGGAGGCCATTGCTTCCCACTCCCTAGCTACCCCACCCCCTCCAGGCAACTGGTCTGATGAAGAGAGGGTGATTCCTTTTTTCATTGTTTTAATTCAATTCTAATTGAACATTAGGCTGGGGATGACTTCAATGGGCTCTTTTTTTCCCTAGTTAAATTTCCTTAGGGATTGTACCCCAAGACCTCCTCTCTTTGTGATAACTTACTCTGGCCAGCAGAGCTGGAGTCTTATTTATTACATCTCCCCACTCCCACCTCTGCAACCCTGGCAGGAGGGGCCCAGTGCAATTGCTGATGAGGAGAAAGTTACTCAAGTGTGAACTGTCTCACTGTCTGTCACTTTGCTCATTAGGCAAGTGAGAAAACGTAGCTATGGCCCTGTCTCACGGTCCTCATTAGCTCAGAGGCACATTTTTACTTCTGTTATTTATTTTAAAGATGAACGCATAAGAAACAGTATTCAGTTGCTGTTCCTCAGCATCATTTTAAGAAGCAAAAGCCTGGATAATCTTATTATCTTCCCAATAATTGTGTTGTTCAGACGATAGGGAAAGAGTAATTGCCTCTAGTGCATTTCCAGCCAGGGTAGAGGGGTGGAACTGTGTTAGTTGTAATAAGGATTCAAGTCCTCAGTGTCACAGGATGATTATGCTGCTTTTAAAAAGGTAATAAACAGACACCCCAATAAGGATAACTAAATAAACTAATGAGCCTGTTCCCTGAGAAATGTTGTTTCATTTCTAACACTCTAGTCCCTGTAGGGAGAAAATATGTTATTACTGTATCACTACTTTTGTGTTAAATGTAATTTGATTCCACCTGAAGCTTTAGAAAAGGGTCATTCATTAGGTTTATTTGTTGCTTGGGGAGCAGGGAAGGTGGTGATGTGAAAGAGATTCGTAGAGATATTCATAAGATTTTATTTTTATGGAGCATTCTTTACAGGTATTTATAGCCCTTTCTCATCTCTAGATTTATCTCCTGAAATCATAAAACAGCTAAGATCACCCATTATCATTCAAGAGTTTGACATTCTGGTTGCTTCCCTGATAGAAATATGTCAGCCTGTTTCTTGTTTGCTGTGCTTGACTTGGGGTGTTTAAGATCCATTTTTGTTCAGCCACAATAAAGGTTGTTCCAAATTCATTAGCATATGTGTGGAGTCCCAGGCACAGATACCCTGTGGCTGACTATTTAAGAGGACATTTATTCCCTCCCCCCCCCCCCATAGCACTAAAGAAGACAAATGCTAGGTCTTTACCTAGAACATACAGCTTCTAACACACAGGTAGTCTATTAGGGTTGGCATTTGTTTCTTTGTGAGTTTACATGTAAGTCTGCCTGGTCAAACAAATAGATGAATTCCACTGGTAAATGTGTCTGTGTGTGTAGCTATTTATTTGCATTTTCAGATCTAAGTCTTGAAATCTAAAATGCATAGAGAAAGATCTTTCTCCTGTGTTTCTTAACGCTTGATTCTTTTTAGTAACAATGTGGGTGAAAATGCCGATATTCTCATCTCCTTCAACCGTTTTCCTCATTCAAAGAAATGAAAATGCACATCACCCATTCAAGGGAAATATAATGCATTATTATAATATGACTCAGCCTAAGTAGCTAATCACTTTTTATTAACACTTTTTGGCCCAGGGAGTTGGGATTTCTCCAAGCTGACTGTCAGGGTAGCGATTCTGGGAGTCTATATTAGTAATTAGCATTACAAGATCTTGACTCCTGGGGTGATTCAAATTAATACAAAATAAAAGTGCAAATTTTCAAATAGATTTGAAAGGCACATCTATTATTAAATTTCTGTTATTAAAGCCCTTTCTAGCTAGTATGACAGGAATCCAAAGCAGACGGTTTCCTGAAATATCTGCACTACTCATCTTGGATTCTTTAAAATTAAATAAAAGAGCTTACACTGAAAGATCAAAAGAATTTTCTGTACAATTGAGTTACGCCTTGGCAGGAAAGTTTTCCACCAAACCAAATCCCTACAAAGCAATATTAGTTTCATGGTCACAGTTGCTTTTGGACTTTCCTTGATACATTTGGCAGCTATCTGCAGAGCATCCAAAGAACCGCTGGCAACATCAATCACTCATTTCATAAGCAGGAGCTAAGAGGCGACAGGAGGGCGCTTGGCACAATACCATCTCTCTCCTCCGTGGAGCCCCTCCCAGGCAGGGAAAGAAACGGTGCAACATAGAGACATTCTGAAATACTGGTCTTCGAATAAGGTTCTACTAATGTGTAAATAACCTGCTATCTCTAACCATGTCTTTAGCAGACCAAGTGGTTAATTGTTATTGATCAGCTCTGCCCACTGTTCCAATATCAGTCATTATTGAAAATAATCTCAGTATCCTTCATTAAGCATGCATCTGTTTCCATGGGAATGCATTTTAAACACAGAGAGCTGCTTGAGTGTTATTGGTTTCACTGGTAGCACCGGCACTGAGGGCTGTGGTTGCCCAATCTGTCATAGTTAATCAACTCTCATCTCTTAACACTGGCTGCAGTTATCAATGAGGTAAGGATTAATATTCTGGGCGAAGCAGATGATAAATCATTTGTATATAATTAGTGTACAGCAAGGTTACAGCTGACATGAATTTTTATCTTAATTATGAGAGAAATTTGTTCCATTAATTTAATTTAGTTTGCATGAGTGGCTAGACACCTAACAAAGTTAATCTTACACCTGTCATTACAACATTAAGGAGAAAGCTACATGTTGAAGAGCTCGGCTCAGATCTGCTCTCGGATGAGAATAATGTTGTTCATCCTGATGTGAAAATAGATGATCGTAGACAGAAGACGTAAAGTCGACTCTTCTTAAAGTCATCCCTGGGGATTTATAGGAGAATATTGAAGCCATTCGACTCACGTGGCTGTGCTCTGGATGCCATAGACTCTGTGCACAATTACCTTGTTCCTGTCTTGTAAATCAGGTAGAAGACACTAGATCCAGGAAGAGATGTGTATATGTGTGTAGATACAAATATATGTGTATGTATATGTATATGTATATATATGATATGTATATATATAAACTATAGAGCCTTTGTTCAAACAAAGCTTTGCCTCATGAGATGCTATTGCATTTGATGCAATGGATCAAGAAATGTATACTTGTTCAGGTTATCTACTGTACATGCTTGTTATTTACATTATAATTGAAGAACTCCTGTAACTTGATTTACTCTACAAATGGTGATTTTGCAGACATCCAAATGGCGTCAGCATACTGTTTCAATCCCAACCTTGTAGTAATTATTCAAGTAATAACTGCATCTTTTCAATTACACTTGATTGATAGGTTAGATACAGATATTTATGGAACAGAACGTGTTGTTCCTTGTTTTCTTAATGATTAGTTAGATATTTAAGATACTTTAAATTAAATTTTTTTTTAAATGTACTGCCTTATTTAAAACAAGTTTCCTTTAAAGGTAAAGAGAAAGGTTTAAAATGCCTGCAACATAATGACCAAGAAATAATCTCAGTAATGTTGGAACAGAATTAAGAGAGACTCACAGAAGAGCCCATTTTTGAAGATGAATATTTTTATATCAGCTCCAGTCTCCTAAGGAGCAGGCCTTATTTAGGAAACCCAAAATAAGCCTCTGCAACAGAAATGCTAATTGCACAGTAACTCAGATTAATGTATTGTAATATTAGTCTACAATTATCACTTGGAGATAGGGTCAAGACGTGTATAGGTGGTTATTCGCAAGAAATGACTGATTTAAAAACAAAGAGCTCTAATGGAATTCAATAGTGCTTTTCAGTCATTCTGCTTGGCGTCTCTATTACCTGAGATGATTCACAGTCCATTATGAGAGCTTCCATGCTAATAGAATGTCTATCTTCTGTAATACAGACACATCAGAGCACTAACTGGGAATCTGTCACAATGAATTTCATCTAGATTTCACTTCATCTCTTCATGGACTGTAAAATTTGCTCTTGTACAATGCCTAAATTTACTGTGGGTAATTGAGAGAGATCTATAGATGCAGCAGCACTCGGTAAAAAGCAGTTTTCCAAAGATCTATTGTAAATTGTGCAGCTTTGCCACAGCTGGGGAAAAATTATAGAGAGCTGAATCTTGATTTTTTACTAATGAGATGTTTGGGTGAGTTCAAAAGACAGCACAGGGAGGGGCGGTGCTTTAGTGGACTCTGCCATGTGGAAAAAAGAAAACAGGAAGGAACCTATCTTTCATTCCAAAGAAAGCTTTGCAAAGGAGACAAAAAAATAAGTTTGGACACAGGCTTCATTTCTTTCCAGGGGAAGTATAAATCAGGACCACGATAGACATAATATTTTCCAAATCTGCCTACATTTACTTGGCAGAGAAAAAATGTCTCCTGCACAGCTGAGCCTTCCAGTGCCTTGCATTCACCTACTGTAGCTGCAAGAACAACAGATTCCATCTCTCATTTGCTAAGCCTTCTGTTTCACAGATTGTTAATCCTAACTAAAATATTTGGTATTAAGCTATCTGCATGAATTGTTGATAAAGAATTAAGATAACATTTGAGCTATTAAATATAATGTGTGCTCATATTTTTTCAATGGATACTTGGGTTACTGCTCATAAACTATACACACTCACCTTCTTTTCCTCCTTCAAACTATTTCCATTTTTTTTTTGCTTTTAATTTTACTTATCCCCATCAAAAGCTAAGCAGAATCACTGAGTGCCCTTAACAATCATAGGGCTTAATATTTGTTAGCCAATTAGAATTATGATATATTCTATAGCTTTTTTCCTAAGCCAAGAACTGAATAATAGCATCATGCTTCACTGGCGGTGAAGTGAGCTGAGCCTTTACATTAGGAGAAAATCGGAATGGTATGACTGCAGTTCATTACTGAAATAGGTAACTGATGAACTGAAAAGACAAAGGGCATTGTTAAATGAAATGTCATTATTAGAGGTGCTCATGTTTAACAAATGTACTGTAAGTTAATTCAGTGATGTTTTCTATAAAGTTCTCCACTGAATGTTCACTGCTCGGTTTTTCACTGTTTCTGCACACCTAACATCTCCTTAAAGACATTTTTAAGGAAAGAATGTCAACTCTTCATCTCAGGGAATAATTACACCAAGGTCAGAACTATCTTTTGGGCTTGGGTTGATGTTCCTAGATTTACATGCAGTGCGTTGGGATGTTAATACTGCTGGGGAGGGGAGGAGATTGGAGAGAAGGATAAACACAATCATTCTGCCGAAGACTTGAGAAAAAATATTTTCAGTTTAAAGAGGAAAAAAGAAAGCAATGAACCCCCTTTTGGCATCTGTGCAAAACTGTTTGCTTGACTCTGGAGGTGATAAAAATAATTTATGGAGCTCTACATTTTTAGCAAGAGGAAATGACCTCAGCTTTTGGCAATCTGATGCAGTTAGTGAAGCTTCTCTCTACTATTTTATGGATTTCCTTGAGCTACATATTCTGTGACCTGTATTTCAGATTTATTGGCAGATACATAAGCCACATTAAGTAATATAAAATGCAGTGAATGTATCAAACAACCCAGTGGGGACCAACTGACAGAGGGCCAGAGACTGCCTCTTGGAGGAAGTCACTGTGAATTGGATACCTGTTTATGCATTTGCCTAACCAGGCTCCGCGTGTTTTGTTTTAAATAAAGACATTAGCTCAAAACAAAGGAGTCTCCAGCTGTACACATAATATATTGGGTGGCAGGAAGAAAGTGGACAGCCAACTTTAAAATCAAATCAATCCCTCAGGATTTGGAGTGTGAACACGTTTTGCTTCCAGTTTGGGGGAAAGCAGGGCTTCTCGGCAGGAGAAAAGGGGCCCCCAGGATATTGTGTTTGGTTTTAAGCAAGACAATAGAGTAGCATTTTGATGAGGGCACTGCAGCCCGACTGTCTTTGTATAAATACTGACTGCCCTGATAAGGCAGAAATCCACACCAGGGAGGAAATGAGTAATTGGATGGCAAAGAGCACTAAGCAATTGACAGATCTGGGAGAAGTTTGGGGGGCCTTGTGCCCCTATTCGTGATGCCTTAATAGACAGGGGCCTAATGTGGCAAGGTAGAAAGCAGACCAGACCAGCAATTGGAAAGCTTAATGTCTAGTTGGGCCAATGATGCCACCTTAGGCAACTCACACCTTCTCTCCTGAGCTTACAATGGGACTCCTGGCATCCCTTCCTGTGCAGAAAGCCCTGGGTTCACTTAAACAATGAAGTCCAAATAATGGATGTAAGAGAAATGAGATCACAGGATGTAAGGGATACCAAGAGCAGCAGGGAATAACCAGGGGAGATTCAGAAGCTGGCACCAATCCACATCAAAATGATGGGCATGTGGTTTCACAGGGAGCCTCTAAGTCACTTTCTTGTGACTATTCTATTTTACTGTTAACCATTTCTCTTCAAGGCAGTCTTCTGAAATGCAGAGAAAAGGACACTCTCTCCAAGGAACCTTCTGGGTGCATACCACCTTACAATGACCTCCTCATCACAATCTCCTCATCACAACAATGAAATTCATTAAGGGCAAAGTCATAGTAGCACATGCTATCTGCTTTCCTTCCAATATTGTACTCCTATCATGTTTTTAGAAAATAAGTACTAGGGGTAAAGTTCTATTAAAGTGGAGGAAGGAGACAGAAGCACAATTGAATAAAAATATCTGCATCACCAAGTGCCTGTGGCTCATGCCTGTAATGCTACACACTCAGGTGCCTGAGACTTGAGAATCAGGCACAAACCCAGCCCAGACCGGAAAGCCTGTCTGAGACCCTTATCTCCAATAAACCACCAAGTCAGAAGTAGAGCTCTGACTCAACTGATAGAACAGTAGAACATTAGGCTTGAGTAAAAACACAAAAGCAAACCCTGCCCAGGTTCTGATTTCAAGCCCCAACACCAGCACATGCATACACACACACACACACACACACACACACACACACACACACACAAGGGGGGGAGGGGAGAGGAAAATGTACATTGCCTATCACATGAAGAACAGTTCTAACCATGACTATCATTATTAGACCTCTATATGTGCAGAATAGATTTCCTGCTGGGAAGAGATACAGATTAGAGATGAGGAAGACAGAGGAACCCACAATGATAGGTGGCATCTTGGGTAGTGACATAAGCTTAAAATGGAGAGTCAGTCTTCAAAAATGCACAATACACAGAAACAATCAAATGGCAGTCATTGAGGCTCATACCATAACAATTACCATTACCACTACCACTTGGAAGCCAAATGATGGTAGCTTAAAGACAAGAGATACTAAGTAAGGAAGATACCAGTGTCTCACACCTGTAATCCTCGATAGTAGAGAGGCTGAGATCCGAGGATTGCAGTCCAAAGCCAGCCAGGGCAGGAAAGCCTATGAGATTCTTATCTCTAATAAAAATAACTAACAAAAGCCAGATGTGTAAATGTGTCTCAAATGGTAGAGCACCAGCCGTGAACAAAAAAGCTAAGACAGAGTACACAGGCTCTGAGCTCAAGCCCTTGTATGGCATCCACACACACACATGCACTAACGCTCACACACAAACAGTACTAGTAATCAAGATGTTGTGTATGAATGTTGAAAACAACAGCACAATGGCTTACAGTTTGAAAACAATAGCCATCAAAGTCTTAGTCTTCAAAACTCCTCTCTGCATTGAGTTAAAGGTCATGGAAGAATTAACACTGGCAATGTTGGAGTATGGTCTGAGAAGAAAGATGAGAGTAGGAGAGACAGCTAAAATCCCAATGGGAAGAATCGATGCAGGCTGTGGCTTGCCTGAGGACCAGAAAGGAAAGATGTGGTCTGTGCATATTGTCGGGAAGTATATGGTATTATGAATGTCTTTGTCAGGTTGGAAATATCCGATCTCTCCGAGCAATGTTCATGTTGTCTTCCTTCCAGAAATGGTTCATCTAAACATGAGTTATTTGCACTGTGCTTCCAAATGCCATACAGGAAGGCTTGGCATGATAAAATAAAAGGTGCAGGATACCTTTGCTTTGTACAAAGGAGTCCAGATCTCTGCCAGCTAATTCAATATGAAACTTGAGGCAGGAACCATCTCTAATAATTCAACATTAAAATTAGATATTCACTTGAAAAATTCAGGTAACCAAAACAAAAACGAGAGGAACATTGTTTATTTAAATTATGAAGATAATTGCCTCAATTCTCCAATTCCCTTCACTGGGGTAGATTTGGCTTGCGTGTATCAGTATCCATGGTGACTCATCTAATAAGTAAACTGCATTAGATCTGCTACTAGCAGAGAGGAAAGGGAGAGATCTTGAAATATATCAGTCATGGCTTCCTTCCAGAGCAAGGGATTTCGCTATATCCTGAAGACATGAAGCAATTCAAAGAGATTTAAAAATGTGGAATGAGAAGGAGGATGAGAAGTTCAGAATCATACACGACTTTCTGGTTTTGTTTTTATATATGAGAATCAGACACTAGAGACAGGGACTCTAGGGGTAGACTTTATTCTTCTGGTTCAGGATTTTGTTTTGGTTTGTTCAATGCGTGGTATCTTTCCAAGTTCCCCTCACATAAGCAGCAGCCTTTCATATGTATATAAATATACGCATATATATACACACATATATACATAATACATATATGCACACATATACATGAGTTGAATATATATGAATCATACATAATTTCAAATAACTTATGACAGAGTGACCTATAAAACAATGTGCATGTGTGATTCCACGGAATAAATGTATGCAGTGTGGAAATCACTAAAAAAAATGAAATCACTGCAAAAGCAGTGCCGTGACATCTTATAAGAACAGAATAATAACTGGCTTTGCATTCACCTACTTTTGCAAACCATTTCATGATTACAAGCATACAAGCTATTCTAATTATTGCTGTAAATAATTGATTATTTTCTTTACAATCACTTATTAGCTGTCATAACACTGTTCTGAGTTAGATGGAAGACAAAGTTTCAATATTTAGTTATTAACACCTAATTACAGTATTCATTGTTTGCCCATATGTTGTTTATAGCGTGGCATCCTCATTTGTGTGTGTGTGTGTGTGTGTGTGTGTGTGTGTGTGTGTGTGTGTGTACGCCAGTCTAGGAACTATTGGTCCTGAGCTTTTTGTGTTTGAGACTAGTACTCTACCATTTGAGCCACAGCTCCACTTATCCAGTTATGGATTTTTGGTGTTTAATTGGAATTAAGAGTCTCATAGACTTTTCTGTCCAGGCTGAATTCGAACCTGAATCCTCAGATCTCCAGAGTATCTAGGCTTGCAAGCTTGAGCAAATGCCACATCTCTGACCTGGCATCCTTTTAAAAAAAAAACAAGAAGAGGAATCATTTTATTGTTATGATTAATGTGTTGTACACAGAGGTAATATATATTTCCCATATTAAGTAATGAGTACATTTCTTTTTTTGAACAATGTCACCTCTTCCTTTCCTTCCTTTCCTTTCCCCTTCATCCTTATTCTTGATGACAGAATTTCTCTACCATGGAAAAGTGTCTTTCATTTGCTTTCCCACATCGCCATCTGTTGTTCGGAAGTAGAAAATGTCCTTGGTTTTTGTTTTCATGTTGACAATCCTGTCTCAGCTTTCACTGGGAGTTTTAAAAGCTAATCTTCAGTCCTCACCTCAGGAAATAATCTGAGAGAGATCTGCATGTAGGCAGACCAGGCAAAGCCACATTCTCTGAAGGAAGCTTGCAACAGGGTGGTGAAATTCATCTGAGATTTTGACACGTGAGGACTGTGAAATCTCAGAGCATTCACTTGGCCCCCAGCTACTGAGGGACTGTCTGAGAGCAAAGTCAATGTGAAGGAAAGCAGAGCTGAAACATACAAAGTGGACAGTCCATTGCAAAGGTACTATTTTGAGTGTGTGTTGAGTCCTCAATTGGGACTCGTCCTATAACTATGGTCATTGAAGCAAAGATGAGAGCGCAGTGAGGTCCAGGGACAAAGCACTGGAACAGAGGATGAGAAACCAGGGTAGGAGACTAAAGGAGGAGGCAGTAGACCTGCGGGAGGTGCAGCACTAAAGAGAGGGTCACCTGGCAGAACCGGGAAACAAGGTCTGATACACAGAAAATCTAAGCCAGAGAGGGTAGTCAAGAGTTGCAGTTGCAACTGGCACTAAGAGTTTACTGGGTGTAGGAAACCAAGCACAGAGTAGGATCAAGGAGGCTGTGGAATAAAGGACAAAGGCAAACAATGGTAAGTTGGATATACACAGTGACCATTACTTTCTTCCAGAGACACAATAGAAACAAGAAGAAAATTTCAACTTTTTAACCTTCAAGGACAATGAAAGACCACAGAGGAGAAAAATTGGCAACAGCAAATGAAGAATGTCCACAAATTTTTGCAAATGGATAAAAACAAATGGAAGATTGGCTTAACCTTTACAAAGAAGAAGGGGCAGACACCCTGGGGACATTTGGAGTGGTGGTACTGAGCCATTTGTGTATAGAAGGAAAGAATTCTGACAACTTTAAATGGACCGGACAGGGGCCTGGAGAGCAATCACAAGTCTCAAGGCTGAAGATGGGAAGATTGAAAAATCTCTGTTAGATTGAGCTCATCCCTGTTTTGTTATGTTGCCATCTTCACAGATAGATTACTATCTCTGATTCTCACAAAAAATATAAGAAGACTGTCCTTGTAATGCACCTACTACCTGACAAGTGTAAATGTAACCCCTCTATGCTTTATCCCGACAATAAAATTTTTAAGAAGACTGTCCTCTAGAGACACAATTAGAACATAATGGGTAAAGCCTGAAAAGTTGAGGTCATGAATTAAGTCTACATCCAAAGCTGAAGAATTGGTGAAGGGAAGTCCTCCACTGAGGGCCACAGCCTGATCCTGTGCTCTGTCATTTACTGGGCAGTTAGACGCTCCACCCCCAAACAAGACACTGAGAAAGCTTCTCTTCAGAATCAACACCCCTGTGGCCAGCTTGCACAGTGACAAATTAGTTACAAGTGGGTATGCTTAGCAAAATCCCCTTCCTGTGTGGCCTTGGATATAGATGGCAAGAGGAATCAGGAAAAGTCTGTAAAGTTTGCTAAGCACCACCATCACTGATGGCAGAGAGCAGCTGTCAGGACTACTGCTTTGCTGTTACCCACAGATTTCACTCAGCTTCTCCTCATTCTGGTCAGGCATGGGCACAACTGTACTAGAAGCTGATTTCACAGTTAATCTTCATCATTGAAGTTCATAAGTATTTGAGTTCCACAAATTCAGGCATTTACTGTTTCACAGTTCTGGAGGGCCAGAAGTTGAAAATCCTAATTTAAATAAAGGCCATGCTCCTTTAAAGTCTGCATGAGAATTCTTCCCTGCTTCTTCCACAATTCTGGTGGTCTCCTAGCTATTATCAGAGAGGAGAAAAAAAAACACTGTAAACAGTAAAAACAAGTTAGAGAGAATGGAAAATAATAGAGACAGAGGAAATGGTACTATGAGAAGTACAAAAAATAAAGAAGTAACATCAGCTTTCTAGGTAACATTTGCATTTATTTCAAAAATTAAGATAAAGGATGTTATTGCTCATCATAACACTTGTAATCGCTAACAGAAAGTATCTGTCCACTGTGCTGTCAGAGTTCATATCAACATCTCTCAATGTGTTTTATTGAGCAAAACCTTGTGTTTCTCATAGCATCATCCCACAGAAGGGTGTGTATAAGTTTGGACATGTTATATGTTAGAGAATTATAATGTACATTCATGTAAAATTCCTGCAATAGAAAAGCTCTGGGACCTTTTTATTTTCTTACAGTTTTCTTGTGTAATATGAATGATTTTTTTTGTTTTTTTAATCCCTTTCAGAATTTACTCTCAAGGTACTTACTTAGGTTCAAATATTCCATCCTAGTAATTACTATTGAAATATAAAATACTGTTTTCATACATCAACTCTGAAATCCTGATATTGATTGCAGATAATCTTAGAAGAATGGATTGTAAAAGGTCTAGAAATGTTCATTCTACTATATGTAACATATAGAACCTTTTTGATATTCATTGCAAGCTTTGCAGTTTCTTTGCAACTTTCAAAATGCATGGCCTCATGCTCTCTTTCAAAGGCTCTGGTATTATCCACAAGCAATTACAAAAAAAAAAAAACGAAATTACCTTTCGTCATTCTATATCTATTCAGGGCCTTGGAAATGCAGACTGACAATGAACTGAGAATTATTTGCAATCTACTTTCAGTTAATTTCACCATAAATTGAGCTTGAGGGCTGCTGACAAATAAAATATATTATTCATCTGAAAACATTCTCTTTGGGGCTCTAGATCTCCAATCTATTTCATTAGTGATCACCATCAAACTAACTTGGAAATTGATTTATGCAATAGTTACTCATCTACAATAATTAATTAGGAAAATGAAGCTTTGGTGGATCTTTGAAAAGGAATAGTTTCTAAGGCCCTTTGCTAAAATGAAAAACTTTTAAAATAATTACGAGGCAGTGTTCCCTAGAGAGCAGATATGCCTTGTATTGCCTTTCTCAAGATTCTAGACTTTTAACTGCAATTGAAGATAACTTCTTGAATCTCAATTCATCTTACAATTCTCAAGTATTTCGGGTGCTGTGTGCTAGGTCCTTAAGAGTTAGAGAAAAGGAACATTATCGATGAGCATAGATGTAAGTGAAAAGTGGTTTTATAATAATAGAGGCTCCAGCGATTCATTCTGCTAAAGTCTTTGGGTAATGCTTTATGGGAGAAAGTGTCATTAGGCTTAATCCTAGGATGCTGGGTTCAATATCAGTTGGCTGAGATGAAGGGCTATAGGCAGGAGAGAAAGCCAGTGCAATTCTAAACAGAAGAAGTAGTATAGACAAATGCAAATGATTGGGCCAACTCCAAGTGGATCTGAAAGGATATGTGAGAGGTCTGGGATAGCTGTGAGAGGTAAGGAGATAAAAATATGTTAGGATAGATTGTAAAGGCAAAACTTAAAATACACCAATATTTTTTTTTAACTAAGTGTGGCTTTAAGCTAAATGGCTATGTTGCTTAGATGATAAATCTGGCAGCAGCATTACTATGGCGTGGAGGAATTACCAGAACTTACTGGAACTATTCTGGTGAGAGTTTTCGGAATATGTGGAAGAGGAAAACAGGGGTACAAGAAGAAATTGAACTCGAGAAACACTTAGATTTGTCTTTTAAAAAACTCAAAGGCACATTAACTCAGAGTTAGAAGGATCTTGTTGGTGGGTATTAAAGTCATGAAAATCATAAGAAAAAGGGAAGATGAACCAAGTGCAAAAGCTTCGAAATAAGACAAGGATGAGTGTGATGCCATGGCTCTCCTCTGTAATTCTCGCTGCCCAGAGGCCTAGATCTGAAAGCTAGGCTTGGCAAGGAAGTCTATGAGATTCTTATCTTCGGTTAACCATCAAAAAGATACAAGCATAAGTGTGGCTCAAGTAGTAAAACACCACCCTTCAAGGTAAAAGAAAAGGAGCAGTTAAAAAAAAAAAAAGGTAAAGTGCCTAGAACGTGATACCTGAGGATTGTGTTTGTTCACTCTTTCTTTCATGTACTCACTCAAAAACTCCTAATTCAGTCTCTATTGTGGTGGGCATGAGAACACAGTGAGCAAGATGACTCATCGAGCTGGCATCTTTCATCAAAGAACATTTATTGTGTTTAGGCAGGGAAATCTTTTAAGGTTCTTTTTTAAAACTGCAAGTGGAGAGAATCATGGAATTTAGGATAGCACATACTAGATAGTAAAAATAAAATTTTTAATGGGGGGGGGGCTGGGATTCCAACTCGAGTTTCATGTCCAGGCAGGAAGATAAGAATGAAAAAGAAGAAAACAATGTGCTTGCTGAAACTTACCCACTTTGAAATTATCCGCTTACAAGGATCTCATGTCCACTCCTAATCTGCATGGAGCCAAGGACATACAGAATTCAGCACATTTTCACACTAAATGAATTCTGCTGGCAGAGGAACAAGTCAAGGACATCACAAAGACAACTAGTGTCGTGTACATGTCACACTATACGCTTAATATGGTTTTATTTTATCCAACTGGTTGATTAAAATTTTACTGTATAGAATTCTCAGCTAAAAATAGTTCTCTTAGACTTTTTAACATGCTATTCCACTGCATCCTGATGTCAACTGTTGCTCTTGAGAAATCATGCTATTCTCATTCTCATTTCTTTATTATGTGGCCTGTCCTTTCTGCCAAATCTTAGTATCTTTGCTTTTATCTTTCATGTTTGGAAACATTATAATAATGTTTTTGATATGGATTATTTTTCTACTCTTTATTCATGGCATCTGAGTGTTTTTTTCAACCAGGACACTACTTTATTACTTCTTTGCAAATGTACCTCCCTACTGTCTACATTTCCTTGGCCTAGCTTTCAATGCTTCCACTGGATTTTAAAATTTCATGTAGCCCACTTTTAATTTCCAAGAGTCCATTTTATTCTCCAGTAATATGCAAATAGTACTTATTTATAATATGTAATTGTAAAAGGCTTTTAAGTAAAGTTTGTAATAAAGTTACTCTGAGATGAGACCCAAAGTCTAGAATATAAAAACATAGCTTCTCATTCAAAGGAAGGCACAACATATTAATATAGGATGCACATACTATGGACTCTTGGTAAATGAAGCCATTTGCCCTTAGTCTGTCTTCCACTTCTAGCTCATATATGGAGAAACATAAAAGATTTGAGCTCTTTAAATCAACAGATTTTGGGGGAATTGAGTTATGTATAGGAACGCGAACTTCTTTCTTTCTTTCTTTTTTTCTTTCTTTCTTTCTTACTTACTTTCTTTCTTTACTTATTTATTAATTTTGTGGGTCATGGGGCTTGAACTCTGGGCCTGGGAGCTGTCCCTGAGCTCTTCACCTCAAGGCCACTGTCCTCTCCCTGGAGCCACAGCCCCACTTCCCATTTTTAGTGATTAATTGGAAATAAGAGTCTCATGGTCTTTAGTGCCTGGGCTGGCTTTGAATCATGTTCCTCAGATCTCAGCCTCCTGAGTAGCCAGGATTACCCGTGAGAGCCACCATGCTGACTAGAAACGTGAACCTTTAAAGTGGATACTTTCTTCTACTTTTTATCTCAAGCAAGAGAAGGCTTCATGGCATCCAGTCAAGACACAGGAATTACCTGCCAGAAGTGAATACTTGCATCTTAGTTCTTAGCGGCTAGCTGCATAAACCTGTGGGCTTGTTCTGGGTAATAGGGTATTCTGAGACAAACTAGACTCCAGTTCTCTGTAGTTAGATAGCCCTCGTGCAAAGCAGAAAGATTAGAGCCTTCCACTAACCCTACTTTTCTTGAAGATATCTGTGTAGGACAATAAAGGAATCACAAGGAAACTGGTCTCTATTTCCATCATTGGGTTGGATAGAGATATATGAGTTTTCCAGGAACCGTGAGACCAGCAAAGTAAGAGAAAACTAAGAGAGAACTTGAAAGGTTCTCTGCTTCTCTCATAAGAGTTCTGGCTAAACAGAATGAGCTTGCAGCCGGAGGACTTTGGAGGAGAATTAGGGAAGCATTATGTGGTCAGCTACATGGTATGTCACAAGAAAAAGGTAGGAAGAAGACTGTAATGTCAAAAGTCCCAAAAGAGAATCAAGAAAAGCCTGCAAAAAGCACCTGCCCCCGACATCAACAGGGTCAATTTAGGGCATCTGCTCTACAGAGGCAGAATGTCAGATAAATCTATTAATCAAAAACATTTTCTTCTTTTTTTTTGCCAGTCGTGGGGTTTGAACTGAGGGTCTGAGCACCGTCCTTGGACTTTCTCAAGGCTAGAGCTCTACCACTTGAGCCATAGCACCACTTCTAGCTTTTTCTATGCATGTAATACCGAGGAAACAAACCCGGGTCTTTGTGCATGCTAGGCAAGCACTCTACCACTTGGCCATACTCCCAGCCTTTTTTCCTTTTTTTTTAAAGTCTTTGTTCCCCTTGGTCATGACAGGGAAAGAGATTGAAGCATCAATTAGTAATTAAAACAGAGTGAGGAATGAAAAAGAATAGACCATTCATTTGGCAGAATTTAAGGCCAGACCTGGCCAGGAAAGGGAAAGTTTTGATCAGGTGATAGACTGAAGATTAGGTCAGAGTGTACATTCCAATATTTAAAGATGATAGCATACTTATCTACAAAAGTACTCAGAAGAGGCTTAGAATCCATATAAGACATAGTCCAGGTGCAGGTAAAAGATGACTGACAGAGCAACTTTAAAGATGGATAGGAGAAAAATCCAGGTTGTTTCTCACACATACTATATTAAGTGTGACCTATATTAAGTCTGACCTATGAGATCATACTTTGGTTTTCTACGTAATTCTCTTGCCCTTGCCATCATTTTAGTGGGACTTCAGGAGAAGGAAAATATTGATAGACATACATAGGCAGTTCCATGTTTGTTACTAAAACCAATACAACTTAAAGAAAGAGGAAGAACTAATTTCATCTCATAGTTTTAGAGCTTTCAGTCCATGATTGGTTGATCCTGTGGCTTTGGGATCATGTTGGGAGTACCAGTTATAGAAAACCTATTGACTTCATAAACAGAGAGAGAAAGAGATGAAGACAGAGACCAGTGCCCAAAGGTCTCCTTTGAGGTCATACCTCTAATGACTTAAAACCTCCCATAGGGACCTTAGTCTTCCAACAGAGTGATCCAGTGGGGGCACATCTTTAATACTTAGACCTTTGACAGACACTCCAGATCCAGAGTATAGCAAGTCATTTTTCAAGTCTATGTAGCTGACTGTTTGTTCTTGTTTGTGTGTTTTGTTTAACATGGCTTGGTTTATATTACCAAGAGCTTCTAAATTGATCTAAGGCTATTTGCTATGTGAAATCAATAAACACTAAACCAGCCCTAAATTTCTCCTTACACAGATTAACTTAAGTAACAAAAAGTTATAATTCAGGTCTATTGTCTTGTAGATACTCTCTGAAAAGCTTCCTCTAAAAGGAATTACTATTACATCTGCCACCTGCTGGCCACTTTGATACACATATATGTTAATATGAACTCACTTATTCATCATCCATAACCACCCATCCAACCTTAGTCCACCTGCTTAGGGCAGAACCTACATGCACAGGTCATCAAAACATGCACAACCTCCTCATCTATTCTTGAGGAGCCGACAAGGCTTTTTTTTTTTCATCTGACGAAAATTTATAAGTATTGTGGCTCATTTCTTAGCTAGCTTCTTCCTGCAATTTGACAAAGGAAACTCAAATTCTTGTTATATTTAAAGAAAAGATAATGAAACTAATTTCCCATCAATTAAGCTGCTCCAACTACATAAACTCTTCCCTTCTGTTCATAGGCAAGTTCCCCAAAGGAGTCTGCATCTTCTACCCTGTCTTTCTGACTTCTAACTTATTTTTGTAGCTATTCTCTTTTCTTTAATGTTAATATATTTTATTATTAAAATAATTCCCATGACATGTGAAAGGGTATCAATGTGTGGGAATTAAGGCACCATTTATCTGGCAAATATCATGTAACCCTTCTATTAATTACAATAAAAAATATATTAAAAAAGTTTAAACTAAAAAAAATAATTCAAATTTGAAGTCTGTAATTCAGGTGAGTTTGCATGAATAAGTTCACCATAACAGAACCATTTTTTCCCTTTCCAGTAATTCAGATCTTCTTTACTGTTAATTTTATTGCTATTAAGTATTGATACTGTAGTTCACAAAGCAGTTTGCCAGGATGATAATATTTGGGGTAATGTTTTATAATTTTTACTATTTTTAAATATAAATTAGTGAGTTTTTTTTATCTTTGCAGGTAGACTTGAGTATGTGCTTTTGCTGTTAAGTCCAGTAAAAGTATCTAGAAACATTGCAGTAGTTTCTTGTCATTGTCAAGAAATGTAAAAGTTCTTAAGGTAAAATTGTATAAGCCTACAATATTATAAATCTGTAAAATAATCATTAGTTCTTTCTCCCAGTTTTTTGATGTATGTCTCCTAGATTCCTTGAAGTATCTGGAATAATAAGAATGTCTTTTGACATAGTGCCAGTAGCTCTTTCCTGTAATCTTAGCTAGTCAGGAGTCTGAGATTTGAGAATTGTGGTTCAAAGCCACCATGAGCAGGTAAGCCCAATTAAGTCCATTAGGTTATTTCCAATTACCACCAAAAAGCCAGAAGTGCAACTAAGTCTCAAGTGATAACAGTGTTAACCTTGAGAAAAAACAAACAAACAACAACAACCACACACACACACACACACACACACACACACACACACACACAAAAGCTCAAGAACAGACCCAGTTCAAGCCCCAGGACTGGCAATAAATAAATAAATACATAAATAAATACATAAATTTTTAAAAGAAGATTGTCTTTTGTAAAATGTGATGATAAGGGTCTGGCAGTCCCTAGAGTAGCTTCAGCTGCGCAGGTCATCGGAAAAGTAATTTTCAGCCCCAATCATTCACTGGGAAGGAGAAGGGGCTGATGGTTGAGTTCATTATCAGTGAGTAATGGTGTCATCATACCTTCATAAATGAAACAAATATAAAATCCTAAAAGAAAAAGTCTCAGGGGCTTTCAAATAGCTGAATATACAGAAGCCACTGCATGGGAGTATGCCCCCAGAGGGTTTGGAAGATCTATCTTCCTTCTTTCATACTCCTCCCTAGCCATCTTCTCAGCTCTAGCTGGATATCCTACAAAGTATATCATTTATAATATCACCTATTACAAGTAGTGAAGTTTTCCTGAGTTCCTTGAGCCACGCTAGTTAATCCATTAAACTCAAGAGTGATGTCATTGTAGCCCTGATTTATAATGCATTGATCAGAAGTTCAGCGTAGGGTATAATCTATGCTTGAGACTAGCCTTTGAGGTTGGGGGCAAATGTGTGGTACTGAACCTTGAACCTGTTGGATCCAGCTCTCCAGTTAGGCAGCATCAGAACTGAGTTGTCTAATAGGATGCCCAACTGCTATCTGCTGCTGAATTATTTGCTCTATGTGTGCAGACATAGCTCCTCCCATCTCATGTGTGAAGTAAGAAGTGCTGCATGTCTCCGTAAGTATGGAATATGAAAAAAGTGCAAGTTTATTATTTGTGTGAAGCTTACTAACATGCTTTTATTTTAGTTGGTTTGGAGATAGTAGAAGTATGCTTTCTGGATTTTTAAGACGTCTCATTCCCTGACTTATGTAGCTGTATTACACAGTAATTACATAGTAATTACTGTTATTAAAACAGTAGAAATTTCAAAAAATAAAATAAATGTACATTTTAACTTGTTTTTCAAACATGGAAAAAAAAGAAGTCTCACATTGATCCTGACAACAGAATTTTCTAAATTCCTATCTTCTAAGGAAATTTTGAATTTTTTTCTCATTTATTTTTATGTGTATGTATAAGACTGTAATTCTAAGGATAATGCCGTATAGTTTAATTAGATGTGAATTTTCTAAGTTGTTTCTTTCACTTTTCAGACAGTCTAAGGGCAGTGTTTCCATTGTTGCTGTTAATTTAGACTCCATAACCTGAATGGAAGTAGGAATAATTTTATGTGAGTAATATTTTCACTATGGGCATTTGAAATTCAAATTTTATTTCTATAAAGTCTGAATCACACTAATGATGTGACTTGTATGTTTACAAAACAAACTTATTTAAATAAACAAACCCCAAACAGTCCTTTGATGACTCTTGATGACTCTTACTTAGGTAGAATCCAAACCTTTCCCTGTGCCCTGTGCCCTCCCTACCCCCAGGTGCTGTGTGAACTGCCTGCGCCATGCTTCCTGCCCAAGAGCTTCTACTGATCTGTCCACCATGTCCACCACAGCCAGAATGCTAAAACTGTGTTTAGCTCTCACTCCTCTTCAGGTCTTAAATGTTAAGTTTCTGGAGAAACCTTTATTAATTCCACATTTGGAACCCCTTACTTCTCCCCTCCCCCCCCCTCTCTTTCTCCCCCCCCCTCTCTTTTATTGTGCCAATCAGAATTGTGGCCTAGTAGTAGGATGCTTGCTTAGCATGCACAAAGCCCTGGGTTTGATTCCTGGGTACCACAAACACAGAAAAAGCCACAAGTGATGCTGTGGCTTAAGTCCTCGGACTTCAATTCAGGGCTTGAGCACTGCCCCTGAGCAAAAGCTCAAAGCTAGCACTCCACTACTTATGCCATGATTCCACTTCTGACTTTTTGGGTGTTTAACTGGAGGTAAGAGTCTCAAAGGCTTTCCTGTCCAAGCTGGCTTTGAACCTTAATCCTCAACTCTCAGCCTCCTGAGAAGCAAGGATTATAGGTGCAAGCCACCATTCATTCAACTATCCATTTATCCCAATGACACTTAATTCAGAATTCAATTGTGTCAATCTTGTAGTTGTTTGTTGATTGTTCATTATACAGTTTCATTTTATTCCTTTTCTGAATCAGATAGTCTCTAGAGAAAGAATTTCAATGCTTATTACATTTGATGGGGGGATAACTCTTCCTTGTGTAGTGCATTAGGATAGTGCTATGACAGTGAAGCATACCAACCCCCAAATCATTTACAATAAACACTGATATTTTACTCATGTTAGGTTTGGTTGTCAGGGTTATTCCTTTTTTTCTGTCTGTTGCTCATTCAAGGACCCAAGCTGAAAGAGCACTGTTTGCTTTACGCCAAAACATCCTAACATACGCAGATGTTCTTGTGGTAGTTGGTACTAGTGTAGTGTAAAAATGAGGAAATATGGAATGGTTTATACTACTTTTCCTGTGTTACCACAATCTCAGATCTCCATACATTGCTCTAACAACAACAAAATTCCTTAGGACTCAACATTAGTGCAGGAAAATTTGACATCTTTAGCAGCTATTTTGAAACTTAAGCCCCCAAGGTGATAGTAATTAGGAAGTGTGACCTTTAGGGAGTGATTTGTACTCTGACCTTATGAATGGGATCCTTGGTCTTATAAGAGGGACTCCAAAGATATCATGATTTTTGGAGGTTATAGTGAGAAGATGGCCTATAAGGAATGAGTCCTCGCCAATCAATAAACTTGCCTGTGACTTGGTCTTATATTTCCCAGCCTCAGGGACTATGAGCAATAAACTCATTGTAGTTCATAAGTCAGTTGGTTTATGGCACTTTGTTACAGCAGCAACAATAGACAAAGTTGCCACAAAAAACTCTAAATTTCCATGAGATGCTGAAGCATATACCCACTGAATATTCTTGCCAGTGCCTGGAAAATCATAGGCACTGATGGAATATTTGAGGCAGTGAACTTGGCCAAATTGTCTTCCAGAACCTCTGTGAAAACTTAATGACTAGGGTATGCTATTGGCATTAAGGTCCTTAAAACATCAATTATTTCTTTTGTATAAAAATGACACCTCATTTTGGCTTTTTAAAAAATATAGTGAGAATTTTTTCTTACATCTTAGTGACAATTTCTTTCAAGAATTCTCTATTCAAGCCTTGTGTTCATTTTTCTATTAAATTTTTCTACCTCATTTATAAGACTTCTTGTCACAGGTAAGGAACATTTTCTCCCCAGTTAGCCTTTTAAGTATTTTAATGATTTTTTGACAGGCAGACATTGTTAAATTTTATATAGCCTCACTCTCATCCTTTTTTTTTTTCATGACTTGCTGAACTGCACATTTTCACTGGTAACATGATATTGCACCAATGAATATACTATAATATAATGAATCAGTACCTTATTATGGGCTATTTACATGGAATCCAGATTTTTCCCTTATAGTAACAATGTGTTGGATCTCTGTATGGAAGTCCTAGAAGCATAAATATCACATCCAAGGATGATTTTAAATTTCTTGTATATTTGACATGTTACTAATAGAGTCCTATGCCCCAGATGCAGCTTAGATTCCCATTTCCCCAGCACTCACACTGCAGACCTAAATACCTCAGAATCCACATCGATGTCGTAAGGTCCCAGGCTCTGCTGATGGAGCTCTTACGTGTTAACTTATATAGTAGCAAGCAGAGAGAATGGGCTGAGAGCAGATGTGCAGGGGAAAACGAAAGCTGTGCAAAATGCTTCAGGTGCCTCTTTTACTGGAACACTTTTCCCTGAAATTTCCTTATCTTCTTGGGATTTAGGTTGCCCTCCAAATAGCATGAGAGGCCCATCCGAACCCCTTTTTGTAATTATTCCAATTATTTGTATGTTTTCCAATTATTTGTATTTCTCCAATGATTCTGGAATAATTGGGTTTTTCTTCACTAATGGCATTTACTTCTACTTACATTATCTTATTAATTTATATGCTTTCATAAGAAATGTTTAGTTTTTAAATCACTTTACCAAGAAAATGGTATCATCTTTCTCTAGGAGACAGAAAACATAGCAGTGTCTCAGGCTTGTTTATTTACTACTGTGTATTTGGATCCTTGTCAAATTGTTTTTTGTTTGGGTTTTTTGGCCTGAACACTGTCCTTGGACTTTTTCAAGGCTAGAGCTCTACCACTTGAGCTTTTAGCACCACTTCCAGCTTTTTTCTATGTATGTGGTACCAAGGAATCAAACCTGGGCCTTTGTACATGCTAGGCAAGCACTCTACCACTAGGCCAAACTCCCAGCCCTCAAATTGTTTTTAATATAGGTAATAGGATGTAGGTGTGAAAACTGAAGATTATTGAAATCCATAAATAAAGCTTTCATTTTTAAAAAGTATACTTGGAGAACTAATTCACTTAAAACTGTATGTGCAGTGTGTGTGTGTGTGTGTGTGTGTGTGTGTGTGTGTGTGTGTGTGCAGACACACCAGGTTGTTTTAGCAGTAGTCCAGAATAGAGGGTTGTAATTCCTATGCTTCTATTATATTACTGTAGAAATGTCATATGGTTCATTGTAAATTTTCACCAATTGAGAATAGAACAGCACAGGAACTCATTTAAAGAATCCTAGTTTGTTTATGGATCTTGAATTTTCTGCACTGGGAATAGACTAACACAAAACTAAGAATTTCCAAGAAGCTGGAGCTGGTAGCTCATGCCTGAAATCCTAGGTACCCAAGAGGCTGAGATCTGAGAATCACAGTTCAAAGCCAGCTTGGACACCAAGGTCTGTGTGACTCATATCCAGTTAAACACCAGAAAACTGGAATTGGTGCAGTAGCTCAAAGTAGGAGAGTGCTAGCCTTGAGCTGAAGAGTTCAGGGACAGTGCCTAGGTCCAGAGTTCAAGCCCCATGATCAACACAAACTCATTTAACATAAAGACTCTTAGTTTATTACTGGATCTTGACTTTCCTGCACCACTGCCACCTATTAAAACATATATTGTACTCATAACACAATCATATATATATATATATATATATATATATATATAGCATATTCTAAGGAAGATATCCCTCCACAGGCCTGTAAGTTAGATATTCTGTGAGAATGGAACCAGGAGACTTCAATGTGCAGACAACTTTCTACTGGCATAGAAAGGGCTCAGTGATATTAACTGATGGATGACTTAAGTACATTGTAAATCAGAAGTCTGGCCTCTGCCAGAAATCTGCCACTACCATTCAGTGCTGTAACTTAGGCGAGAATACCTTCTGAGGTTCTTTCTTGCTATAGAACTTCATGATCCCCTTCTTGGTCAAAGTCAAAGCTGAGAGTAGAACTGGGAATTCTAAAACCCACATGATTGTAGCTTTAAAGAAATCTTCAAGCTGGTCACCAGTGACTCCCGCCTGTGATCCTAGCTACTCAGGAGGCTGAGATATGAGAATGATGGTTAGAAGCCATTCCAGGCTGAAAAGTCCTGTGAGATTCTTATCTCCAAGAAGCCACCAAACTCCAGAAGTGGCGCTGTGGGTCAAGTAGTAGAACATTACCTTTGAGCAAAAGAGCTAAGGGACAGCACTAAGGCCCTGATTTCAAGACCCCGTGTTTGATCCCCCCCAAAAGAAATAAATCCTTATCCCAGATAAAACGTATTTTAGCAAGAAGCTTTTTACTATGTTGCCATTTTACCTCCAATAATCTCACAATCAAATGAACAACAGACAGCTCTGATACTCCATTCACAAATCCACAAAAATGATTTATATACCCAGTAGTTCATCGGGTAGATAGAATGTGTATTGGGTTACTTGGCAGCAGAGAAGGGGGAAATACCCCCACTTACCAAAGAGATTCTATACCAATCTCCTTTCCCCTTTTTAAAAATGATTTTCTCCAAGACTATGCAGGGATTCTATTCCTCGGTACCACATACATAGGGGGAAAAATCCTTGGCAAAGGCATTTACGAACAGAGAACCAATGGTGTAACCTGCCTAAATTCCATTATTCCCCAGGCTCTTCATCTTGGACTGCTTATGTGAAGCTATTTAGGCTTGCCAACTCTGTGAGGTGTTGCTACTCAGCCTGAAGCATTAATATGTATCTAGTCACAGGTGATTCTCAGTCCCCATTCCTTCTCTATCGATACCATTTCAGTGAAGGGAAGTTTTAAGTGCACAAAAATATTTGGATATCTATGAGAGTGGGCACCTTAGAAATTTAGTTTTATAGGTATCACAGTTGGTGAGATGGAGGTTGGAGGTGCCATACAACCCAAAGGAGCCCTCTCACTTCTGCACTTCAACTTGCACTTTGATTTCTCAAATCATTGGGCACTGAGAGGGCGGGAGAAGGGGGTGACACATAGCTTCCTGAATTATTTACTGGTTAATATGAGACGAAACTGGTTTGCTCCAACAAATCTTTTTTTTTTTCCTGTTACGACAAACCCCAAGATTACAAAAAAAAAAAGTTTTTCAGGAAAACGTTTACTTAATAGCCAATTTTTCAAAAAAGATATTAGGGTAAAAAAAATATAAGACTCCTGTGATCTCAAGGGGCTCACAGTTTCACACCTCCTCCCCACCCCCATCTCATTTACAGCAGGAGATTTCACATATCACCTACTTCTCCTTCTGAAGACAAGGGGAGGCTGGGAGGCCCCTTTACAGAGCAGTTCTGGGGATGTCATCTTCTGGGACACTTTTAGTAAGCTACAGAAGTCCTCGTTCTAAAGAGAGGTTACTTTCCCCAGGAAGACCCAGAAACCTGCTATGGAGTGGACCAGGGGACGGTGGCTAAGAAGCCCGGGCCACGGGCTCTGCGCAGGAAGCAGCCATGAACAATCCCTTCGTCCACATACCCAGAAAGCGGCGCAGGCGAGCGGGGGACAGGGCTGGATCTGGAATCTCCCAGCTTATCCGCGCTACGCCTGGCTCAGGAGGTCGGGGGCTCCCGAAGTTCGGCTGGTGGACAAAACCAGAATCGCTGGGGAGATCCGATGCCTCGAGAAGGGTGAGAAGGAGCTGGAATGCAAAATGTCCTTAACTTGAAGAAAAGAAAGAAAGAAAAAAAAAACACCTTTCACAATGCGCGGGGGGTGGCGGGGAGGAACCTCACAGACGCGGCGTAAAGCCCCACGCACAGCCCTGACCCGGGATAGGGAGAACAGGTACGGTGGGACCCGGCCTCGCCCAGCCTCTCCCAGCCTCGCCAGCTGGAGTCGCACAGGCGCAGTGGAGCTGCGCTCTGGCTCCACTGCGCATGCTCTGCTGGGCCGCGCTTCCCGGCCAGCGGCGGCGGCAGTGGCAGAGGAAGTTTCCGCTTTGCGCTCCACCCCGGTAGCCGCTTGGCGGCTGGGACAGCTGGCTCCAGGCGCTTGGCGGGGTTCGCTACCGGCCCCCCGTCACCCCTATCGGAACATGGGGTTGCCCAAGGGGTCGGAGGGCCAGGGTCTGCCTGAGGTAAGGACCTCCCTTCCTGTCACGCCCGGGCTTCTGAGGACAGGGCCCGGCCTGGGGGCTGCGTGCGCTGCGGGGCCTGCGGGGCCTCGGGTTTACCCCAGCCCGGTCCTAATGCGCCTCCACCGCGAGGGAGCCCCGCAACCACCGGAGAGGGGCAGCGCGCGCCCCTGCGTGGCCGGGGCGGCGGCCGGGTGGGCAGACTTGCGGGGGTTCCGTGGAGGGGGGGGGCTTCCCAGGCACACAGCTGCCCCGACGCGGTCCTGAGCCCCGCCGGGTTCCCGGGGTAACCCTCCCCCGCCCCACGCCCCCCGGCTGTCCCGGGCGCGGCGGGAGTTCTCTCCGAGGGCGGAGGCTCGGGAGCGCAGCCGTCACAAGACGGGTCTGTCCAGGTCCGAGAGTGCAAAGGGCGGTGACCTTGGAAACCAGTCCCCACGCCGTCCGGGCCGCGGGGGGAGTGTGTGGGGGGGGGTCTCAGGGACCAGCTCCGCCCTTCTGGCTGTCCGCAGGGTTTGCAGCTGCAGGAAGTTTGGGAGGCCGGGAGGGAGGTGTCGGATGTGGGGACCGCGCTCTTCCGCGGTGTGGAGTGGCCGCGACCGAGCCCTGGGGCAGAAACGTGGCTGCCCCTCCCACAAAGAGGATCGTAAGGGTAATGGTACTGAAGTACTCACTGGATCCTAGCGGGACAGGATCAAGTCCCCAGCGATTGTCACATTTCTGCGTTGGCTGGGAATAAAGAGGAACTGCTTCTTTTCCTGGGCTGCAGACATCATTCATTCATAGAAGTAGTTTGCATCTGTCTGTCTTCCCTTCCTGTTCATTTGCTCAGAAGCTAGCATAGTTGACAATTCCGAATCGTAATGGGCAACGTCGTGTCTATACCGAGGTTGTGATGCAAGCATTGGGCCAGGGACTGATTTCTTGGACATAGTATGGAGACCGGTGTCATGCCTGCCTGTGAACAGCCTTGCTTTTCTGAGCCCATGGCAAATCCTCAGCTCTTTCATCCTCCTGATTTTCAGAATCCCCATGCTAGCAGTGGAAGGACTGTGGGGTCATCGCTGTAGCTTGGTCAGGATACAAGTTTATTTTGTTGTAAGAACTGCTGGTCCGTGTGATGTTGTCAGAACTCCATCTTTAGGTGAAACCTACATGCACATTCCTTTTTCTTTTTCTTTCCACCTGGGACAGTGAAGACTAAGATGTTCCTGTGATATTTGAAGCTTTGTCACTTCTTCATTCTAGCTTTCTTTTCAAGTTTTACTTGGGCTTTTAGATTCTTTTCTAGTCTTCTTATTTCTACTTTAAATCCTCCAAGCCAATGAGGGATTTTCTAAGATAATAAGCAAATCTGCTTGAGAGAAGGACTGATTTGTCTTTTCCTAAAGCTTTAGACAGTTCTGGCAATCCATAGGAAGTCACACTGAATATAAGCAAATTACTATCAATGACTAGTCTGTCATCCAGCTGTCACTACTGCAGTTAATTCAATATGCTCAGCTTTTGAAACTCTTTTTGTATGACTGTGAAAGAAAGCTAGACTTGACCCTCCCTTCTAGTTTATATGAACTACAGTGCAGCGCAATCGAAAATTTATTGGGTCTAGTTTAAGAGCTCACAGTCATTCATCTTTATCAGACTCTTAGTTTTAACAACTGAGTGTATTTAACCACCTTGCAAGCTTTTTATAGTTTCTAGAAAAGGTGTCCTTTTTATTTCCCATGAAGTAATGGCTTTTTTCCCCCATTGTTTCACTGTTTATCTGCAAAATGAACTTTGATGAAACATTAGCATTCAGTATCTTGTGTCAGTTAATTCACAGGTTATTTTGCAAAAGTACAGTTCTCCATACTGGGGGTGTGTAGACATGAAGCAGGGGCAAACATCTGCCTGTGGGTGTTCTTTACATATGAGTTAGACAGGGTTATCCTCCTGTCATGTATTTTTACTCTTTCTAGAAGTGTGCTCATGACAACTGATCACCAACAAAATAAACAAGTCCTATTTTATGTCCCAAGAGGTCTAAGAAAATATGTCATCTGATTTTCTTTTGCTATATAGTAGGCCATAATTGCTCTTTGTTTCCTCTTTTCCTTTTCTATCTTCACTTGTAGATGTTTGTCAAACTTTCCAAAATCGTTTGCAGAAGTTGTGAATAATTAATATAACTGTATACTAGGAACTACTCTGTAGTAGTCCACTAAGGACTAGTAAAAGTTAATCTTTACAATCTTTGATGGACTGGATTCTTTGATAGAGGGGTATATGGAGAAAATGATCCGAGGCTCAAGGCCGTCACCGACCCTATCTCAAGCAATTATTAGTTCCATCTCTAATAATTGGGTGTTCAGCTTTATGTTAATGTGCATCCATCCTCTTTTTGCTGACAGCTTGCACTTCAAAACAAAATTTACTTTGTACTGTCAGTGTCATGACAGTGGAAATGTTTTGCTACTTTGTAACTTGTTTAGGTCCTGCACTTAATGTATCAAGCACCTAGTTCTGTATTTTAACATGTGTGCCCTTTAAGCTAAATGTTTTTGGTAAAGAGGATTAAACACACATGTGATACATAGGTCCTCTCCTGAGCCAGTTAACAGTTTAGTGAGAAAGGTAGGTATGTACCCCAAACCAACCATGACACAAAGAAGGGGCCAACACTTAATTATATATGAATGGCATAAAATAGAAATGCAGAAATGACTGTTTTGAGCTAGATATGTAAGGAATAGTTATATTTTGATGTATTCAATAAGATTTGATGGTGATTTCTGCTTGGTTTGAGAATACTGAGGGAAAGGGATGGTGTGACCAGTGGAAAAAATGAGAAACAATGTTTGTCTGAGTTGGCTGAAGCTGCTTTCAGATTATCCTTGTTGGGTGGAAGATAAAGGATGAAGCTAAAAAGGAAAGTTGCAGCCAGAGATCTGAATGCCAACCCAAGAGATGTGGAGGGTTTTGTTGGTTTTTTTTTGTAGACAGATTATGATGCATTGTGATGAGGGCTAAGATATGAGTTCTCATGAAGAGTAATGGGGAAACTTTGGGAAGAACTAGACAGCATAAATAAACTGGGAGATTGGAAAGCAACTGGAATAGTCATAGCATGAAAGTATGAATGAAAGGGGAAGATAAATGTAAAATGTACAATAAAGGAAGGTTTCATTGGCATTGTCATATGCAAGAGTAGTCAAAGATGAGTTTGGGAATCTTTGAGCTAAGGTGTATTGGTGTTTTGTATAGAAAGGTGGTGCCTTTTGATTTTCTATAATAATGGAAGGGAGGAAAGGCAGTTCAAGAAAGTAAAAGTACTAGATGGGAAAGTATTAGACTATTAGACACATTTACATAGTAGTGGAGAAAGGAAGGATATAAATTTATAACTTTGAACCAAATCCATTTACATATGCTAGATGACATTATTTTTAAGGCAATCCTATTATGTGGCAACAATTACCCTTTAATATATATGGGGTGAAAACCTTACTTGTGTTTGCTTTAGAAACCAAAAGGGATTGTGCCGGGAGAAATACATATTTGAATTCTTTCTTTTGTTCTTATTTCTCTTGTTAATGATTTCCAGACTTGGATGAGTATAAAGTTTTTAAAATGTCTTTTTTCTTCCGATAAGGAGCTTATACTTTAGTTGAGAAACAGATCAAGCAAACTGTTGAAGTGTGGTAACACACACTTCAGCAGGCTAAGCAAGAGGATCCAGAGGTCTAAACCAGTCTGAAGAACAACATAATCCTATTTAAAGAAAAAGGGGAGCGGGAGAGGAGGAGACTGAGTGTAGCCTAGTGGTAGAGTGCTTGCCTAGCATGCATGAAGTCCTGGGTTCAATTCTGCAGTACCACATACAGAGAGAAAAAGCCAGAAGTGGTGCTGTGACTCACTTGGCAAAGTACTAGCATTGAGCACAAGTGCTCAAGGACAGTTCCCAGGCCCTGAGTTAACGCCCTAGGACTGGCAAAAAAATAAAAATAAATGTAAATTTTAAAAAGTGAAACAAAGAAAACTTAGAAGGAGATACTGTCCACTAGTTTTTCATTCCCCTAGATTCCTGTAGCCTATAATGAGCAGTTTGCTTCTACCTAAGAGGATTAAAAGTATATTGAAGGCTGTCAGCCCATCCTTTGGGACACAGTCTGCTTGCTTCTGTGTGATGTTTGTCAAATTTATAATGAATTTTGTACAGTGATTCAACCAATCTCACTTGTTCCTTTGCAATGAGATTGTGGTGTCATGGTTGAAGGTAGATTTTACCATCCACATTTGTTCTTTTTCTAGGTGGAAACAAGAGAAGATGAAGAACAAAATGTCAAGCTGACTGAAATTCTGGAACTCTTGGTTGCAGCTGGATATTTCAGAGCAAGAATTAAAGGCTTGTCACCTTTTGACAAAGTAAGAAGAAACCATTCTTACCATTCATTACATGTGTCTTATCAGGATGACTATGGCAGACAGAGGAAGAGATTATGTCTTTACCTCCTCCATTTCCATGTTTCCATTCCTCTTAGTACAAACTCGTTATGGCTGTATTAAAATTTCCTAAAGAAAGTAATGTCAGTAGATACAGGTGAATCTTCTGTGTACAAACTTTTAGAAAATGCAGGCAAGCAAGAGAAACAGTTTCTCCACTAAGGAAGCTACAGTTTGGGTACAGATTATAAAGTTGATGTTCACAAATAAGCTTAGTTAATAATGAATTAAACCAAGTCAGCATGCTCCTAAACAGTTGACAGATAATCTGTAGAGGAAATATGCTCTGAGTTTCCAGGAGGGAAAAGCCACTGCTGCTTACAGTTGAGCAGTGCCATGAACAATTACTTTGCACAGGACATAGTAATAGGTGTTAAGGGCACAGAGCCAAAACAGTAGGTCCTCTTAAGGAGCAGTACTTTTGTTATAAACAGAAGATAAATAAAGCAATGTACATGGAATACATGGACTGATGCAGGAAATGGTTCAGTGGTCCAAGACCAATGGCAGGGTAGGGCAGGGAATCTTTGGGAAACCAGGGCTTAGTGCTTCATCAATTACAGTCCTGGCTTGGGCATATGAGAATTGTCCTGAGTTGTTTTGTAACACAAAACAACCTCACCCTTGAACCTCTAGTTGTTTCCATGTAGGTTGGGGCCTGGAATTTTAATAGACATCACCCTTGAATCTAAAATGCAGCCAGAAAAAAGATTCAGTGATTTTTCAAATATCATGCTACATCTGAAAAGGATTTTATTTTAAAGTGGATTTTTAGCCTAAGCCTCATTTTCATCTCAGAAAACTTCTAAAGGCGAAGTACAGTGGTGGTTCACATTTGTGTTAGGTAGATGAGACTAGTAAGATATATGGAAAATAAATGAGCCAAAACATATCAGCCTTTTGATGCTCAGATACTTGGTCTGCAAAATACAAATTTCTGTGGATGTGGCATATTGGAAGTTTAAGAAACCTTTCAGGGGACCAGGAATATGGCCTAGTGATAGAATATCTAGCATCACGAAGACCTGCGTTCGATTCCTAGGTACCACAAACACAGAAAAGGCTGGAAGTGGTGTTGTGCTTCAAATGGTGCTGTGTTAAGAGTGCTGACCTTGAGCTCAAGAACCCAGGGACGGTGCCCAGGCCTTGAGTTCAAGCCCCCCAGGATTGGCCAAAAACAAAAAAGAAACTTTCAGTAGAGAATTAATGTCTGTCTCCTTTACTAGGAAGAGAAGCTATGTGTAATGTTTTCATTTTATAGTAAAGTCAACTTCTCAGTCACATGGCCAGCAGCTGATATACTGGACAGCATAGGTACAGAACATTTTCACCATTGCAGTTTTACATGGTAGTGCTATTTTAGATGGATCATACGAAAGGAGAACACATTTTCTCTCTAAAGATGTATAATTTTGTTTGTTTGTTGAGTCTTTATAAACTAATAATTTATCAACCTTCTGCTTTCTTTCCTTTAGAAGCAAAAAACAAACATTTGGTGTGTTTCTTACAGGTAGTAGGAGGAATGACTTGGTGTATCACCACTTGCAGCTTTGACGTAGATGTTGACTTGCTCTTTCAGGAAAACTCTACAATAGGTCAAAAAATGTAAGTTATTAGAGTTTCCCATGGAAGAACCTAAACAGAGGGAGAAGGGACTTTTTTGGAGAAGTAGTAACTATGTGTTTCTATTATGTATTTTTTTCATTTTCATGTTATACTGTTAGTGTCTATCAGTGTTTATCTATTTTATTTATTTATTTCTAAGGGTTTTCATACATGTCCCAGACAGGCCTGGAACTTGCAATCTTCTTACCTCACACTCCCAAATGCTAGGATTATAGGTATATGTCACCCTGTCCTGTTGTATTTTATTTTATTTATTTATTTTGTGGTACTGGCCTTGCACTGTATTTGTTGTTAACATAAACTCTTACATTGTTTACATGTAGATCCTCTCCAGTACTTGTAACCCTAGCTTAGTTAGTCTTGACCATGTAACATATCTATTTTGCTTTTTTACACACCTATTTTGGGTACTATTCATTTGCTTAAATAATGCAAATTAAGTAAAATATAATTGTGTCAGAAAATAGTTCACTAGCTGTGTTGCAAAGCCATATTTACCTTACAAAACAAATTATCTGTGCTGTTAGCATCCTTATCATTATTCTCTTCCTTGATTCTATTCTGTTACTTTAATTTTTCTGATTTCATTTTAAAATTTAATTTCCTTGCCAAAGATATACAGTGGAACAAACACAGTGTATTCAATTATTGGTGCTGGCAAAACTGGGCAGCCACATGCAGAAAACTAAAAATTGATTCTAGCCTTTGACATGCACAAGCATTAAAGTGCATCAAAGACCTCAATGTTAGACCGGAAACCATGGAACTGCTACATGATAAATAGGAGAGACACTGGAACTCATAGGCACAGACAAAAGTTTCCTGAACAGGGAAACAACAGGGTCACAACAGATTGGAGAGACTCGATAAATGGGACTACCTAAAAATAAAAAGTTTCTGCACAGATAAAAGCGTAGTCGCAAAAGTAGAGACACCCAACCAACTGGGAAAAGATATTTACCATTAATACATCTGACAAGTGCATAATATCCAGTATCTGCAGGGAACTCAAGAAACTAATTCCCCTCAAACCCAACAAACCATTCACTAAATGGGCAAGGGAACTAAAGAGAGACTTATCAGAAGAAGAGATTAAAATGGAAGAAAAGCATATGAGAAAATGCTCATCATCCTTGGTCATAAAGGAAATACAAATAAAAACAACGGTAAGATACACCTTACCCTAACAAGAATGGCCAAGATTTTGAACTAAGACAATGACACTTGCTTGTGGGGTTGTGGAGAAAAAGGAACCCTACTAAAACTGTTGGTGGGACTTTAAATTAGTTCAGCCTCTCGGGAAAGCAGTGTGGAGGTTTCTTAAGAACTGAAAATTGACCTTCCCTACGATCCAACCATACCATTCCTGGGCATCTACCCTGAACATCATAATCCAAGATATGATAAGGACACCTGCTATGCTATGTTCATCTCTGCACTATTCACAATAGCCAGGTGATGGAAACAATCCTGATGCCCTACTGGAGATGAATGGATACAGAAAATGTGGTGTGTGTATATATATATATATATATGTATATATATATATGCAATAGAATTATACATTGCCAACAGACAAGATAAAATAATGGCATTTGCAGGGAAGTGGATGAATCTAGAGTGAATCATATTGAGTGAGACAAGTCAAGACCAAAGGAACACGAGGCACATGGTATCCTTAATATGTTGCCACTAGATCCAAACAATACAAGAGCAAGGACTCAATATTTGCATACCCAATGCTATAGACATATTATTGGAAATATAAACACAAATACATAGACATAAAAACCTATGACTCTCTAGATATAATGTTTTATTTCAAAAATTTTTATGTATCTATAATATACAAACAAACCCTTAGCCTAATTTTGATTATATTCTAAAAATTAAGTGCCAGTGATTGCATATATATATTCCCTTCTTGAACAGTTATTTGTTAAACATGTCATTTGAAATATGATGTAAAAATCAATGTTAATAAATTCTTTAATAAAAAATGTAATTAACAAAAAATAAAATAAAATCGTATTAAATGAAGTAAGCCAGACCCACAGGAACATATGCTCAATGGCTTACCTCATTTGTAATAATTAGTACACATCTAGGGCTTTCCTAGCAGAGGATTACCATAGTACAAAAACTAGGTACAACAGGTCATATAGGACGAGACTAAATGAAAGGATCTCTAGGTTATGGAAACAGGAGCTGTATCTTGTATGATTGTTGTTCTTAATGTACTATGTTATTTCTCTTCTCATTTTTCCCCCCTTTGGTTAATCTCATAATGTTACAGTATCTGACTTTGTCACCTGGCACATTGTGTATACATTTATTTGTTTATTTGAAGTAGGAAAGCAAAGATGATTGGGAGGGGGTGGAGCAGGGAAATGGGGACAAAAAGATGAGAACGGATATCAATGTGTGAGAAGTAATGGACCTGTTGTCTGGTGAATATGACTGTAACCACTTTATACATTACAATAAAAAAGAGTCCTGTTGCCACACACACACACACAAAATTTAATTTCCTTTTAGATCTTGTATCATTAGGTCTTCCACCTTTTTTTTTTTGTCATGGGGCTTGAACTCTGGGCCCTGGCACTTTTCCTGAGCTCTTCAGCTCAAGGCTACTGCCCTGCCCCTGGGGCCCTACTTCCCATTTTCTAGTGATTAATTGGAGATAAGACTCTCAGGGTTTTTAGTGCCTGGGTTGGCTTTGAACCTTGATCCTCAGATCTCAGCCTCCTAAGTAGCTAGGGTTACAGGTGTGAGCCACCAGGCCTGGCTGATCTTCCACTTTTTTGAATGTACTAATATGTCTTTTACTTGATATACTTAGATTGAAGCATTTCGGATATGACTATGTTTAAATTTGCTTTCTTGCTACTTGCTTTGTATTTGTTTCAGTTTTCCTTTGTTCCTCTAATTTTTTTCTTCCTCCCTTTTTTGCATTGACAGGGTATTTTTCTATGGCTACTTTCTGTCTTCACTCAGCTTATGAATTATACTTTTACAAAAATGCAGTTACTGCCTTAATATTTATAATATACATTTAAGATTTTTAGCCAGTTTTCAAATAATATACATGTACAGGATGAGAACCTTACAACACTAGATTTAGTTTCTTGTTCTTCTTTGTGCAATATGTTAATTTCTATGTGGATTATAAACTAGATTATTAATACACTGTCTATTTTTACTTTAGGGATCAGCAAATTTTTTCCTGTGACGGTTTAGGCATAGTCACTGGTCTCTGTCATAGTAACTCAGCTTTGCTACCACAGTGTGAAAGCAGCATAAACATACACATGAGTGAACAGGACTGTGGGGAACTTGAGTGTCAACTGTGTGCCAGAAGTTGTGCTGGATAGGTCACATATTTTAATTTTTATTATCCCTGTTTTACCAATGGAACTGAGGCTGAAAAAAGCCAAGACCTAACGGCCATTATGTAAGAGTACTTTAATGTTCAGGCTGTTTATAATAATTTTTTAAATGAGAATTTCTAATAACTTTGTACTTTATCTCTTTCAAAAAGCAATAATCTGGATAGAAGTAAAAGATTTCCTTCTTGTATAAGGCAGAGCCTCATTTTACTCACCATTAACAAAATGGCATGAGCTCCTGGCTTGAGATTTTACCTATTGGTGCCCTGTCCAATCTTCTATACCTTGGCTTGGACTTGGGAGATTTTATTAGATCATTTGGGATAGCTATTTCTGATCCCAAGCCTATCAGTAAGCAACTGTCATCTTGGAAAGGCCATTTCCCAGGGCTGTGATTCCCTTATCTGTAAGAAACACAGAAACATATGGTTCTGTGACTTGTTCTTTAATTTTCAGAAGCATTACCCTCCCCCAGGTAAAACCACTTCTGAAAGGATTAAAGATGACATAAATATCATCTGAAGCAGTGATGTTAGAAAAGTGAAGCAAAGGAAAAGTGGGGGTGAGAATGTGGAGATACAGGACAGGCTGCCAGTATGAGTGGTAGGCCACTTAATTCTTCATTTTTCTAGAGTGGGCAAATGTTTGTCTCTAACCTTTCTGGAGGCCCCCCCCCCAAAAAAGAAAAAAAATGCAGTAAGTTACTCTGTTCATAGTTGATATAAAAGAAGGAAATTTGGTTCCTAAGAAGCTAAGGCCAAAGGATATTTTGAAAAGTTGCTCATTAAAAAGAACATAAATTTTACCTCTTTCCTTCCTCTCTTCTCTCCCTCTTTTCTCTCCCTCCCTTTCTCTGTCCCCCAATCTTTCCCTCTCCTTCCCTCTTTCCCTCTTCTCCCTCTTTGTCCCACTCTTGTCCTCTCCCTTCCCTGATTTTCCTTCCTTCCCCCCCCCACTGTCATCACCTCTCCTCCCACTTCTTCAATCCCTTTTCCTCTTTATTCTGCAATCCCCTCTATGCCATCATTGTCTGAAATGGTGAGCCAGATGAGATTTTATACCCCTTAAGGTGTTTGTCACCAATAAAAAACTGATTAGCACAATTTCATTACTTTAACCTGTCACATAAACTCTAGAATCTTCTTTCTATGCTTTTGTTTGCAGACCTATCCCATATCTAATTTACTGTGAAGTCTGATTCCTAAATATTCCTTAGTGTTCTTTGGTTTGTTAACAGTTGCTCTACTCCCTCTAGAGCCTCAAACCTTGTCTTTCCCTAGGCCATCTCACGCCTGCAATCGCATCCCACCTAGGTGTTCTCTCACAGGCCATTCACTCTCAATCTCAGGCAAATTTTTTATTTTTAAATTAAAACCACAAGTGGATTTTAATTATTAATAACATTTTAAACAACAGCACACATTACTAGAAAAGGTAAAGTCTAGGATTTAAAATTGCCTTGAAGGAGAATTTGATGTTAGTCCTTTTTTTTTTTTTCTGAAGTCTTACAAGAAAATAAAATTGGGAATTTTGCAGTTTTTGCAAGTTTTGAAAGTATCACATGTACCTGTAAGAAAATGTTTATACTGAAAGTAAAACATGTTGGAGGAAAATGGTGTCTTGTATCTAATTTGATATAAACTCATTTCACATATAAATGAAGATTTTTAGAAAATTGTTTTTGAAGTTTTTTGTTCTTTGCAATTTTGTTTCTATTTGGTGTCTGCTCTTTGGTTTCTACCTAGGCTTATCTGCCCAGCTTCTGAATAGAAAAATGGTCTGTTGTTTTCCCTTGTCTATGTTAATAAGAAAGCCTTCATAAGGATTCCTGTTGACAATGGTGGTTTTGTATTCTTTTTATTTGGTTGTCTCTCATCTGGATAAGTCTAGTTCATTCACTTAATTTTGTAAAATGTTTCCCTGTTGAAGTGATAGTCTAGGCAAATTCCATTCCTTAGCAAGTGTGTCACCATCAATTTTTTCATGCTATGACTTGTGTATGTCTGTATCTGATACTTCCATTAGTTGAAAAGTGAGGCAGGGGTTAGTAACTGTTGTGTTTATCTGTAAGCTTTTATAATTTTTAAGTGTTGTTCTTTAAAGTCTGTGTTTGTCTCCACATAACTATATTCATGTCCTTTTTTTTTTCTTTTCTGGGCGGGACGTGGGGGGAAGCTGATCAGAAATTTTTCTGGATCATTACTTTGTGAATGAATGTTCCAAAAAGGATGTGTTATAGCCCTTAAAAACTGTTTTTCTTCATAGCTGCTTCCTGTTTTGTTGCAGCTGTTGTAGAAGTTGAACTTCCTTTTCTGTCTTCTTTGGTGCCTCTTTAAGATTTGGTGACTGTCTGACTTCTGGAGCATTCAGGAAATATGTCATTAGAATACATACATTCATATGGATTCTGAGGAGGCTTTGGACCTTGTTGGTCTCAAGCCCTACTGTGTAGGGCAAAAATCAGTCCAAAATTTGTAACTTACAAATCTGAGAAATTAACTGTGGCATGCAGCTTGGTTCTCTCTTGCTCTTGGACCTGAGGCAACTGAATATTGCACACAGTCTGACCACCAGTCTACATGGTGACTTTGTAGCTATACAGCACTCCTTTGAGGCTATAGGTGAGGCTAGGGAAAGAGGATCACTGGAACTAAGCCATGTATTTCCTAGTAGTTTTCTGTTGGTCCCTTGTGTTAGTTAGAATAGCAACATTGAAGAAACAATTGATTTATAAGGCTTATAGGTTATGACTTCTTTTTTTTTTTTTGCCAGTCCTGGGCTTGAGCTCAGGGCCTGAGCACTGTCCTTGGACGTTCTCAAGGCTAGAGCTCTACCACTTGAGCCTCAGCACCACTTCCGGTTTTTTTCTGTATATGTGGTACCGAGGAATCGAACCTGGGTCTTCATGCATGCTAGGCAAGCACTTTAACCACTAGGCCAAACTCCCAGCCCAGGTTATGACTTCTTAAGTAAGATATATAATGGTAACATTAAAAGAGGAAGATTACAAAAATATTTTTTATGAGGAGTATTATTGGGAAAGAAAATTCAGGTTTTAAGTAGGATAGTTAGGGTTGGATGTTATAGGAGCTGAGACTTGAGGATAGATGATCTCAGGCAAAGGGAAGCCTGCCTGTATTTTAGTACTACACCATGTATTGTACTATTTAACTTTCACAACACTCTTTGAATAGATAGGATGTAGGAGTTGTTCATTTTATGAGGATAGTATTGGACCAGGTGAGTTGCCGGCCAGAAGTTCCAGAGGGGTATGGGAGCCTAGAATTAGATCCACATTTAATTCATTCCCTTTAAATAGTTGTCAGTAAGAGGAAAGTGTACTGAGCACTTAACAGCTGGGGAGTTGACTAAATGTAATGTCTTAGTATTCAGGAGGCTGATACAAGAGGATTGTAAGTTTGATGCCACTCTATGCTAAATAGATGAATATATAAAGGCTGACTACGCACCCTTAATGTGATTATGCTAAAATCTTAGGCTAGGAAATCTGCATGGTGACCTCTGCAGTTGTCCTTTTTCCTGATTTTTAGGAAGTTAGGGGAACCGTATTGAGATGTAGGGGAAAGCTGAGTGGGGGCTAGTGTACCTTTGTATTCTGACTTTGTCCTCATAACTCTATATACACACCCTGCAGTGTTTCCTTCCATGTTACTCTTCCAGCAACATTAGTGACTTGTAGTTCCCATGTGCTACTGAGACTTCCAAATGTTTTTAGGAAGACAAGTTTAAAAGGGTTATAAGTCCTGTGGTCCACTAGCTATATCTTTCTGTATTTCAGGTCTTTTGTGACCTGGATGAGTAGGCTGGCTCTAAGAAGCAGCAAGAACTGTCTCTAGGCAAGAAGTTGGACTGCATGGTGCTGAGGATTTCTACCTCTGGATTTTAAGCTACTGATTGGTGGATTATCTGTGACCCTGTGCAAACAGATTTGTAGCCACTGGAGGGAGCTCTTATCCTGCTGAATAGAAATATAGCTGAGGACTGAGGAAAGGCTGTGTTGGCCACATAACAGCCATATATGAAAAGACCTCACTCACTGAGTGAAGACACAAAAACAGCATTGGTGTTCATAAAGAAAATAATAAAAATACTGGGTATAGTGACACACTCCTGAAATTCCTGGTAAGTTGAAGGCAAGAAGATCATGACTTCAGTCCCAGCCAAGGCAACCAGGCAAAGTTAGTATGATTCTCTCTCAAAAAAATAAAACAAAAAAAGTGGCTGAGAACAATCCTTAAGTGGCTGAGTGCTTGCTTAGTAAGCACAGGCCCTGGCTTTAGTCCCCAGTACTTGGGTTAAAAAAAAAGTGTTTTAACATCAAAAAAGTAGGAAGAACAAAATCTTAGAATGAAAGATTTATGACCTTTGCACACATCCCTCAACGGTGCTGCTTTTTCTCACTTTGCAGTTCTGACATTGGTATGATCCTGGGCTGCAATCCCAGGCTTGAGCAAAGTCTTTAGGCCACTCAGGGTATTCTGATCTGCACTGTTTGTTTGTTTTCCCTGCATAGATCTCTATCCGAGAAGATTGTGTCTGTCCTTCCAAAAATGAAGTGCCCACACCAGCTAGAGCCCCACCAGATCCAGGGCATGGACTTCATCCACATATTTCCTGTTGTGCAGGTGAGATCTTCCACATGCTTCCTGGCCTGCAAATTGTAGTTCTTTAAACAGATCTGGCTTTGGGGCTAAGTGATCTGGATCCTAGATCTAGTGGGTATGGTTTGGATTTGGTGCAGGAGGACATTGTAGTGTCATCATTCTCAAAATCCCTCTGGTACTCCTTATTCCCTTTTCGTAGTATCATCTCTGTGTTTTTTTTTCTTCTTCTTCCAGTTTTATGGAAAAGCATTACATTCATGTATTCATTCATTCTCAGGCTGTGGATCTGTTCCTGAGCTGCTTTATGCTCAAGGCTAGCACTCTACTACTACAGCCATAGCAACATTTGTAGATTTTTTTGTGAGTAATTTATTAGAGGTAAGAATCTCATGAACTTTCCTCCCCAGGCTGGCTTCAAACAGGGATCCTCAGATCTCACCCTCTGAGTAGCTGACAGTATTTTTGTAGGAAGTATAAAAACAATTTTATAGTTTTTTTTTAAATAATAAGATGGATGATAGAGTAATGTTTGTTTCAGACTATAGAACACATAACTGAGTAAATAAACTCACCAAAATCAACAAATCAGAACTCAAATGCACGCACGCGCACACACACACACACATGCACACATACACACACACGCACACACACAAATGCAAATAAATAATGAATATATATTGACATAAGACCAAGAAGTGGTAGTATGCCTGTAGATAGTACTTTATGTCTGATTTTGACAGTGTCTGAGGCATCTATTATAATTCTGTCTTAGCCTTTGAGGAAGGTGAGATTAGGAAGGCTGATAAAATGCAAATAACTTGGGGAATGGATAACTGAAGATCCTCAGGTAAACTCTGTATCCCAGGTCTTATGCCTTTTCTATTCTACCACTCTTGAAGCTGTTGAGAAAGAAGCTGCACAACCTTGGCCTGAAAAATCTTCATGTTCCACATTAGGGCTGTGGAATGTAGGAAGTAAGAGCATTGACTCCAGACTTACATGTTCCCATTGCGCCTCTGCCACTTTCTAGCCGTGGGACCTTGAGAAATGCCTTAACTTCTTGTTTGTTAAACATAAATAGCAATAGTGCCGACTTGATGGAATGAGAAGTAAGTTGATATGTGTGGAGAACTTAGAAGGACTGGCTAATCTTTGTAAATGCTCTACCTACCGAACACTGGCTTCTGTTATTACCTATTTACTAAGTCTAGTGGAATGAAATGTCTTCGATTTTGTAAATTTATAAATAAAAGTAATAAAATTGAGGCTGAGAGTTTAATTCATAATTTGATTTTTATGTTCCTTAGACTTCTGTCTCTGTGAGCCAAGGAGACAGTACTCATTCTTTTTGTGATTACAGAAACCTCCAAGAGTCATATCGTGAAGCTGTTAGCTTCTCCTAAAGTCTGGATGTCTAAGCATTAGATCTTGCTCTAGCCCATGCTCAAGTAGTGGGGAGAGCAAATCTATCCCAAATATTAGAAGATGAATGAGAAATGATCTTCCCAGTCAGCTTGGACATTTTGAGGTTCTCTTGGTGTTTCATGCTGTGAGTGTTCTGCTAGAGATACTCCCATCTGGGCAGGAGAACCTGGGCTAGTGATTACTATATTGCTTAGTTCATGGGCCTATAACATTCAAAAGCAGAAGTCGAGGTTGACCTGGAGTTGGCACTTATAGTTTTCCAGGTAAAAATATTTTTTAAAGGTAACTACTATGTTTCTTTCTCTATTATTTCTTAAAAGAAATGCCAAGAAGACAGTACTTCAAATTGCATATATTTAGCATTATGAAAAACTTACACCTGACTGAAGGTTTTTCCTGTTTTTAGGCACTAGTGAAAGGTTAATCAGAGACTCTAGTAGTTGGGAACTGTTCACGTCTTAACGTGATCTCTCATATTTACAACATTTGGCAAAGCTATTGTAACACTCTGAAAGTTAGCTGAGAAGAAAATGGGTCTAACTTCCAGGTACTTGCAATCTAGGATACATAATTTTCTTCCATGCTGGACATGAGTCCCATGAAGTGCATACTTGTCTCATGCTAGGGGGCTCTGACGTAGCCCGCCTGTCCAAGAGGTCCCCTCCTTCATTCTAGGAACTCCAAAACAGAGCTGTTACATGTCTGAAAGGACTCCACAGGCCATCTCTTTCTCCCATGATCACACTCTTTAGGGTCCAGACGAGGAATAACTATATCCTTGTTATATTGGATAAGTATATCTGATTCGTATAGGCATGACTGAAAAGGAAACAGACATGAACAATCAGAAACTGGGTTTCATGACCCCAAAAAAAGCAGAACTAAATTGAGCACTGTTGTGCATAGGGTACATGGTTCATAGTTGCCTATACTCACCCTGTACAACTACTTGCAAAACATGTCTTGAGCTACTGTCTTCTGAACATGGAACATAAGTCTACTTGCATAAGCAATTAGATCTTACCAGTGGTGCTGTGCTTTTAGTAAAAACACAACTGTTTTCCCCCCAAACTGCTTTGTAGATATAGCTTCTCTGTTGTAGAAAGAGTGGCAATCCAGACAAATGGCTTCCCTCTCCATTGTATCCTTCAGTTATGAAGGAAGTAAATGAATACAGATCGAAACATCAAAGGTTCTTTCTTCACTCACCCTCAGCACCTGGATCTCTGACAGAGCATGAGGGAGGGAGGGAGGGAGAGAGAGAGAGAGAGAGAGAGAGAGAGAGAGAGAGAGAGAGAGAGAGAGAGAGAGAGAGAGAGAGAGAGAGAGAGACTGTCTGTCTGTCTGTCTCTGCCTGTCTGTCTGTGTGTTACCTGGGGTATAACTTTTAGTTGTCAGCCTAGGGAAGCTAGGAACCATTTATTAGAACCCATTTTCCCACTAATCTTCCTTGGAAATGTCATGAGGTATAAGAGAGAATGTTGGGCTAACTCGGTAGGCTCTTGACTTAGTACTGTTCTTTAATCTGAATATCAGGATTTTTTCATCTGTTGCAGGAACAGTTGAACTTCGTATTCTCCATGGGGAGCACCCTGTCTGGTGCAAGCAGCACAGGCAATAGGTTTACATTAAGATCAGTCATTTGTACCCATTGCTGGGAGGATATTGTATCAGCCTTGTGCTTCAGATGCTTTCATATCACTCTAGTGTTATGCTTTCTTTCACTCCTCTAGTAACTCTGTGCCATCAGAAATATCAAGGTCATGTTTTCCCTTGACAGAGGCAGACCAAAGTTGGATGGTATGAGGCACAGCTTTAAAGCACCTATAAAGCTACTTAGCACTGGTCCCACTTAGAATTTTTGATGCCTAGCCAATTGCTTTTCCTATAGGGTAGCATATGTTAGCATATGCTGATTGTTTTTTTTTTTAATTTGTGTTTGTTTTATTCTGTTCTGTTTCTTTTTACCTAGTTAGCTCACCCAAGCCAATTTGAGCTCATAAAGTATGTTGTCTCTGAGCAACCTTCAATGCAATACAATTTCTTTCCTTTCAACTCACCTTTCCTTATTTTCTCCCCCAGTGGCTGGTGAAACGAGCTATAGAAACAAAAGAAGAAATAGGTGACTACATCCGCTCTTATTCTATAGCCCAGTTTCAGAAAACTTACAGTCTCCCGGAGGTCAGTATTGTGCCCTTCATTCTTTTTTTTTATTAAAGAATTTATTAACATTGATTTTTACATCATATTTCAAATGTCATGTTTAACAAATAAGTATTCAAGAAGAAATCTCTGTATACAGTCACTGGCACTTAGGTTTTAGAACATAATTAAAATTAAACATTAATCTATGTAATAAAACATTATGTCTATAGAGTATATAGCCCATCATAGATTTTCATGTCTATGTAGTTATGTTTCTATCTCCAAGACCATGTCTATAACATTGGGTCCCCAAATATTGAGTCCTTGCTCTTGTACTGTTTGGATCTAATATCTACATATTAAGGATACCATGCACCTTTTGTTCCTTTGGTCTTGACTTATCTCACTCAACATGATTCCTTCTAGTTTCATCCACTTCCCAGAAAATGCCATTAAAAAATGGAAAGTTTTATAAATTCCTCTTTTCCTCATTCTTCCTTCCTTTATTTTCTCTTTCTTTCTTTCTTTCTTTCTTTCTTTCTTTCTTTCTTTTTTCCAATATATTTTTTATTGTGATTAATAGAAGGGCCACACTACATTCACCAGATAAAAGGTACATTACCCTACAAACATTGATGCCCTTTCCCATTTGGTCCCCATTTCCCTCCCTCCACCCCTGTCCCTCATCTTGTTTCCCCCCTTCCCTATCCGATTTCAAATAACCAATCAAGCATATATACAGTATATCAGATAACAAGGTGAAATACTGTAACAATATGAGATAATCAAGGAACAGCAAAAGAGATGAAAGATAACATAGTACATTAAGGACAACAATCACTCATTATATGGCTTTTGTTTCTATATCCTGGAGGTCTTTTCATTTAGCATCATCCTACATGGACTTATATACCTGGGTTTTGCTCTATTGTAAATCTCTGCTAGGAGCCCAAGGTTTCTACTGATTATGACAAATGGGGGAAACCATTGAGCCTATTTTCCTTTGAGTTTGTCTTACTTCACTGAATAGGATTTTTTCTAAGTCTTTCCATTTCCTTACAAATGAGGTGATGTGGTTTTTTCTGACAGCAGCATAGAATTCCATTGTGTATAAATACCACATCTTGTTGATCCACTCATCAACTGAGGGGCATCTGGGTTGGTTCCATATCGTTGCTATGGCAAATAGTGCTGCAGTGAACATCATTATGCTAGTGGATTTAGTGTTTCCTTGTTTCTGGACGATTGGATAAATGCCAAGTAGTGGAATTGCTGGGTCATAGGGGAGTTCTATGTTTAGTCTTTCGAGGAACTGCCATACTGCTTTCCATAATGGTTGAAGGAGTTTATACTCCCACCAACAGTGTAGTAGTGATCCCTCCTGACCACATCCCCACCAGCATCTGTTGTTATTAGATTTCTTGATCCTGGCCATTCTCACTGGAGTAGGTGGAATCTTAGAGTTGCTTTGATTTGCATTTCTTTTATTTGTGCCCTTCATTCTTGTTCATCAAGAACAGCATCCGTGCATATTCAGAGACACCCAGGAAGGGGCAGAGTAGCTCAGGCCTAGGCACTACCTCTGAGCTCTTTTGCTTAAGGCTAGTGCTCTACCACTTTGGGTCAGTGTCACTTCTAGTTTTGTTGTTGTTTTGTTTTATTTTGCATAGTTAATTGGAGATAAGAGTCTCATGAAGACTTTTCTAAGGATTGAACCGTGATCCTCAGATGTTAGCCTTTCCTGAGTGGCAAGGATCCTAGGTATGAGCCACTGGTGCCTAGCCTCAGTTATTCTTTATCTGGGATTTACTTAATTCTTATATTTTGCCTTCCAGGATGATGACTTCAAAAAGAGAAAAGACAAGGCCATTAAGACAGTTGTTGACCTCTCTGTAAGTACCTTGCTTGTGTTTTTCTGTCCTAACCAAGCCTTCAGATAGCATTCATTTAAAGCACAAGTCACCTTTAGGGATTGCCTGGGAGCTGATCTCCAATGGGGGTGTGAAGTAGAATCTGCCAACATCTGTGTCCTTAGTTCTAGTTATGAACTAAGGGAAAAATATCCAGATGCTTCTTGATCCCAATGCAGGGGTGACTTGCATAGCTTTAGAGAGAGAAGATGAACTGGAGATGGTGAATTGAAGTTACTATGCCACCTTTATCTTTTTGGTAGCTTTGGTGAGCAGAATAGCTTCTGAACTTTGATGGAAAGTCACCTTACACATGATTATTGGGAGTCTACACATGTGCCTACTTCCCCAGCATGGAAAGTGGTAGAGCAAGAGAGAGTTTTGGTCCTTTTCAAAACACTCACAGCCAGAGGATCCTTGTCAGTAGTACTTCTTCTGGTCCATGAAGCTTTACAAAACTCAAGAGAATGAAGTCTCAATGCCTGGATGTACAGTTCTCTCTTTCAGAAGTAGCATATAGTGTTCCTTTCCTTGTGTCTTGTTCACTTCATCTAAATAACATCATACCTTCCATTCTACTGAAGCTTATGTGTAAGAGTCAACCATATTATATAGGTTGTAACCAGCTGGCTTAAATTCTAGGTGTAATTTTTATGCAAATAGCTCTTGGGTTGCATTGTATAATTTTCAAGATTGAGGTAGTCTGGTTTGTGTGGCTTTGTGAGTTAACTATGGAGTCTTTTTTTTTTTTTCAGTCTTGGGCCTTGAACTCAGGGTCTGGGCACTGTCTTTGGGCTTTTTCAAGGCTAGAGCTCTACCACTTGAGCCATAGCACCATGTCTGGCTTTTTTTTCTTCTAGCTTTTTTTCTTTGTATGTGGTATGAAGGAATTGAACCTGGGTCTTCATGCATGCTAGGCAAGCCCTCTACCACTAGGCCAAACTCCCGGCCTGAGTCTTTTTTAAAAAGATGCTGAACTGCATCATCTTGAGAGTGGTTTCTTATGGTTTCCCAAAGTGATTTCTCTGAAAAGAACATTGACTTGATAAAAGATATGATATGCTCCTATGAAACAGAAAAGTCTATGTCACTTTGTAATTGTAATTTGTATCTTTTAATTTTAATTTAATATCTTAATTTCATTTTAAAGTGGATGCGATTGAACACCGTTAAGATGGGGTACTAGAAATCAGGTATTGTCTTCTAATTTAGTGGTGGTATTAAATAGAAAGAAGAAATAATTATGTGACACTAGAGTAGGGTGTGTGTGTGTGTGTGTGTGTGTGTGTGTGTGTGTGTGTATGTACTGGTTCTGTGGTCCTGGGGTTTGAACTCAGGGCCTGGGTGCTGTCCCTGAGCTTCTTTTGCTCAAGGCTAACACTCTACCACCTTGCGCCACATCTCCACTTCCAGTTTTCTGGTGATTAATTGTAAATAAGAGTCTCATGGACTTTCCTGCCCAGGCTGAGTAGCTAGTGAGCCACCAGTGCCTGGTTACCAGATTAGTTTTCTTTCTTGGTTGTAACCTAGGTATTCAACTTAGAACATCCTAAAAGTTCTCTCTCTCTCTCTCCCTTTCTCTCCCTTTCTCCCCCCCCTCTCTCTTTCTCCCCCCCCCTCTCTCTCTCTCTCTCTCTCTCTCTCTCTCTCTCTCTCTCTCTCTTTCTCTTTTGTGCTGATACCAATACTTGAACTTAATAAAAGTTCTTTTTCTTTCTTTCTCTTTTTTGTACCAATACTAGTACTTGAACTCAGAAACTTTTGCTTGCACTCAGCTTCATTGCTTATAGCTAGTGCTCTACCACTTGATTTGTGCCTCCAATCTGGCATTTTTTTCTGGTTAATTCGGAGTTGGAGTCTCAAGGACTTCTTTGTCCAGCCTGTACAATATCAAGATCTGATTGAAAGTTCTTCTTTTAAAGATTGATAGATGCAGCTAAAGAAAACCAGTGCTAATCTCAACATAGAAATAGCCACATTGGGTGCTTAGACAGTTATGTGTTAGCTATCTTTCCATCGCTGTGATAAAATAACTGATAACATCTTATAAGGAGCAAAGATTTCTTTTGGTTTCAGGGATTTGAGTCCATTATCTTTTGACCTTATTGCTTTAGGCCTCTGGCAAGACAGAACATCCTGATGGAGAGTAGGGTATAGCAAATCTGCTCAACTTGAAGGCAGAAAGAGAGAGGGGGTGAGGGAGGGAGAGAGGGAGAAGAAGGGAGAGGGGAAGGAGGGAGGAGGAGGAAGAAGAGAGAACAAAACATAAAACATACCCTTCAGTGACATGACTCTAGTTGCCTTCTTCCTCCAATTAGACTCCATTTCCTGAAGTTGCACCCACTCCAATAGCCCATTAAGATACGAATCCATCAAAGCACTGGTATGGTGATAAGGTCGGAACTCTTAGCATTCAGATCTTACCTCTCATCATTGCTACTTTTGGGGACCATTGGGGACATTTCAGATCCCAAAAATGACAGTAACATTGTAATATGTTTGCTCTGTGTGTTTTTAAATTAACTTAGAATCGTAACTGAAATATAAATTTGTAATTTTTCTTCTTGCTAATATAGAATCTCTTGTATGTTATTTAAGATTCCTCCTAATATTTTTCATGAAAGATAGTACCCAGTTAATTGCATATACTGTTATTTCCCCTGTTTTAAGTGACATAGCATTTTTGAAAAAGTAGGAAAACCAAGTAACAGCATTATTTCTGAATCTGAGACCTGGAGACTCAACAAATGGAAAAGAAGGGAAATTTTCTTTTCCCTGTAAAGCCTATAGTATTTGAATTTTATACTTAGTCTATGTTTAACATATTCAGATTCAGTAAGCTCAAGTTAAGCTTTTTTTAATGCTTAATTGAACACTATCACCTGTTAATCTCAGCAAGTCCAGGGAAGTAAAAAATTATACATTATTTGGCTGTATAACTCAGAATTTTAAAAGAGATCAATATTAATATCAGTCACTCTCTCGCTGAGATGGCCTTGAATGTTCATAACCTTGGTCTTTCTGAGGCCTTTAGAATCAAACAGGTAATTTTTTTCTCACTTATAATAAAGTTGGCTGGGAGGGGAATGTCTTTTTTTTTTTTTAAGTCTACTTCTGGTTGGATCAAATTTTATCCAAAACTTCTCTGGTTCTTTTTTTTCTTATTTTTTTTTTTTTCAGTTAGTCATGGGGCTTGAGCTCTGGGTCTGGGCACTGTCCTTGAGGTCTTCAGCTCAAGAAGCTCTACCACTTGAGCTACAGCGCTATTTCTAGTTTTCTGGTGTTTAATTGGAGATAAGAGTCCCATGGACTTTTGTGCCCAAGCTGGCTTTGAATGACAATCCGCAAATCTCAGCCTCTTGAGTAGCTAGGATTACAGGTGTGTCTGACCAGCACCTGGCTTTTCTCTGGTTCTTACAACAGGAAGTTCTTCCTTACAAATGAGGTAACTAAAACCCAGATAGGTTAGACAAATTGTGCAAAGCCACAATGAAAGTGATGGATTCAATACTTAGTGTTGAAATCATTGTAAAATGCAGTTTTGAGCTCACTAGAAAATGATGGCAGAATTTGGAGATTTTTTTTTTTTGGTCGGGGTAATGCATAGAGGGGTTACAGTTACTTCATCAGCTAGTGGGTGCATTACTTCTCACACATTTATACCCTTCTCATGGTTTTGTCCCCATTATCCTCCCCCCACCCCCTCCCAATCATCTTGTTTTCCCCCTTCCCTATTTCAAATAAACAAATAAACATATATACAATATACCAGGTAACAAAATCAGATACATTAACCACATGAGATTAACCCTTAGGGGAAAAAAAGGGAAAAGAAATAACATAGTACATTAAAAACAATAAACACAAAGATAAACCTCCTGTTTCCATATCCTAGAAGTTGCCATGTGAACTTTAGCCTCAGTTATTTGGCAATACATTTGCATGGCAATACATTCTTCATGGTAACGAATTTTTATGGTTTGGCGAGTGGAGTTTTACTTTTTTTCTTATCTACTTAGCATACATCTTATGTCAGGAGCTGCCTTCCTAGGTTCCTCGCTATATGTTCCATTAACTTTAGATTCCATCCCTCTCTCTCCATCCCTCTCCCTTGTCAGTTCTTCTGGCACTTTCTTGGCTGACTTGAGGGTCCCAGAAGTTTGCAAAATACTCTGAACCTGTAGTGTTTTGTGTTTTTTTTTTGCCAGTCCTGGGCTTGAGCTCAGGGCCTGAGCACTGTCCTTGGCCTTTCTCAAGGCTAGAGCTCTACCACTTGAGCCTCAGCACCACTTCCAGCTTTTTTGTATATATGTGGTACCAAGGAATCGAACCCGGGTCTTCGCTCATGCTAGGCAAGCACGTTAACCACTAGGCCAAACTCCCAGCCCAAACCTGTAGTGTTTTTTTCTGGCCTGTTTTTTTTTGTGACAAAATTGGACAGCATACAGTTTGTTATCATTCCCCTCAAGGAAAATCCTTCCCTTTGTTAAGAGAAGGGAACCTGTCTTAGGTGACATGTGTGGCATGGAAGGCTCAAATTTTCTGCTTTCATATATTTCTGAGTTTTGCCTTTCAGGCATTCTGTCAGTATTTCTTATCTTCTCTTTACTGCTGAATCTAGAATTCTAAATTTTAATTAGGAAGGGAAAATTAAGGAATAAAATATGTTCAACCTACAAGTGCCTAGTTTTTAGACCTTCTTGCCTTTTATAAAATACATATGGCTGCCATGTGCTTTAAGCTGAGTGTCTTTTATATGCCTGGCACCTAGTCAGCCATTTACCTCATCAGTACAGACTCACAGATTATTCCATCTTATAAATCAGGAAATGGAAACTCAAAAAGGTTGATACTACTTGGGAAACAGAGATCAGGTAGTCGTGGTTAGCCTGAGTGAAAAGTTCTCAAGACTCCATCTCAACCAATCCCAGCTATGATGGAACACAATAATTGGGCATGGTGGAGCATACCTGTTATCATGGATGAATGGGGAAGCGCAAATCATGGTCCAGACCAATCTAGAAATAAAGCAAGACCCTATCCAGAAAACAACCAAGGAAAAAAGGGTGCGCAATGCGGCTCCAGTGGTAGTCTTTGAGGTCTTGAGTTCAATTCCCAGTACTGAAAAAAAAACAAACATAAAAAAGGTTAATAATTTGTCTATGTAACTGCAAGCTACACAGAAAAAGGCAGGCAGCTGACTTCCACACAACAGTTTCTGTTGCTTTTCTACTTTCCCCAGTTTCTGCCACAGTTGTTCAGCACCTACTTTTCCATTATGTTGCTGCCTTATTTCTGTAATGTCAGGTAGTACTCATCTCGTGGGGCATTTCTTGTGACTTTTCCCATTAACAGATGTGAGAGTGGATGTCACGTGGTAACCCACTTCCTTCTCTTCTGAGCATGCAGATCCTCTATATCTATCAAATTTCATTTCACTTCACATAGACCATGACCTTAGTTAGACACAGAAGCTACTGTCCACAGTAGAGGAGGACTAGGAAGTAGTCCCAAGGACCGAGGGGGGAACTCTACCATAAGGTGATATATTCAGCAGTGCATAAAGAGTCTGATCCTATCCCTGAAAGGCAGGAAGAGGGTCTTGATATTATCAACCTGTCACAGAACAAACACTAACAGTTAAAAGGATGGCATTTTGAAGGGTTTGCAAAATAGACACTTTAAATGGCTAAAATATATTCTTATTTTGAATGTGGTTACAGCAGTTGGAGTTTGATTTGACCAACTTGGGAATTTAAGTTTGATTGCTGACCAGCTTTTTTTTCTTATATTTTTATTGTAATTAATAGAAGAGTTACATTATATTCACCAGATAGAAGGTGCATTACTTCACAAACATTTCTCATGTCTTGGTCCCCATTTCTCTCCCCCCACCCCCACCCTTCATCTTTTTTCTCCCCTTCCCTATCCAATTTCAAATAACCAAACAAGCATTTATACAATATATCAGATAACAAGGTGAAATACTGTAACAATATGAGATAATCAAGGGACAGCAAAAAAGATGAGTACATTAAGGACAACAATCACTCATTGTATGGCTTTTGTTTCTATATCCTGGAGGTCTTTCATTTAGCATCATCCTATATGGCCTTATGTATCTAGGTTTTGCTCTATTGTAAATCTCTGCTAGGAGAGTCCAAGATTTCTACTGATTATGACAAATGAGGGAAACCGTTGAGCCTATGTTCCTTTGAGTCTGGCTTCTTTCACTTAATAGGATTTTTTTCTAAGTCTTTCCATTTCCTTAGAAATGAGGTGATGTGGTTTTTTTTTCTGACAGCAGCATAGAATTCCATTGTGTATAAATACCACATCTTGTTGATCCACTCATCAACTGAGGGGCATCTGGGTTGGTTCCATATCGTTGCTATGGCAAATAGTGCTGCAATGAACATCATTGTACTAGTGGATTTAGTATGTCCTTGTTTCTGGACCATTGGGCAAATGCCAAGTAGTGGAATTGCTGGGTCATAGGGGAGTTCTATGTTTAGTCTTTTGAGGAACTGCTATATTTCTTTCCATAATGGTTGAAGGAGTTTGTACTCCCACCAACAGTGTAGTAGTGATCCCTTCTGGCTACATCCCCACCAGCATCTGTTGCTTTTAGATTTCTTGATCATGGCCTTTCTAACTGGAATGAGATGGAATTTTAGAGTTGTTTTGATTTGCATTTCCTTTATGGCCAGAGATTTTGAGCATTTCTTCATGTGTCTATAGGCCATTCTTATTTCTTCTTCAGAGAAGACTCTCTTTAAGTCTTTGGCCTATCTTTGAATGGGATGGGTTTTTTTTCGGAGATTAGTTTGAGAGTGATTCCATTTTTTGAGCTGTTGATATATTTTAAATATGTGGCCTTTTGTTGCTTCTCTCTGGGGCAGCAACATGGGTACGGGGAGGGACACACAGGGCCAGCCTGTATTCCCCCAGGAGCCAAGCGAGATGGTAAGTATTGATGCCCCAGCCCTCCCCCAATTACCGGGGAAGAAAAAAACACACTGAGTCAGAAGCAGTGTTAACCATGGAAGCGCATCAGATCTCTCTGCCGATCTCTGCTGATCTGATCTCTCATCCCTTTATTGCGTCAGACAATTAGTTATATACTGTTGGGGTAGGAGAAGGTGGGAACTGGGAAACTAGCCAACAGGAAGAGGGCCACCGTGCTACCACTAAGGGTCTGGGTAGGGCTTTCAGGCACTGGGCGGGACAGGTGCAGGAAAGTGCTGGAGACCTGGGAAGCCATGGGGGGCTCAATCAAGTCACCTTCACAGAGATGCCTTAAGAGAGGTATGCAAGGAGTGAGTGCCTGGCCAAAGCCCTTTAATTGCCACTGAGCCAGAATCAGGCCTCAGAGATGGAGGTCAGGCCCCAACAGCCTTTGTCTATTGTATGGTTAGTGAAGATCTTCTCCCACTCTGTAGGTTTCTAGTTAGTTTGCTAGCTGTGCCCTTTGTGGTACAGAAGCTCTGCAGTTTAATGCAGTCCCACTTATCCGGACTTTCTCTGATTTATTGTGTTTCTTGGTTCTTATTAAGAAAGTTTCGACCTGTGCCAAGGAAACATAGTATCTCCTATTCCTTCTTGTAAAGTTTTCAGTATATCTGCTTTTACCTCCAGTTCTTTGATTCATTGTAGTTAATCCTGGTGCAAAGTGACAAAGAAGGATCCAAGTTTAGTTTTCTGCAGGTGCTTAACCAGTTCACCAGCACCACTTGTTGAAGAGGCTGTCTTTCTTCCATTCTATTTTTTTGGCTCCCTTATCAAATATTAGTTGGCCATAGGTCTCTGGGCTAATATCTGGGTCCTCAGTTCTATTCCATTGGGCTGACCAAATTTTGAGGTAAAAATCACTACAAAGAATGAGATAACACAGAGGATAAGACATAAAGGCTGTCTTCAGCTTATTTATATAACACACCTTAGTCTTACCTGCCAAATTAAACTGAGATGGGATGTGTGCTGTATTTTAAAGGGCAGGGGGATCCTATTGCACATCAGGCCCTGTTTATGGAGAAGAAAATAGACTAAGAACAAGATCTGGGGCTGTCTTTGGAGAAAAAAAAAACTATGCAAATAATGCTGTCTGTACGTGCCTCAGCATTTCTGTTACTCTGATCTCAGGCCTTCCTTTGGTTGTTGGTTCAAGAGTAGTTCAGTTATTGTTTTTGTTCTTTTTTTTTTCCTTTGAGCTCTTTCAGGGTACTGCACACCTCGTGGTGGAGGAGGCAGATTTATTGAAGAATCCTAGGCTGAGTGATGTCAGAGTTGTATGAGACGTGAGAATGTGCAGTTAAGATCAATGAAGGCAACTCAGGGAAAAGTTGGGGGTGGTCAGATCCACTGAGCCTTTGAGTTCAGAATACCTGATTGGTAGTGGCTGCTTCATACCTACTCTATTATTTTAATAAAAAAGTTGTCTTCCATTATTATAAGGGCGGCAGCAGCCAGCAGGGATTTGCTGCAAATGCTGCCTGGATGCTGTGTTGTTCTACTTTTCTGCCCTGGCATTTAGAATGTGGGATAAAGAGGCATTATTCTCACAGGTGATCTGACTGGCAACTAGACCTGTGAATCCTTATTTGATCTCATGATGCAGGGATTCTCTGCTTTATAAAAGTGGTTACCTTAATTTTTTAATGCCATTCATATGTCATCATCTGCCAAAAAAAAATCAATCTACAATAAGAGATTATCAGAATTCAGGTATAAAACATTTATAGAGTGCTTCTGAGCCTCAGTTCTAGTATTATCTATCTTTATCACTTACTGCCTTAACTGTGGGCAAGTTGTTTGCACTCTTTACTGTCTGCCTAAGTTTAATTTATAAACAGAAAACAAGGATAGCTTCCCTCAAAGGTGTGAGGATCAAGTGGGCAGTGCATATATAACAATCTGTGCCTGTCTGGCATTCACCATCATTAGAAATGGAAGCTGTTATTATTCATGGAAAAAAGACTGAGTGTTTATACCTTTATTTTAAAAAAAGAATTTGAGCATATGTAAAGCATGGAATATTTTAAAATTAAGCTCTAACTTTAAACAGGCAGATTGATTTACCAAGTCATATATTCATAGGATTAAAATAAACATAAAGACAGAGAGACTGAGAGTGTCTTTCAAGTTCTGTTTGTCCTCATTTTACATATAAGGAAACTGAGACCCATAGAGGGAAAACTCACAGAGCTGGTTATCAGTAGAGTTGGGAGAGGGCATCAGTACTCCTTTAATGGATGACATTACAGGAGTTTTTTATAGTGGGCCTGGAAACCTGGGCCATTTGCCATCTGTTGTTTATAGGGACCATTATAGTGATGCATGTGGCAGTGCAGTTTATGTAATTAAGCTTTATGAAATGTCTTGAAGAAATGACTGGTGGGTGGCTAAAAGGTCTATCAGAGACAAATTAGTGTAATGGAAAGCTTTAAGTTTAGAAACAAAGGTATCTGGAACTTGGTATTATGTTTTTATCTCTTTTTGTTATTATATTAGGGTTTGAGCTCCAGCCTGTGCTTGCTAGGAAAATGCTATACTACCTGGCACACTCCTAGCCCTTTTATACTTATTTTTAAGGAGATGTCTTAATATTTTGGTCCAGGCTGGCCTGACCACAATTTATTTTACTTATACCTCTAGTATAGCTGGGACAAAACTGGTATAGATAACCACACTGGATTTGTCTGTGGAGAGACTTTCAATAACTTTTTTGTCTGAGCTGGCCTTGAACTATAATCGTTCTGATTACAAGCATGAGCCACTGCATCCAGCCCTTACCGTAATACTGTCTTAAACCTAAAGTACTATTGTTTCATTCTGTTTCCAAAGCAGTAAAATGAAAATAATAGCATTTGCCCTACCTCTTCTTTATGGTGGCTAGAAAGTGCAAAAGGTAACATGTATATGTGAATATAAACTTTAAGCTGTAAATGTAAAAGCCAACATTGTCATTGTATGGCAAAGGAAAGGCTCTTTTACCTGTTCATTTCAGTGTGCTATTGTTTTGAAGTCTTTTATAGAAGAATCCAATTTCCTGTCTTGGGTCATAGACTGCTTCAGTGGTAACCAAGGAAGACAGCAGTTAAGCTCAATTATATAACACTGCTACAAGCAGAGCTCAGTGGAAATTAAATTATACACAGTAACTGCGTCATGCAGTTTCATTATATTTTTCACTTCACCATGTATCTCTTTTATGTTATTTATAGCTTCCAATTTATGTAGAAACCATGAGCAAACTAGGGAACACTTGTGGCAGCAGTTGGTGAGAACAGCCTCCAGCATCATCCCAGGCCACGTTCCATTCTCTCTTCTACACAGTTATTGACATCACATAATGCATGTTCACAGAGTGGAACTTGCTAAGATAGAAAATAAAATAATAATAAGATAAGAATAATAGGAAATGAAATAAGTTGACCAGAATTATCAATGGGGAAAATGTGAAGCTTTTTATAAGAATATATTCATTTGTTACTTGTAAAACTTTGTAATTTTAAGTAAATGAATAACAAAAAGCTGATGGAATTCCTGGACATTTTCACTAAGTGTTCATTACTTACTCTTGCATTGGTAGGAAATGCTGTGTTTCTGTCTGTAAACAATGTAGCAGGATTTGCAATTAACACCAGCAGTATTTGGTGGGTGGAGTGAGTTTATGTACTTCATATTTTTATTTGTTTGTTTTTTTCCATATATTTTTATTGTAATTAATGGAAGGGTTACATTATATTCACCAGATAGAGAGGGTGCATTACTTCACATACATTGATACCCTTTCTCATGTGGTAAATAAAGCTGCTCACAACTTCATATTTTTTAGTGACCACAAATCCTCTATATAAAAAAAGTAAGAGCAAAGGAAGCTCTTTTGTTATTCACCTTTGCCTGCCCATAAAAAAAGACAGCTTTTCTATTTCTTAGAAAACAAGATGTGTAGATATAAGCAGATTATCTCAGATAACCATGATTAGTCTTATCTGAGTTTTTATCAACCTTGCCTCTGTGTCTTCAGTAGTCCCCGAAGTCACCTAAATCACCCTAAGTACCTGTGACCTGCAGCTGATCAAGGACTCCTCAGCTGGGATGGGAAAGACTTCTTCCTCTAACTGATTGAACACATCCAGCAGGTAGTTCAAGAGCACTCCTCACAATCTAGAACTTGCTTTTTTTATCCACGTAGGATGTTTACAAGCCCCGACGGAAATACAAACGCCAGCAGGGAGCAGAGGAGCTACTCGATGAAGAATCTCGAATCCATGCTACACTTTTGGAATATGGCAGGTAATGAATTTGTCTTAGTATCTACTTTATAAAATCACTTAAAAGAAAAGCTAATTTAAATGACTTCATTTGGTTCCGTTGGATTGTCTTCTACTTGATTTTCTATTTTCAGGCAAACTTTTCACCTTCAGGGACTTTTCTCTCTGGTATTACCTATTTCCATAGGTAGCCTTTGCAGTTCTTCTCTGGAGATGTGGATAACTTGCACCATGCTAGGGGTTTCTTCGCATTTGTGGAGGCTGCTGGTGTACCCTTCATGACCTGCCACTATTAAGATCTTTAGTAAACAAGAAATGGAAACATTTTTGCCTGTTTAAGTCTTATAAGAACAATTTTGACTCTCTGTGAAAGCTTTGAAGTAGTTTTATTACATCTTTTAAATGGTTTATTAAAAAACTATTATTTTATATCTTTAATTTTCATTTTAAAAAAGACAAGGATATAATTCTCTGCATTGAATGTATTGATTGACATTAGATCTTGACCTTCATTAATGTCATGCATTCTCTACTTAGGATAACTGATCCCTTGATGTGAGTATGTCTCCTCCTCCTTCCTTTCTCTGTGGTTGGAGAGCTCTGCTGCACATGCCAGCCCTTGCTGGGTGGCTGAAACTAACTGCACCCCCAACTGAGCAGTTTTCTGAGTTGAGCACCTGGTGGTTTGCTCCTCTGAGGTACTAGAGAGAACCAGAAGAAATTAGGTTTCATTATTCTAGCTTTCCAGGGAAAGGCAATAACTTATTTTTTTTATTTATTACTTGTTTTGAAAGAATAGTGTGAGATCAAGTATTTCCCTTCCAATCATAAAACTAGTAGTTGAGTTAGCTAAACACCAAGTGTGGTCACTGTCATTAAAGCCTACCAGTTGTTTCTGAGAAGTGAGTGTCCCCTTTGAGTCAGGCATCACCTGCACTGCATAAGCTACATAGTTTTGAGGTCCAGCAAAAAATGAGAATGTATGGCTACTTGTTAAGAATTGTCAATAAAATGAATGACTTAAGGATTTTAGGACAATAGCAGTAACTATATTCATGAATTTTCTGAGTGTGGAGCCCCATACAAATGGATGGGTTATATTCTCATAACTCCTGCCCCATAAACCATGTTGGGGTATGTCCAGCCAAGCCCATCTCCACGTGAGCAGGGAAAGCAGCACAGCTCTGTGATGGCCAGCTGGAAAGAGAAACTCTGAGTCACATTTCCAAGATTAGGGAGTATTTAGGGGAATGTAGTGGGATTTGTTAGTCTGAATTACTCATGTTGGCATTTTTCTTTATAGAAAATCATTCTCCTAGGGATGAAAAAAAGTGCCAGATTCAGTTAATTCAGTCACCTCACTGCACTATGCTGATAGTGTTCCTTGCTTTAAAGTTCTTTTTTACATGGACCCTTGAGGAATACATTTGTTGTTGATAGTTTCGTTGTCATTGTGCGAAGGATAGATAAACTAGAAGGACCCTGCTTGCCCTGTACTAGACAATGCAAATTGATGCCAGCATGAAAACTGGCTCCCTTTATGGAGCAGAATAAGGCACGGGTTTTATGTGTGACTCCTCTCAAATTGAGTGTGAAAAAGAGCAAAAGGTCTTAATCCTATAATTTCCTGCTGCTAGGGTTGTACTCAGGCCAGTTTCTAAACCTAAGGTCAGTACTAAATGAAGATTTCAGGGTTTTCTTTCTTTTAGAATACATGCTTTTTTTTTGTTTGTTTTTTTGCTTGTCTAGCATATAGAGGATGAGGTTGTGGGAGATGGAGTAGTGGTTACTTTGGACATTCTCATTTTAGCTCTTCTTTATCATATAGGCAGTACTACCATGTCGCATGGAGAAGAAGGCTTTTAGTAAAATTAGCTGGACACTTCATTTGGCATTCAAGCATTGAGTGCCTGTGTGTGTGCTGGCTCTAAACTACACAGTGAGGATATGATCATAACTGGAGTTGTACAGGAAAGGTCCTGGCAGCTTTGTTCAAAACAGCCTCAACATGAAAACAACCTAAATGTTTATCCTGATTAATAGTTAAACAAAACGTAGTTGTCCCACATAGTGGGATATTATTTGGCCAAAAAGAAGGGTTGAATTAATCATTCTTGCTACAGCATAATGAATTAGAAACATTGAAAAAAGCCAGATGTAAAAAGCCACATATTGAACAATTTCATGCACATCAATGTCCAGAAAGGCAAATTTATAGAGAAAGAGAAAGCGAGAGAGAGAGGGAGAGGGGGGAGCAAAGGGGCAGAGAGAGAGAATGGATTTAAATGTAGTCAGGAACTGAGAGGATGGGATTGAAACAAATTAATAGGTACAGAGTTCCTTTTAGGGTGATAGAACTTTCTGGGTTTACAGTGTTGATGGTTTCACACTTCACTAAAAAACAAGTATATACTTCAAATGACAAATTTTAGATTATATGTATTACATCTTATTTTTTTAAAAATGAATGAAACAAATTCTTCTCTAGTAGTTCAACAGGCAGGGATGGGAGATGAAAAATAATTATCCCACACAGGGTAATGAGTATTTATGGTTATAAATGCAGAAGGCAATGTGGTTACTTAATTTTAGATGGTCAGGGTAGTTTTCCTAGAACCTCTGTCTGGAAAGAAGTAGATGGGCCTGGGATTTGGATAACTCAGGTTTGTTGTCTACTGTTTTATTTGGAAAATCTATAACATTTTCAGGGCTTTAGAAGAGAACTATTTGCCACAGAGAGGCTTCTGCTTTGACAGTTTCTCCTCAGAGTAAAGGCCTAGAAGACAAGCTGTCGATACAAAGACACTTATAGGAATGGGAAGTTTTGACCAGACCCCGTGTTGTTCAAGACTCACTGGTGGAAAATGCAGTGTCTGTGAATTTCAGCAGAAGGGCTTCATTGATCATAGGGAGTGATGGGAACTCAGGCTCAGCCAGTGCTGACTTCCATGCCTCACATTTGAGCTGGGGCTAAGGATGCTGCCCTGGCTCTAGATTAGGAGGCTAGCTAACAGCCTGAGGAATCAGAAAGCTGGTGGTACCGCTGCTGGCAAGAACTCACTAATTCCACAGAAACCAGGAAGCCACTGTGACAGAGCTGCTGATCCAGAACAGGCTGCTTCTGCTGTAATCCTGGCCAACATAGTGGATCTCTGTCTTTCCTTATTTAACTGTTCCACATGTCCAACTCCAGATTGGTAGGACCTAGATAACACTCAGAATCCTAGGTCCCAATGGGTGTGGAAAATAGCCTCTTGTTTTCCAGCCTCTGCTGTATGGAAAGATGCAGTCAATACCAGTTAAGCCATTCAGAGTGTGCCATAAGGTTTTTTGTTTTTGTTTTTGTTTTTGTTTTTGTTTTTTTACAGAATTTGTATAAACATTTAAAACCAACCGTAAGCTGACTACACTTCAGAACTGTAAATTGATGCCTAAAAGTTGTGCCTGCTGCTCTGTAGTGACCTGTTAGTCTGTCCAATTAGATGGCAACCCACTTCAGGGCTAAATAATTCTTATGACATACTGCTTCCTGCATTTTTAAACTTATTTTTATTTTTTTAATTCAACAAACATAAGAAATACAAAAGTAGGGTCATAGCCCTAAAGGAAAAAGATGAAGATGTACAACCAGGAGATAGGGAAGTGAAAGAAACATATGCAGGTGCAGGATGAATAGTCAGTACTGCTTGTATGCACAGCATACCTATGCTAGGAGCCTTGGAGAAGCAACTTCAGAGCTGAAGGGTGAGAGGTAACTAGGGAAGCATGAGGAGAGGAGAGAACTGTGTGTGCAAAGCTCCCTGTTCAGGAAGTGGGTGGAGCAAGTATGTGTGAGCTGAGGGCCATGGAGGAGAAGGCACATGAGGCCACTCAGGCATACTGTTTTCTCCCAATTGAAAAGGTTTCCATTGATAGATTGGAGGCAGGCCAGTTGTGAAGCTGGGTAAGGAGTATGAAGAGCAAGAGAGGGTAAAACTGTAGGCTCAGGGGAGGCAGCACACTGAGAGGTAGCCTGTAGAGTGAATCCCCCAATTTTTGTTTCTTAAATGGTTACGTGTCATTTTATTTCCTTATAAACTAAACTATGCAATGCCGGATGTTTTGCATTACATGCTTTTTTAAAAAATATATTGAATTGTTTTTACATTGTTGCTTTTGTGTTTTTTAAGACTTAGATGAATAGAACCAGAAAATAGACTAATTTAAACTAAAGTGCATTTGTGTGTTTTTAACGTTTAAGGTTATGTGAAGTGAATCCATATTATTGACATCATACTTGGATTATGCATAATAATAAAATGCGTGCAGAATTGTTATTGAAGTAATATTGGAAAGCATGTTCAGCTTGAGCAAACACATTCATATTTGTTCATACAGATAGCTTTTAAGCTTTTAGCTTACACTGTGGCTCTGAAATGGAGTTTCTGATTCAAAGAATAATAACTGTACTTACCAAAATGTTATTCTTGTTAGTATCTGAGTATTCTTTTACAGGTTTGTATAGCAAATAGCATGGCTGGCCCTTTATTCAAAAATGGGTAGAATATGTTTTTGGACAAACACCAAATAACCTAAGTCCTCTTCAGTGTTTTTCCTATAAAAATTTTTTTAAAAGTACATGTAGAATTTATTGTGATTTTTGAGTAGTAATTGAACTCCTTTTTTTGGGACCAACAGGAGATATGGATTTAGCCGCCAGAATGCAGAGAAGGTAAGACAAGAATCAGCAGTCGGAGAGAATACTTGAAAGATGACAGTCCCACGGACTCTTTTAGCCTCTGCCTGATAGTAATATTTTAGTAACAGCGCACTGGGAAACCCAAAAAGGAAGAGCATGGCAAAGGCTGCTGCTAACCACGTGCTGAGCCTTGGGAAGGCAGGTGAAGCAGAGATGTTCCATCTGCCTTTAGCTCCTGCATCTTTGTCATGGAATTTTCAACTTGCCACCTCTGCAAACAGTGAAGCCAAAACATAGCAGCAGTTTCATCCTAGGGTGGAGGTGTGAAAGGTGACTGAAGCCATGGCCTCAGGATTTGTAGGTAGGGTCTTACAGTATTAAGTCTGCTTCCCAGATTACATTTCTCACATGACGTGATGATAGGCCTCTGGGCAGATGAGAACAGTATGCTAGCAACAAGATAGAATAAATTAATAGGCCTGCCCTGTGCCAGGAAGCAGAGTGTGGAAAAGCCAGGAAAGACAGGATGGGGTTTTCCAACTTTCTGAAGGAGTCTTAAAGATTTCCCTCAAAATATGTATGTATTCCCTAATGGTTCTTAATCATCACCAACAGAGCAGGTATATCTTATAGTACTAAACCCTTGCTGTGTCCTAGAGTCTTTGTTAAAGGGCTTTGCATGTACTTATTCACTGAAACTACTCACTAAGGATGATACTCCTGTTTTTCAGGAAAGAGGCACATGAACAGATAGCATGAGATACATGGCAGAGATAATTAAATTAGATGGATGGCAGAGATGCAATTAAAACCAAAAACTCTAGATTGATCAACTAAATTTGAGGATAAAACAATTGATAAAGCTCTCAAGTATGCCATAATACATTAAGAGCCTAAGGCCTAAGTCCAGAGTGTACAATTTGATCCACAAATTAAGCAGGTTAGAGTTTTGTCCTTCAGACAGTCATTTTCACTTTTTTTTTATAACTAAATCAAAACTTTGGCTAAGTAGTATTAAAACTTTACCACTGTGTACTCTGATACATTGTATTGCCTTTATTTATATAAATCTTAGTTGCCCCTACTAAATTACTTTCATATTCCATTAATGCATCATAATTGGCAAATTGAAGTAGCACTACTGATCTTCCCTGAAATTTAAAGTAGAGGGACGATCCCATCAAAGAGAAACGGCAAGTTTGGAGATTGTGTGTGGCATTCATTTAAAAGGGCAGTTTGGGACAAATGAGGTTCACCAGCCCCAGATACCCACCCAGGCTGCTCATCCTTTTACTAGAGCGTGGGCTTAGCCTCTGAACTGTCTGTACTCTAAGGCTGGTTTAGTTCTCCAGATTAATATATCTCCAGATAAATGTATTTTCCGTCACAGGCTTGTGCCTCTTTGTAATGTTGTCTTTTTCTGCTGAGTCTTTAATGTTCAACTGTTCTCACATCTCCCTTTCCAGGCTGAGGACAAGAAAACACTTGCAGCAGGGCTTTCAGCTGTGGAAAGAACAGATGCTCATGAAGAAGATGAGCTTCAAGCAGCTGAAGAGGTATGTCTCAGCCCTCAGAGATTTTAATTTATATCATTTAGGAGAGCTCCTATCCTGGCTTTCCCAGAAGGCCAACTGCAGAAGAGTTTTCTTCTACGCCTTACAGGTTCATCTCATCACCTGTTGTGAGGCTCACATTAAACCAGATCAAGGGACAAAATCCTGGGGCTTCCAGGCAGAGCTTGTGTAAGCACTTCTTACTCACTGCTGCTCCTTCCTTTCCTCTTCCAGCAGCGTATTCAGTCACTGATGACCAAGATGACTGCCATGGCTAATGAGGAGGTAAGGAGTTGTGGGAGGACAGGGATGGTAAAAATGGGGATGTGGCAATCCCTTCTGCTCTGGAAGGCCTCCTTCTGGGGTACCACCCTGTAGGGATCGTCTTTTGGAGAGGCTTTTCATAAGCTTTTTTAGAATGACATTGCCCTCTAAGGGAGAAACTTGGAAGATATGACTACTGTGACAGCTCATCAAACCTCTGTAAAAGAGCTGGAGTCAGCTCTACCTCTCCCTAACCACAGGATCTACCTGTGGAAGGAGCACCTAGATAGAAGACAGTATCCCACGTTTGTAATTGTACTTCCCCCAAGCTCAAGCCCATTCACAGATTTTGCCATTGAGACCGATAAGACTGTGGCAGAAAAGACTTATTTTAGGGTCTGAGATTCTTTTTGCTCTTCCTTGAATCTTTAGCTCCCTAAATCCCCTCAGGCTGTGATTGGTGATCCTTAAGAAAATGAGGGATGGGGCACAGAACTGAAACTTGGGTAGCCAGAGCCCAAGAAGCTGGTCCAACCAGTTTGGGACTCAGGAGATAGAATGGTGATGGCTCTGATGTTTGTACTTATTAGCCTAGTCTATTGTTTCCCCTGCCAATAAATAAGTGGACAAACCCATATTGTCTTATTCTCCCGGGGAATATTATTTTTCAATCATACTGGGTGTTCAAGATTTCTAGTTCTACCAAAGACAAGCTGTGGACTTGAGAACACACTCCCATATGATTTCAGAGCCGTCTCACTGCAAGCTCCGTGGGCCAGATTGTGGGGCTCTGCTCTGCCGAGATTAAGCAGATCGTGTCTGAATATGCAGATAAGGTAGGTGGGTGTCTGCTGGAGTCTGGACCAGACATTGCCCCATGCTTTGTTCTACTTCCTTGCCCCTCCCCTGCAGTGTGGAATCTGGTTCTAATTCATCAGCCACATTTGTCAAAACCACAGATACTAGGCTTTACCATGCTCACATCAGCATTTGCCCATTAGCTAAATTAATTTTGTTCTACAGTGCACATTTTCCAATAAATATTAAGAGAAAATCTGTCTCTGAGAGCAGTGATCACATTTGATACATCCTTGCCTGAGGTACAACACAGGCATTTTTTTCTTCCCTATCCCACATCTTATAACTCGAGCTCAGTTTGATGATTGGATTGAAGAATGAGGCTTTTTGCCACTTAGGAGATAAACCCCATAACTCAGCCAAGCCCATGGCAAAAATTTTTGTTCTACTTTATTAAAAGAGTATAGAATGAACAAAAGCCTCACAGCCATATTTCAGTATTAAATTTTTTTTCCATCCTGAGAGAGGCAATAGGACCTTGAATATTTCAGGAAGGGAGTGATTAATCATTTTGCACCTAACTGACTCTGGCCTGGCTGTGATGTACTATGGGCATGCTCCTATTTACAAGACATTGTTTTACATCCCTCCTTTCTCATCCATACTCAGTCTACTTTCTTTAAATGTTGTATGCTAGAGCATTTAGCTTTACTTGCCTTGTCTTCGAAGCCTTGAGAATGAATTAGTTCTATTTCCACCCTGATGACCTCTGAAATGATTACACAAGTGGTATGGTCAGGGGAAAATTGTTTCCTGTAACCTGGAGTATGTAAACTACTGTAATCACAGCAAAAGTTTCTCTCTTACCAGGGAAGAGGGCTTCTGGGTGAGACCGTGAATGAGACAGTATCTAGATGGGGTTTCCTTACTGCTCTTTCCTCCAAGTACTGTAGATGTTTCTGAACACACACTTTCTAATCCAACTTTCCTAGATTCTCTTTCCATTTGCCACATAGAAAGGATAAAACCAATCAATGTGCCATTGGAGATTTGACCAGAAAAAGATTTTGATTATGGTAAAAGTGAAAATAAACTCAGAAGACATGTAGATAGAATCCTGGAAATAGTGATTCTTTTACTCTCTCCAGTGGAAAGTGCTTTGGCCCCCTGACAGCACCCACACCTTGTAACAAGAGTATGGCTCTGTTCCACCCTATGTTGTCGCAATATTCCTGAAGCTAGATTTTTAAGGAAAAAAGACAACTAGAGGGATGGGAGCTTGGCCTAGTGGCAGAGGGCTTGCCTAGCATGCACGAAGACCTGGGTTCAATTCCTCAGTACCACATACATAGAAAAAAAAAAGCCGGAAGTGGTGCTGAGGCTCAGGTGGTAGAATGCTAGCCTTGAGAAAGTCCAAGGACAGTGCTCAGGCCCTGAGCTCAAGCCCAGGACTGGCAAAAAAAAAAAGACTACTAGATAATGTTGCTGTTTTTGTGGAGATTGATTTCTGTATTCAGACTTGTCTGTTGTGAGCAGAAAGGAGCTCTGATTGCTGTAGGAAGAAAGTGAGGAACAACTCTTCTGGGGTTGGAAGTGCACCTCTCCTCCCAGCCCTCTCCTCACCTGGGAATCTAAAAGATTTTCTTTCCTGTTCCTTTCCAGCCCCACACTTTCCATGTCTCCCCCTGGGCTTTAGTTTCCCATTGCCTGCGTTCTGCCTTTTCTCACTATTTCACAGTGATCTTGGTCTACCTTTGGGTACTGCATGTGACCATTAGTCCTAGACTGTCTCCACTCCACTCTTCTAGAGTGAAATTAGAAGTGATTTGGGATGGAAAGCAGTGTTATTGCTTTGCAAGATATGCTCAGTTAAACTTTGTATGGAGAATTGGAGAAAGTCAAACACCCATTGCTTGTCTGTGTCCATCAAGTAGATCATATGCCACAGGAATTAGTGTTTCTTAAAATTAAATTCCTGTTAACCATATTCCAGTATCAGTCATTCACATTTGTATATTATCTTCTGTTTATCTCCAGACATCCACAGTCATGCATAGTTGCAGTCCTCATTTATATTTGAAAGCAGCAGTAATTATCAACATAACATGTGGAGCTGAGTAGTATCTTAGTTCATATTTGTCTCCTCAGTTTCTCAGCTGTGTGAGTTTGGCCCAGTAACTTAATTTTGTTTGTCCCAGTTTCTTTTATGAAAGAATATTATTTCCCTCTCATTAGTAAAGTTTAAATGCATCAAAAGCTGCATAGCAGGTTATTGTTCTTCAACTATGGAATTTTGTTATTATTACTGGTGCATGACAACTGAAATAATTTCTGTTTCTATACTTTACACCTAGTTTGATACCTATCATCTATGTGGTAATATAATTCACTAAATAGTTCCCTATAATATTAAATGTAACATTGTTTCCACTTGCCTTGTAGATAATACCAGAAATTGAGCCAATATTTTTTGTTAAAGATTTTGGGGGGACTTAGATAGTTGTGACAAAGAAGTTGTAACAATATAAAATACTATCAATTTTGAATGACCCTCTCAGCATGCTCTAGACATTTCTAGATTTTATATTCATTTGTCTAACTTGCTATGTACTAAGTACCAAATAGATTCCTTTGACCCACCAAGATTTGAAGGAGGTTTCTTGGTTTGGGAGAAGAGTCAAAGATATGAGGATTTGTCTGGGTTAGATGCTATAAGGAAGGATGCATCCAAGAATGACAATCATAATAAATTCTATAAGACAGAGGGGAAAGGAACAAATCTAGATAAAAGCTATATAAGAAGTACAAGGGTTGTTTGGAATTTTTTTGATTTGGGTGATGTTTTAGATTCATTGTGTTCAAATGTGATTGCTTTTTCTTGATCTTTGTTCATATCACAGTGTCCTGGTCTGGTGTTGGTGCCCCTTGGAGTTGTTTATATTTAATATCTAAAGTTATGTACGCATGTTAGCTCCCAGCAATATCAAGTGCTTACTGATGGTACAGGGCTAGCTGTCAGATGGCAGAAGCTGCTCTTTTCATCTTAGATTGTTTCTATAGTTATATGCTGCATAGCAACATGACCATAGATGTAGTAACATTAAATACTGCAGTTTCTATAGGTCAGCAATTGGTCATAGTTTGGCAGATTCTTTTTTTGCCAACTCTTGCAAAACTATAGTTAAGGTGCTGGCCAGGGCCACAAGCTCATCTAGGGCTCTACTAGGGAAGGATCTGCTTCCAAGCTCATGTGCTCAGTGGCAGCATTTATTTAGCTCTTGTGATTGAAGTTACTCATTCTCTTTGGCAGTTACTTAGAGGCTACCCTCAGTTCCTTGCCTAATGGGTTTCTCAACAATATCACATACATCTTCAAAACCAGAAAGAGATGGTGTCTTTGTATAAGATGGACATTACAGTGTCCTGCAGCATATCATAACACATGCGTGTAATCGCATTCATCTTTTCTGTGTTCTTTTGGCTGGAAACAAGTCACAGCTGTTATCTGAACTCAAGAGGAAAGGTTTACAAAGTGCAGTGTACACCAGGAGGTGAGATCACCAGGCCATGTTGGGCCTATGCACAGTTTACTTGTTCTTCTTACTGCTGTGGATTAGGTGAAATTAGGCACTGGCATTTCACTTATAATTGATACTCTTGCCTTCACATTTCAGCAATAAAATGTAAGTGTTGGAAGTAGAAATGAAATGGAGGAATACTCAAGAGTAGCATTGGTGAAACAAACAAACAAAAAAAAGCAAGACTTTCACCAGCATGTACTGTTTTTCTTGTCCTAGTGGTAGAGTGCTTACCTAGGGAGCACGAAGACCCAGGTTCGATTCCTCAGTACCACATACATAGAAAAAGCCAGGAGTGGTGCAGTGGCTCAAGTGGTAGTGCCCAAGGACAGTGCTCAGGCCTTGATTTCAAGCTCCAGGACTAGGATTAAAAAAAAAAAAAAGAAAGAAAGAAAGAAAAGAAAAGGGACAAGATAATTTCTGGAGTCTAGATAATATGTGAAAAATATTTTATAACCAAGAAATAAATTGCGTAGTCTGATTAGAACAAGTGTTTGCAAAGTCAACAGGCATTGGCTATAAAATGAGGTTGAAAATATATGTAGACTTCTCTCTCATTTGTAACATTCACAAGTTCTTCTAAGAGTAAATGGTAAATAATCCATGTGTTTCTAAGCCAGTCTCTGTAAAGTGTAACTCAATTTAATATGGTTCCTATAAAACAGCAGGGAAGAGGAATGCTGAAGACACTTCCAGATTTATAATTCATGAATGTCTAATGGCTCTGGGCCAAGAAGCTTCATCTCTCTTTGTCTCCAAAGTATAATACTCTTCCCCAGCATGCGCTCAATGAAACTGCATTGTGCTTTTTTGGTGTTGATGTCTAACATATTGCTTCTTACTTGTAATCCTCTGTTGCCTTCATCTTTATACTTTTTTGTGCAGCTGAAACTCCCTGTTAATGTGAATATGGAACATGTTTTATTCTTTTGTAACCTCAGAACCTTTCTTAGTGCCCGCCAGTGCTAATGATCAGTAAATAAGTATGTGATATAGCCCCTTTTCTAGTGAAGAAACTGTAGACTAAAGAGATAGAATAATTTGTCCAGTACTGTGTACCTAGTAAGTTCCAGGTTTTTGAATACAGGGCTTTGTACTTTTTGTGTATGTGTGGACAGTCCTAGGGCTTGAACTCAGATCCTGGGTACCTTCTCTGAGCTTTTTTGCTCAAGACTAGTACTTTACCACTTGAGCCACAACTCTACTTCCAGCTTTTTGGTAGTTAACAGGAGATGAGTTTCACAGACTTCACTACCTATGTTAGCTTTGAATCTCAGTCCTCGGACCTCAGCCTTTTGAATAGCTAGGATTACAGGTGTGAGCTACCAATGCTCAATAGGACTGTGTGCTTTGAAACCTGTCTTCTTTAGCCTTGGCCATCTGTCATTCTGCCTCCTAAGCTTTGCAGTAACTGTGCCATTTCAGGCTCTACTAACCATCCAGCTAGGCTGTCTGCTTTACAGGGAACAGATCACATAAACAAGGAGAGAAAAGTGATGGAGTCTGGACATTTAGAATCATACACGTAAGTTACTAAAAGCTGTGGAAGCTTCTGTCTGGAGTGTCCAAGTGACACTCATGTTACTACAGAACAACACATGATCATATGCTCACAAGCTCCTTAAAGTATAGCATTCTAGTTTAGGACTATGGTCTTATTTCCAAAATGAAATTTATTTTAGGTCATCAAGGAGCTTATTTGTGGAGAAAATTTTGTTCTTAGTTGGTTTTGGAAATTTTCCTGTTCAGTAATTAAGAAATCCTGGCCCAATTACTTGCAACCTTTTGATTCTGAAGGCTATTCTATGGGTTAGTCAGAACCTCTACAGTGTTTTGAAGTTCAGTCTTGTGAGAGTAGATGAGAATCTTAGGAGGCAATTAGAGCCTGGGAATGACCCAAAGATGCATACTTGAAAGTACAAAGGGAAAAAAATCTCTATAGAGTACAACCTGTGATCAGAGTGGATTTGGCCTCCTCTTCAGGATAGCTTTTACTCCACCTTAATGATGCTGCCATCCAGAAGACTGTCCCTTCAGTTTTTCCACTTAACTCTTTAGCCATGTGCCTGCTAAACTGTCATGGCAGTGATCAGTGATGAGGGTTCTGCTGGTGACATAAGGAGAAGAGAGACTCCTGAGTCCTCAACAGCTGGTTATGTTCTCTCCTGACCTTGTTTTCCTTCTTTTGTGTCAATGCATTGGAGGTCTGGCCACAACTATTTCAATGTTATAGTACCTTCCTATACTGGTATAATAAATCCTGAGAGGACTTGAGTCATAGTTAATCTCAAGGCCAGTTGTGTCAGAGTTGGGTTCTGTGATTGGCAGCCCTTCTGGACTACCTAGAGGAAGGATTACTGTCACTACACTAATGCATGGTGGCTAACACATCGTAGGTCCATTTTTTCCAACACCCTCAGGAAATTTATTTAATAAATTGGCTGGAATCAACTCAAAAGAATCAACTGTTAATACATTGTCCATTCTTGAGTTAACCTGTTACTCATGTTGTTACTTTTCTGCCCTGGTTTCAAAACGGCTTCATTCTTTCCATTTAGTGAATTAAAGTTGTTTATAAAGAAAACCAATATAATTCTGGAGACATGTTTTTAATCTTCAACTTGGTTCTTGCATCATATACCATGCCCAGATATGGCAAGGCATGGCAACCCTCAAGGCAGGGATGCTGCCTGAGACACTCCTACAAAGGAATCAGCAGCCCAGTGAAAGATATATTATATACCAGCATGTTCTATATGCCCTTGCAGTGATGGCAATTGACACTTAGTCTGTGTTATCACACAAAATGTTTGTATTCGTCCCCCCTAAAAAAAGGATTGACCTAATTGACCAAGTATTACATGTAGTTCTGACTTAAGTTTGCATGAATTTAAGTTTGAGGACTGCATGGGGCTATTTTTACAAGGTCTTCTTGTGGGCTTTTTTTTTTTAATGTCCATCATGGAACTTGAACTGAGGGCATGGGCGCTATTACTGAGCTTCTTCACTCAAGGCTATCATTCTACCACTTGAGTCACAGCTCCTCTTCTGTGGTTTTTGTTTTTGTTTTTCCCCTGGCTAATTAAAGATAAGAGTCTTATGAACTTTTCTCCCCAAGCTGGCTTCAAACCTCCATCCTCTCAGGTTGGGAATGATAGAGTGCTTGCCTACCATGCACAAAGACTGGGTTCAATTCCTCAGTACCACATGCATAGAAAAGGCTGGAAGTGGTGCTGTGGTTCAAGTGGAGAGCTCTAGGCTTGAGAAAGCCCAAGGATAGTTCTCAGGCCTTGAGTTCAAGCCCCAGGACTGGCAAACAAGCAAACAAACAAAAAACCCCTCAATCCTCAGATCTTAGCCTCCTGAATAGCTAGGATTATAGGCATGAGCTAACAGCACCCAGCTTCATTGTGTATTTTTTACTTTTACACCAGTGTCAAGATTTATGTGGGACAGTGCTGCCTGCTCTGGTTCCCGGGCTGGGCCCAGGGGCCCTCATTGCAATTAAAAAGGCAGCTTTGTTTTTTGTTTTTTTTTTAAAGATTTATGTGGTACAGTTGTAAACTGGTAAAGTTTAAGATTAGCAAATACCTAGCAGTGCAGAGAGGGGGCACTCTGGTTGGGCACCTGTACAGTCTTGGACTCCTACTTCCATTTTCTGGTCTTCCAAAATTAAATAACATTCATGCTAGTTCTTAGGTTTAGGAAAAAATTTAAAAAATAAATTGACTTATTTTCAATTAAGGATTGGTAAAGGTGCCAGACACCGAAAATCCTCTCATCCATATAGAGAAAATGGCAGTTTGTAAGATAGTGATCTTTTTATTACCAGCTCAGTAACTATACTTTGATGGAGGAGGGGAATGAAAGAGAGAAGCTCTGCGTTTAGCTCTGGGGATAGAACCCGGTGGTAGAGCTCCTCACGTGCAAGACACTGGGTTTGATCCCCAGCACTGACAAAAAGGTTAATATATTGATAACCTTTCAGGTCTTTTTCAATTATGAAATTGTATCATTTCAGTTAATGTAGTCATTTCTATTGGACATTTACCACTGGAACTGGAGCAATACTATTGAATGACATTTAAATCTAATCCTTCTTAAGAACAGAAATTGTGACTATCTTTCAAGTATTAGAAAATCTGCATCAGAATTCATTGTAACCTACAATGTGATTTTGAAAGCATGTTCTTAACCTGAAATTGTTGGACAAAATTAGATTTGTACTTGAGCCCTCACTCCAGTATAAATATAAAGGTTGTATTTGTGTATGGTTGACATTCTTTGGCAGCTGTTGCATTTTGAAAATATACAGTTCAGATGCCCTGGGATTTAACTTTTCTGTCCAGGTTTCAGAAGCTGCCTCTTCCCTATCTACCCAGCTTTGCTGTGGTTCAGTATGCAACATAATTATGTTTGGCATTCTATTTTATTGTGACTATTGGTGAACAGACTATTGGATGAGCTTCACTGCTAAAAGAACCTATTTCTTTCTTTAGTCTGAGGTCTCTTGGCTTTAAGGAAGGTATTTAAGAAAAGATTAGACTGTTGAATAAAACATGTTTGAAAAATAGAATTTTCAGCTTTGCAGTAAGAAAGTCAAGAACTTTCTTCATTTCAGGTCTGGAATAAACTATTTTATCTGTCCTAAAACCTTGTTGCAGCATGGGTACACCCAAGAAAAACATAGGAACCTACAAATTTATATGTATAATTGTCCTGTACATGTGCATATGAATCATTTTAACATGGAAATAGTACTGAGTATCCTGGTATTAGTGTGCATTAATCTTTGTACTGTAAATTTAAGAGACTCCACCGAGAATTAATATGTTACTTAGTATTGAGAGTATTTTGAAAACCTGTTTCTTAGAGGGTATCCTATAATACCGATGTGATAGAATTTTGAAACAGCTACGGGATTTCTTCTGTGTAATGAATGCATTTTCTCTACGTTTGGATGGTCCTCTGAATAACCTATACAGTAGGAGAGTAGGATTGGAGACTTTCTCCTCTCAGTATTAGGAAGTGAAGCACCACCATTTAGTGGGCCTGCTCCATTGTCTATCCCAAATAGTAGGTAGATTCTTTTTTTTATTGTAATTAATAAAAGGGTTACATGATATTTGCCAGATAGAAGGTGCATTAATTCACATACATTGATACCCTTTCACATGTCTTGGTACCCATTACCCTCCCCCCCACCCACCACCCACCCCCTGTCTTAGTTTTCCCCCCTTCCCTATCAAATTTCAAATAACCAAATACAAATAAATTCAATATATCAGATAACAAAGTGAGATACTATAACAATATGAGGTACCCAAGGGACAGCAAAGGAGATGAGAGATAACATAGTACATTAAGGACAACAATCATTCGTTATATGGCTTTTGTTTCAATATCCTAGAGGTCCTTTAGTAGGTAGATTCTTATATTTCCAGTCAATGAATTAATTCTGAAGTGAGCTAGGTCCTTTCACATAGTGGTTTTCAACATTCTGAAAAATGCTGAAGAAATCAATGTCAAGGAATCTAAGTTACATATTAAAACCAGTGGTCTTAGGATTCACTAGGCTCTTATTACTTGCTTATTTTCTCTTAAATGGTACCCACATATCAACAGCCATGTAGCCCTATGAAAAAACAAAAAAGCTATTGAGAACATAATGGTGATCAGATTAATGACATAATTCAGGGTGATCTAGTCCAAGAAGGGAAGATACAATTAATTGATAATCTGTTTCTGGAAAGTGATACAGAAATAGGGGAGGGATGGTATTTCTTCCTCCCACTTCTCTTCTGTTCCCACCAATTTTCAGAAACATCTTTCCCAGACTTCATGGTATTAATATCTGATATATCCAAAATTAATTTTAAAAAGTTAACTACATTTTCCCAAAATCTGACAAGCTGAAGTATATTAGTTGGCATTTTTTTCAAACTTTCAGGTTTCAAGGCTAGATATATCATAATACCAAATGCTTAGGTTTTCTATTTCTGTTGTAACCTATCTGCCCAAAGGATAGAAAATAATGTTTCTTACAGTTTAATGCCACATGTTAAACCGGTTGTTTCCCACTTCCAGACTTATTAAGCAGCAAAACTCATCCATTAATAATGCTGCTGAATTATTCATAGAAGTCCTTAACCAAAATAAATGATGGTTATGACCATGTAATTTCTCCTCCTCCTCACTTCCCATCTCTTTTCCTCCGAGGTACATCTTTCAGATTCACAAGCCTATAAAAATGGTAAAAACATTCGGGGAAAATTGATTGTATTTAGGTTTAAAATCAAAGACTAGGTAGGTTGGAATTGGTGGTACTTTAATAAAAAAAAGTTAATGTTGTGAGGGATAGTTGACTATTTAATAAAGCCATCTCTAATAATCCTCCTACTTTATCATAAAGTAGACCTTTTTGTTTTTCTCAGGGTTTCTCAAAGTAAGTATTTGTTTTCATACCAGGTCTATGATTTCTCAGCCATGCCCATTATCTTTCCAAATGTTGTCTCATTTCCTGTTCACCTCGCCAAGTCCTGAAAGTCTTTATAGATGTCCTGTTTAGCCCTTCTTTTTCATCCTCTCTTCACTTAAATACTGTTTCAGAAGTTTCCTAGTTGGCCTCTCAGCAACTTTAATTCCTTTCAGCTTGATCCTCTGTTAACACTAGAAAAGCAGAAATAAGAAATTGGAGAAAATAGTTAGAGGACCTGGTTTCATTGTAAGTGCTTCTAAGTGCTTATACTTTGTAGTGGTTGTTTATAATACTTGATAAAAGTGAATCAGTTCATTATTCTTTCAATGATTCCAGAATGGGCTTATGAAGATAGCACTGTGACCTTGATATTTCCCTGCTTAACATTCAAGAATGATGCTTTTGTATCAGCATAACCACGGCCTTGTGGTTTATTATTGTTTTATTTTTAGATTTTTTTGGTAGTTTCAGGATTTGAATTCAGAAACTCCAGTTTGGCTTGCTTACGCAGAAGGTATATTATCACTTGAGCTTTGTCTTCATTCTTGGCCCTCTTTGCTCAATTTTCCTGTCAGAAATGCAGATTCTATGATGGGAACTTTAATCATTTTGTCAAAATCTCTTCTGACTGAGTTTCTGAACAAGTACTGGTAGATGTCCCTGGCTTGGTGACTGTCTGACCAGTAGTTCTTCATCCAGACTGTATAGGGATGGATCATGTAAACAGAAGTGAATCAATTAAATGTTTTGGGCTGTCTCCCACAGCAGTCTGAGCTGTCAGCTGAAAAAAGTCCAGAAAATTTAGGAAGTTCCCAACTACATCATCGGAAAATCATTTCCTTGAACAAGCAAATTCTGCAGAAGACCAAACATCTGGAAGAAGTTAGTGTTTTCTTCTTCTAGTTAATGTTGTTTTTTGTTTGCTTTGGTTTGGGTTGGGCTTGAACTTAATGTCTTATATGTCCTAGGCAGGTACTCTGCCACTTATAACTTTTTGCACCTACTGGCCTCACACTGCTATCCTCATGGTTAATCTTCACCCCTGAATAACTGTAATTATAGATGTAAGCCATCACACTCAGTCCCTATTAGTGTTATTAAAGATGGCCAGCCAGCAGTGTGTAATTATCCCTGGTTATGTAGTTATACCAATTGGAAAAAAAAACAAACCATAAAAAAGTAATATGTGAGTTTCCTGTTAAGTAATTGAGTGGTATTTGTCTGAGTGTTGAAGTCTTAAACTCTTTCCTCTGATTTTTACCTATTCCTCATACTCTGTGTTAGAAACCTTACTGTTGAAATGAAACATATAGTCTGCAGGCATGTTAGTTAGCTGTAGAAAAGCTCAGATATATCTGTATTTTAACCCTTAAGTTGTTGTTTTTTTGTAAGATTGGAATATATATGTCTCCCATCTCTTACAATCAAGGTCAATTGAGAGAAAATAACTTTTGTCTTTCATTTACAGCTACAAGCAAATCATACCAATCTACAATCCAAATACAATGAAACTAAGAAAACACTAGCAGAGGTAAGCAGATCTCTTTCCATGGCCCACTGTCAAGAGTCATTTCTGACTAGTGCTGCTACTAGAACACTAAGTTTCATTTGCTGTTGAAGGAGATGTGGTCCTGTCCTCTGGCTCATGCCATTTGAGGACATGGGGCAGTGACTTGATGCTGTATGACCCCATGCTGTCAGTGTAGTTATACCGCCATATGCTGAAACATCAGGCACCTTGACGGGAGAGTTGGCTGTAGGCTGAAGTAGGAATTACTCCCTGAGAAGGGCCAGTCTGAGAGGGAATGGGGGCACATAAAGGTCTTTCAAGGTTGCTCACAGAAATGACTCCTGCTTCTCAAGTATCAGACTGTATGAAAGTCTGAATTCTTGGGTGATATGTTGGCAGAGGCATCGAAGGATGGGGAAAAGAGGTGTATGACTATTTGACCCATGTAACCCAGTTTCCATGATGGCTCATCTTCCATTTCTGATTGCTGAGGAAACCAGGCAAGGAACTAGAACACCATTTTTTTTCTTTTCTTATTAGATAGTAGAGATCATTGTAAAAGAACTACTCTCAGTTTTAAATAGGAGTAACATATTCCATTTTATGGTGCACTCTATGCAGCAAAATCTGAGTTTCTTCAAAGTTTCCTTCATGCATTCGAAAAACTGACAAAATTATTCAACAGGCTAAAAAGTTTTAGTTCTGCTATAACAGTCTTATTTTGAGATGTAGATCTATCAGTTTCTAGCTCTGTCTCTGTCTGTCTATCTCTCTTTTGCATCTCTATCTCTCTTGCTACCAAGAGGTATCTGTTCTGGGCATTACTTTTGGCTTTCCATCCATTTGCTGCTATGATTTGAATCCACTGCCAAGATTTCTGTGAGCAACAGGATATGTCTAGAAGTCTGATTTTTACCTTTTCATTCTGCTTTCCCTGATGTGTCATTTCTCATTCATCTCTTTTCTCAACGTAGTACCAAAACTGATGGGCTCAGCCACTTACTGAAGGTCTAGGTGTGATCCAGGAGGAAGGAAACTGGTCACACTCCCTCCTTTCTGCTCATGGTCCAAACAAGGATGCCTCCTTCTCTCTTTCAGTTGAAGAGTCACAGTGAGAAACTGGACAAAGAGCAGGCAGCTCTGGAGAAGATAGAAGCGAAAGCTGATCCAAGGTAAGAGGCTTACTCAGGGAAAATGGTTCTGCCAGGATCTGGTAGCTTAATGGTTTTGAGCAGGGGACAGAGCAATAGAGATCATATGTTCTGGCCAGAATGAATATTGCTGGTGTGTCCGCTCCTTCCTGAGTTACCCACTTTTCCTCCCAGTTCCTCTCCGTCAGAGTAGCATGTTTTTTGTTTTTCTACATTACAGAATAGTTATTTGGGCTGGGGCATGCTACAGTACTAGAATGCCTGTCTAGCAAGTACAAGGCTCTGAGTTCAAACCCCAGGATGGCAAAGTAAATATTTAAATATAAATAAAACCATAATGCTGTCACAGTATAGAAGAACATGTAGATAAAAGTACCCCTCTTGTTTCTGTCCCTGCTTATTCTTCCTCCCTGGAGCTGTGTACTGTTTCCAGCACAGTAAATCAGCCCTGTCTCCTGAGAGGAAATAGTACAGTCTTTTGGGTCCAGACCAAGCTGCCAAGTTGGGCCTCTCTCCTCCATGTAAAATTCACTGGTGAAAGGGGCAGCAATACTGACCATTTGCCCCTTTGACTATCTGGGCAGTAAAATCTCATAGATTTGCATACTTGATTTTGAAGTCATAAACATTCTCAGAATGATGGGACCCTGGTAGCCAAAAGTACCTTCAGACTACTTTGTCCTGTGATTAAAATGTTTCTTTCCTGCTAATGGAGGAAAGTGCTGTCAGACATCTGATCATTTTATTTTTAAGCTAGTGCTGTTGTTATAGCCTGAAGCAATGTATTTTCCTTTCAGAAGGCATACTAAAAATGGTATTCAATAATGTGATTTCCCTGAATACAGATGAATAATTGGCATCATTAAATATATTCAGTGCTATTGAAACTCATTGATGTTTCCACAGTTGACATTTTAATTCTGGAGTGTATAATGTAATGTTTGTTTGGATCCCTGATGGTCGAAGGCATACAAATGAATAATAAAGCAAGCTGAATGAAAATCATTACCATTTGTAGAGAACACATTAGACACACTTGTGGGAACAAAGGAAATTAAAAGTCCTTTTTAGCTAGTCCTTGGTTTTAGCTGTAATTCAGGAAGTTGTAATGACCTATAATATGTCAGTTTGAGGTCTTTTCTCCTCAGTATTCTGCAGAACCTGAGAGCACTTGTAGCCATGAATGAAAATCTGAAAAATCAGGAACAGGAGTTTAAAGCACATTGCCGGGTAAGTGTCTTTTTGGTGTTGGCAAACAAACTAGGTCTTTTGTGAAAGCTCTTGGTTTCCCTGCCCTATGCTGTTGGGGTATGCTGTCTAGTGCAGTGTAAAAAGCAGACTCTTCAAGCAGTGATATGCCAGACTTGAGAGGGCTAGCAGAGGGAGTTAGATAGTAATCATGTGCCAGAACTCCAAATGGAGAGTATAAGCCAAGAATATCATCTAACTTACAAATGTCTTCATAGGAATTTTTTAAATTAATTTATTGTTATTAGAGAGGTTATTTACAGTGGGCTTACAACCACATGGGTCAGGTAATGAGTACATTTCCTTTTGTACATTATCTTCTGTTCCCTCACTCTCTCCCAGTCCCTCCCTCCCATCTCCATCTATAAGTTGTACAGTTTGCTTTTATTCAGTGTCTAGTGAGCTCTACCACTGCACTTTTTCCTCACATTCTGTGCCCTCCCTCCAGCCATTCTGAAGATATATACTTAGAATGCCTCATACATAAGGTAAAGAGTACAGAATCATCAAAAACTTAAACAAAAAAATGGTTTCTTATTTCAATATCTTGGAGTTTGTTTCAATATATATTATTTTATATAAATAATAAGAAGTAAGCCAAACTGAGAGAGACAGATGGCACATGTTCTTTCTGATATGCAGAAAGCAGATCTAAAATACACTGGGATTTAATAAATTATACTAGATTCTAGATACACACACAAGATTCTCATACACAGTGAGACCAAAAGAGGATACTCTTAAGAGAGGAACACAAAGATGTACTGCCTAAGTGCCTCTTCATATTTATAATATATATGTATATATATAGAGAGAAAGTTTTTAAAAATTAAAAATTAGGTATCATACAAATCCAGGGATGCCCTTGAAAGCCTGAGATGTTTGTTTGTCACATGCATAAGGTCAAGCTCCTGCCAGCTGGGAACTTTCGGTCTCATGAGGGTGATAATAGTTGGAGGCAGGAAGTAAGGCCCAGCTAATTTTATGTGATCTTTGGAAGAGAAAGAATCAGTCCCACGTGGGAGCTACTGGGATATATAGAAGATGGCAAGTGGAGGAGACCCTTAGTGAAGTGGAGAAAGAGAATATTGAAGAGGTAGATAAGGCTAAGGCAAACTGAGAAGAAGAGGCAAACATGTCTGTTTGGAACCAGGCTCAAAGCCACTCATTGTATCATTACTGCACACCTCACCAGCCCTTCAGAAAAAAAGGCTCCATGGCTGGGCACCGGTGGCTCATGTCTATAATCCTAGCCACTGAAAAGGCTAAGATCTGAGCATCATGATTTGAAGCCAGCCCAGGCATAAAAGACCATGAGACTCTTATCTCCAATAAATTAAGCAGAAAAAGCCAGAAGTGGTACAATATGGCTTACAGCGTAGAAAATTAGCCTTAAGAACAAGAAGGCTAGAGACAGCCCCCAAGCCCTGAGATCAAGCCCCAGAACCAACAAAGGAAAGGCCCCATTTGATGGAAGGTATGTCTTCCTCACATCCCTCTTCCTGAAAAATACTTTCCTAGGCTAGAAATTAACATCAAGAGGCAGCTACTTCCATGTTGGGTTGTTTTTCTGGGTTTTTTTGTTTTTTCTTTTTTCTTTTTGCCCTGCTATGAACTTACAAAAGAGAAAATAAGATTTACATCCAGTTTCCAGCTTGTGGGAGTTTTATCAGTGTTTATATTGCTCTTTAAGGAGGAGATGGCACGGCTTCAACAGGAAATTGAAAACCTCAAAGCTGAGAGGGAACTAGAAAGTGATGAAAAGGTAAGTGTGTCCTCAAGACCAGCAGCTGTAGTATTACTGCATTAAATGATTTCTTTTTGCCAGTCCTGGGGCTTGAACTCGGGGCCTGAGCACTGTCCTCTGGCTTTCTCAAGGAGAGAGCTTTCCCACTTAAGCCACAGCATCACCTCCAGCTGTTTCTATGTATGTGGTACTAAGGAAGCAAACCCAGGTGTTGGTGCATGCTGGGCAAGCACTCTACCACTAGACCAAACTCCTGGCCCTAAATGATTTCTTCTTCAGGATTAACCAGCAATCTGTGTGAAAGTACTTTACTGAACCTAAGCCTGTAAATGGGTCTCTCTCAGCTGTTTTCCCCTTGTGAATTCCTGTGTCTCTTCATTTTGTGGTAAAGGTCATATTGGATGTGGAAGAGCAACCAGAGGCACATACAACTCAGACCTCTCTTTTGTCTACATTTAGGAAATATCTGAGTTGTTTCCCACTCAACCTATTCTTTAACTTTGCTTTAGTATGTATATCCATTCTCCCTCTCTACTCCTGGCTAACAACAAAAGGTAACTGAATGTCAAGGAGGAGAGCAGTGTTGGCTCTCTGCTAGCGCCCTAGAGCTGTGGGGGCAGCCGCATCCAACCCAATGAGCCTCTTGAGTAAAGGACTTGTTCTTCAAGGGAACTACAGTAGAATTCCATTGAACACTGATATCGAATAGAATAGGAATGTGATGTCTTTCTCTGACTAAATAAAATTATAGGGAGCTCTTGGATTTTGTTGTTCCTACCATACTGTCATACCTCATTTAGAGTTTCTGGGTGGTTTTTTTTCTGAGAGTACTTGTATTTAGGATGTGAGACCTGGAATAGCTGTAGACCCATTGATTAGAGCCCCCTTTTACCTATAAATGAAGGAGAACCTGAGTTCCAAGGAAGAAGAGGGATTCTGCCAATCTACCAGTATCAGGAACCCTCCAAGTTCCCCACCACTGACCTGGCCCTCTCCAGGAACCATTCTGGGATTTGCCAGACTACTGTCTCCCACAGAAGACCCCAGATTTAGAGGGGTTTCCTTGCTCATTTTTGCTGAGCCATATTAAAACTTAAGTTTTCACACCCCAGGTCCAAAGTGAAGTTCCATGTTTAATCAGTCCATTTGGCCCTATATGCTAATAAAGAGATGTAATGATGTGGTGAAAGGCAGAGAAAGGAGATTTATTACATAGCAGCCATGGGAAGACAGCTCTTGAGTACACGCATACATCTTCAGCCATCTGCAAGAGGATAGACATTGGCTTCAGGTTGAATAGGGAAAGTTGGGAGGAGTATACACTTACATCCTCAGCCATCTTTAGGGGGTAGACATTGACTGCAAGTTAAATAAGGAACGTTGAGGAGCCATGGCTTAGTCTGTGTCTCTGAAGGACTTCCAGAAAAGGTATTATTTTACCACTGGAACAGAATAAAAGCAAGTTGCCTGGAAGTAGTCTCCTGAGTTTTTAGCAGATTTTTTTTAAATGATAAGATGACATTGCCTGTTTTAAGGACAGTTTGTCATCAGTCACAAGATGTTTATATTGTTCTTTCCTAGAGTCCAAGGTGACTATAAAGTAACTGCAGTAGGGAATTTTGCAGATCAGATGTGCGAAGTGTAGGGCGGGGAGTAGAAGACTACGTTACGTGTCCAGAGTTAATTCAGAAAGCTCAGTAAAAGTATCTTTGGAATTGACTCTTAAAATGTAACTTTTGAGTCTGTGAGATACTGGAATAGATGAGCAGCTGAACCAGGAATGCCATCATGCTCTGGGACCATCACCACGAAGGCTGCCTTTGAGGAGTCTCCAGCTTGGAGTCATCAGCTCAGCCACCTCTGATTTTTGTTCAGTTCACTGAGTTCCTGGGCCCATGTCTCTCCTCAGCATGTCTTTTTAAAGAGATAGTTACACTGAAGAGAATTATAGTTTAGCTCACTAGGGTGTAACTGAAAGATACTTCAAAACAGTTTAAACTACTGGTCTCATACACAGGCTATGTGCTTTCTTTACTCTTTTCAGATGTGCTTGGTGAATGTCAGGGTTCCTCTTAGCTCTGCCATTTCCCCACCTCTCTCTCCTTTCTACAACCTACTCTTTTTTTTTTTTGGGTCAGAATAAGGTATAGAGGGGTTACAGTTACATTCTTCAGGTAGCTTCTCACACATTGATACACTTTCTCATGTTTTTGTCCCCATTCCTCTCCCCCATCCCCTCCCAATCATCTTGTTCCCCCTTCCCTTTCTATTTCAAATAAACAAACGTATATACAATATACTAGGTAACAAAGTCAAGTAAAGTAATAGTATGAGATTAACCATAAGGGCAAAAAAAGAGAAAAGAAATAACATAGTACATCAAGAACAGCAATCACACAAGATAAAGCTCTTGTTTTGTTTTGTTTTGTTTTTTTGCCCATTCTGGGCTTGGGCTCAGGTCTTGAGCACTGTCCTTGGACTTTCTCAAGACTAGAGCTTTACCACCTGAGCCTCAGCACCACTTTGGCTTTTTTCTGTGTATGTGGTACCAAGGAATTGAACCAGGGTCTTTGTGCATGCAAGGCAAGCACTCTACCACTCGGCCAAACTCCCGGCAAAGCTCTTGTTTTCATGTTCTAGAAATCCTTTCATTTAGTCTCATCCTATGTAACCTTATGTACCTAGGTTTTGAGCTGTTGTAATTCTCTGCTAGGGGAGTCCTAGACGTCTACCAACCTACTCTTAACTTCCATTCCATCCCCCTTTCTCAGGAAAGATACTGATTACATTTTCACATTTCCATCCTTTTAGACCCTTTCCAGTGGAGAGCCTCAGGGAGCCCTGACTCACAATGTAAGTACCTCCCCATCCACAGAACAGACAAAAAGTATAGGGCAGCCAGCTTTCTATTCTCCCCAGACAGTCTTCAGACTTACCCGAATGTCTGCACAACTGCCACTTCATCTGCTGGGCTTTTAGGGACATTGTGCCACTTTATACATCTGCTATTCATATGGAGGCAGGAGCTTATTGGGAAGGCCCTCAGTACCACCATTCCAGTGGGTTTTTCTTCCAGCTTGGTGTGCATGCTTTCTGCATTCATATTACCATTTTAGCAAAGCAGTGAGAAAGGCCTGTGTTAGCCACATATACTTGTCATAGCCCATGGGCTATGAGGGGAGAGGATATTGTGGAAGGAAAAGATTTTTTTCTCTACTGTACCATATGTAAAGGTTGGCAAGCTTTTTCTGAAAAGCACCAAATAATAAGTCTGTTGATCTTTGTGGCCAAACTGATAAAGGAACCATAGTTACTATATGAATGAATGCATGAAACTATAGTCTAATCAAATTTTATTTACAAAAATTGGCAGAGAGATAAATTAGACCCAAAAGCTAGAGGATTTAGCTTACAGGCTAAAATTTGCTAACCTTGTTCTGCGTTAAGCCACTGTACTCAGCATGTCCACAAACCTCTGAGAGAAAGAGGACTGGAGAAGAAGGCCTTTTTCAAGGATGCCTCTTTCTATTCATTTAGGAAAATGGGCTTCAGGACTCATTGAAGCTGAAATGGTGTGTGTGTGTGTGTGTGTGTGTGTGTGTGCGCGCATGCGTGTGCATGTGCACACACACGCACGCACGCGCGCTTATACACATGCATACTGTCTTTTAGCTCTCTCTGAGTCAGTAAACTGACCAGCCATGTCTCCCACTGTACCAGTTCAGCGTGGGGCTAGTCTCTATGTTTTCTACCTCAGTACTGTCCAAAAGAGCTGTCTGCAGTGATAGAAAGTATTCTCCATCTATTGTGGAAACCACCAGCTAGATGTGGTTAAGAAAGACTTGAAGCCAAGCACCAATTCATGCCTGCTACTCAGGAGGCTACTCGGGAAGCTGAGATCTGAGGATCCCAATTCAGAGCCAACCTGGACAAGGAAAGACCATGAGACACTTATCTCCAGTTTACTACCAAAAACAAGAAGTAGAGTTCTGGCTCAGTAAAAGAGGGTTAGGTTTGAGCAAAAAAGCTCAGGGACAGTGCTCAAGCTCTTAATTCAAGTCCTAGGACTGGCACACACACAAAAAAAATCCAGACAGAAAAAAATAAAAGTACAGATTTGAAGTATGGAATGGTAAGACTTCATAGATTTGAAGCCTTTTACTTAACCACTGGATTCATTCTGGATCCTTGATGAGAGGAGTTTTTTGTTTTGTTTTTAATTTTTTATTGTAATTAATAAAAGGGTTACATGATATTTGCCAGATAGAAGGTGCATTAATTCACATACATTGATACCCTTTCACATGTCTTGGTACCCATTACCCTCCCCCCCCACCCCCCCACCCATCTTGGTTTTCCCCCCTTCCCTATCAAATTTCAAATAACCAAATACAAATAAATTCAATATATCAGATAACAAAGTGAGATACTGTAACAATATGAGATACCCAAGGGACAGCAAAGGAGATGAGAGACAACATAGTACATTAAGGACAACAATCATTTGTTATATGGCTTTTGTTTGAATATCCTGGAGGTCCTTTCAATTAGCTTCATACTATATGGCCTTATGTATCAAGATTTTGCTCTATTGCAGATCTCTGCTAGTAGAGTCCAAGGTTTCTACTGATTATGATGAATGAGGGAAACCATTGAGCCTAAGTTCCTTTGAGTCTGGCTTACTGATGAAAGGAGTTTTAAACATAATGTGAAAAATATCAAGAACCTCATGTGAGATAAGACCTATATCCTAAACTTGGGCATTTGAGAACAGGAATTTGAGGGCTTAAGATAAGAAAGATGATAAAACATATTTAACTTTTAAAGAACATTTTTCACTCCCAAGTAATTATGGCCTTTTCGCATTTTCAGGAAGATCTCGACAGACGGTATAATATGGAGAAAGAGAAACTTTATAAGATTCGTTTACTACAGGTAAATGGCAAGAACTGACAGTCCTTAAACACATCTAACTAGATAGAAGTTACTGAAATAGAATGTCATAGTGTCTAAGAACTAGGGAAACCAAGTAATAAGACTGATGCTTACAATCCTATTTTTATCTGGAGAGTCATCATGATTTAAAATGGTAAAAGCTTCACACGTTGGTGTCTTACTTTCACCGCCACTCATTTGAGTTTAACTTCACCCCATGTAGAAAATAAATATTGTATACCTCATGTGTTGCATGAAAAAAATGAACACATATAAATTAAATTCTTTTCCAGAGGCAGAGTTGCCAAAGTCAGGATTTGAGTTCCAGTACTTTTCCTCTCTTGTTAGATACCTCATCTGGTTAACTGATAACCAGGGATTTGAGAAAGTGGCATCAAATGTTGGCAAGTAGCCTTAAAACCAGCTCTAGAACTAAATGCAGAGTCAAAATTAAAACCATCTCTGAAAGTAAATGTAAATAGGACAAAATTATATTTTTAAATCCCTTTCTTGGCTAGTATCCAGCTCATGGAACTTAAGAGCTTTAAGTTGCACTTTGACTTAGGCTTCCTCTCTCTGTATTCTTTGCGATGAAAAGGCCAAGCTATGATGAGAGTGGTCCACAAATAGCAGTGGCCTGTAAGATCCTGTTTCTTCTCTTTCTGGCTCCTAATTATTTTGCTGAGTTTTGGGGTCAAGTTTTGTGAGTCAGATATATTCCTGTGCTTATCTAATCTTTAAGAAGACATAGAATGAAATAAAATCAGGACACTACTGTCCCATATTTGGAAATTTTGACTAAAAACTCCCTACAGGGGCCGGGGAGCATAGCCTAGTGGTAATGTGCTCACCTAGCATGCACAAAGCCCTGGGTTTGATACCCTGGAACCACATACACAGAAAAAGCGGAAAGTGGCACTGTGGCTCAAGTGACAGATTGCTAGCCTTGAGCAAAAAGTGTCCAAGGATAGTGCCCAGGCCCTGAGTTCAAGTCCCAGGACTGGCAAAAAAAAAAAAAATCTCCCTACAGATTCTACCTTGCAATTCAAGGCTCAGGGACAGTAAATGGTATGATTCAGCTTCTGGGAACTGGCTAGTTGAGAAGTGAATGTCCATAAACATCAAGGTACAAGGGAATTTATGTGGAAATAATCTTTTAAGCTTCAGACCAGCTTGAGGAAAGCAGAAGTTGAACCAGTAGTTTGCTGATGGCAGCAAGATATTTGAAATGGGGTATCAGTGGGGAATGGAAGACTGAATCTGAAGGAATGTACATTGATTAGCATTGATTGGATAAGAGAAGAGGGGAACTGGGAATAATGCTAAGGTTTCTATTCTATAGATATGTGTGTTATTCACTAAGAAAAATCATAAAAGAGAAGAAATTGGAAGGGAGTGTGAATAAGAGTGCCAGTGGAATCTTTCTGGGTATTTAACAAAATCACTGGAGTGAGTGACTGTCAGAACTAGCTTTCAGATCAGTTTGAGCTGGAGATTTTATGTCTGCATTGGGTAGATGTTGACTGAGACTGACAATATACAAAATGTAAACCCTGCTAAGTACACATATAAGGAGGAGCCAAGGGAAAGAGAAATCCACCACGTGGCTGCCACTGAGCTGCTGTGCCAGTAGAGTGGGAAGCAGTGAGCAGAAGAGGCTGAGCAGAGATCACAGGGGACAGCATGGGAAGTGGTCCCTAGAGTCTAGGAAGCTTGAGACTAATCCTCATCCATTGGATATCCATTGTGAAGATCTACCATGATGTTGGCATGAGCAGCCAAAATTATCAGTCCACAAGGAGGGGGTGAGGGATGATGGGGCAGTGTGGGAAGCAGGCATAGCTCTGGATGAGGTTGCCAGGAAAGGAAAGAGAAAGAGGCCGGTGGCTTGAAAGGTGAAGATGTTTAAGGAAGGGGCATTTATTAAAAGTGACTGGTTTGAGCATATTTAAATATTGGTGAGAGGAAGCTGCTTAAGACCAAGCAATACATTAAATAGTTGTTTAATATTTTGTTCCAGGGGAAATAAAATGAAAATCAGAACTTGAGGACCCATGAGGTGCTTTGGCCAAAAGGAGATTTGGTGCTTCCATCCAGATAGATTTGCAGGGACATAATTTTATGTTTGGTTTTAAGAGCTGATAGTACGTTTTCACTTTGTGCCTGTACTACCCTGTAAATTCAAGGACCAATTCTGCTTCTGTTAATGAAACAGACCTGAAGAACAGGAGGATTGGCAAACAGGAGAAATGAAGACATGGGAGAAAGACAATGCTAAGACCCCAGAGTCCTGAGCCTCCAAACATGTGGATGGAGGCATGTGCAGGCTGACTGGTTTGCTCCCGCAGCAGCTGTTCCCTGTGCATCTCTGCACTTCACTGTGTTGCACATCCAATTCATAGGGAAGTTTCTCCAGTCCATGAGAAGTACTTGAGAAGTGAACTAGTACTCTTCATCCAGGCTTAGGAGTTCTGAATGCATTTGGAATAGACAGCAGGATGACATACTTTCTGTCAGAGGGTATGGGTTCCATACATTACCAGATCTGTAACACTGATGCCATCCATGTTTGAATCTGTAATATACCTTCTGCCACATATTATAAAGGGGGAAACTTGATATTGTTTCATTAGTTGGGAACACTAGCTAGTTGCAGGATTCTGTATCTTCATTTCAGGGAATGTGGTTGAGGTCAAATGGAAGTTGGAACAATCTCACCTAGGGAAGGTGTAAAACCTTTTACCAAGTAGTGTTATTTCCTCCTATCTTTCCATTTAGGCTCGAAGAAATCGAGAAATAGCAATTTTGCATCGTAAGATTGATGAAGTGCCCAGCCGCGCTGAGCTAATACAGTATCAGAAGAGATTTATTGAACTCTACCGCCAGAGTAGGTGCATTGACCACACCTAAGCTCTTGAGACTGGGAAGGATAGGAGACAAGGGGCTCTGTCCACTTCAGCATGGTGCTATGTTTACCAGAACATATTCCACAAATGCCAGCCTAGTAGGGGATTTGTTTGTTATTTGTCGTATGTTTTAAATTTTATTGTTATTATAAAAACGATATATAGATGGTTTACAGTTACATTAAGTCAGGTAAAGAGCATATTTGGACAGTGTCACCTTCCCTTGCTCTCTCCCAGTTTTTCCCTCCCGTTCCCACGCACAAGTTGTATAGTTCACTTTTAACATAGTATCCAGTGAGTGCCACTGCATTGTTGTTATTATCATTATTATTATTACTATCCCTAAGTAGTTGCACAAAGGAATTTCAGTTCAACATTTCAATTAATACATACAGTACATCTTGGTCACTGTCACCCTTCCATCATTCTCTCCCATCTCTCCCAACATCACCAATCCCCTCAATTGAATTTCAATTCAACATTTCAGTTAATACATACAGTGCATCTTGGTCACTGTCACCCTTCCATCATTCTCTCCCATCCCCTCAAGTGACATGGTTTCATTTTCTCTTGTGTACATTGAATATTATAACTGTGATTTGGGCTTTATTTCCTCATCAGGGCTGTTTGAGAACCCTGAGGGCACACTGCATTACTTTCTTTGCTCATGTAGACAGATTCTTTAAGCCAGTAAAGATCTTAGAAATACTCTTTTAACCAGCCCTCACTGTGGCCAACCTCATGACCTTCCCAGGACTCAGGCTCACTTCCCAGTTCAACATAGAACATCGTGATGCCAGCATATATAGATCACTCCTCACTCTTTGTCCTCTTTCTGTGCATACAGACTTTGCTTTATAACATCATATTCACCCAGGCCTCTGGGACTAGTCTGATCAGTGACCACATTTTGTGACTCACAGTGCCCTGAAGAAGTTGCCTTAGTCTTTCTGCTCCTACATCTTCTGCCATATCTGTTCTTACTTACATCTTATCTCAGATAAATGACCATGAGCTGGTCTGCAGTGCCTTCTCCCAGTCCTTTACTGGCTCTCTACTTATAGCGTTTAGCTATTGAATCAAGCATTTCTCATTATTGCACCTGAGCTGGAACCTTCCTAGTCCTAGTGGCCTTAGCAGTCCACACTCTGCCCCTAAGCACACCATGAATTTCTCTGTCTTGTCCTGGCCCTTCCTGTCACCTATGCCTGGATCCCCTCTCCTCTGTCAGACAAAATCCTTCCATACACCACTCAGACTGTGTAAGCCTACTCCACATTCCCATCCCTGACAAAAGTTCCCTTATCTTCCCTCTTGTATATCACCATGATAGCCAAACTCCTTCTTCCTCTAGCCATAATGGACCCATCTACTGCTCCCTGATGCAGTGCTGCCTGCTGGTTATGTTCAGGTCTGTTTCTTCTTATTGCAGCTAAAGACTTCTCCTCTCCATTCAGTGACTAATCCCCTCTCTATATTTTTGCTGAGATATCTTTCTCAAATATCAAGTTGATTATCTTTTATACTCTTATTCTAAAGGCTTTACTATTTAATATCTCTCTGGAATTTGGATTAGCTTCAAAATCCCCAATATATAATGCAAAGTTTCATAGCATTGGTGTGCAGTCAGTATCCAGTGATTCCCCCATATGTCTGCATCTTGAATTGTGAGCCAGTCCCCAAGTTCAGAATTTTGCTGCACTGCAGTTTCCACTCAGTAAATTTCAAGATACACTTCCAAGTTGGCTTTGAAGCCATGGCCTCCAAAATACTTGGAATTTCTGTTCAAACTGAAGCTCTGTCCTTCTTTGAGGAGTCCAGGTCAGTTTATTTCCCATGTCCTAGCCTAGCAGCTTGACCTTTCAAACAGTTCTTGGATGATCAGAGGCAAATGTCAACAGTGACAGCTGTCAGCAAAAATAGGTTCTGCCTTAAGTTACATCTTTACCTTCTACTTGAAAGCTTTCAACAATAATGCTGTATATCTGCCTATTCCAAAGTAAACTTCATAAGTTAAAGTCATTTTCTTGGTATATATTAAATTGTACATGGTAATAAGTTTCACACATGCATGTATTATCCTTTGATCATATTCATCCATCTGTCACCCTTATCCCTCTTTCCTTTTCCTTTGATTTCCCTAGTAATCTCTACTAGTCACTTTCATGACTTCAATGCTTTGCTTTGTTCTACTTTCATCTACCCTGCATAAGTGAAGGGAAAAAAATACAGTGCTATCTTTATAGGACTGATTTGTTCACTTAACATGGTCATCTTTAGTTTCCTCCATTTTCCAGCAAACAATATAGTTTCATTCTTCTTAGTGGCTTAGTAAAACTCCATTGTGTATTTTATATTCTTCTTATCCATTGGACATATTGACCCCAAAACCATTTTCAAGCAGTTGCACCAAAATATATCAATTTATCATCATCATCATCATCATCATCATCATCATCATCATCATCAAATATCCTCAACTCCACCCAGTTTTTTATCCATCTCAGAGAATAGTGACTGGCCCATTTATGGCAGTAATTTATAATGTTTACTCCACAGTGTCATCTACCTGAGTCTTGCCAATAGCTATCCTCATGTAATTGGTTCTGAGACTTCAGAAGCTTCCAAGGCAATTTAGTTTGCACACAGACCTGAGACCTCCTTCATGGGGACAGGGTTCTTAAATCAATTTGATCTCTGCTCTCACTCACATTCTGATTTCTTTGCATTTAGTTTCTGCAGTACACAAAGAGACCAAGCAGTTCTTCACTTTATATAATACCCTGGATGATAAAAAGGTCTATTTGGAAAAAGAGGTAAGAAATTATTTCTCTATAGCAACTACACCTTTAATTATTACAATATCCTTATCACTTAATCAAATTTACATATTATACTCTAATAATATCAAATAAAAAGCATTCCAAGTCCAAAAATACATTGTAAACAGAAATGTAACTATTTGTGGCTTTTTACTTAGTGAAAAGTATTTTTAGCAAAAATTAATGCTTGGTTTATATGCTTATTTGGTTATTTGAAATAGGATAGGGAAGGGGGGAAAACAAGATGAGGGGTGGGGGTGGAGGGAGGGAAATTGGGACCAAGACATGAGAAAGGGTATCAATGTTTGGAAAGTAATGTACCGTCTAGCTAGCGAATATAATGTAACCCTTCTATTAATTAAAATATATGAAAATAAATAAACGTTTGTACCGCTATTCAAAGCTTATAAATTTATATCAGGGTGCTGAGTTAAAAATAAATTATTGATTTTCAAAACCACAACAAAAAAGAAACTATTTCTCTAAAGAAATGATTCAGGTGAACAACTAACAGTATAGTTGACTTCAGGAAGTTCAGATGGTCTTGATACCTGGGATGGTTACATTCAGTTCACAAGTAAAGAGTGCATATTGTATGCCAAGTGCTGAGATTGATCAACCAGAAAGTGCAAGGTTCCTTGGTAGTTCATTGTGGTGAGGTGAAGCTGGTAGATAGCTGTTCTGTATAGTGCCATGTGAGAAATGTTATCATGAAAAAATACAGTGCAAGCATAAGTGAGGAAGCTGGTTTGAGTTTTATAAGGCAAGAAGAAACCACTGAATGAAGCAGATTTCATTCAGCTTATTATAGTTCACATGGAGAAAATAGCCATTTAATCCTCAGTGAAGGCACTGGCATGAATTCAAATGAATGGGAACTCAAATCAGGGGCAAGGAGTTGATGTGGACACCAGCACCTCTCCAGCTCTTTCTCACTTTCCTGCACAAGTTAGATTGATTGCTGATTCAGGAACCACCCAAATGGCTAATCAGTAAGGAGAAGGAAGCAGTATATTAACGAAGAGAACAGACATGGTGTTTACAGCAGAACAGGGGAGTAAAGAGATCACAGCTTTGGCCTGATTATCTACCCCTCTGGAATTGAGTTGATGGTGATCATGATGGAGACAAAGTGAAAGAATCCTAAGTCTTTGCATATGGTGAATTCTCAATACATAGTAGTTCTTGTCCAACCCTCTTCGGAAGGCTGACATACCTGAGTTTTTTTGGTTGGTTTGTTTGTTTTGCTTTTGCTTTTGCCAAGTCCTGGGGCTTGAACTCAGGGCCTGGGCACTGTCCTTGGACACTTTTCCCTCAAGGCTAGCACTCTGCCATTTGAGCCACAGCACCACTTCCAGCCTTTTCTGTGTATGTGGTACCAAGAAATCAAACTCAAGGCTTCATGAGTGCTAAGCTAGGCAAGTACTCGACCATATTCCCGGCCTCTAGTTTTCATCTTATTACTGTTTTTCCTCCTATACTGTGACAAAAACCTGTAAGAACAATATTATAGATGTATATTATCTCTGAACCCAAATTAAAACATCTGTGATTTTTTTTTTGATCGGTTATGGAGCTTGAACTCTGGCCGGGGTGCTGTCCCTGAGCTCTTCAGCTCAAGGCTAATACTCTTACCACTTTGAGCCACAGCATCACTTCTAGTTTTCTGGTGGTTAATTGGAGATAAAAATTTCATGGTCTTTCATGCCCCGGCTGCCTTTGAACCACAATCCTCAAATTTCAGCCTCCTGAGTAGCTAAGGATGCAGGTGTGAGCCACCAGTACCCGGATCATCAGTTATTTTTGTTATCTAGTACAGTCAGACAGACTCCTTGAAAAGGGATGTTTTATGTATTCAGGACCTTATGCAGGACTGGCATATTCCAGGCATTTGATAATGAACAGATGAGTATGTTTGGTGAGATTTTGACCAGACTTAAGGAACAGCACTGCTCTACACTCTGGCCTACTTGTGAAAGTGAAGACTTTTCAGTCCCTTCTCAGAACACCTTGAGATTGCCCTTTCTTCTTCAACATTGTTTACAAAGTTGTTGCAATTTTTTAAAAAAGAAAACTAGTGGTACTGAGGGATTGGGATGCTGGTATTTTATTCCAAATCATATTAACAAAGATAGAACTTAATATTTGAATGTACTTTGTATATTTTATTCCAATTGCATTTATGTCTGTGACATTTTAGATTGTGAACCTAAAATCTAAGTTCCTTACTCCCGAGCCTACAGGTTTAGTAGATACACTGATACAAGAGGACCCAGATTTCTGTTCCCAGATGAAAGCCCTTTCTGGGACTCAATCACTGCAGTAGATAGAGGATCCTACTGTGGGAAGTTAGGGAGTTTCCATGGTAATAGAGTCATGAAGGATGCGTTCCCTCAAAGGCTCTCACAGCCATCTGGCAGCTGGCCACATTGACAGACAGATTCTGGGAAAAGGATGGAAACTGTTTTCAGTCTTCTCTCTGACTCTGCGTACTGATAGCCATGAAGAAAAATTATTGTCATAGTATCTTTGCAACTGGCATTCAGGGCCCATTAGAGAGCCTTCTTTTTATATTTCTGTGGTAATGCATTTTAGGAAGAGGTGTATTTTGTTTTGTATACTTTTCTTTTCTTTGAGGAGATAGAAATTAGTTCTTTGGGGCCAGGAATGTGCCCTTGGTAGAGTGCTCGCCTAGCATGCACAAAGTGCTGGATTCGATTCCTCAGTACCACATACACAGAAGAAGCTGGAAGTGATGTTGTGACTCAAGGCTAGATTGCTAGCCTTGAGCAAATAATGTCCAAGGACAGTGCACAGGCCCTGAGTTCAAGCTCCAGGACTGGCAAAGAAAAGAAAGAAATTAATTGAAACAAAAGCCAAATAACGAATGATTGCTGTCCTTAAGGTGCTATGTTATCTCTCATCTCTTTTGCTGTTCCTTTGTTATCTCATATTGTCACAATATCTCACTTTGTTATCTGATATATTGGATACATTTGTATTTGGTTACTTGAAATTGGACAGTGAAGGGGGGAAAAGCAAAAGGGGGGGTGGGGGGGAGGGTAATGGGGACCAAGACATGTGGAAGGGTATCAATGTATGTGAATTAATGCACCATCTATCTGGCAAATATCATGTAACCCTTTTATTAAATACAATAAAAAAATATTTAAAAAAAGAAATTAATTCTCTGAGAAATGTAAAGAACTAAGAATATGTTGTTCTTTTTTCTTCTTTCATATGTCATTACTTTAATCTATATTAACGTGACTTTATTTTTTTATATATTTTTATTGTAATTAATAGAAGGGCCACACTACATTCACCAGATAGAAGGTACATTACTTCACATACTTTGATACCCTTTCTCATGTCTTGGTCCCCATTTCCCACCCCCCCACCCCTGCCCCTCATCTTGTTTTCCCCCCTCCCCTATCCTATTTCAAATAACCAAATATGCATATATACAACATATCAGATTACAAGGTAAAATACGGTAACAATATGAGATAACCAAGGGACAGCAAAATTGATGAGAGATAACATAGTACATTAAGGACAACAATCACTCATTATATGGCTTTTGTTTCTATATCCTGGAGGTCCTTTCATTTAGTGTCGTAATATATGGCCTTATGTATCTAGGTTTTGCTCTATTGTAAATCTCTGCGAGGAGAGACCAAGTTTCTACTTGATTATGACAAATGAGGGAAACCATTGAGCCTATGTTCCTTTGAGTCTGGCTTACTTCACATAATAGGATTTTTTCTAAGTCTTTCCATTTTCTTACAAATGAGGTGATGTTGTTCTTTCTGACAGCAGCATAGAATTCCATTGTGTATAAATACCACATCTTGTTGATCCACTCATCAACTGAGGGACATCTGGGTTGGTTCCATATCTTTGCTGGGGTAAATAGTGCTGCAATAAACATCATTGTCCTAGTGGATTTAGTATGTCCTGTTTCTGGACAAGTGGGTAAATGCCAAGTAGTGGAATTGCTGGGTCATAGGGGAGCTCTATGTTTAGTCTTTTGAGGAACCGCCATACTGCTTTCCATAGTGGTTGATAACTTGACTTTAATACGTTACTTTAAAGAAGTATGCATTCCTAACAAAAGCCTAACAAAACCCTTCTATTAATTACAATAAAAAATATATGAAAAAAAGAAGTATACATTCCTTTCTAAAGCAATATGTAGAAAGGAAGTAAGCTTTCAAAACCTAAGGGAGTTAATGTGTTAATCTTACGGTTTTATTTCATGTCCCTAGATTAGCCTGCTCAACTCAATTCATGAGAACTTCTCACAGTAAGTACCTTCTACCTTCCTTCCTGTGCATGAAAGACCTGTTAATATGCGTCCTCTATTTTGTTCAAATATAAATTTTTATCTCCAAAAATTGGGTAGTAAGGCCACTTTTATACAGAACACATCAGCCCTCAAGTATGTCCATGGTAGGCTATCTTACCCATACTCCCTCAATGCCCATTCATTCCCAAGCAGCCCAAGGCTTTCTTTCTATAGTATAAGCCTTTGGTAGCCCTGATATGTGAAAAGATACACTGAGACCAGAGTCTTAATAAATTACAGGCTCTAAATTAAAAACAAAATTGGGGGCGGGGGGAGACAACTAGCAGATTCAGGGAATGTCTTATAGTCTTGTGACTTTCCTAAAACTGATGCCTACCTCCCTTTCCTGATGATGGAGAGAGTATATAGTGAGGTTCACTGTGAAGAGCCCAGCTCTGGGAGCCTGCCCTTTGGAGGAACTCAACTCCAACTCTGATCCATGTGGTGTCCTGCCCTCTGCCAAGGTTGAGTGAGACAGGCTGGTTAGCACATCAGGAAGCCTCTAGCAACAGGACCAGGCGTCCCAGCCCTGGTGAGGAACACTCAGAATATGTTTACCAATCCCAAAAAACATCTTCCAATCTAGACTTTTTAAAACCAAATTTAGTTCATTTCTTAAGCAGTGCATCTTTCGTTTTATTTTACATTAAGAAAATACAGATTTGGTAGTGAACTTGTGGGGAGAATGGGGAATAAAAGATCAATATTAAGTTATTAGACCAGGCTAACTTTACTGTCCTCCTCAGAGGTTTATAATCCTAAATGCCTGGGACCCCAGGTATCCCCTTGGGTCCATTTGTTTTGCAAAGGTCCAGTTGCTTCTGGGGACAACAATCTGGACATAAAGCTGACCCTACTTTCTCATAGTTTAGTTCTGTGTGCTCTCATATCTCTGTTGCTTTTTTTTTTTTTCAGAGCCATGGCCTCCCCTGCTGCCCGGGACCAGTTTTTACGGCAGATGGAACAGATCGTAGAAGGAATTAAGCAAAGCAAGATGAAGGTCAGCTGACCTGTCTTCTGTAATGTCCCAAGTTTCATGTCTTGCGAGTTTGCTGTCCATCCTTACCACACTCTGAGGAACTCTTTACCAGGCAGTGGGCAGGGCCCGCCCTTCACTGACTGTGTCTCAAATTCAAAGATTGCTCTGGGTAGCAGATCTGAGGCATTGTGCACCCACTGTGGGTTAATCACTGTGCTGATCTGGTTTTCCTTTCCTTCCTTCCTTCCTTCCTTCCACTGACCCTTCTTCCTTCCTTCTGCTTCCATCCCCCCCACTTGGCTTTCTTTTTTCTGGTCCTCAGGCTTGAACTCAGAGCTTAGACGCTATCTCTGGTGAGCTTTCTTTGCTCAAGACTAGAGCTCTACCATTTGAGTCACAAGCACCACTTCTGGAATTCTCTGAGTAGTTTATTGAAGAGTCTCATGGACTTTCCATCCCAGGCTGGTTCTGGACTGCCATCCTCAAATCTCTGCTTCCTAACTAGCTAGGATTATAGGTATATGCCACCAGTGCCACACTGTGCTGATCTTTTAAGAGTCTTTTAAATGAATGGGGCTAATGCCATGGCTCAAATGTAAAGTGGCTGCCTAGCAAACTTCAGGCTGTGAATTCAAGCCCCACTACTGGGGCTTAAAACAGAAAGAAACAAACAAAAAAATAAACTGGAAAACTTATGAGTAGTATTACCTCTACAGATGAGAAAATGCTGGCATAGTAGTGTGTGCCCATCATCCCAGCTATGCAGGAAGCATAAATACATAGATTGTAGTTCAGACAAATTTGGGCATAAATGCAGGCCCCTACTTCAAAAATACTGAAAGCTGAAAGCGCTAGTCATGTAGGAGAGCTCCACAGCAAACACAAGGCCCTGAATTTAAACACAAGTGCAAACAAAAAAAAAAAAAAAAAGGAAAAGAAAGAAAAAGGAAACTGCTGTCTTTGTAATGCCAGAATGGGTCTTGCTTCCAGTGATGTGACAGCTGAGCCTCTGTACTCCAGGACTGGCACAATGATAGCATTGAGTAAACATGGGAAAACAGGCATTTCTCTTCACCTGGGCTTCTGGATAAAGGCATTTTGACCTCACCCAGAGAAGTAACATCTTTGGGACTCTGAAATTTTAGGAAAAATGCTAACTCAGCGAAAAAGCACTTGACATTGTTACCTGGTTGTGAAGAAGAGAGGAGGAAGGAGTAAGAGTGGTCTAAGTGGCAAAGAAATGCTAAAGGGAACATGAAAATGAAACTAGAGCTGAGCACTACTGACCCTGAGAGTGAGGGAACTCCTCCCCCTTAACTTACTCATTCTGGCACAGTAAGTGTTAAGAAGCATTGTTACCTTACTGAACAGCTACTATGAATTAAAATGATCTATCATCTGCTTAACACTTAACATCACACATTTTTTACAACAGAACTTGTGATCTAGATTATGTTATCCCTGTTTTACAGCTAAGAGGGAACCTGTCATTGAGAAATATTAAATAGCCTGTCCACTGGTCCACAAGTGGCAGAGCTAGGATTTGAATGTAGGCCTTTTTGGACTTAAGCTCCTACATTCCCTATATTGCTGTTCTACTTCCCAGAGTGGATTCAGAATTGAGTTGCGGTACATTATCTGTATTGCTAGAACAAAACTAGTCATAGCCAGATTTTCTGCTCAGATACTAAATGGATGAGGGATCTGGTTTAAAGCTTCTGTGCTGAGGGAGGAAAGCCACTGTCAGGCCCTCCTAGTGCAATAGGAAGTATCAGGTATCACTGTACCCGAGACTCAGGTACAGTGAGTTCCCCTTGACTTGTGTTTGCTAAATTTGTTTGCAAAATCATCATTCATGATTTCATGTCACAAGCATTCAGCTGTGTTATAACTCTTTGTGTCCTCACTTTCCACTGACCAATGCTCTGGAGTTTATCTTCAGAAAATATAGTTCACGTCACTGTCATCCCTGCTTAGGTGCTCTTCCTCAGGGAGTCCCCCTCACACTCCTCAGTCTGAGGAGCCATGTGTGTGTATATCCCACCCTTCTCTAATGTTTCTGTTGCTAGGCATCAGTGTGCCTTGTGAAAGCAAGGACTTACCTTGTGCACTGCTTCTGGTAGTATTCAGTCAATATTTAATGAATGCATAAACTTTTGTAACCTATAAGGAGTTTCTTTAGATAAACATCTAGCCTCTAGTATGTGATCCTAGTCCAAGATAACCAATATTTTGTATTATTTGAAAGATGACTAGGTAAGGAATGATGAGGGCTTATTGTATGGATTTTAAAGTAATTGCAGAGAGCTTATAGTATGTAAACAATTATATCAAGTGGAAAGGTGACATACACCTTTATTGTATAACAAACAGTTTCACACACCAGAGATTTTTTTAACCTCAGCTCCACTAACATCCTGAGTCAGATAATTCTTGTTTGTGGGACTGCCCTGTACAGCATTCCCATCCTCTGCCCACTGAAAACAGTGACCCCTCTTCCTAATAGTTGTGACTCTCAAAACTGCTAGTAGGTATCTCCAGATGTCCTCCAGGGGCAAAATAACCTCCCATTTGTGAATCAACCACTTGTTTATTGTGAAATTGTTAGCAGTGACAAAAATAGACCTGTTAATGTCCCATGATAGTTCAATTGTTGAATAATTTATAATGTCATACAAAGAAATAAATGTTGCTGAGCCAACCTCAGCATCTATAGGTGGAAGGAAATCCATGGAAACTTCAGCAATGGTTGCTCTTGATGTTACCAGCTGCCTTGGTCAGGAACCTTTTTGTCACCCACATTTCCCAAAATCTTTTCAACAGATGGAAAAGAAGAAACAGGAGAACAAAATGAGAAGAGATCAACTGAATGACCATTACTTAGAACTGTTAGAAAAGCAGAGACTGTATTTTAAGACTGTGAAAGAGTTTAAAGAGGTAAGGGGGGAAATGGGTGGGGTGTGTTATAGCTGAAATGAAGTTTATATTCACCTCAAGATAAGCTTTTAAAAAACAAGAGCAGGCACCCAATACATGGTCTTCAGCAAGAAATAGAGGCAGTGAGAAATTTAACTTTTTAATTCTAGAAAGAAATACTTATGAAGAGCCCTTTTCTGTATGCATTTTTCCTTAAACTTTTTTCTTAAAGCTGAGAATACTTACCCCTCACTGTCAGAATAAAAGTGTGTCAAAGGATTTTGCTCATTGTGTACTGCTACAGCTACCTTTCTCAAAATTCCTTAGGTTGCTTCTACACAGTTCCTTCGTACCTCTCACCCTCATAGGCCCAATGTTTGCATTCAGTTTCTGTCCCCTTGGAGATTTTAGGAAGCCCAGAGCCAAACCACTAGTCTCATTGTGTCTTCAGTCTGGCAGCATTGAAGTAGCATCACTATGTCAAAGGTGGTCACCCAATAGTTTCACCATACTGATTTGTCGGAACCTGCTCCCAAGGGACTTGGTAAGGACAGCAAGGCTGATATAATCACACCTCTCTTCTCTCTTTGCTTCTCCAGGAGGGCCGCAAGAATGAGGTGCTTCTCTCCAAGGTGAAAGCCAAGGCCTCCTGAACCTTCCCAGCCATTTTGTATGTTGTTGATTTTTTTTTTTAATGCCATGTATCAACTACAAGATCATGGGATGATTCTGAAAGCGATGGTAGAGAGATGCAGGTGTATTAATTTCAACTCCCTGGATGTTTTCTTTCTCCTTTTTGCTTCCATTTCATCTCTGTTGGCTGTTGTGGATAGAATCTGACAGTATAAACACTGGCTTGGATAACACTCATCATTCTATGAAGAAATGTGAACAGTACTCATTTTCTATTCCCTATCGACTGTTATTCCTCCAGTAACATTGCACTAATGAAGGTACCTGTATTTGTATAGACTCTAAATAAAAAAGAAATCTTTTGTTTAACAAGTATTAATTGAGCCGAAAATAATAAGCCCTGAGGCAGATCCAGCAGACATGAAACACAATCTCTATCCTTCAGGCATCCAGTGTGTTCAGGAGAACAGTCAGTCTCCGAGAACTTGGCTAGGAGTTTACAATACAAACAGAAGGCCTTGGGCAAATGATCCGTCCATATCACTGTATCAGTCACTTGGGCTCTTCACCCACCATGGTGCCTTTTGTTCCTAATTCTTCTTGGTGCCACCCTGTAAGTTGGGTGGCATAGAGAACTAGAATGGAAGCTCAGTGTTGTTGGTTCAATTCTTACCTACTACTCAAGTAAATTTCACCTGCAACATTGAAAATGGGCCCTGTATTGAGGATACTTTGATAGAATTGCACGTTTCTGTGTCCCAATTTTGATGTGAGTTATAGGCAACACATGATAGGTTTTTCTTCATGGAAAGCACATTCCATGTTCTATACTGCCGAGGTCATAGACTGAGCAAGGAGAGATGTGCGCACTGCACCTTCCCATTAGGACAGCAGAGAGAGACATGAGCAGGTAGTGCAGTGCAGAGATGCGGAAGATTTCATGAATATGGAGAATATTAGAAGGCTAATGTTCAGTGAAGACTGTTAGAAACTTGAGAGTACGAGACAGTACAAGACACACAAAAAGGTGGAGGTGGGGAAAGGGTCTTGATGGTGAAACACAAGCTGGTTGGTACAGAAGGCATGAGAGACCAAGCTGGAAAGATGTTGTTCCACCAGACTTCAAAGTGCTTTGAAAGCAAGCGGAAGGGTTGGCTTTATCTTGGGAAATGAGCAGTCTAAAACAAACACAGACCTTTTGCCCTGGCTGTCAGTAGCCTGACCTTTTGATCATAATAAATCCCATTCTACATGAACGTTGTGCACTTATCTTGTCTAGCTGACAGGTTTTAAGTTCAAAAAAACCTCTTTGACCTTACAAAGAAGCTTGTAGACCATCTCTGACTAAACTTTGTGAGCAGAGTGAATTTGGTACAGGTAGAAGCAGGCAGTGTTCTAGAGTTACCAGAGTCTATGTGTCCTATATTGGTGTTCGTAAGAAGTGACCATGTTTCTTTTTGATAGTGAAGACCTTTACTTCAGTGTTTCTCAGGAGTTCCATGGATTTGGTTTTCACACAGAGATATTAGACGACATTTTGTTTTGTAATCCATGTGACCTAATTCAGATAATAATTTAGCCTGTGTTACTTGAATATAATTTGAATTATACTGCAGAGGCCAGTTTTGAAAGGTCCATGTTTACTGCAAACAGTCTGCAGTGTGGGCGGCACCTTCATGAGTAATTAGGACAGTGGTGGGCTGTGCAGTCAAGCCTCACAGGCTGTGGAGCTGCTAGGTATCCTAGCCATTTCAGAAGAAACTGGGACACAGTGCCAGAACTTGCAGCATTCATGTTCTTCTGAGATAACTTACATGTTTTTCCAGAGTTTTAAGATGTGAAAATGCATTCTAAATAATCTTTTTTTTTTTTTTTTGCCAGTCCTGGGCTTGAGCTCAGGGCCTGAGCACTGTCCTTGGGCTTTCTCAAGGCTAGAGCTCTACCACTTGAGTCTCAGCACCACTTCTGGCTTTTTTCTATGTATGTGGTACCGAGGAATCGAACCCGGGTCTTCATGCATGCGAGGCAAGCACTTTAACCACTAGGCCAAACTCCCGGCCCTCTAAATAACCTTTTTAAGTATGTACTTGAAGGAAAGTAAGTTTTCAACCAGAAGCAAGCCATTCTAACCAGAGAGCTTGGTAACAGCTAGCTGCTAATAGACTCTTCTCCAGCTTCTAGGTTAGTTACTTCCCTTCTTCCCATGTGCCATTCATGGGTTACATGGGATGTTCTGGTTTAGAACAGAATTAGAGCAGCTATGAGCAAGGTAAGACTTGATGCTCATCAAGTGTCTGGGAGTCACTGGGCCTCTGTTCAGTGCTGGGGGACAGCTAGGCCATCACCACTAGAGGGAGGTGTGATGTGTTAAGGAACAGTTGTCAAGATACATAGGAGAAAATGTTTTAGGCAGATTACAAGTTTTCAAGAATAATAAGCTTTTGTTAGTTAGACCTTCTGGCTTAAACAGGATTCGGGTTTCTAACTTGTATTTGAGGACAGTGGGTTTCTGCCACCAGGTTCACTAAGTCTGGCAGTAGAATCAGAAGACCGGCACATGGGTGAAGGTCAGAAGTCTTTCCCCATCTGCCTGTCAGCAGCCCAACAACACTGTAGCCTTCAGGCCCTCCTCAGGCCTCAAGCAGAGAATGGAAAGGTCTCAAGAATTTCTTTTTCTACCTCACGAGGGACCATTCCTGTATCCTCGGAGTTGTCAACTTGACAACCATGTCTGTAGTAACAAAGCAGACGGTGTGTCAGTTACCTGCTCAGCAGCCTGGTCCACCTGGATTTCTGTGGCTTCATATTCTGTCCTATCTCCCCTGCTTTACAGGTGACTGACTGATGTTCACTTTAAGAGGAAACCAGGCATTCTAGCAATAACTTTTACCACTTACTCTGGATGAGACAATAACTTCTCCCACTTACTTTGACCAAGCCTGAGTCCCTTCTGATTGCTGGTAATTGGTTTGAAGGATGCTATGCAGGAAAACACTTTAAGATGTTCTTCATGACTTACTCATAGCCAGAGTTGGGCCCTGGCAAAAGCACACCTGAACACTGAGCAGTACAATGAAGCTCCCTAGGCATGGCTGCCACTGTTGTTCCTGAGGTTGGGCATGGCCTGAGAAGTGCTTTGATACATCTTAGAATCTGCCATGCCTTCTTGGTCTTTTATACGGAGAGCAAACCTTCTTTTAATAGTTGGAGGTAGGCTGAAAATAATGTTGAAGGATTAATTTTATAATAGTCTCATTGCAATAATTATATGGTATGAGATCATTAGAGGAAAGTTGGTAACTAGTCTGCAGCTTGCTTGACAACACAAGTAATACTCTACATCCTAATCAGCTTGTCAATTTCCCAGATGAAGACAGTCTCATCCTATACAGACATTTCCTGTGCCTGGAGCTCAGTCCCCTCTGAGATCTTTGATGATGACTTTTCTTAATAGCCTAATACATGCATAAACCCATTTCACGTTGCCCTGTTCACTCACTGCCTGTTCCCTGCGTGTTAGTAGGGAGCCAAGTTGTCTTGATGGCACACGTTGCCTGAATGTCTCTTAGTCCTTTGCACAAGGTCTTTTGACTACACTCCTCTTGAGAATGGGTAAGAGTAGGGAAAACAAGGAACTTTGCCTATCACACCATGGTCCCCTTCCCCACCCCCACCCCCAGTCTTGCTCAAGGTGGATGATCAGGAAATACTACTTGGATAAATTGCCTTCTCCATATTGCAGCTTTGTATCTCTGTAGTAACCACTTTTTTATTTAATCTTTCCTCTAATTTATGCTTAGTTTCAACTAGCAGTTCTATTCAGCATCTCTTGCAACTCTTGCTCAGTGTGTTTCTTATTCTCTAACCTTGAAGGTTAAGATGGAAGAAGACGTCAAGAGTTTTCAGATGTTTTGAAGGAATTACATTATACAAATGTTTTCTTCTCTATATTGTAGGGAAACAGAGAAAGGGAAAATACTATTGTCAGATAAGATTGTTAATATGTTTGGACACCAAATGCTTCATGAATCTGAAGGTAACTTGACTGGTAGACATGTCTCAGCCACAAAACCAAGAAGTGGGATAATGCGACAGCCTGCAGGAAGCAGTCAATACAGCACTGGCAGAATCATGAAACCAATAGTCCATTGGAGGCTATTGGACAATATATTTCACAAATGTAAGTGCACAATCAGCAATACAATGTCTAACAACTGTTCCTATTCACAAGGATTTTTACTGAAGCATTGTTTGTAATAGCAAAAAGTTGGAAACTCCCACCAGCAGTGAAATAAATTGTGGCCTGAGTTTCTCAGTGTGTACGGCTATGGAATAATCTCCAGGCCACATGGTTAAGGGTAGAGGATGAAGGGGGGCACTGAGTATTGTATAGCAGTATTTGGAAGGAGAAAATGGAGCAGTGGGTGTGTACAGGTGTGTGTCTATCTGTGTATACATATGCTCACACATTTGTCAGTGACATGTCTACTTGCCTATATGCCTAGGATCTCTGGGAGGTTACACAGCAGCTGGCCGCCTTGGCTGCCCCCGGAAAAGGGGTGGGAGTGACTTTACTGTATACCTTTTGTATCTTTTGAATTTTGTACATATGTATAAATTATCTATTCCAAAATAAAAGTTTTTTTAAATTTTTAATTGGCTTTAGTTTTTTAAAAAAAAAATGGAAAAAGCTTCTGATTTCTTAAGTCTGTTTTCACAGAGAAGAGAAAGCCTTGAGTCAGAGGCAGCTAGATTCTATTGTGTGGGTCTTGAGGACAGTGGGCCAGGCCTCTTGGTTGAAGAACTTTGGAGAGGTGAAACCTTTCCATCTGTTTCTGCTATTACATGTGTATGTTGACTACCAAGAGAGAGAGGGAAGTAAACTTGGAAGCTGGGCCCTGACAGTAGACTGAGGCTGTGCCGCCACAGCCTGCTTTTGTGACAATCACAGTGTTACCTGGTTGCAAACAAAAGACAGAGATGGAACCTGTGGATCACAGGCTACTATGCCCTTCTTTAGAAAATCTACCAGTAGGCAGAGAAATCCTATTTTTCTCATTCAGTAATCGGTTTTGTTCAGTTCCAAGAAAAAAGTCATGAGAGTTCTAAAGCAGTGCCATCAATCCCATTTCTCCTTACCAAGACTTAACTTACAGACAGGTGTCTAGCCCTGTAAGGTGGTGAGGCCTCCAGTAAAGCTATTCCTACCAATGACAGAGATGCAAAACTAAAGTTTGTGACTCCTTTTCCTGTTTTCTGAAGTTGTGGAGTAAAGGAGAAAATTTGAGCAACTTCAGCCATTCTTAGACCTTAAGACATACTGGCATACTTAATTTGCAGAGTAAAAGATTGAGCCAGCTTCCCTGAAGGCATGAAGAGTGTGAACCATGTTCTTATATGATATGCTTCAACAGGATGAGTAAAGCTAGGAAGAAGGATGGAGGGTGTCTGGTTTGGACTATAAGGTCTTATACTCAGAAGCTAAGGAAGATATTTATCACACACAGAGACCTGGGTGAGGAAGGTTCAAGGAGAGCAAAGTGAGGTTGTTTAGTGCAGACTGTAAGTGGCAAAAGCAGGGAGCCCTGTTAAATGGCTGTTATAATAGTCCAGGTGAAAGTTCAGCTGAAACCAAACTTTGCTTTGTTTATATTGTCCCTTAAAATCCTGAGTGCTGACTCATCTATTCATTTTTCCCATAGGAGAGGCCTCCAGTGTAACTGCCATCTTTCAGCTTTAGACTTTACTTGCCTATGTGTTGTTAAGCAGACTACACCAGCCTTCTAAAAATGTGTATATGGTTGGCTTACTTCTCTTCTTCACTTTTGAAAAGACCAGTCTTTGCTGGCTCTAATCAACCTGAAGTTGAAAGCTCGGAAGAGTCAAAATACTGAAACCCCACAGGAGCCACAGGCATGTAGCAAGAGATAGAAGCTTGTTGTAGGTGCAAACCATGCTCAGTAGTTAAATAGTTTTTGTTGGTGGTGTTCTTGACTCCTACAGCAAGCATCATCCCCATTTCTTTATGTGAGTGATGAAGAAAATGATTCAGAGCCTAGAAAAAAATGCCTGAATTTAGACATTTCAGTCATAGTTGCTATCCCTGTGGTAAAGCAGCAGAGAGAAGCCCAGCAACAGTAGCTTAGACCTATTATTCTAGCTATTCGGAAGGTTGAAAGCTGAGGATCGTGGCTCCAAGCCAGCCAGGTCAGGAAAAACCTTGAGACTCTTATCTCCAATTAACTACCAGAAAAGCCTGAAGTAGAGCTGTGGTTCAAGTGGTAGAATGCTGGCCTTGAGGGGAAAGGAAGGAAGGAAGGAAGGAAGGAAGGAAGGAAGGAAGGAAGGAAGGAAGGAAGGAAGGAAGGAAAAACGGACAAACAGCTCAGGGACAGGACTCAGGCCCAGGTCCTGTGTTCTATCCCAGGACACTTGCGCTCGTTTCTCTCTCTCCCCCTCCCCCCCCCCCCCCCCCCTCTCTCTCTCTCTCTCTCTCTCTCTCTCTCTCTCTCTCTCTCTCTCTCTCACACACACACACACACACACCAGAGAGAAAGAGAAGACCTCACCAGGGGTTCTCACCTCTGGCTAAACTTGGAATCTTGATAAGCTTTAAGAAGTGCTGCTGCTTGGGGCCAGGAGCGTAGCCTAGTGGTAGAGTACTCACCTAGCACGCATGAAGCACTGGGCTCAATGCTTTGGTACCACATACTCAGAAAAAGCCAGAAGTGGCACTGTGGCTCAAGTGGTAGAGCACTAGCCTTGAGCAAACAGTGTCCAAGGACAGTGGTGTAGGCCCTGAGTTCAAGCCCCAGGACTGGCAAAAAAGGAGTGGTGTTGTTTATATGACTGTCCATGAATTCTAGTTTAACCAGTCTAAAGAGCAAGCTTAGTATCCAGTGGACTCTCCCACTAATTTAAAAATAAATCATTGCTACTATATCACCAGACCTCCTCTTTAAGAATCAGATTCAGTAGTATAGGTTGCACTGAATTATCCTCGTCTTACAAATTGAGGTGCACAATCTTGTTGGGGATATTGTAAGATGCTGAGAAAGTTAAGTTGAGTCTAGTTGGATCTTTCACAAGGTGACAGACTCCTGATGAGCCTGGAAGACACTCATGGAGGAATGTGGTATTAGACAAAGGGAAGGCAACTCAGCTTTTACGCTTGCATCAATTGGCAGTAACTGCCTAAGTTGGTGTTCTGAAAAGTTTCAGAGGCAGAATTTCTGCTCACTGAGTGAGTACTCCATAATCATTTAGTAATGTCTACCTTGTACATAGGTAAGCACTTAGGTAGAAGGCAAAACTGCAGACTTGTCATGCATTTGCTGTCTTTGTGAAAGTCTTTAACATCGCTTCTTCTACAATCCAGGCCCAATGGTCTGATGCTCAAAATATTTGTGTTCAACTGTGACGGGACGGCTTCTGCATCATTGGTGAAAGGAAATAGAACTGTTCATGTGTTTCTCCAGCTCCTTTTATCTCTGCTTGGTAAAGAGACTCTTGAAGGCATTGTTGTAGTTCTTATTAAATGCTGTGTAAATCAGGGGGTTGAAGAAAGAATTGGAATACCCAAGCCATAAAAATATGCTTTTCCAGATTGGGGGGACACTGCAGGCACAGAGAGGGCTGATGAGCTCTGTGAGGAAGAAGGGGATCCAGCACAACACAAACACACCAATCAAAATCCCCACCATCATGGCTGCTCGCTTCTCCTTCTGCTCTCTCCATGACTCTCCATTTGTCTGGAATGTCACGCTTGCTCGGCAACGTGCTGTGAACACCATCTCAGTCTTAGGTTCCTCCTTCACCTGAAAAAAGAAAATGGGGAAAACAAGGAACAAAAGACTAAAAGAAAAATCCATAATTCTTTTTATGTATGTGTGTGTGTCAATTGTAGTGCTTGAACTCAAGACCTGAGCGCAGCAACAATTCTTGGACAAGTGAAATCACAAGTCTAAATGCTGTTCCAAAGAAAGGAAAGACAGGTGAATATAGTCATCACAGCTTACCAGAATGGGAGCGATGGATAGGAAAACTTAAAGAGTAGTTGACAAACTGCTTGAGGCCAACAGTAGAGAAGTCAAGAGTTAAAACTCTTTGAGGACCCTGCCAGTAAGCAGGGTGGAGAGTGAGGCTCACACTCGTAAGTTTATTAACATCAGGAGTTCTATTTAGTTCTTGTAGTAAACACTGGGGAATTCACTTTGTGCTTTTTGCAAGTGGTGGGAATGGAAGATCCATTTTCAAATATTTCAGATCATTTTGATCTTTGGTAACAAGGCCCACCCACCTTCCTTGGAAGTTAATTTACCAAAGCCTAATCTACCCAAGGAAGCGGAAATACTCACCACCAACACCCTCTAGCATTCCTACCCCACTTGAGTGGACTCCTAAGCATTAGTGAAGTTCATAAGAATACAGATTCCAGGGCTGGGAGTTTGGCCTAATGGTAGAGTGCAAAGATTTATGCTTGATTTGATGAGAGGAGAGAAAAAAATTATTGGAATTATTAAATGCAGAAAGAGTATAAGACTAATGGAACAAAAAATAAAATATTTTTAAAATACATCTGTGTCATTAATTACCACCTAAATAGATTGTCACCGTGGTACAATAAATAAGATCAAACTATATGTTGTCTACAAAAAGCATACTTCAAATATAAAGACACATAGATTTAAAAGTAAAGGAATAGGGGCCGGGAATTTGGCCTAGTGGTTAAAGTGCTTGCCTAGCATGCATGAAAACCCGGGTTCGATTCCTCCGTACCACATGCATAGAAAAAAGCCGGAAGTGGTGCTGAGGCTCAAGTGGTAGAGCTCTAGCCTTGAGAAAGTCCAAGGACAGTGCTCAGGCCCTGAGCTCAAGCCCAGGACTGGCAAAAAAAAAAAAGTAAAGGAATAGAAAAGGATGTACATAATAGACTTCGGTCATAAAATGAGTAAGTGAGGATAGTGGTTTCAAAATTCAAAGGAAAGTTATTAGGAATGCAGAAGAACATTACTTAATAACTGCAGGGCCAATACTCCAAGAAGACAGCAATCCTTAACATCATCAAAGTACACAAGGCTTAAACTAAATAGATGAACCCAGCCTTGTATTTGGAGTCTTCAACATCTCTCTACTAGAAATGGACAGATGAAAAGAAATGTACTTGTACTCTTTACCTGAGTTATGTAACTGTAACCCCTCTGCACATCACCTTTATTATAATAATAATAATAATAATAATAATAATAATAAATAGAGGCAGCAGGCAGACAGGCGGGTGGGCAGACGTGTCATGGAGGGAAGGATGGAGCAAGCAGTGAGAGAGCCAGCAAGGACGGCTAGGTCCCGAGATCCTCAGGTCCCTCTAGCCACTCCCCAGAGTCCACAGCGCCTCTGGTCTCCAGTGGAATGGATACAGCTATGGACAGCCATGGCCTCCTTGCTGAAGGGGAAATCAAGCTCAAGGCCAACTCTTTTAGAGAATGAATCACAAGGAGGCAGAAGACTTGGTGTCAAATTTTTTCCCAAGGAACTTGTTAGAACTTGTTAATTTGGGGGTCTTTTTTTTGAGGGGGGGTGTTGTTGTTGATTTGTCTTCATGGGTCTTGAACTCTGGGTCTGGGCACTGTTCCTGAGACCTTCAGCTCAAGGCTACCGCCCTATCCCTTGAGCCACAGCCCCACTTCCACTTTTCTAGAGGTTAATTGGAGATAAGGGCTGGCTTTGAACCTCTATCCTCAGACCTCAGCCTCCTGAGTAGCTAGGATTACAGGCGTGAGCCACCACACCCGATAGAACTTGATAGTTTTTTAAAGAAACCAATTTTAAACATCCATGACTAACTCAGATCCACTCAGACATGAATCTCCCCAACCCTGACCCGGATTCTTCTCACCAATAGTCATGATGGCTTGCATGGTCCCAGTTATGAGAAACGAAGGATGGGTGAATGTAAAGAAGCCTTCCAAGAAACCAAGGTGTTTGTGATGCCCAGTGGGATGCTAAAAAGCAACTAACAGCTGGTGTACATTATTGAGAAAGAAAGACCTGAGATCCAGCTGCTGATCCAGAAATGTAACGCTCAAAATGTGGGTTCAGCTCTTCACTCCCAGGATAGAAGATGGGAACAACTTTGGAGTTTCTATTCAGTAAGAAACAGTTGCAGAGCTAAGAACTGTTGAGAGTGAGGCTGCATCTAATCTGGACCAGATTTCTAGATACTATAGTCCAAGAGCCAAATTGGTTCCTAAAATAGCTAAATGTCCCCAAGTGGAGGATTATCATCGCACAGTGACAGAGATTGATGAAGAGGAATACATCAGCCTTCAGCTCATCATACCAGAGCTGAGGAATCAGTATATAACTCTACATGACATGATCCTGGCAAATATTGAGATCAAATGGCCCCAGAGCAGTAATGCAGAGACACTGTACTGAAACAAAGCCAGGGCCAGGGCCAGGGGACTCTGAGTCTGGCTCCTGAATGACCCTGCCTTGCGTTTGTTATATGACTATTGTGAGGAGGAAACTGGCTGGAAATGGTAATCACACCTCTCTGTTTTTAGAGTCTAATGAAACTCACATCTAGTTCTATGACATATTACCTCTTTTTTCAGGCCTTAGGAACTCTCTGTTTCTTCCCTTATGCCCCATAGCCAGCCTGCCCTGATTTCTAGAGAATTCCAGGTTTGTGTAGGCAGGTTATTGGCACAACAGTATCTCACTTTGTTACCTGATATATTGGATATATTTGTATTTGGTTATTTGAAATTGGATAAGGAACGGGGGAAAACAAGATGAGGAGTGGGGGTGGGGGGGAGGGAAATGGGGACCAAGACATGTGAAAGGGTATCAATGTATGGGAATTAATGCACCATCTATCTGGCAAATATCATGTAACCCTTCTATTAATTACAATAAAAAATATATGAAAAAGAATAACTGCAATAAAGCTAATTGTCATAAAAAGTAAAAAAAAAAAAAAGAATAGTTGAGTTTTTTCTCTCCCCTTCTCTCCTCCTGTGTCTTAGGCTTTATGTTTTCTTCCTTTTGATTATTGGCCGTTTAGTAGTTAAGATTGATAATAGGGAAAGATTTTTTTTTAGCAGCTGGGGCGCTTGGGATAGGAGAGACATCTTGCTGTCTCTTGCTTCTCTGTGGGTCATTGGGTAGTCCTCCCTGCCCCATATTTCCTGATGATGACTTAGGGTTTCTCATCTATATTCCTCCTACTGTGAACATAATCTGATAAGGAACATGTAAGGCCTTCAGCTGTGTTCCCCTAGTTCATTCTGTGTACATTCTGAATATACATTTTCCTACTCCACTACCTAATAATGTACCCTCTTCCCTCACCAACACTCCCTTCTCTGTCACAAAGACAACTTTCAGGTGTCTTAGTTTTCATTCACCTGGGGAAAAGTCCTAGGCCTGTCCTTTCTCCTGGTAATATAGCCATTTGGTATCCAGGGTAAGTTGAAGGAGAACCAAGATCTGAGAAACAGAGGAATGGGGTAGACCTTTTCCTCTGATACTCAAGTTCTTTTTGGTGTTATGCAAAAAGCTGGTCCTCTGACTCCTGCTTTCTTTCTTTCACAGCAGGTGTACATAGGGATGAGGTGTTTGCAACTGAGGTCCAGATGCTGCCGCTCCTGTTGGGCTTTCCCTTTGGGAAATACTTCTCTCTTTTATAGTACTGTGCCTCCAAGGAAAGCAGTAATTAGTGTGTCTATATGTGTGCAAGCACATACACAGATGCACACATGCATGTGTATATGCATGTGTATATGTGTGTCAATATGATGAGCAGTCCTAACTTTAGAAGATTTACTTCTCAAAACTTCAAGAGATATCACTTATTGTTACAACTTTTGTGTTAACCCTTCAGCTTTTTTCTTCTCCCCTTGCGAGAGTTGATATCTATGGTCAACTGGCCAGTGAGTCATGTTTACTTCTGACTTTTACTCTTTCCCCATTTCTGTCTTCCAACCTCTGATCATATTTCCCCCAGGAGGAATCAGTTTTTTCCCTTCCCTTCCCATGAATATGCTCAGTAACAACCCAATAGCATTTTAGTTGGGCAGATCCTCCCAACTAAAGCCCTTCCCCTCCTCCTACAAAAAATAATAAATAGCTTCAACTAAAAAAAATAATTAAACTATATTTCCTGCAACAAAAACAAGGCATGAAAGAAGTTTTATAGCAAGTTCATATATCAGGAAAGAAACAAATCTAAAAACCGTTAAAAATTTTCCACCATCAGGAAAGTAAATGGAAAAGGAAACAAATTAAATACATAGTAAAAGACATAAAAGGGAAATTGGGGGCTGGAAATGTGGCTTAGTGCTACAGTACTTGCCTAGCATGCTTCATGCTCTGGGTTAGTTTCCTCAGCACCACATAAACAGAAAAAGCCAGAAGTCTCACTGTGATTCAAGTGGTGAAGTGCTAGTCTTGAGCATAAAGAAGCTCAAAGACAGTGCTCATCAGGCCCTAGACTGGCAAAAAAAAACCTTTTTAAGGGAAATTGTCTGGGCGTGGATGGTTCACACCTATAATTCCTAGCTTCTCAGGCTGAGACCTGAGGATCACAGTTCAATCTGAAATGTCCTCCTGAAATTCTTACCTCCAATTAACCATCAAAAAAAGGAGGGGGAGTGAGTAGTGCTGTGGCATTCAGCAAAATAGCTCAGGAACAGTGCCCAGCCCTGAGTTTAACAAAATAAAAGGGGGTAGGGTGGGAATTGATGTTTGAAAATAGAAAATCAACAAAGAAAAATCAATAAAGCCAAATCTTTTTCTTTGAAAAAAAATCTTTCTAAAAGGGCTGCTTGGAGGGCTGGGAATTTGGCTTAGTGGAATTTGCTTGCCAAGCATTCATGAAGCTCTAGGTTTGATTCCTAGTATCATATAAACAGAAAAAGCCAGAAGCAGCACTATGGCTCAAGTGGTAGGGCACAAGCCCTGAGCACAAAGAGGCTTAGGGATAGAGCCCAAGCCCTGAGTTTAAGACCTATAATAGGCAATAAAAAAGGGGATTTGTGGTAAGGGGGAAAGATAAAAATTAACATACAAAATGGAAAAGAATATCATATAGATCTCATGAACATTTAATAGACAATGAGTGGATAATGTGAACAATTATGTCCCCAAATATGCTGATGTAAATGAAATAATACCATGAAGGCCAGATACAAACTAAAAACCACACAATAGGGGACCATCTGAAAAAGGTGGTTAAGAATTAAGAATTAAGAACTAAGAATAACTTTTGGGGGCTGGGAGTTTGGCCTAGAGGCCTAGTGTTTGCCTAGCATGCACGAAGACACAGGTTCAATTCCTCAATACCACATACAAAGAAAAAACTGGAAATGGTGCTGTGGCTTAAGTGGTAGAATGCTAGCCTTGAGGAAAGCCCAAGGACAGTGCTCAGGCCCTGAATTCAGACCCCAGGACTAGCAAAAAAAAAAAGAAGCAGAAGAAGAAGAACTTTTCAAAACAGAAGTACTAGACCCAGATGGAAGGCGAATGTTCCCAATATTTAAGGAAGAAATGTTATCGTCTCCATAATCTCTTCCAGAAAATGGAGGAAAAGGTAGTACATTAAAATACATTCTATGAAGCTAGAATTGCCCTCTCTATTAAAAGCAAACCAAAAAAACAAATATAGACTCAGATTTAAAGATCTCCAGCAGATATGGCATATAGAATTCAACAACATACAAAAAAGTATTATATACCAACTCTATCCCAAGTATGGAAGACTCAGATATATTCCAGTAATGCAAGGCTGGTTCAACATTCCAGAGTCTGTTAATGGAATCCATCACAATAACCAGCTGAGGAAACTCCACATGACTAAAAGAATGAGTGGAGAAAGAACATTTCACAAAATCCAACACCATTTTTGATAAAAACAAAATCTCTCAATAAAATAAGAATAGATGGGAACTTCCTCAACTTTAGATAGAGTATATACATAAACTAATTCTATAAACAACACAGTATTTAATAAGAAAGGGGGAAAATTCATTAAGATCAGGAGCAATACAAAGATATCCTTGCTAGGGATTTTCAGCATTGTACCAAATCTTTACTATAATAAGACAAAGAGAAGGACATGAAAAAATTACATAGATTAGGAAGGAGGAAATACAACTTCACAGATGGCAAACTCTGAAAGAATCAAGAATAAGGAAACCCTGGGAACTAATAATAGATTATAACAGGGTTTCTGGGTCTAAAGTTAGTACAAAAATGTCAGTAACATTGCATGATTCCAATTATATAGTATTACAGAGACAAGAAAAAAAAGTATGATTGCCAGAGGATGAGACAATTGAGCAGAGCAGAGACAATTTTTAGGGCAGTTGAATTACACTGTATGATACCACAATGGTGGATTCATGGTATTATAAAATTGCCTAACTCACAAAATTCAATACAGACATTGAATCCTAATAGAAACTGTGGACTTTAAGTGTTACTGATTTTCAGTGTAGATTGATCAATTTTAACAAATGTATTATTGCAGTGTGAGATGTTGGTAAAGGGAGGTTGTATGGGTATGGTAATATGACTTTCTGACCATTTTTTTTGCTGTGGAATTCAAACTTCTTTAAAAACATTACTAGTTTAAATAAAAAACCAATAATGATTAAAGTAACATAAGGCTGGCCTAATCTTGTCCAGTATTTCTTGTTTCATTAAAAAAAACATTTCTGGGATTAAGAACATACTTCAGGGTTTGAATGCTTATTTAGTATGTACAAGGTCTCAGCATGCTTAACCAAGGAAAGGAAGGGAAGGAGAAAGGGAAGAGGAAGGGAAAGGGAAAAGAAAAGGGAAAGAGAAAAGGAAAGGGAAAGGGAGAGGGAGAGGGGGAGGGAAAGAGAAAGGAGAAGGGGAAGGGGAAAGAGAAAGGGAAGGGAGAAGGGAGAAGAGGAAGGGGAAAAGGAAAGACTTCAACTATATTAATCAAAAAATATTAAGTGAAAGAAACATGAGAAAATGCATATCATCCATGGTCATAAAGGAAATGCAGATAAAAACAACCCTAAGATACCATCTTTCCCCAATCAGAATGGCCAATATTCTAAACTCAGACAATGACAAATGCTGGAAAGGATGCGGAGAAAAAGGAACCCTACTGCACCACTGGTGGGAATGTAAACTAGTACAGCCACTCTGGAAGGCAGTTTGGAGGTTTCTCAAAAAAAAACTAAAACTAGACTTTCCCTACAATCCAGCCATACCACTCCTGGGCATCTACCTTGAGCATCATAACCCAGGATATGATAAGGACACCTGCTCAGCCATGTTCATCTCTGCACTATTCACAGTAGCTAAGCCATGGAAACAACAAGATGCCCGAAAATGTGGTACATATACACAATGGAATTCTACATAGCCAACAAACAAGATAAAATAATGGCATTTTCTGGGAAGTGGTTGAAGCTAGAGAAAATCATGCTGAGTGAGATAAGTCAAGACCAAAGAAACAAAAGGCACATGGCCTCCATGATATGTGGATATTAGATCCAAACAGTACAAGGGCAATGACTCAATATTTCGGTACTCAAGGTCATTGATACAATCTTGGAGATATAAATATAACTACATAGACATAAAAATCTATGATGGGACATATGCTCTATGGACATAATGTTATATAGATCAATGTGTTTCTACGACATACAAAGTCTCAGCTTAATTTTAATTATGTTCTTAAATTTATGTGCCAGTGATTGCATGTAGAGATTCTCTTCTTGAATATTTGTTTGTTAAACATGACACTTGAAATATGATGTAAAAACTCAGTATTAATAAAATCTCTTTTTTTGCCAGTCCTGGGCTTGAGCTCAGAGCCTGAGCACTGTCCTTGAACTTTCTCAAGGCTAGAGCTCTACCACTTGAGCCTCAGCACCACTTCTGGCTTTTTGCTATGTATGTGGTACCAATAGGCCAAATTCCCAGCCCTTAATAAAATCTTTTTTTTCAATTTCCCTTTTGAGCTTTTTTATTTTTAATTTTTTTATTAAAGAATTTATTAACACTGCTTTTTACATAATATTTCAAATAATAAGTTTAACAAACAAATGTTCAAGAAGGGAATCTCTATATACAATCACTGGGGCTTAGTTTTTAGAATTTAATCAAAATTAGGCTAAGGGTTTGTATGTCATAGAAACATTAATTTATGAAATAAAACATGTCTATACAGTGATAGGTTTTTATGTTTATATAGTTATGTTTATATTTCCATTACCATGTCCATATTGAGTTTTTTTTTTAATTAAAGTATTTATTAACAGATGTCTTTATCATATCTTGGGTTATGATGTTCAGGATAGATGCCCAGAAGTGGTATGGCAGGATTGCAGGGAAGGTCAATTTTCAGTTCTTTAAGAAACCTCCACACTGCTTTCCAGAGTGGCTGAACTAGTTTACAATCCCACCAGCAGTGCAGTAGGGTTCCTGTTTCTCCACAACCCCGCCAGCATCTGTCATTGTTTGAGTTCAAAATCTTGGCCATTCTTGTTGGGGTAAGGTGATTTCTTAGGGTTGTTTTTATTTGCATTTCCTTTATGACCATGGATGATGAACATTTTCTCATATGCTTTTTCTGCCATTTTAATCTCTTCTTTTGATAAGTCTCTCTTTAGTTCCTTTGTCCATTTAGTGATTGGTTTGTTGGGTTTGGGGGGGATTAGTTTCTTGAGTTCCCTGTAGATACTGGATATTAAGCATTTGTCAGATGTATTATTGGTAAGTATCTTTTCCCAGTTGGTTGTCTGTCTCTTTATTTTTGTGGCTATGCTTTTATCTGTGCAGAAACTTTTTATTTTTAGGGAGTCCCATTTATTGAGTCTCTCTCCAATCTGTTGAGACCCTGGGATACTGTTCAAGAATCTTTTGCCTATGCCTATGAGTTCCAATGTCTCTTAATAAAATCTTTTAATAAAAAAATAGTGAGCCAGGTTTCATTAGGGCCTGTGGCTTATTGGTTTTTACAGTAATTAACTGATACGATTTTTAGGTGCTGTTTTTCTGTCAGTAACATGTTTGTGTTGATTTTCAATGTATAGAACATCTTTGAGAATTTTCTGTAATGCTGTAATCCTAGCTAGGAAATCCCAGCTAGAAGGCCAGGATCTGAGGATTATGGTCTAGGCAAGAAATCCAGAAAACCTATCTCCAGTTAAAGCCAGAAGTGGAGCTGTGGCTCAAGTGGTAGACTATGAGCCTTGAGCAAACAAGTTCAGGAGACAGTAGCTGAGTCCAAGCCCCAGGACCAGAAGGCTCCCTATAGTCCCATCTCTATGGGAGATAGAAGTAGAAGAATAACATTAAATATCAGCCATGGGCAAAAGTGTGAGACCATATCTAAAAAGGCTAAAGAGCTGGAGGCATGGCTCTAGCAGTAGAACACCTCTTTAGCAAGTTCAAGCCTCAGAATCAAGTATGTATGTACCACCATAGCACCATATATACATATGGACAGATACATCCATAAATGTCCACATGTGTGTGTGTGTAGAATGTATGTTAAGGACAAATATGTATATATATATGCATATGTATTTCACAGATTAAGGTAAGGTATAAAAATTATTCAGGGAAGAGAATAAAGATCCCTACAATGCTAAATAATAAGAGCAGGAGCCTCAGTATCAGACTGAGGCTTCAGAACTAGCAAACCTCTCTGCCTCTCTAAACCTGCCTCTCCATGAAAGCATTGAAAGCCCCTTCTCCAACCAGCACAGGTGACAGGGAAAGAAATTGTGGATGTATATTTGGTGTTGAGAACACTGCCATGTTAATTCACCTGTTCTATTTTCAGAAAGGATTGGCATAGAAATCACCAAGTGTACAGACCCAGATCTAGCACTCACAAAATTTGTAGCTAGGACAGACTATAGATATTACTATTGAGACAAACAGGGTAATTATTTTTATCGTCCAGAATGGTGGTCTCAGTACATTTCCATTGATTATAAATTACCATATCTCAGATATTCTGTTATAGGAACACAACAAGGGCTGTAACTCATAATAATTTAACTAAAATTGTAAGAGGGGAGGGAAGGTTTGTTTATTGTCCAATTCTAGACAAGGCTGGGTGCCCTGGTCTGAGGTTTTCTGGGCTATGATGCAGATTTGGATCCCTGCCAAACAGCATTGGTGGGAAGGGGGCTAGTGCAAATACACTGCTGCTAACTGCCTCCTTTGACCTCCAGGGTTTTCTGCCCACAAAGTGATCTGAGATGGCCTGACCAGCAAATAGGGTAAAGTCAGAAGTCCTCCACAGTTCTGAACATTTGTCTAGGACCCTAGTTATGACAGCAACCGTGTAGAAATAAATGAGGAAACAAGGCTCAGAGCATTAGCCATTAGTAATGAATCCACTTTGAGTCCCATTTCTGCACCTATAACAAAGACAAACCTTTTCTATGGCACAGGTTCATTCTGAGGATTACAGTGAGACTACAGTGTGATGTAGTTAGTACCCCCCTTCTTCCCTTCTCTAAAACACATTCCTCCCCTTTGGTCACATATTCAGTATGACCAGAATTCATAAGGCTGATATCTGGGGACCACACTCATCCCAGTGTTATCAACACCATGACATCTATGGTAAGAAAGAGGACTGAGAGCTCCCCCCTGGTGGAGTTAACGTGAAGTTAGATTCTAACTGCTATGCCCCATTTCTAAACAGAGTGCTCAAGTTAGAGCTTAGAATAGCTGGGCTTCATTTTCTCTGTGACATCCAAGTTCCCCAAGTGTGATTTCTCCAACTTGCTTACAAGAGATAAGTAACCAAAATACCACCTCCAAGTAAACCAACTGTCTAGCTTGTCTGACAACCTATAACAGGAAAGTTTCTCAGCTTCTTCTCTTGTGCAAAAGAAACCAAGCAAATAAAAAAATATTCCTTATAAACACACTGTTGGGCTTGATGCAAATCACCCGCTTCTTCAGTCAAGAAAGACATACAACAGAATGCACTTTTGCTTAAGGGGCAGCTATCATTTTAATGTCTGGAAGACATGGTTTTGGTTGTTGGGGGTTCAATTGCTCAGGCATGGCAAGTATCCACTGGGATAGGAAAATGAGAAAGGAAAATGCAATCAATGCCTTCTTGAAGTTAGGCTTCATTTGTGTTTCAGGTTTACTATCATCTGATCCCCAGTGAATCTCCTGTTTACATGCCCTGCCTGTGGAAGCTTCTCAATTGATATCACATCTCTTCCCTTCAGTTCTCTGACCTCCAAATCAGCGATGCTCACTCAGTACAGGGAGAAGGTGCCAGGAGGGTGGAAAGGTTTCATGATTTATACATTCATCATCCTGTCTTGCTGTTCTGATATGTCCCTTATTCAACCATGTGCAAGAATGAGGACCACTCCATTCTCGGAGTCCTGGCTCCAGCCTGGAGGTAAACCACACAGGAAGGCCAGGTCAAGTGAGCAGCACTCTCCAGGGAAGGATTTGGGAAAGGTAAGCAAATTGAGTTATGTGGCTTACTTGACAGAAAGGTCAAAGATTTCATTTGCAGCTGGGCACCATTAGCTCATGCCAGTGATCCTAGCAACTCAGATCTGAGAATTTGAGGTCAAAGCCAGCCTAGGCAAGAAAGCCCATGAGTTTCTTATCTCCAATTAGTCATCAAGTAAGTTGGAAGTAGAGCCGTTGAACAAATGCAGCAATGATGCTTGGCACCAGTGGCTAATGTCTGTAATCCTAGCTACTCATGAGGAGAAAATCTGAGGATAATGGGTTTGAAGCCAGACCAGGCAGAAAAATCAGTGAGATTCTTTTATTTCCAACAAAGCACTCAGAAAAAGCCTGAAGTGGTGCTGTGGCTCAAGTGGTAGAGTGTTAGCCTTGAGCAAAAAGCTCAGGAACAGTGAATTCAAGTCTCAGAACTGGAAAAAATGCAGCAGTGGTACTCAGTAGACTATGTTGAAAATGAACTATACAACATCAACTTGTGGATGGGATGAAGGAACAAACTGGCTGGTAGCAAAGGAAAGGATGACCTTTTCCACAAACAAAGGTACTCTTTGCCTTACGTAACTCTAACCCATTCGTACGTCACTTTTATAATAACAATTGAATTTTTTAAGCCTGAAGTAGAGCTATAATTCAAGTGGTAGAATGTTAGCCTTGGGCAAAAAGCTCAGGGATGGAGCCAAGTCAAAAAGAAAAAATGATGTAATTTGCAAGAAATTATGTGATCTACCAAAAAAAAATCAAGTTTAGAGTTTATGTTTGCACTTTTGCAGTGAAAGGCTCAACCTTCTCTGGGAAGCATATAGATTTAAGGAGAAGCTTACTGCAAATCAAATGTGTAAACACAGTCCAGCATCACAGCTGTCTACATTTTTTCCCTTTCCCCCTCCTTTACCCTCCAGCAGCAACCTAATGAGAGAAAAACAAATGGAAGAAAAAGCAAGCACAAGCATTGTGAAGCAGTGGAGCAAGGAAGAACATTACTGGGAAGGGATGGCTGGGCTGCTGGAACTGCATCAGGACAGAAGCTGAATGTCCCCACCAGCCCTCCTCCAATCTCAGGCAGCAGCAGAGTGGGGAGTGAGACTCAAGTTTCTGTGGAGCACAGTGTGGAAGTGAACACAGGGCCCATCTTGGCACCCAGTGTCAGGCCCTCTGTGGTGAGGCACAGCTCCTGGTAGAAACAAAAGGTGACGTGAGAAAGCTGGAGTTCATATATGGACCTTCCAGACAAACTGTAGAGTGGTGGGACAGCCTTGAGTTTTGACTTCTTTCTATTCCAGCCTCAGCATGGATCTGAGTGAGGCACATCTCCCCTCTTCTTGGGACTGTATAGGTAGGTCCTTGCAACTGTGGGACACTGGACAATCTAGTTTAGCCCCAGTATAGATGGCTTAAGAGACTTTCACCAGTATTACCACAATGTTGAGTAGAGGACACACAAATGTAAAAAGACATCTTGTGTTCATGAATCGGTGTTGAAAGGTCCATAGTGATTTATGGAATTATTGAAATCCCTTTCAAAATATCAATGGGATTCTTCACAAAACTAGGGGAACAGAAACAATTCTAAAATTCATATGCAACCAGAACTCCCAAATAGCCAAAGCAGTCTTGAGCAAAACAACAGCAGGTAGCAGTATTGTTACCTGATTTCCAATATACACATCAATGGAACAAAACAGAGGCATAGAAGTAACCCTAGACATCTATAGCCAATTGATTTTTAACAAAGGTGTACACATTAGAGAAAAGATAGTTTTTTAAAAATATATTTAAATTGGAGATCATTATGTTATGTGAGGTAAATCAAGCTCAAAAAGCCGAACACTGTATGTTCTTGATCATTTGTGGAATACAGAGTTAAAATGAGAATGATGGTTAATAACAATACAGGGTGTAAATGTAAAATGAAGAAGTCTTGGGGAGATAGGAAAGGAAAAGATGTTGTGGGCTAAAGAGAATCAAGTTACATACACACACACACATACATACTAGCATATTTGAAGACATCATATTTAGCCCCTCAAACCCTATTTGAAAAAGGGGTCAGAAAGAGAAGAATTGAGAATATAAAAATGGAGTGGGTGGATTTGTTCAAAGTATATTGTACACATGTACAGAATCATCACAATGCAATCCTTATATTTCTAATGTATGTTAATTCAAAAATTAAATTGAATAGAAAAATTAAACATTAATTAATTAAAAATGAAAAGAAGGGCCAGGTGCCAGGCTCATACCTGCAATACTAGTGACAGCAACCTAGTCAAGAAAGTCTGCAAGACTTTTATTTCCAGCTAAGCACCAAGAAAGCCAGAAATGGAGCTGTGGCTCAAGTGGTAGAATACCAACCTGAATGAAAGAGCTCAGGCTCTGAGTTCAAGCCCTAGTACACAGAAAAAAAAAGAGGAAGGAAGGGAGAGAGGGAGGGAAGGAAAAAGAAGGAAGGAGTAAGGTCACCAGACCAGGGATTCAATTGATTCACTGAGAGATGTGACAGTATGTCTGGACTCTGCTTACATTAAGCTCTCCTGGAAAGGTTTAATGTGTGTGAGTAGTTTGGAGATCCTGTTCCCTGGAATCCAGCTTGACAGGGCTATACTGCTTCATTGCTCTGCACGTGAGATGTCCTTCCTGGTACAGAGGAACGGGACTCAGAAGTCAAATGCCTGATGACAGCATGAACTAAGAAAAATACTTCAGGTCTGGTACAGATCAGTTTCTCCACCTGATAGCTATATGTTATATCCACCCCAGGAGAAGATGGTTACAAGCTAGTGTATATCCACACATCTCTCTTTCCCCATCAGTTTTGGAGGTCACATATACTAGATACCATAGTTTAAAAAACAACAATAATCAAATCCATGTCTTGCCATCTGCAAGAGAGTTGTGCAGGAGGGCTACCAGACCCACACTGAACTTAGTATGAGAGTGAAATTAGTTTCTTTGAGATGGGAGTGGGGGCATAGCCCGTTATTGTGGCATATAATAACTTATAAAACATCAAACACAGTCCCTGGAAGACAAAATTGACTCTCTGTACCTTTTTATATTTCATACTTTCAAAATTTTCATTTTCCAAAGGTCAAATTAACAGTTCAAGAACTATGACAGACTCCCTTTTGAAACTATTTTCAAATTAGGACCTAGCCATAGAATTCTGCAGAAGAAAAAAAAAAAGGATGGTGGAGATGCACGATTTCATAAAGAGGCCTCTTCCATTTTCACAAAGTAATACGACACTTCACAGCACCTAAATCCAATTTAACATTATTTCCTTTGGTGTGGTGAGGGAAAGTACAGGAATAAATTTCTTGGCACATTATTTTAAATATCTGTTGTTGTTGGGGGTTTTTTGGTGTCATATAACCGGCAGATTTGCAAATGCTGACTATAAACTTTTCACAGGATATTGAATGAGGCCTTGATGACAACCAAAAAAATGAGATGCCGTATTTTGTTAAGTCTCTGCTTCCCGTGACTCAAGGCTCTTAGCCATGACAGAAAAATTCTATGTATTACGTAAGTTGAGGCCCTTAGGCACTGGTGGCTCATATCTGTAATCCTAGTTATTCAGGAAGCTGAGCTATGGAGGGTAGAGGTTCAAAGACAGCCCCGGCAGAAAAGTCTTCCACAATCCAGCTCTAATTAACTAGAAAAAATGCCAAGCTGGATGTGTGGTTGAAGTGGTAGAGTATCAACAATGAGTAAGTAAGCTAAGAGAGTTAAGGCCCAGAGTGAGAAGAGCGGGCCCCAGGTAACATGCCAGGAGTATTTAAACACCATCTTTTATTCTTGCCCAAAAGTCCTTCCTTCTTATCATAAGCCATCTCTCCACCCATTTACCACTTCTTTATATCACCCACCTTGTTCAGATTCCTGGATGAAATATGCCCAAAATAACCAGAAAGATCAGTTTGGCAAACCTTTCCAGTGTCTACTTCCCTCTGATTTCTATAAGTGCCTGCTAGTTTGATGTCATTATTAAAAGTCAGCCTTACTTTGGCAATCAGACAGAAAGGCTATAATCACCCCAGGCATTTCTGAGGGACCTTTAAAAGAGCATCATTAATTTTGAATAGAGCTCTCCTTCCCATCTCTAATTATAGTCTTGACATTCCTACTTTATGCTAAAAATTCCTCTACTATTTAATTTTTTTTTAAAAAAAGAGCCTCCTTTTTAAAGTGCATGTGCTTTCTGGTAGCCTAAGTACCTGGGTTAATTTTCTGCAATCAAAAGTAACAGTAGCTAAACCTTTCTCTTCTGCACCCCTTGCCCAGTCCATGTATTGCATAAACTGGAGAGTGTGAAATAAACCCTTCAATGCTCGAGACCGTGAAGTTACTGCCTGGAATACCTGACTCACAAAAAGAACAGTTTGGATCTCTAGAGTAAGTGGTAGCTGGGCATATCTTAGAAACTGGCCAAAGGTAGAAAGCTCCACACAGTATCAGAGGCCTTACAGAATGCAACTCCTCAATTCATTACATGTCCAGTGGAATCTTCTATCCCTCATATGCTGCCAATGAATACCCAGTGAATTTTTCTCTAGCCACTTTCTTTGAACAGCATGAATCAGATAATGTTAGGTGCCTTCCATTCCTCAGCTCGTGGAATCTTCGCCATGGGTGCCAAGCTGGGATTGAAATCCATTTTGTTGCTTCTCTCCAAAATCACTAGAAGACATCCTCACCACTGAGATAACCAAAGGAAAGTGATAACCAAAGGATTGTGGGGGGGGGGGGAGGGTGTCCTAGGGTTTGAACTTAGGGCCAGCCTGGGCACTGTCCTGAGCTTTGTATTGGAGGCTAGCACTCTACCACTTGAACCATTCTGGCTTCATTTTGGCTTTTTTTTTTTTTCGGTAGCTAACTGAAGATAAGGGTCTCCTGGGCTTTCTTGCTGGCTGGCTTGGAACCATGGTCCTCAGATCCCAGCCTGTTGAGTGGCTAAGATTACAAGAGTAAGCCACAGGCACCTAGTGACACTTGGATTTTAAAATTTTTCATTGTTTTCCTTTTCTCAGGGAAGTGGCAGGTGGAGTTGATTGCGAGGTATCACTAGACTGCAGAGGATAGGATAGGATCCAGTTTGTCCAGGAATAACCTAAAAAAAGCCAGAGGAATTTCCTCATCTACACCAAGTCTAACTCCAGTCAATCACAGTCCTGTAAGATCCAGTCTAGACAGAACCAAGAAGTTGGTGGTCCCAGGCCCTGATTTGAACACAGCTTCCGACAGGCAGGGAAGGCACAGAGTCTGCTGCGGATTGGATGTGACTCCATCACTGTGGAGAGAGACGGAGCTGCACCTGCAAACAATCCCCGACTGGGGTTCAGCCCTCGGGTGTGGGTGATGACACCAATTCCACCGAGCAGGTGGCAAGGCCTTCGCTGGCACAGCAGGCGCGCAATGGACAGGCCACCCCACTTGCTCTTCGGAAAAGCAGGTGGCAGATTTTTCCGGGGGCTGCGTTGGCAAGCGACCCTTGCGAGCTGCCGCCCACGGTCCCCCTCCCCAAACTTTCTCCTCCCGCCCCCAAACTTCCTCCTTCCCCTGCGTCCCCGATCGCGCTTCCGTCCCTCTCCCCCCACCCCGGCCCCCCAGTAACATATCTGAACCCCTGCTCACCTGCACCGCGGCAGGCAGCGGAAGCACAGAGCGGCGGCGGCGCCCGAAGCGCAATTTGGCCGCCTTGTAGATCTTCCAGTAGACAAACAACACGACGCCGAGCGGCAGGTAGAAGGCGCCGCAGGTGGAGAAGACGGCGTAGGAGGGCTCCTGGCTCACCTGGCACCGCTGGAGCCCCGCGTCGTACGCCTCGCCCCAGCCGAAGAGCAGCGGGGCCAGGGCGATGAGCGCCGCCAGCGCCCAGGTGAGCGCGATCATGAGCGCCGAGGCGCGGCGCCGCGCGCGCAGCGTGTACTGCAGGTGGCGCGTGATGGTCCAGTAGCGGTCCAGGGCGATGGCCGCCACGTTCCAGATGCTGGCGGTGCAGCACAGCACGTCGAGGGAGATCCACACGTGGCACAGGCTCCGGCCCAGATGCCAACGCCTCCCAGCCGACAGCTCGCTCACCAGACTCAGAGGCATCACCACGGCTGCCACAAGCACGTCCGAGATGGCCGTCGAGGCCACCAGGTTGTGCGGCACGCGGTGGAAGGTGCGGACCCGCAGGATGGTGACCAGCACCAGCAGATTCCACAGGAACGTGGCGGCGATCAGCAGCGCCAGCAGCGTCACCACCAGCACGGTGAAGACGGAGAACGGGGGCGCCCGGCCCGGCAGGACGGCGTCGCCCGGGGTCGACCCCACCACCCCGCCGCTGCTACTACCGTTGTACGTCTCGGTTCCCAGCGCAATAGCGGTGGCAGCGGAGAGGTTAGCGGCTTCCATGGCGCGCGCGGGCTCCGATCGCGGACGCCGCGGGTGGACACCGTGTGCTCCGGGGAGCTCTGAACGGGGTTTGCGTTAGGTCGCTCTGCCCTGCTTCCTCGGTGGGGCTGCAGTCTCCTTTGGGCGCATCCCGCGGGAAACCTGCTTTCCAATGGAGGAGAGGTGGGGAGACCCCTCCGGTGCGCGCCCCGGGTCCCCGCACAGGGGCGGGGCTTGCAGAGTCGCCCCACCCCCGCCGCGGGTCTGGGAGGGGGCCGGGGAGGGGGGCTCCGAGAACGCACCGCCGGCAGCCGGGCCCGCGGCGCCTTCCCCGCGGGTCTGGCCGCCTCCGCGGGCGGACGGGCGTAGGGAATCCAATCGCACGCTCTGGAAATCCTGGGGGAGTTTCGTAACCGACACCTCCGCGGGTCGCCATGGCCGGCTGGCCAGTCCCCCGCATTAACTGAGGATGTCCGGCCCCACCGCGTCCCGGACAGAGAGTGTGCCTGTGGTTTCCGGGCATCTCGGGTGTCCCTGAACCCCAAAGTTGCAGACCCAGGTGTTGGAGTCTGTAAATGGCAAACTCTTCCACCGGGCTCCATCCCCGGCCCTGTTCTCTGCACTTCTGTCCCAAGCGCTCTTCCTGGCGCGCCAAGTTCACTCCCGGATTCTCTGGGCAAAAGAGATCCAAGGTCTGCGCCCGCTCCAGTCTCACCCCCAACACGTTCATCCCCCCAACACCGGAGGACAAGTCTTCCCAGTTCGAGCAGGAGAGTCGGGGGCATGGGTGCTGTTTCTGCCTGTAGGGGGTATAAAATTCAGGGCCTTTGGCATGCTCGAATCTGAGGTTGTAGTTATTGGTGTATATGCTTTTCAAGAACTGTTTTTTTGTGTGTGTGTTTATTTTTTAATTATCATGAAGTAGTTGTACAAAGGAGTTTCAATTGAACATATCAGTTTGGAATGCAATGCATTCTGCTCAGTGTTCCCTCTTCTGTCATTCTCCTCCATCTCTCCCAATTCCACCCTTGAGTGGGAATTCCATTCCCTTGAGTTATGGACTGAATGTTATGACTGTTTTGGTCCACTCGTTATTTTTATAGACCCTCCAGCAAAGAGAGAAAAGACTTAGGTGAGAGTCCTTTCCTCCTCTGCCAAAACAAAAACAACAAACAAAAACAAAGGACATTTTTTTTTTATTTTTCTACCGATCCTGACTGAGGCTTGAACTCAGAGCCTCCAGTGCTGTCCCTGACCTGTTTGCTTTTTTTGTTGTTCAGCACTAATGTTCTACTATTTGAGCCACAGCTCCTCTTGGGGCCGTGTGTGTGTGTGTGTGTGTGTGTGTGTGTGTGTGTGTGATTAACTGGAGATAAGAGTGTCAGTGTGTGTGTGTGTGTGTGTGTGTGTGTGTGTGTGTGTGATTAACTGGAGATAAGAGTGTCATGGACTTTCCTGCCCAGGCTGGCTTTGAACAACAATCGTCAGATCTCAGCCTTCTGTGTTGTTAGGATTACAGGCATAAGTCACTAACACCAGCTTTAAACTTTATTTTTTTAACTGCATAATCAAATCAGTCAAAAAACACCAGTGCCCTGCAATTATCTCCATTTTTGAAGCTGAGAAAACTGTCTCAGATTGAGTCGCCCAAAGTCTACAAGTGATAAACACTATAAATAAAATGTGCAACTATGAAGAGAATATATAGTAACATGAAAATGTCAAGAGAAATTGGCCAAATAAAAAAATTAGTTTTAGGCATGAAAAATCTAAATAGAGAGGAGCAAGAGCAGAGAATAAAAGCACACTGTGCATTTAACTGGTATGCTATGAACAGTTATATATTTTAATATCTTTGCTCTTATTTTCAGGATTGTTCAAAAATAGGGTATGGTTGTGAAAGTATTTCAAAGTCTAATCTTTAATTTCTTCTCTTTTGTTCCTTATTTCTTTTTCCAATCTTTTTCTGCGTGCGTGTGTGTGAGTGTGTGTGTGTGTGTGTGTGTGTGTGTGTGTGATTAATTGTCATGCTGCTACTGGTGACTGAACTCCCAGCCCAGGCACTATGCCTTTGCTTTTTTACTCAAGGCCGGTGCTCTAGCATTTGAGCCACAGCTCTATTTCTGGATTTTTGTTGGTTAATTGCAGATAAAACATCTCTGGCATTTGTCTGCTCAGGCTAGCTTCAAATGTCAGTCCTCAAATTTCAGCTTCCTGAATATCTAGGATCACAGCCATGAGACACCAGAACTTGGCTCCCCTTTGTTTTCAAGAATTCTTTTTGTTGTGTTAATTTTTTAAAAAAATCTTCTAAAATCCAGCTGCTCCAAGATCAACATCAAACCATGCTCCCTGAATACTTACACTCTTGAGTGTGTGATTTCCTACTTCCATCCCCACTGTTCATGCTCACTGCAGCTTAGCCAGTGAGCCTTGAGATTTAGCCCTCCCTTCATCCTCCAGTTTTCTCAACACCTTAGGAAAATGTCAGTAGCTTCTCCTCCAAGAAGGCTTTCATGGCCACCATTTTCCCCAGTATACCATTTCTAACCATATCATCAGGCTTAAAACTCTTACAAAATCCAAGTGGTTTTAATTTGACTCCTTTGCAAATCGGTGTTTATGTCTTGTGTGTGTGCTGATTGCGTAAGCTGAGGGCTGTTGTGACTGGTATGTAGAGTGTAGAAAGTGTGGGCTTCGGGCCTGGGAGTGTGGACTAGTGATAGACTGCTTGCCTCATATGCACAAAGCTCTGGTTCAATTCCTTGGTACCACATACATAGGAAAAGCTAGAAGTGGTGCTGTGGCTCAAATGGTAGAGTGCTAGTCTTGAAAAAGCCCAAGGACAGTGCCCAGATGCTGAGTTCAAGCCCCAGGAATGGCAAAAAAATGAAAAGTGCAGGCTTGGGTGCAGATATGGAAGGAAGAGGAAGGTCATTGCTGGAGAGTCCTACTTCAAGATAATCTTGCCCATGCTCCATGAGTAGGGTCACTGAAAGAATAAGGGAAGCCAGCCAGCCACTCCACTCGCTGCAGCCTACATAGCCTTTCTGTAGTCTTCTGTCAGAGTGGGCCCACTGGTTCTACTGGGCACACATGTGGCCAGTTATGTTCTTTTTTTTTCTATTCTACTCCTGCAAACAGAAGCAGTGCAGTTTTAGACTGATTTCATTATGCACTTTTAAAAAATGTCGGAAGCTGGGAGGTGGTGGCTATACCTGTAATTCTAGCAATTCAGAAGGCTGAGATCTGAGAATCACCATTTGAAGCCAGTGAAAAGTTCGTGACATTCTTATCTCCCATAATCACACACATACACACACACACACACACACACACACACACACACACGCACACGAGATAATTTTACTTGCCATGTGAATATTATAGAACTAAAATTAAAGCCAGTATAGCAGGGCTTATTAAGTGTTCAATAATAATGATCATCCCCTTATGGTAATTTATCATATAGTTCACACACATATCATATATATATACATACATATATATACCTACATATATATATATTAAGTTGGGTGCCCATGGCTTACACCTGTAATCCTAGCAGTTCAGGAGGCTAAGATCTGAGAATCATACTTCAAAGCCAGCCCAGGCAAAAAAGTCCCTGTGAAACTCTTAGCATCAATTAACCACTCAAAAATCAGAAATGAGGCTGTGGCTCCAAGTGGTAGAGCACCAGCCTTGAGCACAGAAAGGCTTAGGAACAGTGCCGAGGCCCTGAGTTCAAGCTCCATGACCAACAAAATAATAATAATAATAATAATAATAATAATAATAATAATAACCAACAACTGTATTCCAGGTTACAGTTACATAAGTAATGTATACATTTCTTTTCTAACATTGTTACCCCCTCCCTTGTTTTTCTCTCACTTTCTCTTCCCCCCGACTCTCCTCTCCCACAAGTTGTAAAGTTCATTTCCAACAGTGTCTTGTGAGTATCACTGTTGCATTGGCTCACAGTTTGTCCTTTCACTCTCCATTTTGTTATTTCACTTCCCTTCCCCAAATCATATGAACACAGACACAAAATACAGGGTATCAAAATCAAAAACAGTGACACTGAGGATAAACCAAAGGGAAACAAAACAAAACAAAAGAGAAATAACATTGCACAGTACATTAAGAAAAAACAAAAGCTCCTTTGGTTTCCATATCTTGGTGTTCGTTTCTATTAGCATCATTTTATATGATCATATGTACATAGATATTGAGCTATTGTGATCCTCTGCTAGAACTACCCTAGACATATACTAATTACTACAAGTGAGGGAGACCATGCAACCTATGTTCCTTTGAATCTGGTTTACTTCATTTAATATGATTTTTTCCAAGTCTTCCCATTTCCTTACAAATGAGGCAATGCCATTCTTTCTGATGGAAGTCTAGAATTCTATTGTGTATATATACCACATTTTCTTGATCCATTCATCTACTGAGGGGCACCTGGTTTGGTTTCATATCTTAGCTCTGGTAAATAGTACTTCAAAGAAATGGTTGTGTTGGTAGCATCATTATTCTTTCAAATTCTGAGTTTAAACCTCAAACTGTTCTCTTCTGATCTACTTTAAAGACTTGTGGGTTTACATAGCTTTAATTTCTCAATATTTGACATAACTAAATAGTTTCTTCCACATACTTTCACTCAAACTTACTAGCCACCTGTGCAGGCACCATTCTCATTTGTAGATTGCAAGGGGCCACATTGAGACCCCCATCCACTCTTGATCCTTCAGACCCTGGCTCCAGCATCTTGCATGAATCTCCTTCATTCAAGCCTATAGTTTACAGTATGCTCGCCCGAAGTCTACTATCCTCCATGAGGCCTGGCCTTCTGTAGTCTAGCCTCCTGAAACCACTCTGCATCCATCCTGGGTGCTTCCTGAGCAGACAGACACTGCCTTCTCATTTGGTTGTGCAGAATGTCCCCTGCAAAGAAGAACTGAGTGTAGAGTATGAGCAGAGCCAAGATCTAGCCCATGTTCTGTTCTCAAGCTATGAGCCCTGGCCCAACGCGCCTCTGTATAGAAGAAGATGGACTTCTTTTTGAAGATGGACTGTTTTTATTAAGTGTATAACCATAAAAGCCCTTTGACCAGTCTGTTTGTCAGTCCTGAGGCTTGACCTCAGAGCCTGAGCACTGTCCTTGGACTATTCTCTACTGCTTGAGCCACAGCACAACTTTCAGCTTTTCTTTGTATGTGGCACCCAGGAATTGAACCTGGGTCTTCATGCATGCTAGGCAAGCACTCTACAACTAGGCCAAGCTCCTAGCCCCACTAGGTTTGTTTTCTGATATTGCTCAGAGCGGTTCTTCCTGTCCATCATCTATAGTGTGCCTGTTGTCTCCTAGGTCCTCTCTTGCCCTCTCTCAGCCTTTCCTGTCATTTATATGATGGAGAGGCAACTTGTCTACCATAAATGCACCAATCTGCATGGGAAAACCTCAGACTCCCCCTCCCACCACACTCTTCATCACCATTTTCTTCTTCACAGTCTACATGGGACACACAGTGGCTGTCACTTTCTCTTCTGGACATCCTTTTGTGCTCATTCATGTGACCAACGTTTAGTAACCATCTCCTCTGAGGCCGTGTCTCCTCACACTTTCCTTCCTGTCCTTCTTTCAGTCTTACTGGATTTTGCCTCCATGCTGTGCAGGGGAGAGAGAGAGAGAGGGAGGGACAAAGCACACACAAGTTCAAGTGTGTGAATGTGTGTATGCATGTGTGTGCGCTCATGTGCGTGCAGGCATGCTCATAAGTGTGTCTGCCCAGTGCCTGTCCCTCGCTCTGGTGCCTCCACCTCTGCTTCCTCTTTCTTTCCCAGGAATGGATGTTTTGAGTGGACTCTGGCTGATTCTTCTTTCTGTTCCTGCCTGCCCTCTTTATCTTTTTCCAGGCTAGATCATGACCAGCCCCAGCTCAGGCCTCCCCTCCACCCCAGCCACAGTCCCTCCATCCTCCCCAGGCAGCTCTTCATTAAGGCTTCTCATCAGGATTTTGGAGCTAGCACACTCCTCCCCCTTCATGTCCCCCTCTTCCACCACAGACTGCCAGTCTCCTACCACCAGCCCAGCCCCAGCCCCAGCCCCAGCCCAGGCTGGCTTCATACCCCAAGTTCCACACCCCATCCTGTGCCATGACCCCACACAGCAACTCATATGACCTTGGCTGCCTCCCTACCAGGAAGTTTCCCCAAGGAGAACATCAGAACCATGCTACTGTCCATTGAGATTTTTTTGGGGGGTGGGAGGGAAGTCCGGGCGTGGGTGCTGTCCCTGAGCTGTTATGTTGAAGCCTAGCACTCTATCACTTGAGCCAGAGTTCTACTTCCAACTGTTTTGGTAGTTTATTGGAGATAAGAGACTCAGGGTCTTTTCTGCCTGGGCTGGCTTTAAGCATGATCCTCAGATCTCAGCTTCCTAAATAGGATTACAGGCATGAAACACAGCATTGAGGCTTTCTCTTGGCCTAGCCAAAAAGCTCAAAGGAACTGCCTTCCATGAAAAGTATAAATTGGACTTTTACCTCCAGAGTGTCAAAAGAGCTGTCTGCAAGTTTATAACAGCTACATCTCCTCACCACCCACTGCTTGTCTTCATCAAGGTTTCCAAAATCTGTGAAGACAAAAGGAAAGAAATGTACATCCACACAAAAAACCTGTACAGGACTGTTTATAGCAGCTTCGCACATGATTACATAAGCACAAAAATTTGGAAACAAGCAAGAAAAAAAGTATGCTGTGGTCTTGTCTCAGCCAAGCACCCCATTATAATCTAAAGTTGAAGATAAAGCTGGATTTTTTTAAATCCTCTATACATTAACACATGCCACAGCACCATCTGCCCTTCTGTAGCTATTTTATCCATAATTTCTTGGATTTTATTTTCTACTGAAATCTAACAATTCAAAAGCACCTTCCTCTCCTATGTGATAAACACAGTTACTAGAATTCAACTATACAGAAGTTTTGCCTTGGAGGAAATCTCTTCTGGGCTTGCTTGGTCTCAGCTTCCTTACTGCTGTGTTGTAGATTTGGGTTTCAGAATAAAAGTTAAGTAAAAAATCATTTTTCCAAGTAAGCAATGGGCTAACCTCCAACCCGCTATCAAAGTAATGTTAACTGATCAGATGCAGATGGGAAGAAAAAAATGTGTCCAAGGAAATATTCCAGAATAATTGGTGTTTGTCTTTCCTACTGTGTGGGTGTAGAAGCTAATTTGTTTGCAGGAATGTAAGGAGAGATATTGCTTTAGAGTAATTGTTCTTCTTATCACAGCTCAGAGTTTTAATTAGCAGATGAGCCTCTTCCCCTCCACCTCCCCTAATGCTTCCCTAAATATGATCTAAGGTAGTTTTTCTGTTTGCTAACCTCAGCTTGTAAACATGGGTTTGAGACTTCTAGTGAAGGACACTTGGCCAAAACTGGCTATCTTCCAGAGTCATCAATAGCAAAGACCACGTACTTGCTGCCAGGACCTGGAACAAAAGGCCATATATCCCAGGGTGCTTCATAACAGTTGGGGGCTCTGCAGAGTCTGATGTTCCATTGTCCTTGTTCTCTGGTACCACAGGTCCTGTTGCCCCATCAACAGGGGAGACAGAAGCAATATAACTCAGGAAGTGAGAGGGCGTGAGGAGAACAGGCTGAGACACACCGCCTGTGTCTCAGATGGCCTTTTCTGCATTGTAAAAGCAGCTCAAAGAAGGCAACTTTGCCAAGGAGAGCTGGAATGAAGTCTGAGAGTAATTCACATTCCGTGAGGCTAATTTACATCCCACATCTTGTCTGGAGTTGCTTTTCTCTGGGAGCAAGGATGAGGGAATTTAGTCCCAGGTCTTCTAAGAGCAACACCAGCCTCAGAAAGACCAATAGATGCAATTTTTTTTTTAACTCCAGAGAAATAAAAGAGAAAAGTGAAAATAGCGGCATGAAGTTCCATGACTCATGATTTGGAAATGGCAAACTGCATGAGAAATGGCATCATTGAAGGTAGTATACATTAGAAAAACAGAGCATGATAGAAATACTTGATAAATTTCATGTACAGATTTATAGAATGGGCTGGACACCATTCCCATCTGTAATCATAGCTACTCAGGAGGTTGAGCTCTGAGGAGGATCATAGCTCCAAGTCAGCCCAGGAAGAAAATCTTACCTTCAAGTAGCCACTAAAACCAGAAGTGGAGCTGTGGCTCAAGAGATAAAATACCAGCCTTGAACAAAAGACCTAAATGATAGCACTCAGACCCTGAGTTCAAATCCTATACCAACACACACACACACACACACACACACACACACACACACACACACACACCACACATGCAAAGAGAGAGGGACAGAGACAGAGACACACAGAGAGATGTATAAACTGCATATAAAGAGCAATCAAGATATAACCTTTCAAGGTGAGTGCTCTTGAATATGTTCCATATAAGCATGTAGTTTGCATGAGAGAATGGAACAAGAATCCTGGCATCAGTGTTCATGCCAATAATTCTAGCTATTCACGAGGCGGAGATCTGAGAATTCTGGTTCAAAGCCAGCCTAGACAAGAAAGTCCCTGAAACTCTTATATACAACTAACCACCAAAAAGCCAAAAGTGGAGCTGTGGATCAAGTGATAGAACGCTAGCCTTGAGAAAAAGAAAAGAAAAGAAAATGAAAAGCTAAGGGGCAGTATCAAAGCCCTGAGTTCAAGCTCTGCACACACCCAGTGAACAGAGAATGGGAGGAAGGAAATAATAGAAAGTAATAGAGGCATGGATAATATCAAATAGAATCCAGTATATATGTAACTGGAAAAGGGATGATAAAAATCTTTAACTCTGGGGCCAGGAGTTTGGCCTAGTGGTTAAAGTGCTTGCCTAGCATGCACAAAGACCCGGGTTCGATTCCTTGGTACCACATATATAGAAAAAGCCGGAAGTGGTGCTGAGGCTCAAGTGGTAGAGCTCTAGCCTTGAGAAAGTCCAAGGACAGTGCTCAGGCCCTGAGCTCAAGCCCAGGACTGGCAAAAAAAAAAATCTTTAACTCTGGCATCACAACCCAGAATATGATAAGGACACATCTCTGCACAATAGCCAAGCAATGGAAACAACCCAGATGCCCCACTACAGATGAATGGATACAAAAAAATGGAATTCTACATAGCCAACAGACAAGATAAAATGGTGACATTCACTGGGAAGTGGGTGAAACTAGAGGGAATCATGTTGAGTGAGATAAGTCAAGATCAAAGGAGCAAAAGGTGCCTGGTATCCTTGATATGTGGATATTAGAGCCAAATAGTACAAGAGCGAGGACTCAATATTTGGATACCCAAGGTTATAGACATGGTCTTGGAGATATAAACATAAGTACATAGACATAAAAATCTATGATGGGAAGGTGCATGGTATCTTTAATATGTGGCTATTAAATCCAAAGAGTAAGAGCGAGGACTCAATAACTGCATACCCAAAGCTATGGACATGGTAATGGAAATATAAACACAACTATATAGACATAAAAACCTATGACTCTATAGACATAATGTTTAATTTCATAAATTAATATGTTTCTATGACATACAAACCCTTAGCCTAATTTTGATTAAGTTCTAAAAACTAAGTCCCAGAGATTGTATATAGAGATTCCCTCCTTGAAAAAAAATCTATGATGGGATATATACTCTATAGACATAATGTTTTATTATATAGATTGATATGTATCTATAACATAAAAAACCCTCAGCTTGATTTTAATTATGTTCTAAAATCTATGTGCCAGTGATTGTATATAGAGAATCCCTTCTTCACTACTTGTTTGTTAAACATGACATTTGAAATATGATGTAAAAATCAGTGTTAATAAAATCTTAAAAAAAAATCTTTCCCGGGGCCAGGAGTTTGGCCTAGTGCTTGCCTAGCATGCACGAAGACCCGGGTTCGATTCCTCAGTACCACATACATAGAAAAAAGCCAGAAATGGTGCTGAGGCTCAAGTGGTAGAGCTCTAGCCTTGAGAAAGTCCAAGGATAGTGCTCAGGCCCTGAGCTCAAGCCCAGGGCTGGCAAAAAAAAATAAATTAAATTAAATTAAAAAAAATCTTTCCCTCTGTAGCTAGGAGGGAAAAAATAAAAGGGAAAGACACAGGGAGCTGGTGTCTCATGACAATGACTAGCTACTTGGGATCTGAGTATTGATCTGAGGATGGAGTTTTAGAGCCAGCCCTGAGACTCTTATCTACAATTAAATAACAAAAATCCAAAAGCTACTCAAGAGACTAAGCACTCAAGATCACAGCTCAAAGCCAGCCTTGGGGAGTAAGAAAATCTGTGAGACTCTCTTCTTCAATTAACCAGCACAAAAGCCAGAAGCTGAAATGTGGTTCAAGAGGTAGAGCACTATTGTTGAACATAAAAGCTTAGGGACAGTGCTCAGATCCTGAATCAAGCCCCAGGACCAGGACAAAAACAATAAAAATAAAAAGGAAGGAGGGGAGGAAAGAAGGAAGGAAGGACTCTCCAATGGTATTGTGTTGCTTGTTAGTGAGCTGAGGCTATAAAATTTTAAGAAAAAGCATAACATCATTGAAAGAGGCATGGGTTTATTCTTTGCTTCTGACTTCAAGATGAAAGCCCCAACATTGCAAGTCCCAGGATCTCTGGGGCAGAGGCTGCACTGATTTCCGTAGCCTTTCATCCCTTCCCAGAGAGCTTCTCCAATGAATTCCGCTTTGAGAGCTGTAGAGAAAGGCTTTGGAGGTTCCAGCTCTCTCATGTCCTGAGTGGCTCTATGGGGATGCAGGGCATACTACTTTCCTGTCACATTGGTCACCCCAGCTGTTTGGCCCCTCTGCCCTGTTGTCCTGAGCCTGCCCTTTTCTGGAATTTGCTGTCTTGTGGAGGGAGGAGAGAATCATTACCACACCTCTGCCTCTCAACTTCCAACACATTCCAGGCAGATTCTTTTTCTCTTCTCAAGTCTGAATTTTTTTTTCCTGGGTTTTATAGAAAGTAGTGTTTGGATAAGTTTTGCCTTGAACAATACTATTTGAGTGCTCTATTCTTTTCCTATATGAAAGTTTACTTTTTGAACTCCAGGGAGTAGAGAAGACATTCCAAGTTCTCTTTGTAGGGTTTCCACTTTTCTGTCAGAACCTCCATATGCTTACTTAGCAGTGATGTGATGACTCACGGCTTGATTCAACAACTCTGAGTGAGTGCAGAAAGAAGGCCAGCAGCAAGAGGCAAAGATCAAAGTCAATGCTTAGCTTCTCCACATGCAACTCCTATGGCCTCCTTTCTGCTTGTCTCCCTCTTGATGGAGTGATGAACACACTTCATTCTAATCTTATCCTCAGTAGCTATACTCTGGGAATTTGACTGGGAACACCCACGATGAGATGGATTCAGGAGACACAATTTGAAGTGCACAGAACAGGTTTCAAACAGTACAAGATAGTGGCGAATGAAGTGTCATCATTTGCCATCCAAAAAAACATATTCACAGAAAAATAAAAATCACATGAAAGAAATCAGAGGAGGCTTCCAGGAGGTGATAGAGAAGACATTGGGCGTGTCCATGGGTAGGAAATGGGAAGGAAGAGGAAAACGTAGGGCACAGTAGATAGAAGGAATGGCCTAAGTGACATGAGAATGAATAGCCATGGTTATGAAGCACTGAGCTTTATATGGGCAAAGCAGGGCTAGATATGTGGTTTGAATAAGCTAGGTTAGGTGTATTTGGAAGGAGACCTATCAGTGGTGAGGGGCATTAGACATACTGAGAAGAAGAGGGACAAGATGATTCTTAGCTGGGTATAGGTGACATTAAATAACTGTGGTGGCTGTGTGACATGAATGTCATACTTGATGGTAGTAGTTGTAAAACCACGCCTGTTGTACTTACCTTAGCAAAAATTGCGTATAACTTTGCTATAAAGTAGTATGGTGACTTGTTTTACAACATGGTGGCTACAGTGTAGTTACATTCCCCACTGCTGTCTGTAAGTGACTGATGGGAATTGGAGACAGAGGTACTGGTAAATGGAGGGGTGGAGGAGAGGAAGGGGGAGGGCATCTCATCTTCTTCATTAAATGGTCGTGGAACAACTGGCCACCCACATGGAGAAGAATGAAGTTGAATTCCTAGCTCATCGTAAATAATTCAAGAACTATCCAAGACTAAACATTAGAAGATAACCTACAGGAAGGGATTTATGATCTTGGCTTTGAACATGATTTCTTAAATAAGACAAAGGCCAGGTGACAGTGACTCTCACCTGTAATCCTAATTACTCAGGAGGCTGAAATCAGAATATCACTTTTCAAAGCCAGCCCAAGAAAGAAAGGCTGTGAGATTCTTATTGTCAATTAAGCACCCCCCCACACACACACATAAAAGCTGCAACTGGAGCTATGACTCAGGCGGTAGGGTGCTAGCCATGAACACAAAAGCTCAGTGTCCAGGCCCTGAGATCAAGCCCCAGAATCTGCATGCACAAACACACACACACACACACACACACACACACACACACACACACACACACACACTGGACAAACTGGATATGATCCAAATGAAAAGTTTTGTGTATCAAAAGACACCAGTAACAAAATGAAAAGAGGGGCTGGGAGTGTGGCCTAGTGTTAGAATGCTTACATAGCACACACAGAATCCTGGGTTTGATTCCTTGGTACCATATAAACACAAGCCAGAAGTGGGGTTGTGGCTCAAGTTGTAGAGCGCTAGCCTTGAGAAAGTTCCAGGACAGTACCCAGGCCTTTAGTTCAAGCAGCAGGACTGGCAAACAAACAGAAAGAAAGTGAAAAGAGTCAGGTGCAAGCAGAAGTGATGGAGTATGAGTTTTTGGTACAGGCAAGAAGGAATATAATTCCTACAATAGTTGACAATGTTAGGGGTTTATTCATTCATGCAAGGTAGCTCCGAGAGTAAAGTTGATGTAAAAGCTTAAAAAAAAGAAAGAAAATGAAAAGAGAACCCACAAAGTGGCAAAACTATTTAAAAATCATATACCTGATGAGTGTAGTATCCCAAATATGTAAAGTTCCCTTTCTGCTCAACAATAACAAAACTTTTTAAAGGCCAAATTGAATAGAAAGTTCCCCCCTGCCCTCCCTTATCTCTCTCTCTCTCTCTCTCTCTTTCTCTCTCTCTCTCTCTCTCTCTCTCTCTCTCTCTCTCTCTCTCTCTCTCTCTCTCTCTCTCTCTCTCTCTCTCTCATTGGTTGTGCAGCTTGAACTCTGGGCCTGCGCACTTACCCTGTACTGTTCAGCTCAAGGCTAGTGTTCTACCACTTGAGCCACAGCACCACTTCTGGTTGTCTGGTGGTTAATTGGAGATAAGAGTCTTATGGACTTTAGTGCCTGGGCTGGCTTTGAACTACATCCTCAGATCTCGGCCTCCTGAGTAGCTAGGATTACAGGTGTGAGCCATTGATGCCTGGTAATAGTTATTTCTCTAATGAAGATATGTAAAAAACTAACAAGAATACAAATACATGTTAAATGTTATTAGTAATTAGGGAAATGCAAATTAAACCCACAAAATGATGCCACTCTATTCTAACAAGGATTCCAGTACTATAAAAAAATTAAAAGGACAAATGTTGTCAAGGATAGGAACAAACTAGGATTTTCAGATAATAAATTATAATGTAAAATGATGCAGCTACAGTGGAAAACTGTTTGGCTGCTTTTAAATAAATGAAATAAAGCATTATCATGATCCAAATTTTTTACTTTTAATCATATATTCAAAAAATTTGAAACAGATTTCCAAACAAAATTTGGACATAACTGTGCACAAAAGCTTTATTCAGAATAACCAAAGATAGAAGCAATGTATATAACCATATAAAATGGTGCTTATGGAAATGATCTCTAAGAAATGGAAATGAGGATTTTTCAGTGCACTGTTTGCAATTTTTTCTCCCCTTTCCTTTAATTCATTCCCTATTACCACAGTTTCTGATTTCCGTACCCTTAGTCTTGTACCTAACTTTATCTGATTTGGGGAAGAGAAGGACAATCACAAAAATGGCTGGACAAAGGGTGAGCCAATGCCACAGTGAAACTCACTAGAGACTGTGTTGGAAATAGACTTTACATTTTGGAGGGGTGGGAAGTCAGGAAGAAAATGAGGGAGGGGTAACACTGTTCAAAAAGAAATGTAAAAAATGTTAAGTAACTGTAACACCTCTGTACATCATCTTTATAATTTTTTTTTAAAAAAAGGATAGAAAGAAACCAATATCCATCAGCAGATGAACAAAAACACCAAAAAGAGCAAGCCAAATTATGGTATATTACTCAGCTATGAAAAAGAAATACTGATATATATGTATACATATATGTCTATAAATGAACCATTGGAGCATTATGAAAGAAGCCAAATATAAAAGGTGATATATTTTATGATTCTATTTAAATGAAATGTCAAGAACAAGCACAATTATAAAGGCAGGGAGAAGATTAGTGGTTGCCAATGACTGGCAGCTGGCAAGAAACAACAGTGACTGCAAATGGGTGTCAGGGGTTGGGAGTTTTGCTTATAAGTGAAAAATGACCTAATATTGTGATAATGATTATACAACTCTGTGACTGTGACAGTCGTTAAATTATATTCCATAAATGGGTAAAATATGTAGTATATGAATCACAGCTCAAAAAACCAATCCAAGTTATTCTCCCTTCAAAATGTTGATTTTATGATTGGCTCCTGGCTCTCTGTCACTCGGCATGGGAAACCACAGTTCAGCTACAGGTCTCACGGGTGGTCACCTGGGGAATTACTCTTGGGGTCCCCTGTTTTTAGGCACACCAGCTGCTGCTGTCTTCCCAGGGCTTTATTGTGTACATTGCCCACATCAAGCAGGGCTGGTGACCACTTATTATTTGTCCTACCCAAATTTGCACCTTCAGCTTACCACATATTTTGTGTGTGTGTGTGTGTGTGTGTGTGTGTGTGTGTGTGTGTGTATGTGTGCTAGTCCTGGACTTGAGCTCAGCGCCTGAGCACTGTTCTTGGATTTTCTCAAGGCTAGAGCTCTACCACTTGAGCCTCAGCACCACTTCCAGCTTTTGTCTATATATATGGTACTGAGGAATTGAACCCGGGTCTGCGTGCATGCTAGGCAAGCACTCTACCACTAGGCCAAACTCCTGGCCCCCTTACCACATATTTTTGTTGTAAATGTCCATAGGATTTTAATTTTACTATTATATTGCTTTATAGTAGATTTAGAAAATGACAGTAACAAATGTTGGAGAATGGTATATCTATTTTCAGTAAATAGAGCTTTCATTCATAACATTTTAGCTTTTGTTTTTCTCTAAGATGGTACCTTATGATGTTGTCCAGGCTGGCCTTGAACTCACATTACTCCCATTTCAGCCTCTTGAGTAGCTGGGACTACAGGCATATGCCAACTACGCTTTTGCTGCTGTCTAGTGTCATGCCACTATTAAGACATAGTTAAACATGATATCAGCCTGGCTGCTTCCATCATCCCTGAATCCTTTTGATATGCATTTCAGATATTTATCCTTCATCTACATGTATCACTTGCCACTTGAGCAGCTTGGATAGTGGCTTGGAGATGGGGAGACAAAGGAATTAAGGGATGGTGTATTGCTTTCCACACTGTTTTATGTGAGCTGGGATTGGGTGTAGCAAATTCTGATCACCCAGAGCAATATATCTATCCTTCTGTTTTAGTAGCCCTGGGGTCCTATAAAATGATTAGACGTTCTCAGGTTATTAGTATTTTTTTCTCCTGGGCATCTTCAATAGTGCAATTCAGTACATTTATTGCTCAGAAAATATTACCATGGTAACTCATTCTGACATGTAAAGGAGTTACATGGAGTTGAAGAAAAAGAAGTTGAACTAAACCCCTCTTTATTCTTACTGCTTATCATCACTGAAAGACACTTAAATGAATTAAGAAAGATACACAAATGTAGGTACACTGCTGTGTTCTGTCTATTTTTAATGAATAATTGAGAAAAGGTTTCATCAGCTGGAATTATCTCCTCTTTGTTTTGCTAATGTAGATAGAAAGCAAGAAAGCGCTTGAAGAGCTAGATTTATCAGAGGACAGTCTTTTTTTTTTTGTCAGTCCTGGGGCTTGAACCAGTCCTGGGGCTTGAAATCAGGGCCTGGGATTGTCCGTCCTTGGACACTTTTTATTCAAGGCTCTGCCACTTGAGCCACAGCACAACTTCTGGCTTTTTCTGTGTATGTGGATTGAACCCAGGACTTTGTGAATGCTATGCGAGCATGCTACCACTAGGCCATGCTACCAGCCCTCAGAGGACATTCTTAAAGCAGAGAATGTTGGCAAATTCAAATTCTAGCTACACTGGGGTGTACAACACGGTCTGTAATGCTGGTACCAGATGTCTGATTTGTTTCATATATGTTTTATGTTTAAAAAAAAAACTTTCAAAAAATAAAAAAAACCCCAAACTTTCAAGTTCTGTGGAAATTCTTCAATGCTTGAATTTTAAGTTTGCACGACTAGGAAACTCTGTCCCAAAGATGAATGCAGAAGTCCTGGCTTTACAGCTTCTCTCCCCCAAGAGATTGGCAAAGATACCCACAATTGTGCTTCTCTCTTGCAAATAATTGACAAGAATCCTGACAAATGATTACAAATGAGTCCTTTAAAGACGTTACATATGATTCCTCAGCTAGAAATGGGGGAAAGGTATTATACTAGTTTCTTATTACTGCTGTAACAAATTTCCAAAAGCTCAGTGAAATAGAACATAGCAAATTTATTATCACACAATAGTCAGAAACCCAAACTGAGTGTCCCTGAGCTAAAATCAAAGTATCAATAAAACTAAGCTCCTTCTGGGGGGTTCTAGGGGGCAATGTTTCCTTTCGTGCTCCAGCTTCTACGATCTGCATTCCTTGGCTCATGGCCTCTTTCTCCATTTTTCAAGGCAGCTGAGCAATAACTTCAAATTTCTTTGCCGATCTGCTTCCGTTGTCATAGATTTGCTCATTCTGACCCTCCAGCTTCATAAGGACTCTTGTAAATTTATGTGGGCGGCATATGGATGGTTCAAGAAAACCTTTCCATCTCTAGCTTATCAGTTAAATCACATCTACACATATATTTATAGTATGTATGTACTATATATATTATTCATGATTTACTCATGGTTTTCTGAGAATTAGGATGTACTATTATTGGGGACCGATATTCTACCTATAGAGCCCCCCCAACAGCTCTCAAGTATGCCCATGCTAACCAGAAGCTGGTCTTGTCACATGTAGAGGGACATGAAGCTCTCTGTACTTGATCTGAATTCATCAACTAAATTGTCCTGGTGGCATGTAACAGAACATGATTATCTAACTCAGGGGAAAAAATTGAAAAGGCTCATGGAAATCAAAAGGAAAGCTGACTTAGAGAAGTCAGAAACTAGACAGCTTTGGTGGTTTAGCCCAGTCACATGAAATAATAATTAAAAAAAAACAAGACATCATTTTCAGGGCAGGAGATAAAGGGAACAAGGTTGCTTTAATCCTTGTTAAGTAAAAGCTGCCTTATATTTGTTTGGTTAATTTCATTCTCAGAATAATCCTGTAAGATAGTGGGTTTTTTTTTTTTTTTTTGGTTATACAGGGCAAGTGAGCTAAGCAGCAGGCAGGTAAATATATGCCACACATCAGACTGCATTTGCAGAGGACCTTCTTTTTCTTTAGCCTTATTTGCAGCCATCACACCTTCTTGTCATCTTGGTCCTATCTCAGCTCCACCACCGCATCACTGGCCAAGCCTGGAGTGTAGCAAGGCTCCCCTGTCCTTCCCATCTGTTCCTTTTTTCCTTCTCCATGCCCCTGCTTTCTACACAAAGTCTCACCCTGGTGGCTCGCCACTTTAAACCTAACTAGCGTGATTCCCAGCACACACCATATCGCCTTTCTCTCCACTACAACCTAAGCTCCATTTTCTCCTTTACCTGGTTTATTTTCATCATGTTTCCCAACTGCTACCTTTCCCTGCCTCCTCAAGTGTATGCTCATCTCTGGATAACTAACATTCTGACGTGTCTAGCTGTTCACACAATGCTATCACAGCCCATGTGGAACATGATGGTTCTGTTACAATGGCAACTATGAGGCTCAGGGAAGGTCTTTGCTTGTCAGTAACAGTGCCAGAACTCAGGCAGATTTGAACCCAGTTTTTAATTCTAGTTTTCATTTGTGTTGGTCCTGGGGCTTGAACTCCGGGCCTGGGCACTGCCCCTGAGCTTCTTTCTCTCAAGGCCAGTGCTCTACCACTTGAGGAACAGCTCCACTTCCAGCTTTTTGCCTGGGTAGTCTTTGAATTGTGATTTTCACTCTCAGCCTCTTGAGTAGCTAGGATTACAGGTATGAGCCATCAGTACCCAGCACGAGTCTAGTTTTCAGACTTTCCAACTAACTATTCCTCCTGTTTCACTCAGGCCAAATTTAGTCTGGACATCTTGTCCTTGTATCCCTTTTCTCCCTCCCCCATGAGACTTTGGTGTTAGTTTCAGTATTCATCCTTCAGGACTGGACTTGCTCATACTTTCTCAAAACTGTTCTTGAGAGCTCAGTCCTTAGAGATGGTTATTTTCTCTTTATTTTCTCTGGACTTGCCTCAGATCCCTCCTCCAAAGTGAGCTTATAGGATGGAGCATGCATCATCCATATACCCCAGGGTCAATTATGTTACAAGGACCAACGTCACTGCTGCTATGGAGTCTGACTGACTTATCTTTACCAGAGCAGTAGGGCAAAAGCCATGCCTCGTGGTCTTTGCTCTGTTTACTAGCACTGAATTCAGGCTTAGGTTTTTAAAGCACTTGCTGCTTAAGTGCTTGGACACAAGAAACATTATACAGGAGAAAGGGAAGATAAAAGCCACCTCAGGTGGCCTTGGAGTTAGAGTGCCCTGGCTTATGGGTGGAGCAGAATAGCCCTGGAATCCAGAAGGAGCCACTTACTAGGGCTCATGGACTCAGATTTCTTCTTCCTCCCGGTGGTCTGGATGAGGACCTCCGGTGTTCAGGTGCTTGGAGAAGTGACACTACAGAAGGGCTTACCTCTGAGCCTGCCCACTTGGGGCTGGGCTCCTTTCTCAATATCTTCTCAAGGGTGGGCTCTGAGTACAAGGGAGCTTGGTTAATGTGTATCCTTTATCTGTCCTTTCTATCCTCTTTAAGCACAAGAAAACCAGCCTTACTGCTGTGTTGTCTTTACAGAAACACAAAAACACCAACTGGCCCCTCCAAACTGCTGGGCTCAGACAGAGCTCAGAGGCCCCCTGCTGGGGATGCCTTGGAGTGGTTTCTTGGCTGAAAGCATGTGCTACTGACACTTGGCTGAGTAGGAAGTCTAAACAGTCATGTCCCTACTTCCCTTTTATTTCTTTGGTAATGTTAGGGATTGAACATGAGACCTCACACTTGCCAGCTCGGCACCTTGAGCATGTTCTCTAGCCCCTTGCTTCATTCCCCTGCCCTCCATTCTTGGTAGCAATATCACTAAATTGTTTCTAAGTGCTCATGATATAATCCTTGCTTATACCATGCCTCTTTTCTCTTTTTTTCTTTCCTTTTACTACTGAAGAAACAGGAAGGGAAAAAGGAAGCCTCAGTGTGCATTCTACCAGGCTTGCCTGTGAGCCTACCACTGCTGGCCCTTGAGGTCAGAGAGCCCTCAGCCCTGCCCAGTCTCTCCTTGCCACTCCTTGCCAAGTCTGAGGAGCACCATTTTCTTCCTGCCTTTAAACTTCTCCAGCTTTAAGTGACTGTCTAGAAGCAGAGAGCTTGCCTTATTTCCATCCCCACCCCTGACCTTCGGGACATTTTTGCTTTATTGGAATCCAATCACTTTCTTTGAGCTTATGAGCAAAAAAGGCTATGGCAGAGAGCAGGGATGCAAGTAACCTGGGTATTTTATCTAAAGAAGCAGGGAAAGAAAACAAAATCTTCTAAGTTGATCATTGGGTTGTTGGTATAAGAAAAAAGACACTAAGTGGCTAGAAATGAACTGTAAACACATTGAATGGCTGCAGAGTCTTGCTTGTAAAATTGGTAAAAATGACAGTGAATAAAGGACAGGGCCATATGGTATGGGGTTGGCCTGAATGTCATAGTGGAAGCATCTCATTAAAACCGTAAGTCCACTCTTCTCTCACAGAATTCTCAGTGTGGACACAGACTCAGAGGGGAATATGGCTTGACAAGGACATGTGGTCAAGGGAAATAGGGTTCATCTCATCATCAAATGACGACCTTGGAACATCACTGAGCGACCCTTAAGCTTGGCTCAGGGAGGTGCCAAGACTGCTTGTGGTGCTTCTTCCCATACAAGATATTCAAGCAAAAGCATAGTTGTCTCTTCAGTGTTGCACAAGGCCAGGGCACACTGTCTCATCAGGGCCTTTTTAGTTTGTAGATGACTATACTAATACCATCTCCTGGCTGAGCATTTCACTTAGCGAGATCAAAGCTGGAAGTTTAGTGGAGGCTGTATCCCAGAATCACTGGGAGATTCCTCACACTACCAAAGGCCTACCATCTCCCTAAGAAAGCACAAGCAAACCAGGGTCCCCTGGAACCCATGCTGTAATTGTTTGACAACATCCTCTAGATTTAACCAGTCTAAGAAGGATAGTACTTGGTACTTGCAGTGGGAAACTTGGCTACATTTGTGTATCAGGGATAGTTGCTGACACTCAACAGATGGTTTTTTTTTTTTTTTTTAAATGGAGGCTCTGGGAATTTATGCAGTTGGCTTTAAATCATATTCTATATCTTGGCCTCTGAAGCAGTTAGGATTATTGGTATGAACCGCTGGTGCCCACCTACAGGTTCTTTTAACTGCAGACCACTGGGATTACTGTCTAGTCTTGAAAAGGACACCAATCCATTGGAAAATTCCCTGGGGGATTTACAAATTAGACTACTTTGCAAATCTAGTCTGATGTTCAAATCCCAGATTGTCACTGATGCACTTGACAGCCAACTGCCCTGAACACCTTGCCTATTTGAATGTGACCTTATGTAACAGGCCACTGTATTTTCATTTCATCCATGAAAATAGCCCAGGTTAGTTGGTAAATGGTACCGATAAAAAATTCGATAACCTGGGGCCAGGAGTTTGGCCTTGGCCTAATGGTAGAGTGCTTGCCTAGCATACACTAAGACCTTGGTTCCACATACATAGAAAAAGCTGGAAGTGGTGCTGCGGTACAAGTGGTAGAGCACCAGCCTTAAGAGAGCCCAAGGACAGTGCTCAGGCCCTGAGTTCAAGCTTCAGGACTGGCAAAAAGAAAAAAAAAAGAACCTTACCCAGAATTTACACTAAACTGATTTTAAATGAAGCTACTTTGCTTCCACTTTTTCTTAGTCCCAGTGCCTGAATGCAGAACCTGTGCTCAAGACTAAGATTTTACAACTTAATTTACAGTGCCATTTCCGGCTTTTTACTGCCAGTTCTGGGGCTTGAACTCAGAGCCTGGGGACTGTCCTTAGGCTTTCTCAAGATTGGTGCTCTACCACTTGAGCCACAGAACCACTTCTGGCTTTTTTGGTGTATGTGGTACTGAGAAACTGAACCCAGGGCTTTGTGCATGCTAGGTAAGCACTAGGACACACTTCTGGGCCCCAGCCTTTTCTGCATACCGTTTGGAGATAAGTTTCACAGGGACTTTTCTGCCCAGGCTGGCCTTCAATTGTGATCCTCAGATCTCAGCTTGAGTAGCTAAGATTATAGGTATGAGCCATCAGTGCCCGGCTCCCACTTGTAAACTGCCCAAAGCTGCCAACAGAAGCTGTGTTCTGACTTTGCAGAAGCTGATGCCTTGGACAATTCCAGTCTGACATCTGCACCCCAGCAGAACTGGCAAGGCTGAAGCCAAGGTAATAGAGGACAAATTTTTTCACTAACTGATTATACAAATCAGTTGACCGAGGTCAGTTGAGAGCAGAGCAAGCCTGGCATGAAAGCAAGGACCCAAATCCTGTAAACCAAGCAAAGATGGAACACAGCAGTCACAGATGAAATACAAGGTTACTGGGAATTTAATGGTGGTGGGGATGGGGTGAGGCGACTGGGACAGGACCTGAACATGAAAACAAACTAGTTCTAAGTGTCAGAGAATGATTTCACTTTGGGTTAAAACAAAAACTTACACAAGTGCATACAAACACCTGAAATGTCACATACTAGTAGTAGTACTACTGTCCAGTCATTATTCCTCCCATATTTTCTAAAACACAATTTGACACAAATGGTACTGAGTAGTCATTAATGCCAGAAGTACTCAGCAGTCAAGGTTTGAAACCCAAGTCTAGGTGGTTAAACCCAGTTCATTCTCTTTCCCATAATTCCTTCCATCCAACTATTTCCTCTACATTCGATAGTCAATGTAATTATACTCAGTGGGAGTCTATAAATATTAAGACACAACAGCAAAATGCTGCCAGCCAATCTACTTTTGAATTATTATAGGTTTTATACCAGACAACATAAAAATCAAGTATGCTTGCCCCACCAAATCACCAACTACCTTTGTTCTGACCATTTGCCAGCCACTGCAAAAGCGTCATTTCAGATTTATTTCATAATTTTTTCCTCACAAAACAGTATCTTGCAATCAATCTAAATGAAAATAAATATCCCTTACTGTTCTCTCTATATAAATATGTATCTAAAAAGATCTCTAAGTTACCAAATGGAGAACAGAATATACTTTCACAGCTCAAAACTGAAGCCCAATCTCAATTCTGTTCCTTCTGCATTGACTATCAGAGGGACTTTATTAATGTAGTAACAACACGTAACTTAGAATTTTTAAAAAGTAAAAAAATAGTTCATTATTTTTTACTTCGTTTCAGTATTTTATATTATCAGAGGCAAACAGGTATTACATTTTTGTTTTATTTCCCTAAGAGTATTTGGTCTTACTGTGTGTGAATGCTACCATCCTGTGTAATTTACCATGTTCATTTCATTGTTTTTAAGTTAGGAATAGTGATGCCATCAACTCAAGGGACATCTTAGGGAAAGGTACTTCCCTAAGCCCTCTGCTCTTTTAGGCTAGAGCACAGACAGGCCTGTATACAGACTGTCTCAAGAAATAAACCCTTACCAGCTGTTTTATATATGAACCTTTTCTTTTTTGGCTATACTGGGGTTTGAAAAGAGCTTTGTTTGCTATGCAGATACTTTATCATTCAAGCCACACCCTATATACCTTTGTTTGGTCTGGTATTTGTCTGGGGTAAGCCTCAGACCCCAACTTCCTAGTCACAGTTCTTGTTTAGTTATGACCACAAGTATGTACCATCACTCTTGGTGAAGTGATATGGAGTCTTTTGCCCTGGCTGGCATCAAACTGATCTTCCTAATCTCTGCCTCCCCAAATAGGTGGGATTACAGTGTGAGCCATTTTCTAAAATAGCAAATTTACATAGCTACTCATGCCATTAATTTTTCACACACCAGAAAATTACAAAAATAGTTGTATTAAAACAATGACATGATTTGCATGTTGTGTATGCACATGCATAGGGGATATGTAAAATCAAAACATGGTAGCATCAAAGTGAAGATCAAGAACATTCTAAAGGCTATAAAAATCCTCTTGTAAGAAAATGGAATAGAATCATTTTGGGGCCATTAGTGATGGTGAAAGGAAACTCTTCAGTGAGAGAACTGCCTCTTGTCTGAAGACTTCCTGCTAATGTGCTTAAAGATTTTAGACTTCTCGACTTTCTTGGTCTTCTGGTAGCCGAATCCACCGCCACCTCCTCTCTTCTTAAGTTTGCCTTCATTGCTGTTCACGTCTGCAGGTAAATATTAAGGAAATCAGGCAGCAGAGAGGATAAACAGCAACAGTGAAACCCAGCATGAACTGCACTGCATCCTGGCCACGCCTGCCCCAAACCCTGACAGCATGGAGGCAAGAGGCTATGCAACAATTCTGCACATCAGGAGTGGCCTAATATGAGGTGAGACTTAAGTCCTGGTGCAACAGTCATGGCAACCATCTATCTCACACAGCAAAATTCAAGAGGAGTATAAGCAAAGAGCTAGAAGATCAATACAACCACATTTCTAAGTACTCCCAGTGCTGCCACATTGACTTTTGCTCCTGTTCAGACTTGGATGAGAAATGTTTAAGCAGCAAAGGACCCAGTCTTCCTGTCACACAATTCAACATGTACTCACAGCAATCAATACTCAACATCTAAAATAGGGAAGCCCTGGTGGCTCATGTCTGTAATCCTAGCTACTCAGGAGGCTGAGATAGGATCGCAGTTCAATGCCAGACAGTGCAGGAAAGTATATGAGACTCTTACCTCCACTAAATTACCAAAAAAAAAAAAAAAAAAAAGCTGGAAATGTAGCTGTGATTCAAGAGGTAGACAGCTAGCATTGAGTGAAAGCTCAGGGACAGTGCCTAGGCTCGGAGTTCAAGCCCTAGCACAGGCTCAAAAAATGGGAAAAGGGGATGGTAACCCCAGATGTGGTCTCCCTGCTCCCTTAATTTATCACTATAGCAATAAAAACATCTTAACTCAAGGTGCATTTCACCCATAAGATGACTGGTTGATTTAAATTCACTTGTGTAACCACTTAAACAAAGATCTGATATACTTGTTTCTTCTGCTGATAATAGGCACACATAAACTGCAACAATTTCAACTGGAGGTATTCTTGCCTTTTACCTTGAGCAAAACATAAAACTTACATTTTCTTTTGTGAAACTTGCCTTTTCCTTGGATTCAACCCTCCACTGGCTGTAAGGGGCTTAACACTCTTTGAACAGCTTTAATGATTTCCTTTAAATACTATGTACAACAACAAGTTCTGCAACTTTATCCTTTATCTCTTAGTCTTTTTTTTTTTTTTTTTTTGGTTGGCCATGGTGCTTAAACTCTGGGCCTAGGCACTATCCCTGAGCTCTTCAGCTCAAGCCTACCACCCTACCCCTTAAGCCACAGTGCCACTTCCTCATCTGTCTTTCTGTCTGCAATGTACAACAATCCCTACCTTTCACTGGGTCGGACTACTTTGCCCTTTTGAGGCTTTTAAGCCAAAGTTGCCTTACTCCTGTAATAATAATTAACTTCCTTTCACCCTCTCGTATTCCTATGTGCTAAACTAGTACAGGCAGACATTCAGCAGGATGAACATTGGAGCCCCTGACTGACAGCCAAAGCACTCAAACCCACTGGTAAACTCAAAATGCCCCCATGAAAACTTTGCTTAGTTCCAGCATGACTTAATTATAACCAAAAGGATACTCAGATCAACAAAAGGAGGCACCTTGAAACCAAATGACAGAGCAACCTGAGGCAAATTTAAGTTATTAACATCAAAGATCTGTTTCAGAGAATGGGAGTCATATGCTCGAATGTATGACTTGTATGCTTCCTGGGCTGACTTATGAAGGAAGTAATTCTTTTCAATCAGTTTTTCAAGCTGGAACAGAAAGAGACATTGACTTTAATAAAACAAATATAAAATATCAGAATAAAGTAATCCTACAATAGACATTTGTTTACACTTGTTCCAGGCAGTTTGTGAACTGACACAGCAATAAGACCAAGGTCAAAGTTATTTATATAAAGCATGGATGAAGAAAAGAAAAACAAAGCAACCTAGTAATCACACAGCAAAGAACCTTAAGTATTTCACAGTCTAGTTCCCACCTTGTGAAAGAAAAGATTCAGACTCAGTGAAGACAGTGTTGAGACAAAGTTATCTCTTACCAGAAATGTAACCAAAAAAGAGCAGCATACCTGAGACTGAATGTCAGAAATTTTCGACCAGGAAAAGTCAAATTCGTTTAGTGGAACCTAGAAGACAACACAAGTATTTAAAGACGAGTAAAGCAGAATGACCAACACTCAGATCTGGAGATGGATAAAAGTGCCCCGTATCCTATAAATAGTGAGAGAAGGGATGGTTCCAGGTAGCAGTAGTTTCACTATAGCTCACTCATGTCTGGAGCACAGGCATGGGGCCCCAGGATAGGCACCAGTATCTGTTTTCTCTTAGCTTCCCAATGTCATAGGAAGTTCCAAACTTGCTGGATACACATGAATCCGGGTAGGGACTTGCCTTTTTTCTTCCTGGAAGACTAGGGGAAAAACTGAACAGGGACAACAAGTTGGCAGAGGCCTTTTCCCTAAGGTATCTATGATTATATGGAGTGCTGAAGCAATATGGAACATTTAGTGAAGCCCACCAGCTCTTCCAACACCATCCTTCCCTGACTGGGGCCTGAGACACCCAGGCCCCTACAAGCTCCAGCAAGTACTTGCTATCATGTATCATATTAAGTAACTGGAAATATACAAGACTTATGCTAGGTCCTGGAAGGTAAGAGAGGAAATAAGATGTTCATTCTTGATGAAGGTATAACAAAGTAGCAACAAATTCCAGGAGTCCTTGGCTATGGGGCAGTGAAGGGTTGGAGATCAGAGGGGTCTCCCAGAAGAGAGCAGTGCTCTGGAAAACCAGGAAAGTTGCTTCCATAGCAAATGTGCAGAGGGTGCAGGGAAACTTTGGGAATGGCAACAAGAGGCAGGATAGAAGAAATATTCTGCAAGAGTGCTAAGGAGGCTGGCAAGGACCAAGTGTCAAGGCAAAGAAATTTTGCCACCAGTTCACAAAGACTAGCAATTAAGAGGCCTATTTTGATGGATTCTGTAATGAGAGGACAGAAAGGTCAAACCCAGACAGATTACTCAGGGAATGAGTGGGAGGACCTGCAAAAAAGATAACTACTTTCCCTACAAGGCAGACTAGGGGAAGGCAGGAGCAGCTGCCCCAAGAGACAGTGGTAGGAGAATTAATGGAGAAATATAGTTAAGAAAAAAATGAAGCAACAAAAAATGAAGAAAGTAGTAAATGTGAATGCAGATTCCCATTGCTTTATGTAAGAACGACAGATACCAGAATGAAGAGAAGCAGATAAGACTACGGGAGGCATGGAGGAATAGGAAAAGAGAGCCTAAAGGATCAGAGTTTACACAAGGCTGTAGGAACAGGAGAAAAGAGACTGGGACACAGGAAATACAAATGAGACAGAAATGGGAGCTAAACTATGTGGCAGCTGATTCTGCTCATATTCCCTGGCCAAAAGCATATAAAACTTCATTTTTTTCACAGCATTTCCCAGACTTAAGATCTCTCTGCCAATTTCTACAAGAACAATCATGTTCTAATTTAATATTTTCTAAACAAATGTATTTACCTTGGATTGCCTCAAGTAACGAAGGAAGCCTAATTCTTCTGGGCGCAAAATAAGCAAAGCATGTCCTCTTCCGTTTAGGCCTCTGGCTGTTCTACCTACACGATGAATGTATTCCTTTAGTGGAGAAAAAAAAACCTGGGTTTAGGCATGGATCTCACATGAGCCTGTTAGCATCATTGCTGTTTTTTGGATGACAGAAAGAGGTATGTCAGTAGTCCTGTACTGAGAAGGCATGCCTCCCACAGACTGGAACTTTCACTATGTCCATATGAAGTCAGGCCAACATACCCACACCCTCTGCAAACACTATTCATGAATACTTGGTTAAAGATAAGGCCATGAAGAGGCTGTTATGCCGTGTTTACATTAACACCATGGCCTAATAAATTAAGTGTATTTCATCTTCAAAAATGGTTTAAGAGGGGGGTTGGGGGGGGGGAGGGAAATGGGTACCAAGACATGTGAAAGGGTATCAATGTATGTGAATTAATGCACCTTCTATCTGGCAAATATCATGTAACCCTTTTACTAATTACAATAAAAAAAATAAAGTAAAAAAAAAAAAAAGAAAAAAAATGGTTTAAGAAAATACGCTTTAGACCTAACCAACTATTCATTATAACCCACTGTTCTGTCTGTGAAATATTTCTTAATAAAGTTTGTTCCACTCAAACACTACAGAATCTTTATATAATTCCTTAAATAAATATTAATTCTCTCAGGCATCTGCTGCTCTAGATATACCATTCCAAAGATCTAAAACACCCACTTAAAAACATTCTGATACCTGTCAATCTTCCCTGCATACCCTCAGCCCAGCAAAGCCCAAATCACTTATTAATCCCAGGGAAGTGTGGTAGGGCTGCTCAGCAAGGGTAAACTTCCTAGATAGGAGTCTCTCAGAGACTATGGACAGTAAACACATTCCATGTACAGCCCTTCTAAAGATGCCCCACTTCCCTGTATGTTAATTACCTTAGGGTCATCTGGAGGATCATATTGAACAATCCAATCAACTTCAGGAATGTCCAGCCCTCGTGCTGCCACATCTGTACACAACAATATTCCTGAATCTGCATTGCAGAACTGGAAGAATGTGGTTGTACGTTTGTTTTGCTTCTGCCTTCCCTAGATTAAAAATGAAACAAAATCCATTAAAGCTGGAACTTGGAGTTGTTTCTAGAAAGTCTAAGTACACCCAAAATGTTGAACACTACAATAAAGATAGGGGCTCCCAACAGTGTTCAAACTACTCAAAACTAGTCTTAAGAAGAGCAATGCTTCCAATCTCACATTAATAAGCTGCTAGCAACCACTTACATGAATGGCCAAGACAGGCAAATCAATGTAGTTCAGCAACTCATAGTGATATTTCACGGATTTACAAGATGAAAAGAAAACCATTACTTTCTTCTTTCTGTTCTTTTTCAGGAATGTAAAGAGCAGAAGGAATCTCTTTTCAGATGGACAAACAACATAGCCCTAGAAATGAGCCAAGTGAGTATATTATTCAAGTGAACTTAATAAATTCACACAACTTGTAGTTAACATAGATATAATGTAAGACTTTGCTCATGACATTTAAAATCTAAACCAACATGCAATTACAAGGAACGAATTCATCAAAGATCCAACATGTAACTCTCATTTTCATCAACCTCCTTTGGACCTGCCACCTCCTCCCTACCTTTCACAGCTATGATACCTTGCACCTTACAGAGATTAGAAACACTTTTTAAAACTGTACTTAAAACTGTCAGTGTTAACATGCTTCTAGTGTAACAAGCAGTATTAAGAGTAAAGAGTTGATCTGATTATTCTATTCAGTTTATGGTACAAAGAGTTAAGGGACTCAATATTCATTTTTGCTGCCTTTGATTAAAAGTTCATTAATGTGTTAGCTCTATGGATAATTTCTAAACTATTACAAGGGAAGATCTTTGCAGTTCTAAGTTTTTTTTTTATTTATAAGAGAGTACCTGCTCAAGACCATCCACTGTAGCATTGGCTTTATCATCATCAACACCAACATACAATGGCTCCTTTTTCAGAGAAATCCTTGCCAAATCTTCAACTTTTCGAGTTTGTGTGGCAGAAAAGAGCATGGTCTGTCTGCGTACTGAAACAGACACACATAAATATCTCAAATCTCCATAACTGTTTCACATTCACAAAAACTCCAAATAAAAATATGAGGAAGAGTAGAGCTGTCACTATGGATTCTGTAAGTATTAAAATGGGTAAAAAGAACATATTGTTAAACTTCATAGATCTGTAAGTTTGATGACTGAACACTGAAGGGCAAATTCATTCAAAGACAAATTTCCAAATCTTACCCAAGAAGAAAACTCAAATAGTTGGTAGCACACTTTACCACAGCTAGCCAGGCAGGTACTGCAGGCTCACAACTGTAATACTAGCTACTCAGGAAGCTGAGATCTGAGGATCAGGTTTGATGCCAGCTTGGGCAGCAAAGTTCCTCCAATTAAACCACCAAAAGCTGGAAGTAGAGCCATGGTTCATCACGTGATAGAGCACCAGCCTTGAGTAAAAAGCTCAGGAACCATGCCCAGGCCCTGAATTCAAACCCCAGGAACAGTATCCCCCACCCCCAAACAAACTACCACAACAAACTTCACTAGCTCTCCCTTCCCTCCACTTCTGGATAATTATTAATCAAAAAATGTATCTATCCCTTATAAATTGTAGACAAATAACACTGTTGCAAACTGTACCAACAGAAATTCTCATATGAATAGATATCCACAGATGAAAGGATGAACTGCTACATTCTATTTAAAAAAATAGGATGGCATTGAGGAAGAGGCAGAAACATCTGAGGGGGAAGGACATGTTCATGATATTGTTGCGTGATGGTTTCAAGGAACATTAAAGCATTAAAACTTAAAGATTTTATATATGTACAACTTATTAGGTCAATTATGTATGTCGACAGAATATAGTAACATAAAGCACGATGAACACAATCATGTCTCTACTATGAATGATGACATTAAGACCATAACCAGGAGATGTGCCAGCCAAATACAACACTGAAGAGAAGACTATGATCATCTCAAAGATGTTCAATAAGGTAACAGTAGGTAGTATAACAAAGGAGGGAATGAGACATTTTAATACTGTTTAACTGGCATTATCATCCATGGCTAAACTATAAAATCAGTATAAATCTGATGAATGTATTCTAAATTACCTCTAAGCATGACTGGCTCAACTTCCTAAAATTTTGGTAGTAGGGCCGGGAGTTTGGCCTAGTGGTTAAAGTGCTTGCCTAGCATGCATGAAGACCCAGGTTCGATTCCTCGGTACCACATACATAGAAAAAAAGCCGGAAGTGGTGCTGAGGCTCAAGCGGTAGAGCTCTAACCTTGAGAAAGTCCAAGGACAGTGCTCAGGCCCTGAGCTCAAGCCCAGGACTGGCAAAAAAAAAAAAAAAAAGGTAGTAAATATACTTATTTTCCTGTAAGAATTTCTCAAGCTACATATAGTTGTATCTACTTACCTGGCAAAAGTTTAATAATCTGTTTCAATTCTTCTTCAAATCCAACATCCAAGATACGATCGGCCTCATCAATAACCAGACACTGTAGATTTTTATACATAAATCCTGGAGTATTCTAACAAAAGAAAAGAGGAGTCAGCTGTCAAGTTATGTTTCATATGCCACAATAGCAGGAGTGGCACCATGTAAGAGTTGTACCTGCATATGGTCTAGGAGACGGCCTGGTGTGGCCACAATGATGTTGATCCCATTGCACAGTTTTTGTGCTTCAGCAGATCTGTTACTGCCACCCATGATCAACCCATAGGTGTGAACATGGTGAGTCATTAGCTCTTTAAGAACTCCAAAAGTCTGCATGGCCAGTTCTCGAGTGGGCGAGAGAATTAGGACTCCTGTTCCTAAAAAGCCAAAATGACAGAAGGTACATGGTTGTCACCAGGAGGCCCTACAAGCTATAACAAACGTCTAGTGAAATAATGGTGGGAATAGATCAAAAGCTTACCATTCCTGGGCATGAACTTTAACTTAACAATGAGCTCAATAGCTGGAATTAGAAATGCCAGGGTTTTGCCACTTCCTGTTTTTGCAGCTGCTAAAAGATCCCTAAACATTCAAAAGGGGAAAAGAGGAAGACATTCATAAGTATTTACTGAACACCAAATGTTAACACAATGTTAAATCAATAAAACAATTTTGGTATTTTCTTTACAATTTCTTACTCCAAAGAAAAGATACTAATTTCTAAACATTACGGTCAATAATCATACCTGCCCTCTAGAAGTGGTTTAATACTTTTATGTTGAATCTCAGTCATGTGTACAAAACCCATTTCTTTTATTGCCTTCAAGGTATTTTCATTGACAAGAAGACTTAGAGAATCAAATGAAGTATCCTCAAAGGCACCTATGAATAAGACAGTTTATCATTAGCAAACTTATTTTCTTAGAGTTAATGCTGTTAATAGCTGCCAAAACTAGTTTTGCTTTTTTCCCCCTATATATTTTTATTGTAATTAATAGAAAGGTTGTATTATATTCACCAGATAGAAGGTGTATTACTTCACAAACATTGATTCCCTTTCTCAGGTCTTGGTCCCCATTTCCCTTCCCCCACCCGTCCCTCATCTTGTTTCCTGGCCTTTTTGCTAAGTGTAGAAGGGCTTCTTACACTGAAAATCTACCCCCACCAAGAGCTGGTGGCTCAAGGCTACTGCCCTACCCCTGGGCCTGGGTGGTGTCCCTGAGCTCTTCAGCTCAAGGCTACTGCCCTAAATACTAGATCCTCAGTCCCACCTCCCCTTTTCTAGTGATTAACTGCAGATAAGAGTCTCTGGTTTGTCTTGCCTGGGCTGGCTTTGAACTTTGATCCTCAGATCTCAGCAGCCTGAGTAGCCAGGATTACAGGCCTGCGCCACTGTGCCCAGCTTACTTTTTTTTTTTTGTGGGTCATGGGGCTTGAACTCTGAACTTGGCCTGAGTGCTATTCAGCTCAAGGCTACCATTCTACCTTTGGACTACATCCCACTTCCTGTTTTCTAGAGGTTAATTGGAGATAAGAATCTCTAGTCCTTTTGTGTCAGAGCCTGCTTTGAACAATGATCCTCAGTTCTCAGCTTCATAAGTAGCTAGGACTACAGATGTGAGCCTCGGGCTGTGCTGCTACTTTGAACTTTGATTTTCTACTGGAAATGGGAAGTTTATTAAGACAGCAAGTTGAAAGTTAGGAATGACATTCTGGCTGAATTTTTTTTTTTAAATAGTACTAAAGAATGAACTCAGGATTCATTCTAGCACTGGAAGACTGAACTGCAACTTCAGATTGTCCTTTTTGAGAAGAATGTTCCTAGGGATAAGAAACCAATCTTCTTGGCATACTAAGGAGGGGTAAATTTTAGGGTTAAGACCTTTAGTGCTGATACTTGGAAAATTCTGGGCAAACTTGAACCTAGTCATTCTACCCGAAGCCAAAATTAACCTTATGATAACACATACACCACTGTATACCTTTTGGAACTGTGAATTAAGCTGTAAACTCTTTATAAAAGGATAAACTAAAGAAACAAAAGGTAGTAGAAGCTACGAAAATATCAAAGTACTAAAGTGTTAGAAAAGAAAAAGCGTAGAAAAGAAAAATAAGCAATGAAACAAAAGAACCAAGTAAGATAAAGCAGAAGATAGTGATGACATTACCAAGAAGGCAACTCCAGAAATCTCCCTAGAAGTTACCTGTTAGTCCCATAGGCAGGCGGGGCAATTCCTTGTCACCTTCCTTATTGTTTGGCTTTTCAGCTTCATCTTCTGTTTCTTTAGGAGGAGCCTTGGTATCTTCTTCAATCTTTGCCTTTTTAGTATCTTTGGTTTAAAAAAAAAAAGGGCAAGTTTTTCTTAAAAACTCTCTCTCTCTCCAGTCATGGGGACTGAACTCAGGCTCTGAGTACTGTCCTTGCATTTTCTCAAGGCTAGAACTCTACCATTGGAGCCACAGCACTTCAGGTTTTCTATGTATGTTGTACAAATTCCTGGCTCTAGAGATATATTTTCCAAAGCTCCCACCGCTAGCTCCAGGGCTTGAACTCAGGGCCTGGGCACTGTTCTTGGGGCCTTTCCAAGGCTAGCATCCCATCACTTGAGCAACAGCACTACTTCCAGCAGGAATTGAACCCAAAGCTTCCTGTATGCTAGGCAAGCAATCTACTACTAGACCATGCTCCTGGCCCTTAAATATTCTTTAAGAATCTTTTTGAAGGGGCCAGGAATGTGGCCCTGTGGTAGAGTGTTTGCCTAGCATGCTTGAAGCCCTGGGTTCGATTCCTTAGTACTATATACACAGAAAAAGTCAGAAGTGGTGCTGTGGCTTAAGTGGTAAAGTGCTAGCCATGAGAAAGCCAAAGGAGGGCCCAGTTCAAACCCCAGGACTGGCCAAAACAAAAACAAAACAAAAAAACCTTGTAAGTTCCACTGAATAATGAAGACTATAAAAAGCATAGGGGAAAAGGGGCACTTACAAGATTCTATTTAAAAAGGCCTTTTATAAGTCATGTCATGTGCCATTAACTTTCTATAAGATCTACTTTTGTTTTAAAGATGAACAGAAAAGTCAGTCTCTTTATGTTCCCAAAGAGACTAAAAGCCAGGGCATAATTCCTTAGCTGGGTGATAGAAGCTGGACTGTTGCTAGGTTTTAGGTGGAGAGGGAGGAAAGGTAGACTTCCCTAGTTTTCACACATGCATTCATCATAGGTACCAAACTACTGTTCCACCTACACCCCCCATATTGCTCTAAAATGGGTGATTTTAAGACTGGCATATTCAAAAGCCACGGGTATCATCAACAACTGGTCTCCCTGGATCATGACTTCTGTTTTCCTTATGTTTTTAGATAGATTTTGTGAGTGATGATAGTGACTTCATTGGGCATACTCAGAACAAGGCTCTTGGAGCGATTACTTTTAGAAGATTATATTATAATCACATCAAAACTAATTCTTAAGCTTCATGATTTACCACGGCATGTTAAATTTTATTTAAGGATGTTCTTATAAGTTACAATTGAGTTTTCAGGCAGCATAAACAGCCACACATTTCTGAGAAAAGCCAAAAGCTTTTTTCTAAATGAATGCTTTACTTCAAGTAGAATGTATCAACTAGATCTTCTAACTTGGGCACGTAAACTTTCTATAAAGAATTAATCATGAATATTAGAGGCTTTGCTGTCCTCAAGTGATTTCTGTTGCAATTAAAACATAACCTAATAGGCCCTGACATAATCTAAATTAAAATCAAAACAAAACAGGTAGAAGGCCAAATAGTTTGCTGATTCCTGTTCTATTCTACCTTGAGGCTTCTACTTCTATAGCTCAATTAAAAAGTCAATTCCATTACTGGAGTTTGTTAAATTCAATAATCTTCCTCTTCTTTCCTTGTTATGACTACTCTGCTCCAGTACAAGTTAATGTTCTGCTTATTCAAAATCTTCTTACATCTATTACAGTTATTTTTTTACTGGTACTAGAGTGTGAACTCAAGGGCTGGGCACTGTCTCTTAGATTTTTTTGCACGAAGCTGTGACTCTACCACTTCACTTTTGGCTTTCCGGCGGTTAACTAGAGATGAGTCTCATGGGTTTTCCTGCCTAGGCTGGCTTCCAACCACGATCTTCAGATCACAGCTTTTGAATAGCTGTGCTTGTACATGCAAGCCAAATATTTGAACTACATGCTATTTTAGGTACTTTGCAAGGAAGTCTGCTTTTAAACAGTAGAATTATAGAAGAAAAAAATAGATGAGCAAAAGTGGTCAATTAATTATTAAGTGAAATTCACTGACACAAAACAGGCTAGGGAGATCCCACTACTATTCACCAAAACTGTTAAAATAAAATAGAATGCCACAGTACATCCCATTTATCAAAAAAAAGAAAAAAAAAAGTCCAGTTAGCCGAGCTCTACTGCTTGAGCCACAGCACCACTTCTGTCTCTATGTATGTGGTAACCAGGAATCCAACCCAGGTCTTTATGCATTCTAGGCAAGCACTCTACCACGAGGCCAAATTCTCAGCTATAGTTTTATCTATCTGTTAGGTATTAAATTCTTTAAGGAATATAAAAACATGATCTACTGCTCAATATTTTGAAAAAAAAAAAAAAAAAACAAAAACTAATTCCCTTTCACCAGCAGCAAAATATTTCTTTTAGCTATCAGGCAAGTCTCTGGCGTACTGTGAGTATACAGGGAAAGCTCTTACCTGTCATGTTCACATGACAGTAATAAGAGGGAAAGCTGAATTAAAACTGTGAATGAATAGCTGAAGCTAAAAGAAAATAAGGTACGTACCAGGCTCCGAACCATTCACCATTTTCATCTTTTTCTTCCTCTTTTTCTTTTTTGATTCTGTATTAGGAGACTGTGTTTTGAGTTCTTCTGTGGTTGAAGTGGTAGATTCCTGGGGGTGTTTTTCAGCTACTTTTACATTTTCCACTATGTCTTCTGATATGTCTCCATTTTGTACTTCTGACAAACCCACCTTCACAGAATGCTTAACTTTTTTAACTTTTCCAACTTTCAATGTTTGTTCAGGCACATTTTCATTCTGAGTTTCGGACAGGCTCTCATCTGATGCCCCTATTTAAAACAGAAACATGTATGTATACACTGTAACGAAGACTGGGGGGCACTGGAATCTGACACGAAAAATTACAGAGAGTCTGGGACTGGAAAACTTCAATGAAGTCAGATACTTAAGAGATGGGGTCTCACCATAGCAGTTACAAAGCACTTCTTTTACATAAGCTGCCACTTCTCTCTCATTCAACTCTAATTCCCCTAGGCTGCATGAATTGAAAATGGTTAATGAAATCATCTATTGGTCTCAACATCTATATACATGCAAGAAAAGTTTCATGCTTTGTTTGCTTATAAAAAAGGATAGAGGGGCTGGGAGTTTGGCCTAATGGTAGAGTGCTTGCCTAGCATGCACTAAGACCAGGGTTCAATTCCTTGGTACCACATAGATAGAAAAAAGGCCAGAAATGGTGCTGAGTCTCAAGTGATAGAACTCTAGCCCTGAGAAAAAGAACCCAAGGACTGTGCTCAGGCCCTGAGTCCATGCCCAGGACGGCCCCACCCCCCACAAAAAAGGATAGAAAAATTAAATTTTATTATTTCTTGTTCAAATTGTTATTTCCATCTACACCAATACCAACTACTTTGTACGAACTATCAATGTATGCAAACTTGAATATCTCTCTCAAGCCCACAAACGTACTTTCAATTCATTGCTATCTGTTGAAAACCATCAGCATTTCCCATTAGGGGCAGCCTTTTCAAAAATCTCTGGGTCACAGAAAATTAACGAGGTAAGGGTGACAAACACATGAAACTCTTTTAAGTCACTGTGCAGGACGGCAGAGAAGTCTTAAGGAATTTGACATCTTGAGGTTGGGAACAACAAGCACACATTCAGACTTAAAAGACATGGCTCCTATCCTTACATAACTCTGAGGCCAGATCTGCCTTTACCATGTTACATACCTCAACAGCCCCAAGAGCTGGGTGTCTCTATCTCCCTGTGAGAGCACCCACACTCTGCTAAAGTGTTTCCCCGCTTGCCTGCTGGCTTACTTCCTACATAAAGCTCTGCCAAGTTTTCTTTACCGTAGTGACTTGTCCAAAAATTGTTATTCTGTGACCGAAGTCAAGGACCTTTAGTGAAAGAATGCCCGTATTTAAAGGTTAAACTTCACTCAACCTCACAAGCATCCGGTGATGAGATGGGTCGAAAAACGCACCTCCACACGACTAATGCGTACGCATTTGGGAGGAAAGTATAAGAACCATGGAGAGATGGAAAAGTAAACGAGCAGAACTGAAGTAGCACGTGGCTGAAGGGGAATGGGAGAGAACCCGGCGAGGGCTGCCCCGGGCCGGGCCGGGCCGGCAGCCTCGGCGCGCTGCATGCCCGGTCTCACTCCAGTGGCCGGCGGGTCGGCGCACAGCCCGGCTGGCGGCCCGCGTGGGGCCTCCTCAGCCCGGCTCACCTGGAAGCTTTTCCTGCAGCTTTAGGTTTCGCTGTCGCAACTTGCGATTTCTCTTCTCGATCTTCTTCCGCAGAAGTTTCATCTGCAGGTACGACATGCTGCCACAAACGCGCCCGGGCGGCCCCTTGGCACCGCCGCTCAGCGTCAGGAGCCGACCAGGACCACACGTGCGCAGCTAGGCCAACCGGAAACACATCTCCGGAGCCTTCCGGCCGGTGGAGAGGAAATGCTTCCGGGCGCGTGCGCCGTGGGTATCCTTAGCGACGAGACGCTGCCGGCTCGAGCCTCACCCTCGCAGCGCCCCCTGGAGACTTGGAGGTCCGTCGCTACACAAGTTCACCCGGTCAGAATGAATGACCGTCCTTGAGGGACCAATTGAATATGAGAGTTAAGGCAGAAGGAAACGTGGAGAATGGTCTTGGTTTGTTTTACGTAGTTAAGAAATACTCAGGAATTGTAAATTCATAAAAATTAGTTTCATTTGTCTTATGCCTCTGAAGGCTGGACAGTTTCATGGCTATAATAGCTGTACAGTGTTATAATAGGGTGGGTATGAAAGGACAAAAGGGTAGATGCTGAAAAGAAGAAACTGGAGAGATGACATTACTTTATAACAGTCCGCCCTCATTGTTAACTAAAGAGGTTTTGAGCCTCTTCCCTTGAGGGTGAAATCGCACCCTCTTAAGAAAGATATTAAGCCCCCTTCATGGTCCAATCGCCTCTTTAGGGTCCCACCATCTCCAGATACTCTTACATTGGGAATAAAATTTCAACACGAGTTTCAAGTGGACAATTGATAAACACAACGAGGATACTCTTGAATTTTCTAGCGTTCAAGGTGCTGTATAGAATACAAGAAGAGGAAAGAAAGGAGATTAAAGTATGTTAGTAAAGAGGAAAAACTTCCAGAAAGAAATAAGGCACTCAGTTTGAGAGGAATTACATATCACTCCACATATCCTTCTAGAGTTAAGGAAGATATGGTTCTCAGAGACAAGAGAGCAGGATTAAATGAGGCTAACGTTCATATATGAGGTATATCAAATTCCAAATCTGTTTTGCCAACTTCCCAGCAATTCTGGCAGCTGGAACAGTTAAGGAAAGAACAAGAAAGATAGCACATGGACTGGATCCTAAGAATGAATCGCATTTGGCTGGGGAATAGAATAAATCTATTCTCTTCCTGATAGCAAGAGAATAGATCCATCATCAGTTTTTGAGAAGAGTTCTAGTAAAGATAAGTAATTGTGGGAATAGATCCTAAGGCCCGTCAATAAGAGGCTGCCATTTAGATACTGTGTGGCAATTTCAATTGGCAAATGTAGATTTTTTTTTCAGATGGAAATTAATTTATTGTGGGAGAGCGAACTGCTGGCCAACACAAGATGGAGGTGTGCGGGAGCAGAGGGAAAGAAGAAAGAGAAAAAGAGGAAAAGTGAGACAATGTAGATTCTTGAAGACAGTAAGGCGATCAAATTATGCTCCTGGAGGACTGATTTATAACCAGTGTTTAAGTGGACTTGGCAAAGGAGAAAATTGAGACCAGTTAGGAGATGTTTTGGTCACTCAGGAAAAAAATGTGATGGGATTTTAGGATTCCTGTTTCATGCTCCCAAGTGGTTTCCATTGTTTGTATACCCTTTCCTCCATTCCTTTCATTTGATCTGTCTCATCTGTAAGCCTCCTCAGCATTGTCCATTAAGATTTAGCTTTAATGAATTCTCCCTTAAGTAGTTTTCTTACCGCTTGCTGCTTGGACCATCCTTATAGCTAAAACATGATGATTTCTATATTGTTCTTCCTCCCTTTTTTTTCACAGCCATAACCTTCATTCAATTAGGGGGTTAGGGTATCAGACCAGGGTTGTAAGTGAGCCTGAACTCCTTTGTGACTTCTCCACAGCTTGGCTGAGTAGGTACTCCAGGATTCAGTGTGGTGCCAAGCAAGTAAACGGCCTATTTGCAATGAGGGTTCCAGAAAGAGTCTCCTTGTCTTTTTACCAGCCTCAGCAGTCCAGTGCTGACTGTGCTGTCCAGTGGCAGATGCTATTCCATTCATAGAATGGCCCTGTTGCTCTTACCAGGTTTCCTCAGCTCTGTGAAACCCTCAGTATGCACACACTGCTGGGAAACAGGCTTTTACAAATTGAAAGTCAAGATCTGATGGGGCCCAGAGAGGCTGCCGCAGGGGTACTCTCACAGTGCGTGGGGCACTCCCACTCTGGGTGTGGTTCTGTCTTCTTGCTTGCCCAGAAATCCAGGTGTGCTTCATCAAGTCATCCATGATGTGCACAACAACACTTTCACGGGCACCGCAAAGGCTCTGGATTCACCACAGGTCCTTGAACCCCCACAATCATGATGTGCAGTGAGGTAGGCCGAGGCCCCAGAAGCTTGTTCGTAGCAGTGTGGACATACAGGGAGTACAAAGCGTGCCATGGCGGCAGGTTGGTAGGGAAGAAGGCTCAAGAGGAGAGAGACTCTCTTACCCTCCCAGTCTGCAGAAGTTACTAACTCAGGCCATTTCTCAATGAAACTAATCACATCCTACAAATAATTATCTTCAAAGATCTTTTTCATTTGTTTATAGAAGCTGCTGAACCCTCCATGGGAAAGACTTGCTCTGTCCCAAGGTGACGGGCCAGTGTGGAGAGTAGACTTCCGTCACTGACACAGAGGCAGACTCTGTCTGGGGTTAGCTCAGTCCTCAAAGCCTGAGCATACTGATCAGCTCGGCCCCAATCTTTAATCTCTCCAAATGCAGGCAGATTCCATAGCAGCTGAGCCTGGCAGTCGCATGCACGGTGCCTTCGCTGCACTTTCCCATTCTCTTCAGGGCTGTATCATACACAGTAGTCATCATGGTAACAGCGAGGCTGTACAATGGGTTGTTCTTCTTGTGGCAGGAAATACACATGCTGCATCCAGTAGTTCCTCCAGATCTGACTGTGATCAGAAGAGGGGCATGGTGCACTTACACACACCTCAGGATCCAGTTCCATGCCCCACCGAGAGAGAACGACTTGAGCTCCACCAGATGCTAAAGGTTCATGCTACCTGCTGTGGCAGTCTGACAAGCGACTGAGTTGCTTGCTGAAATCCACACTGAACATAGGTAGCAGCACATCACCGGGGAGACTGAAGTCAGAGGGTGACACTTGGCTCAGTTGAATGTTGAGTAGACAGAGAGTGCACCAGGACACCTCTCCAGTTCTGAGGGGCAGAGGGTGAGGACCCGAGACTCCATGAGACTGTTCTGAATATGGACAGCTTATTCCATGACAGTGTCCTTCTGGACTTTACCAGTTGGTCATAGACCTTAGCTCTGTGAGGCACAGCTTCACAGTTCTCCTGGACAAGATGTCTGTGTGCATGATCAAAGGTCGGAGGTGCTCCTGAACTCCAGTCAGTTCAGCGTCAAACAGCTGTGTGATCAGGACAGTGGCACAGTACGGAATGTCACCATCTGGCACAACAGTCACCTCAGAGGAGTGTTTGTTGATAACCTTCATCTTATCAGTGAGGCCATTTTCCTCTACAAGCTTCACAGCAGCATCAGCCATAGGCTTGAAAACTTCAATAGCATAGAAGTTGCCACAAGACCGCACTTGCAGTGACAGCCAGTATTGACAAGACTCTTGTGCCAGTATCACTCAAGAACCAAGGTCTTCCATGCTCTGCCCATCACTCAGCTCACAGTAACCCTAATATCCTAGTAATACAATATATTTCTGTCTTTTCCATGTGGCATGTCAGCATAGGATGACCTATGACCTGGCATAGTGCTCATCTTCTAGCCTCTCCACACACCCCATAGTTGATTATTTCTCCCTTCCCAAACAGACTTTGGTGGTACCAATCAGCGTCCAAGGAAAAGCAGCCCTGGCAGTTCATCCAAAAAATGGATGAATTTAAATTGTCAGAGATTCACCACTGGAACCACTTTATTCACCTCTGCGGCCATCTTGCCCAGGTCAGCATGGGGGTGGGGGCAGGCATCCAGCTGCTGAAGCAGAACACGGAAGGGGAGTTATATTCTTTTTTTTTTTTTTAACTCTGCATGGCATAGATAGTGTCCTTGGGTTCCAGAATTCTACCTACCACATAGTTGGAACTCAGTAAATAGTTCCATCTGGGTTTGTAACATATTTTAATAAGACAGAAGTGTTGGCTTTCCATGGGCTATGAAAAGTTTTCAGAAGGCTGTACTATTCACCATAGCCAAGGTATGGAGGCAGCCTAGCTACCGTTCAGTGAGTGAATTGATAAAGAATGTGTGGTATCTATACACAGTTTTACTTATCCGTTAGGAAGAATGATGTTACAATTCTTTGCAAAGAAACAAACAAATCTGGAAAAAGTTAAGTGCCATAAGTCAGATCCATACAGAAAAAGGACACTTTTTCTCTTACATGTGGAAGTTAAATCTAATTTGATAAATGTACAAGGAAACATATATGGGGTTGTATATAATTGTACACAAACATATTAACTAAAGTATGTGTATGCAGAATTCAAATGGTGTACTTCCTTAAAAATATTCACAGTCTGCCAAGTGTGGTGGCTCATGCCTGTAATCCTAGCTAATCAGGAGGCTGAGATCTGAAGATCAAGGTTCAAAGCCAGCCCAGGCACAAAAAGATCTGAGACTCTTATCTCTAATTAACCTGCAGAAAATGGGAAGTGGCTCAAGGGTAGGATAGTAGCTTTGAGTTGATGAGCTCAGGGACAATATCTCAACGCAGGGGTAGGGTGCTAGCCTTGAGCTGAAGAGCTCAGGGACAGTGCCCAGGCTGAGTTCAAGCTCCATGACCCACAAAAAAAATTTTGCAGTTCATCAAAATGAATACTGAGAAGCTGGTATCTGATATGTGAGAGTGTTACAAGGAAGTGAGGTAGATAAGAGAGGAAGTGAGGGAGAATGAAATTATGTTCAATGTATATCCTGTGAAATTAGGAACATCGAAAGGAAGAGTTGGTTGGGAGGCATGGGGGAAAAGGCGAAAGGGTGACATTGGTCAAAATGTATTTACAAACTGACATGTCGGACGTTAAATCTTTTTTTGTGTGTGTGCCAGTCCTGGGGCTTGAACCCAGGGCATGGCCACTGTCTTTTGGGCTTCCTCAAGACTAGTGCTTTTTCACTCGTGTCACAGTGACATTTCCTTACTTATGTGGTAACAGGGAATTGAACCCAGGGCTTCATGCAAGCTAGGAAAGCCCTCTACCACTAGGCCATGCTCCCGGTCTGAATGTTAAATCTTTTGTTCAACCAGTTAATGATAATAAAAACATAAAAAGATCGAAAGCAGGAAATGTTTATTTTGGTTTCAGTCCATGGTTGGTTGATCTGTTGCTTTTGGGCCTGTGGCAAGGCAGGGTATCGTGATGTGGGATGCATGGTAGAAGAATTCTCTTCACCTCTCAGTGGCTGGGAACAAAGTGGGGGAGAGGCAGACACAGGGTTCCTATGTCTTCTTTCTCTTCAAGGTCATATTCCAGATGGTATAACACCCTTACATAAGGCCCCACTTGACGTTTCTCCTATCTCATAATAAGGGAACCAAGCATTTAGTGCCTAAGACTGTGGAGCATGTTATAGATTCAAACTGAAATTTGGCAAAGCCCCCAAAGAATATCTTCACTTGCCCAATTGTGCACGATACAAAATATACAAAATTTATGAGTAGCTCCTTTGAATCTCCAAACTACAGCAGGGAACATCTTGTTCCAAATTTTGGAAGATTTCATTGGTTTATGTGAGAGATAATCCTGTTGGATGGAATGTCTGATTTGTCTTCCAAATAGAAGCTCTTGGGATACGATCTTGTTTAGGGAAGTCAGAATGACTGTTAGAAGGATTCACAGTGTCATAGCTAGAAGGAATTTTGAAGTATCTAGTATATATTTCTCAAAGTAGAGGCTGGGAATTGAGGAGGGTAGGCAATAAAGATTTGTTTTCTATGGTGGCTTTTTCATTATCACTAGATTTGCTGATTTTAGAGATTCCCTTATATCACCTTACATGTTTACAAAAAAATGGGGATGGGTAGGTAATCGGTAGGTGTCACATACATGGCTTTAGATAAGGAAAATAATCCACTAAAAAAAAGGGACCCAGTACCCTGACTACCATGAAGGGAAAGTTAATTAGGCTGAATGTACATCAGCTCATAATTCTTGTCATCTTTAGCTATTAAAGCTTCTGGTCTACTGATCAGTCCCTAGTATATTTAATTAAAATTTCCTGCTTCCATCTAGAGCAGTTGAGACAGTTGAGAAATTTTTTTTCCTTTTTTTATGCTTGTTTTTTGGGGGTTTGTAGTAAGAAGGGAGAAGTTGAAAACACAAGTCATTGTGTGCTAGGCACTAGAGATTCATGTCTATAATCCTAGCTTCTTGAAAGACTGGGATTGTTGTGATCTCAGTTTCAGGCCTGGTGAGAAGCTTGTGAGACCTCCTTTCACAAATAGCTGGATATACTCATGTGTGACTATAAGCCTGGTTATCGGAAAGCTCGGCATATGTGGATTGTACCCAGGCACATGCCTGTGCAGGAAGTGAGATTCTATCTCAAAGAATACCATGGGAGTGGGAGTAGCTATTACAGGCTCTTGCCTGTAATCCTAGCTACTCAGGAGGCTGTGATCTAAGGCTAGTGCAAAGTTAGCCTGGGCTGGCAAGTCTATGAGACTTATTTCCAATTAACTCCCTCAGCAGTGGAAGTGGAGATGTAGCTCAAAGTGGTACAGTGCTAGCTTTGAGGAAAAAAAAAAAAAAACCTTAGGGACAGCACCCAGGCTGTGAATTCAAGCCCCACAATCAGCTACGACAACAACAACAAAATCACCAGCAGTGAGCAGGACTGGAAGCAGTGCTAAATAGTTAGAGGTCTGTACAAATAATTTCCTTTCTTGATTTTTCCATGGGAAGACAAGTTTGCTTTCTTTGTTGGTTAAAATAGCTTATCTTCTTATGCAAACTACATATTCTAGTAGTGGAAAGGTTATTTTCTCACTATAAAAAAAATCACCGTTCCTATTCAGTTTCTTGACTGGAGACATGGACTTGTGGAGGCACCAATAATGTCTTATCACAAAAAAATCAGAGAAATTTCCATGGGCATTAGTAATCTTTTTTTTTTTTTTGCTGAGTTGGCTTTTCAAAGCTTTGTTTTTTTTTAATTTCCAAATAAAGAATAAGCAGCTTGACACAATCCCGGGTTCTTTTTCTTCTTGTGGACCTGAATTTTTTTGTGGATTTGCTACTCTTTGCTTCTCAGTTCTTAGAAAGCTTTAAATATAGTCCCGAGAGGGACAGGCAAGGTTCAGGGATGGGGAGAATGATGAAAGGTGTGATACCAATCAAGAAGCTAGAAATGAGCCCCAGCCTTGAACCCCAAACTCAGGCAAGAATATGAAGGACTGGAGTTTAAGCCCCAGTACTGGAATGCATGTGCATGTACACACATACACAAAAGCAATTTAGGTGATGCCTGTTTCAGAATGTCAGAATGGTATGGAAGCAGTTAGTATGGGTCATTAGTTTTCTCCACCTCTGCTCCTTCTTAAGGAGCTGAAGGGTAAACTAAAGACAGAATTATCTGTCTACTGTGTCCCAGGCTTCTTGATTTAAGAACCAAGTGTTGAATAACATGGAGATTAAAATCAAGAGCATCATTGAACTTCACCTTCCCATTAACCACTGATCCCCAAGGCCCACGCCCCGCCTTTGTGCTTCCAATCCCTTCCTTAGTGAATGAAAAACTTAATCCCCAAAGACCTGGCCCAGACTCCAGGTTCTCCTTCCCTAGCGTCTCCCTGTCTCTAGGAAGAGCAGGTATCTCAGTTTGAATGCATGGGAGAGCCCAGAGTGGTGACAGGGACGGGGGGTGGGGTGGGGGGGGGAGGTGCACAGTACGCCACTCCTGCACGGAACTCAAATGGCAGAGGACAAGGCACAAGTCCCCAGACCTCCAAACCTGGTCCAACCCCCGGCCCACCGGGAGGGCCAGGGAAACTCAGCCAGGTACGAGGGTCCACCCAGCCCCGTTCCAGCCCTCCAGGCCCGTCGCCCCCACCAGGTGGGGATGAGAATTAGTAATCTTTTTTCTCCTGCATCTTCCAATTGACACCCCTGTCCCCTCTGGTACCTCATTGTGTCTCCTTGCCATGCAGGTGTATGATTGTAAAGGTCAACGACAACATGCTAGCTATGCTTTGTCAGCTCTTTATCCTGTATGATGGTTCATATTCTTCTAAGTTACTCTTACTTAAGGCATTGAAATGGAGCAAGAGTCACTAGAACAGTATGCATAGTTATTTTTCAACGTTTATGGTTATATTTCACTTTTCTGCTCCACCTAATCTTAATCCAATGCCAACAACCTAATGTTTCTTGGATCCTTACCATATGCTTAGTTTTGCAAATATCTATATGAATTGACAAGTTAAACACTTCCAGCAAGGGTATAGATATTGACAAGGAAAGGCACGAACTGTGAATATGGTTGTGTTAGTACAAAGCATGCTCAATTACCTATGTTGGAGTGCTTTAAACTCATTATCTTGGGGAAATCAAGTCTATGATTATGAAAGAAGAATGCCTATGCAGTCTCTTGCAAACACCTGTCTCTTGCAAACACCTGTCTCTTGCAAACACCTGTACCAGGCTGTACACAATTGGGGCCAGTTACTTAACTCTTGCTTCCCTTTCCTTATGCATAAAATGAGGATGACATTAGTAATTGTTTCATAGGGTCATAGATAGAACAAACTGAGTAGATACATATGTGGCTCAGAATCATGTTGCCCAACAGAAAAAGCTTAATGAATGTCAATTGTCATTGAAGTCTTCCTCAGTTTTCCTAATTTATAGTTGTAAAGAAAACCATATCCATGTGTAAAGTGCCCAGAGAGCTCAATAAATGTATGCTCTTGGAACTCTGAGTTTCTGCTTCTGCAAGGAATGTATCTTAATACATTTGTCTTTCTAGTACATGCTGTGGTGCTGGGCACATGGTTGGTACTCAAAAGAAAATAAATAAATGAATAAGCATACTTTAATCTTTGGCTATAAGCATACCCTCTGATACAGGCATGCAAGTCACACAGTATAGTTCAGATCTCTTGGCTTAGAATTCTCCAAAAGGCAAGGAAATCATGAAGTATCTTTAGTTTCCTGGAGGCATTGAATTTAAGTCACAAAGTACCAAGGACTTGCTTTTTACTTCTACACAGTCTGTACCATCTATTTAGAAAGTCTCACAAAGTGCTCAAGTTGAGAAGCAAGTGCCATGTTTTTCTTCTTGAGGTAACATTAGCATGGCATATCCTTCTTTCTTACTGTCAAGGGTACTAAGGTTAACCAAATAATCATCTGATTAATCAAACTCTTACATTGCTTGTAGCTCATAACTTATAGAAAGACATGTTTATGATCTTTAAAACCCTAATTTTCCATATGGTGAGGAGATTTTTCTGTAATAAGCTCTTTTTTTAAAGTGAAGATTCTCAAGAGGTATGTGAACCCTTTCTTTAGTAAAAGGGTTTTCAATTCTTTATACAAAATCAGCTATAAAAATATATTAAGAAGTCATGGTAAGGGACTGATTCACACATCAAAAAAAGAAATATGGGCTAAACCGTCAGATTTAGGTCACTCTTTTCAGTTAATGAAGTAACTTTCAGCTCAGAAATCACCCAGAAATGTGAAGTTTGCTAAGTGATTATGGCTCTGGCTTTAAAGTTTCCAGTTCAGTTTGCTCCTAACAACTGTGAGAAAAATCCACCCATAATTGCTCAAGTACAGCACTCTAGAATCTAGATTTTTCAGACTAAAATCATGTATTAAATCATACTATTTTTAACGGGACTCAGAAAGGGATAAATATATCCTTTAAAAGTTCACATGACTCATAGTTCTTGATTATAGATCGTCTCAGAAACTTAAGTACTAAAAGGTCATTCAGATAATAGTTTCAGAAAAAAAGAAGTAAGTAGTTATTTTGGAAGCTGATTAAGATGAGGCAAAGAACATGCTATTAAAAAGATAATAGTAGGGTCAACCATGATGGCGTATCACTCTTGTAATCTCAGCAACATGTGAAAGTAGAGATCTGAGAGATAACAGTTCAAAACCAGACTTGGGGGGCCGGGAGTTTGGCCTAGTGGTTAAAGTGCTTGCCTAGCATGCATGAAGACCCGGGTTCGATTCCTTGGTACCACATACATAGAAAAAAGCCAGAAGTGGTGCTGAGGCTCAAGTGGTAGAGCTCTAGCCTTGAGAAAGTCCAAGGACGGTGCTCAGGCCCTGAGTTCAAGCCCAGGACTGGCAAAAAAAAAAAAAAAAAACAAAAAAAAACCAGACTTGGGGTGAGGGATGGGAAGTAATGAAACTCCATTTCAATTAATAAGCTAGATCCCAGCTTGTGTGAAGCTTTGCATAGGAGGATCTTGATCCAGGCTATGCCTGGAAAACCATGAGTTTTCAACCATGAGTTGAAAAATAACTAATGCAAAAAAAATGAACAAAAAAAGATAGGTGGCATAGGAAATGTGGCAAATAAACTATCCCTTACAGACTCTGTGGAAGAACTAGTACTCATTTTTATTTTTAGAGACCTCTTGATTTTGATGCTCCTTACACTGTGAGCACTGCTGGTGAGCCATTAGTGAGAGGTAGCCAGAGAGGACCCTGGGAAAAGGAGAGAATGTGTTCCACAGAGCCAACTATAAAGAATGTTTGAAGACATACAGTGTGTGGGATGACACTGCCAAGGAGTCTTCTTCCCCGATCGATTTTGATATCTTATGGTTGGGCAACATAAAAATAAAGTTGTAACTTGGTAACTTTATGACTCAGAAGTTTTGCGTGCTGTTCAGCTTTTCTAATTTTTCTGAACAATGAAATTTCAAAAATTGTAATAGGTCCTATTTCCCTGATCTAAAATGTCCTACCTTTTAGGGTAGGACAAAGTTCATGATGGTATGTTTCTTGCATTATGTTATAATACACTCTTGCATGTGATCACAAATGGGTGAAATAACAAAAGCGGAGATCAGAAGTCATAGGAACAGCAAGTCTTGCTGAGATGAAGTGCGTCTTCTGGGCAGTGATGCTTAACTTGGGCTGTCCTTGGTCCTAGCCTTGAAATGTCTGGGGAAGCTTCTCCAAAGTACCGTGAGTCCAATGTCCTGGCCTCACGCCAAGACACTGACATCAGAGACTCTGGAGGTAGGCTGACTTCCTTCTTTTTAAAACACTTTCCATTTCCCCTCATGGATTGCAATCCTCAGAATAGGGTCGGGCACCTGTGGACAGATTCTTTAGTACACAAAGATTCTAATAACTGGGTCAGCTATCTTCCAGGTAGATTTAGTGGGTTGTTTGTTAGGCCCACCTTACTTGGAATGGTAGAGAATTTCAACAACAATACAGCCAATAAGTATCTCTGTTTCAGGTCATAATTCCTTGTGAAAATCAGCAATACACTTTTTTATTCTGATAAATCTACCACTTTGAACACCATGTTAGCATTTAAAAGATTCACATCAATAGGAATTATTTGTTAATGCTCAGAAAAAATAAAAAAAATGATCTCTGCCAAGTTTTGGTTTGCACTGTGAAACACTGAAAACAGTGTTGTATAAGATCTGTATCTTTGACTTTGGTCAAATTATATTCATTGTTACTTTAAGAAAATTTCTATTATTTGTTCATTTGTTCATTTTGTGTTGGCCTGGGGCTTGAATTCAGAGTCTGAGTGCTCCCCCTGAACTTTTTTCCCCAATGTTGTTTGCTTTTTATTTAATTTTTATTGTAATGTACAGAGGTGTTACAGTTATATTCACTAAGTAGTAGGTGCACTACTTCTCATACACTGATACTTCTTCTCATGTTTTTTTAGGTTTAATTTTTATTGTAATTAATAGAAGAGTTACAGATAGAAGGTACATTCTTTCATAAACATTGATACCCCTTCTCATGTTTTTGTCCCCATTTTTCTCCCCCCTCATCTTGTTTCCCCCTTTCCTTTCCTATTTCAAACAAACAAATAAACATATATGCAATATACCAGATAACATAGTAAGATACTGTAACAACATGAGAATAATCAAGGGATAAAAAAAGAGATGAGAAATAACATAGTACGTTAAGAACAACAATCACATATTATATGGCTCTTGTTTCCATATCCTGGAGGTCCTTTCATTTAGCCTCATCCTATATGGCCTTATGTATCTAGGTTTTGAGCTATTGTAATCCTCTGCTAAGAGAGTCCAAGGTTTATACTAATTATGACAAATGCTCTTCTCATGTTTCTATCCCCATTTCCCTCCCTCACCCCTCCCAATCATCTTGTTTTCTCCCATCCCCTTTCCTATTTCAAATAAACAAATAAACATATATACAATATACCAGGTAACAAAGTCAGATACTGTAGCAATATTAGATTAACCAAAGGGAAACAGAAGAGAAGTAACATAGTACATTAAGAACAACAATCACTTGAGATAAAGCTCCTATTTCCTTATCCTGGAGATCTTTTCATTTAGCCTCATCCTATATGGCCTTACTATGTAAGTTTTGAGCTATTGTAATCCTCTGCTAGGAGAGTCCTAGGTTTTTATTCATTATTACACATGAGGGAAACCACTGATCCTATGTTACTTTGGGTCTGGCTTACTTCACTTAATATTATTTTTTCAAGGTCTTTCCATTTCCTTAAAAAGGGGTAGATCTCATTCGTTCTGATGGCAGCATAGAATTCCATTGTGTATAAATACCACATCTTCTTGATCGACTCATCTACTGATCTCCTTGAACTTTTGTGATTAAGACTAGCACTATACTACTTGAGCCATAGCTCTACTTCTGGCTTTATTTGGCAGCTAATTGGAAGTAAAATAGTAGACACTTTCCTGCCTGGCTTCAAATAGCAAGTCTTCAGATCTCAGCCTCTTCACTAGCTAGGATTACAGGATTATAGACGTGACCCCAGCAAAATATATATATATACACACATATGTATGTGTGTGCATCATTCATTCATCCATTCATGCTGATCTTGGGGCTTGAATTCAGGGGCTTAGGCACTGTCCCTGAGCTTTTATGCTCAAAACTAGCACTCTACCACTTATACCACAGTTCCACTTCTGGCTTTTGGTCATTAATTGGAAATCAAAGTTTCTCAGACTTTCCTTTCCTTGGCTGGCTCACAGACTTTTCTGTCTTGGTTAATTTTGAACCACAAACCATAGATCTCAGCCTCCTGAGTAGCTAGCATTACAGGTGTGAGCCACAGAGCTGGACTATTTACTTAAAGCAGACAAAGCAAGAAAGGAAAACCTTGAAAGAGAAATAGCAAGAGGCCTTTCCTCTTTTTAAGAGTGGTAGTGGCAAATTGAATTTAGGGCTTCATACATGCTGGAAAAAATGTTCTACTATGAGAGAGACTTTCCTGCAGGCTTTAGCTTAAAAAATTTATTTCAGCTGAGAAATTAGGAACAGAAGGTAACTTGTGCTAAGATACTAAATGTTCTTTATTAATTTAAATTCAGCAAATGGAATGGAGGTTTATCTTTCTGATCATTGTTCTGAATGTATTATGTGAAACTATTTCTTTTCTCTTATTTCCCCTTTATAGTTTATCTCATATTGTTACTGCATCTGACTTTGGTACCTGGTATATTGTGCATATGTTTATTGTGTATTTGAAAATGGGAAAGTAAGGGAAGAACAAGATGAGTGGGAGGGGTTGGGGAGAGGGAAAGTGAGAGAAAATCATGGGAAGGGGTGACAATGTTTAAGAAGTAATATGCCCACTACCTGGAGAATGTAACTGTAACCCTTTTGTATATTACCCCAACAATAAAATAAATTTTTTTTAAAAAGGAAATATTTTTTTTCTTTTGGAGGAGACTAAATCAAGAGAGATTGAGTCAATTGTGCTCGAAAGAGATGAACTATGTAAATGGAAAGTGTCAAACATCGAGTAAAGGAGACAACATGGGCCCTGGCTATATGAACTGATTTGATGCTCATTTTGATCTTCCTTCCAAGATCTAATAATCACCACCAGGGGGCCCTAAAAGCCTTTTCTTTCTCTTTTCTCTTTTTTTTCCCCTTTCTTTTCGGTCTTAATTCAAGAACAGTAGTCTCTTTCAGTGTCAGTGAGCATCGCTAATAAAACATCCTTAGTACAAATAAAAGAGAGGGCCTGTCCCTATTAAAAGTCTGTTTTGCTCCCAGGGACACTTCCACCCAGAATATAGCATCAGCTGTGGGAATAGCATGATCTGAGTTTATAAGCTTTTATTCCATGGCCTCTTACTATGGTGGGCTGAAGTTTGATATAAATTTAATATTTACTATTAAAAATCAGGTTCGTTCATTCTTAATTTTAAAGGCATACAAGAAAAGACTTAAGTTTGCTTTTTAAATTTGTTACTGAGTTGGAGTTTGTGAGGTTGGTTCTAGTCTATTGTGGGTTGCTATTTATATTGTTCTAGGATGAATTTGAATTTTTCTGTGATTTTTTTTTGGATCAGGAGGGGTTTGGTGCCTTGAGCATGCTAAGCAAGTATTCTCTTACTTGAGTCACCCCTTCAGTCCTTTTGCTTTTATATACTCCTTTTTGCTTTTATATCTCAATCCCAGTCATTTTGGAGTCCCTGAATCCCCCAGCAATAGAGTCACCAGCACTCAGTGAATGGAGCTAGGAGTCAGTTTAATAGTAGCTCAGTGGCTACTTTCCACCTTTGGGCTGATAGAGAGCAACCCTGAGCTTCTATGGGGCCGAGGTTTTAAAGGAGCACACCACACACAAGTAGTCCTGTTCACAAGGAAAGCACCACACTCAGGTCAACAACAACAACAACAACAAGAAAATTGGACAGCTAATTCTGACAGGTTACTATACTATAGTTTATGAGACAAGTCCTTAGGACGATTTTAGCTAGACTGGCTTCAAATTCAAGAGAGTTCTTCCTACTTCTGCTTCCAAGTTGCTAGGAGTATACCAGTATGGCTGGATTTTTGGTCTAATCTTTTTTTTTTTTTTTTTTTTGGTGGGTCATGGGGCCTGAACTTGGCCTGGGCACTGTCCCTGAGCTCTTCAGCTCAAGGCTACCACCCTACCCTTGAGCCAAGCCCCACTTCCTGTTTTCTAGAGATTAATTGGAGATAAGGGTCTCAGGTTCTTTTGTGCCTGGGCTGGCTTTGAACCTTGGTCCTCAGAGCTCAGCCTCCTGAGTAGCTAGGATTACAGACATGAGCCATTGTGCAGCTTGTGGTCTAATCTTGATTGTCTGCTTGATTGGATTGATAAATACCTAAGGAAATTAGTAAAGTACACACCTGATTGAGTCTTTGAAGATGCTCCCAGAGAGGATTAGCTGATGAGGGAAGACGTGCTCTGGCGTTGGATGACATCACCAATAGCCAGGGGGCCTGTAATAAGAGAGACAAAAGGACAAAGCCCCAGAGTTGGGCCTTCTCCCTATCTTTGCTCCCTGGCTTCATGAGGTGAGCAGCCTCTTCCATATACTCCAACCACCAGATACTCTGTCTCTCTAGGAGAAGCATCAGTAAAGCCAAGGACTCCAGATTGCATCTGTGAGCCAAAGTAATTCGCTCCTCTTTTAAGTTGTTTTGGTTAGGTATTTTGTCATAGCAATGCAAAGACTGTCAGATTTTCTTCAACTCTTATGTTACTTTTCAAGTTATTTAATTGAAGTACCTATAAGGCAACTGTTCATTGCTTAAAGAGAATATGATTTGTAGAAATACATATTTATCTTAGTCTATTATCAATAATTTATGCCACACTCTTCTAGAGGCAGGGAAGACCAAGTTGGAATTACTGAGGGATTTAGTGTCTTGTGGGATAGATGACGTGATAGATGAATGCTCTTTTATGCCGTGTCCTCACAGGGTAGAATTGAGGGCACTAATTTCATCCTTGTGATGCAATCATCCTTCAAAATGTCATTTCTCAATGCCATCATTTTGGAGATTACCTTTCAACACATAAGTGTTGAGGAAGCATAAATATTCAGGCTATCACTACATTTTTATTAATCTGGACAAGTCATTTAAGTTTTTAGGAAAATATTTTTCAGTGTTCTGTGAATTTGATCGAAGTATATTATATGTATATATGTAACTATCACAATGAAACTGGCAGGGAGAAATTGACATCATTTAAAAGTAAAGTTTTATGTATTTATAAAGTATCTATTTATTTGCTTATATTTGGATTGACTTCTGTAGATTTAGCTTTACACATAAAGTATGATTACTACTCACATATTAGGAAGGATTTATTTGTTGGCTCTCTCTGGGTAAGGTCTTAAATAATCTTGGAATCTAGCAGTGAGTCATCAAAGTGTATTTTCTTTTATTTATTTATTTATTTATTTATTTATTTATTTATTTGTTGGCCGTGGGTCTTGAACTCTGGGTCTGAGTTCTGTCCCGAGATCTTCCAATCAAGGCTAGTGTTCTACCACCTGAACCAGAGCACCACTTCTGGTTTTCTGGTGATTAATTGCCATAAGAGTCTCATGGGACTTTAGTGCCTGGGCTGTCCTGTCGTGTTCAGATCTCAGCCTCCTGAGTAGGTAGGATTACAAGTTTGAGCCATTGGCACCCTGCTCTCAGTGTATTTTAAACATAATAAACAAAGAAAGATTTTTACTATTTTGAATCAAAGGCAAACTGAAAATATTTCCAGTAAGGACTTACTAAATCATGAATCCAACAAGTCCTCTGACCCTGTTTTCAAGGTCCAACAGCATAAACCTTGGTTAGGAGCAACTCAAGCATCAGAAACCTATTGAGTCAGCAGCTACATTCAGTTCCACTGAAAATGTGATCTCCAAACCGACTAAGGTACATGCAGGAGTAATGTTCTGTGGTATAACCACTGAACAATTAGCAGTTTAGGAAAATAAATGTCAGGAAGCAGGAACATGTTGAGACTGTGGGAATTGGGACTAAGAGGAAGAGGTAGAAAAAAGGAAAGAGAAATGTGGGCGAATGAAGTCACAGAACTTAGCACACATATGTGAAAATGGAATTAGGAAATCTGATGAGAAGTGTGGGAGGGGGAGAACGATGGAAGGTGGGATTCTGACCAAGATGTATTGTACATATAAGTGTACATGTTACACTGAAAAAAATGTGATCCCAAGTCCTCCTAGTTTTCTTCCCTCCCTTCTCCCCACCCTCCCTTCCCTGTCATCCTTTTCCTTTCTTTGTGCATGATGTTTTCTGCAGGGCCTTAGGAATACTAGGCAAATACTCTACTGCCTGAACCACCACAGCCCCACTTCCTTTGTTTTTATTTTTAAACGTTTAGTTCTATTTATTTGTTTATTTATTTATTGTCATATATGGGGTTTGAACTCAGGGTCTGGGTGCTGTCCCTGAGCTTTTTATGTTCAAGCCTAGCGGTCTACCATTTTGAACCATAGTACCACTTCTGATTTTCTGGTGGTTACTTGAAGATAAGAGTCTCAAGGACTTTTTTCTGCACCAGCTGGCTTTGAAAGTTAATCCTTAGATCTCAGCCTCCAGAGATTCTGAGCTAGGATTACAGAATTAAGATACCAATGCTCAAGTTTTATTTTTGTTTTATTTTATTTTGTTGGTCATGGGACTTGAAATCTGGGCCTGAGCTGTCCCTGATCTCTTAAGCTCAAGGCTAGAGCTCTACTCCTTGAGCTACAGTGACATTTCCTATTTTCTAGTGGTTAATTGGAGATTAGAGACTTATGAGGACTTCCTGGCCTGGCTGGCTTTGAACCATGGTCTTCAGGTCTCAGTCTCCAGAGTAGCTGGGATTACACTCTTGAGCCAACAGCACCCAGCTCCAGATTTTTTTTATTTTTGAGATAGAATCTTCCTAATGAAATTCCGAACATTGCCTAGAAGCTGACTTTAAACTAATGATTTTGCCAACTTCAAACTAATGATTCCCCTGCCTCTAACTCCAAAGTAGCTGGAATTATAGGCAGGTGACACCATACTTGTTTCATAATTTATAGATAAAATGTTTTTGTGATGTGAAATAAACTTGTGAAGTCTAATTTTAAGATATCTATCTTAAGGTCCCTGGAGTCATACCTCAACAGAATTAGTTATTGAATTGACTTTGTTCTTGAAACTAGTCACTGAATTTAACTGATTTATGTGTCTTTGTGGTTTGCTCGCTCTTATGTGTGCATATGCATGCCTTAAATCTGTCTTAGAAATGCGTTTAATATATTCCTTTATCTAATGTTCTTATAATGTCAGCCAATGAAGTAAATTTGCTAAGATGGCTGACATTAATGGGGTGGAGCATATTATCTTTGAATTTAATGGCTTATTTCTGTAGAGAACATTTTCTACTTGGTGAATTCAGAGATTGTTTGGTTTAATGAAGAGCAAGGATTTTCAAGTGTATGTATGGGGGAAGGTGGTAGAGAGGGTAAACTGTTTACTTCAACAATGTGTTGAGTATGTATTTTATATAAGTAAATGTAAAAGTACAAAAGTCAATAGAAGTATTTGCATTTGAAAGTGAAGGGTGAAGACAGTTCTTATATTGAGAGAGTCTAAAAAAATTCTCTCTCTTGAAAAATGGAGTCTTGCTCTGTTTTCATCTTGATACCAGGGGATTTCTGTAAACATTTGGCAATCTGGAAATTAGACAGAAAAGTAGATGTGACGATCAGAAAGATGATTCAAGGTTTAGAAAGTAAAATCTGCACCCTTGAGTGAAGCAGAGCCTCCAAACCCTGTTAGCCTCCGGATTCTGGACTTTATCACCCTCCAGGAAGCCTAGCAACTTGGTTTTCCAGAAGTCAGCCACAAGTGTCAGACAGGTGGGCGGAAGAAAGCACAGGCACAGGAAGTAGACCAACAACAGAGGAAGTGGTGGCTCATAATGACAAGGACACTATGCAGCATATTTCACTTTTAATGACCAAGGCAGTCTCCATTTATAATGTAGGATGACTGTGTCAGTCAGCAGCCTTCTCTCTCTCCAAGGCCTTCCTTGCCAGTTCACTCTATGGCATCAGTGGTTTCAATGATCTGCTGGTCACACCAGGCCTGCAGCTCATCTTTGTTTCCATACTGTTTGTTAGAATTTTATCAGAGGGCTTCTGGTTTAACATGTATTTGCAAAGCAACAATTTAGTCTTCTTTATGGTTTTACAATGAGACTCAGTCATAAAGAAAAGATTATTTTTGCCATAGTCTAGAGGACAGGAAAGGATAAAATGGCTGAAAAATATATTAAAATGGTGAAAATGAAGAATTTTGGCATGTAGACTCTAAGTAACTATTTTTTTTTTTTGCAAGTTCTGGGCTTGAGCTCAGGGCCTGAGCACTGTCCTTGGACTTTCTCAAGGCTAGAGCTCTACCACTTGAGCCTCAGCACCACTTCTGGCTTTTTTCTATGTATGTGGTACCGAGGAATCGAACCCGGGTCTTCATGCATGCTAGGCAAGCACTTTAAGCACTAGGCCAAATTCCCGGCCCTTATTTTTTTAATGGGTAGTTGTTCAATGCAAGGAAAGAGAAGTTTTCTGGGAAGTTCCCTTCTCCACATTAATGAATCAGCAGGGCATGGTTGAATGTGACTCTTTTGTTGAATTTTATTGTGTTTATGGCGACTCTGGTTCCATCTTCTAAGAGCAACTCAAATAGAGATGTGCCAACAGTTGACAAGGCACTTGTCCCAAGTACCTTCAAGTGTCATCCTGCAATCTTTTAAACATCTTAAAAATATACCATCGAAGTATTTGGAGTGAAAGCTGATTATCATTCCCCTGCAGATGTGGATCTTGAAGTAAAATCAGTTCTCAAGGCAAGCACAGTTTATTTTGTTTATGTAATCAGTATATTTAATTAAAGTAAAATTTATGTATTGTCTTAAAAGCAATTGACTTTGTTGTTTGAATTTTATGCACTGAACATCTATTGCCACATGTGAGGCAGAGCTGAACGTGAAATTTCAATGTTTTTATATGCATTGTCAGGATTGTAAAATGTGACATACATTCAGAAAAGCATGCAAAGTAGAAATACATTTATTTATTGTGGGTGATTTATAATGGGTGTTGGCAATGTTTTTTTTTTAATAAAGGACAAATATCAAATAGATTAGGTTTCCTGGGACATAGGATCTTTGTCATAATGGTTTAACTCTGCTATTTTCTGCACCATTTTTATTAGCCTATATTACTTGCATTGTGACATTTTCACATATTCACATAGCACAGTTTTATGTGTTCTCATTACCCTCTCTTATCTACTTCCTCTGATGCTTTCTTTTTCTACAAGAGTCTTTTTTATGCCCTCATGTCTTTTGTTTTTAAAATCTTGATTTTACACATGAGAGAAAACATGTGACACTTGCCTTATTTTGCTTAACTTGATCATCTCCAGGCCATCTATTTTCCTGCAAATAATATGATTTTGTCCTTCTGTTTGGCTGAATAATGCATCAGTGTACACACTTATCATTGATGAGCATCCAGGCTTATTCTATTCTTGGCTATTGTGAATAATTCTGCTATAAACATAATTGTGAATGCATAATTATTGTATGCTGACTTTGATTCTCTTGAGTCTATATCTAAGAGTGACCCAGCCAGATTCTGTGGTAGTCCTATTTTAAGTGATTTCCAAAGTGATTTTTTCCCATAAACTAATTTTCATAGTAGCTGCATTAATTTACATTCTTGTCAACAGTGCATAAACAGTTCTTCCTCTTATCACCATATTCTTACATCTGCTATTGCTAATATAAAAGTAGACATAGAACATGTAGAAAGTAACACACACCTGTGTTTCAATAAAACTATCTACAAAAATAGGTGGTATTTGAATTTTGAGCCATGGATGTGATTTATCAGTCTCTGATTGATTCCCAAACAAACCCAGTGTTACAGCCATTCAGGACCATCCATAAGATGCTGTCAACATTTTAGAATCATTCTAATCTCTCCTTCCAGTCATCATGGCTATCTATTTACTTCAACTCTGGCTTCTATGGTATTCCTTGCTTTTAAAAATGATTTCATCAACTAGATATATATTTATTGGTAGGAGTCAGATATCTATTTTTCGTTTTACTCAACATTATCAGATTTTCATTGCTGCAAATGATTTCATTATGTGACTATATCAGCAGTTATTTTTTTCCATTTTAATACTGTGGTTATTTTCACACTTTGGCTTTTATGAGCTATCTCATCTGTGCATTCTTGTACTTGTTTCTGTGCTCACATGTGCATGCATTTCTCTTGGGTACATACTTAAGAGTAGAATTGCTCAATATGCCTTGTGTCAGTATTTATACTAAGTCTCTCAAGTAGCATATTATATCACATGTAGTTATGTATAGTGTGTAAGAGTTCCCTTTGCTTTACATCAGTACTCAGCAAACTCTGGATCAGTCTGTGATGTGTAAATGTGCCATAGTTGTGCCCAGACTCCAAGCCACCGAGACCAGTCAGGCCATTCACCTTCACCATCACTTCTCTCATGGCAATCATGCCTCACTATTCAGGAGGAATAAGCACATCACCCCCTGGAGTACTCTGTTGGTGGCAGACACTGGGGGCACTGAGGTAGGGCATCTATGTCATGTTAGCTGCTCATATTGAGATAGCTAGTCTCCTTAAAACAGAAGGACACACTGAGATCAGAGTGTTCTTGAACCAGAGAGGGAAACAAACTATGGTGTCTGCTTCCCCTTTTTTTATGTGTCCTCTCTCCTTATGCCAGCTCACTTTTACAAGGGAAAAGTTTGCTCACTGCCCAAGGTGGCCCTTCTCAGACACATGTGTCAGGGAAAGCCAAGAGTTATCTCTTGTCTCATAAGCATTAATGTCCACAATACTTTTGGCTTTGGTTCTTGACAGCATGGTCCAAAATAATTTAACATGTGACCCTTTTGGGGAATGATTGCTAATATACATTCTACAATCTCATCAGTGCTTAAATGTTGCCAACCTTTCAAGCTTTTGATATTCTTGTGGTTCTACAATTATATTACACTGTGATTTTAATTTCTCTGATTTCTAAGGTTACTCTATCCAGTTACCCTTTCCAGTTGGTGACCGGTATCACTTAGTATCATCTTTTTTTTTTTTTTTTTTTTAGTAAATACTTCTTTATGTGCCAAAGCATTGTGCTTTCCACTTCTGTGTTAAACAGTAGAGCATTATAATTAAATAGGTAGAACTTAAGGAAATTGTAAGTGTTGCCCAAGATTATTCAGAAGATTTGTGGCAGATAGATATTTTTTTTAGCTTTATTTTTTTATTGTAATTAGTAAAAGGGTTACATGATATTTGCCAGATAGAAGGTGCATTAATTCACATACATTGATACCCTTTCATATGTCTTGGTACCCATTTCCCTCCCCCCCACCAAACTCCCCACCCTTCTTGGTTTTCCCCCCTTCCCTATCAAATTTCAAATGGCAGATAGATATTTTATACATAATAATTTTACTTTGTTTTTTTATTTTTAGCTTTTGCCAGTCCTGAGTCTTGAACTCAGGGCCTGGGCATTATCTTTGAACTTCTTTTTTTGATATTTTTAATGTAATTAATAAAAGGGATACATGATATTTGCCAGATAGAAGGTGCATTAATTTACATACATTGATACCCTTTCACCTGGGAAGCACATGATAGCCAGGAAGCAAAGAGAAAGATATGGAGAGGACAGATTTCCAATTTCCTTCCACTAGACCACACCTTATAATCTCTCAATGTGCCTTGGACTGGTAGTCAATCTTTAACACAGTCTTTGGGGGACATTTCCAATCTAAGTGATGACATTGTCTATTTTGCTTTGGGGCTAATTTTCTTTTTGATATACGAGTCTTTATGTAGTCTAGATATAAGTCTTTGTAAATTACATGATGAAAATTTCTTCTGGTTTATCTTTTTCGTTCCTTTCATGGTCTCATTCAATGAACTAAAGTTTCACCTTTATATTTAGCCATTTTTTTCTTATATTGTAGTTGTGTTATTTTTATTTGTTTGTTTTTGTGTAGGTACTTGGGCTTTGGTATGCAAATCTCAGCTTTTTTGCTTAAGGCTAGTTCTCCACCTCTTGAAGCTATAATTCCACTTCTGGCTTTTTGGTGATTAATTGGGGAGAAAAAATCTTATGGACTTTCCTGCCCAGGCTGGCTGTGAAGCACGGTCCTCAGGTCTCGGCCTCCTTACTAGGATTACAGCCATGAGCCACCAGCACCCAGCTACAGTAGGTATATTTTAAGAAGACTTTTCTTCATTGGATAATAAAACATATTCCCTTAAACTACCTTCTAAAATAGTGGTTATCAAGTGTATGCATCCATCAGAATTGCTCAGGTAGCTTGTCAAGACAGCTTTCTCATGGGAAATGCTGATTCACAGCAGATATAGAGACAGCAGAAGCTGAGGGATTCCTCATTGCCACCAAGCCCTAAGTGACGCAAACGCTGTTGACTAGCAGCCACACTTGAAGACCACTGATCTAGAGGCTTCGTGGCATTCCCTTCCACATCCATATCAGCAATTCCTCGGGGCCTGTGAAGGAAGGGTCAGTTTTTATTTCTTTTCTATGGAAATTCCATTTGCTGTCAAATTGTTATTTTCTGTAGATCATTATGTTTCAAGCATCCAAGGCTGCATTAATTTGTTTTTATGTGTTTAGTTTCTCCCATCCATCTTTTTGCATACTCCGGGGACAAAGCCCCACAGTGGGGTCTGGGGAGCAGGTGCTGTCACTGCTGTAGGAAGCAACATGGCCTCTTGGTTCTACATCTAAGGGCTTCCCACTCACATGGTCTTACCTCTTTAAGTCCTAATTTGTAAGTTTTATTTTTCATGATCCATATTTGGAAGCTTGAGTCTAATTCTAAACCTATTTGTCATTTGAGGCTGTAAAAGAACATAATGTATATGGTTTTAAGCTCAGAACAGGTATTTGGAAGGAGGATTGTATCTGGGAGAGCATTCATAATTAAGGCATAAACAACCACACGCAATGATTATTTTCTTTCTGTTTTATCACAAGGAGAGTGAGAATGTATCAGTAGATGGCACTGTTTCTTAATAGACAATGTCCTGTCCTAGTAAAATAGATTAGAGGAAAAATATTTTTTTAATGTCACATTGGAATTAAAAATAATATAAATAAAGCTGAGAAAGTTCTGAAGAATCCCTTGTGATCTCCTTCTCTAGTGAGCTTAATTAAAGTCAATGAAGAAGCTTAAGCTCCACTACCTTCTCTTCTATCTTTTCTCAGGCCAGTAGATGTTAAATGATACTGTGGATGTATAGCTGGCAAGGCAAGGATAAAGTTGCCTCGATGCGGATTGGGCTCAGTAATTCAATCTTTGGTATGCATATTCAAGGTACTGGGTTCAACCCCCACAGGGCAAAGCAACAAACCCAAACCTCTCACATGAAACTTTAGTTCCTTGGGTGATCATCTGTTCTGCTGGAAGGCAGTGTTGGTTTCTTCCTGACTCTTCCATTTATAGTTCTAGCTATTTGACTTTAATCAACTTTGTGAGGATTAAGTAAAGTAACATGTATAGAGCATTCAGCCTGGTCCAATGAGTGACTCCCTATGTGACTTACCCTATACTTTCTGGAACTTTGAAAGGAACAGAGAAAATATAACTCCTGTCTGTACATACAGACAATCCCTAATTTATAGTAATTCAACTTACAATGTTTTAACTAAGACATACTAACACCCACCTGAAAGCATTACTACATTTTGTTTTCAGCAAAGAACATTACACTACAGATATTTAGCACTGTAATACAAAATAGGCCATGTTTTATGTGATTTTGACCAGCTAATTAAGTATAATTAGGTAAGGCTAAGCTAGAATGCTCTGTTGGCTAGGGGAATTAAATGTATTTTTTTTTTTTGCTGGTCCTGGGCTTGAGCTCAGGGCCTGAGCACTGTCCTTGGACTTTCTCTAGTCTAGAGCTCTGCCACTTGAGCCTCAGCGCCACTTCTGGCTTTTTTTTTCTATGTATATGGTACTGAGGAATCGAACGCATGTTTTCGTGCATACTAGGCACGCACTCAACCACTAGGCCAAACTCCTGACCCATAATTAAATGTATTTTAATATGCCTTTCAATTTACAATGGTATTAAGAATTGGCTTGCATGCAGAGAGAGACTGCTAAAGTTCCAAGATGTGCAGTTGGCAAGCTGATGATGTAAGAGGAGTGAAGTATAAATTCTAGTTCAAGTCAGTTTGAAGACTATAGTAGACTTATGTTTGAGTTTCAAAACAAGTAGACAGAGAAACAGAATTTTCTTACTTATCCTTCTGGTTCTATTCAGGACTTCAGCACATTAAATGAGACATTGTGGAAGGCAGTCTGTTTTACGCAGCATATAGAATACTGACGCAGATATCAACCTCATTCAGAGATGGCTTTGTTCCATCCAAGTATAATGTTTAACCAAATCTTCCTCTGTGGTTTTTCCTATCAAGTTGATAGATAAATTGAAGTATATAAAATGATACATAAAATGAAGTACTCCACACACCAAGGAATCCTCTACGTCCACCATTCTGTAACCTAGAATCGGACAGAAGCCTTAAAGTAGTAGTCTAGGGTTAAATTTGGTTCTTAGATGTGTTGTGTTTGTGCACAGCTTCCCTGTATCTATTAAATTTGATGGGATCTATTCTTAAGTCAGTTACCTGTCCATTTTTCTAGGTTAAAGCTGGGTTCAATGCCACTCAAATTGTGCCCTCTTCTCTATTGTAATATAACCAATACATACATACATACATACATACATGCATTTATTTATTGTCAGTCCTGGGGCTTGAATTCGGGGCCTGAGCACTGTCCTTAGGCTTTCTCAAGGCTAATGTTCTATCTCTTGAGCCACAGCCTCATTGTCGGCTTTTTCTATGTATGTGGTACCAAGGAATTAAACCCGGGTCCTTGTGCATGCTAAGCAAGCACTCTTTCCACTAGGCCAAACTTCCAGCCCTATATAACATATATATATATATATAACATATATATATATATATATATTTAAACTTTACTGGAAAAGTAAAAGTCTGAGCCAGGAACCAGTGATGAACACCTGTAACCATAACTACTCAGGAGGCTGAAATCTGAGGATCAAGTTTCAAACCAGTCAGAAAAGTTCATGAAACTCTTATTTCCAATTAAACACCAGAAAAGCAGAAGTGGTGCTGTGGTTCAAAGTGCTGGAGTGCTAGCCTTGAGCAAAAGAGCTCAGGAACAGCACCCAGGCCCTGAATTCAAGCCCCATGACTGACAAAACAAAGAAAGCACCAATCCTCCCCCACAAAATCTTCTTACAATCCCCATTGGCAATATTACTCAGTTAAAGAAGTCTGATTATGACTATACAACTACATGGTTATTTCTGAGTCCTCTGTCGTGGGAGAAAGCTTGTTTCTGGATGGACTTCTTCATGGACAAAAGAGGATTTTAGTTATTAGTATTCTTTTGGCCAGCTGAATCCCAGAGTTTTTTTTGTCTGAGTTATCAAGCAAAAAGGGATTCCTTTTGCCCACCTCCCACCTAATTGCCTCTTCTTTCTAATTTCTTCTCTTTTTAGGCCATGTGCTACTTTTCTGCTGGCACTTTGCCTGACATCCCCAGACCATTAAATCCTTTATCAACTAGGACATACACCACAAGGCTGCTGTGGATGCAAACTGTCTTCTTAAAAATAATACTTGGGAGCTTGAAAATGCAAGTTTGTCAGGACATGTATTTCATGTTTAAATATAACTTAGAGGGTTTTAAAAACAAACTGTTCTTTTATTCCATCAAGAAAAAAAATGCAAAGACAAGTCCATAACTATGTAATAGAAAATTAATACCCTGAACTAAAGCTTATGTAATTATACCAGTGTTTCATATTCTTTTGGAAAATATTTGTGACAAATTATTACAATTTCCTTGTACTTATATGCCACATTGAACTGTTTCCAACACAGCTGAATGTTTTGGAAAGTATAGAAAAAAAGCAGTCTCAAATATTAAAATAATTAAGAAGACAGTTTTTGTGCTGTTGTTGCTAGCAGTGGGGAAGCCAGATTGGAGGAGATGATTGATATGGAGGAGCTTAGTGTATAACATGGGCCAGGGAGAAAATGGAGCTTCCATTCCTGTCCTCTGGAAATGCTTCTTGACAAATAAGAGTGTTTTATTTCTATTACATAATACCTGCTTTTTCTTTTATTCCTTTGGGATACAACACTGCATGTTAAAATCGTTTAAGCTCTGTTTAAACCCTAGATGATGTATAAACCTTCTGAACAATCCAGTATCTACTGGGTCATTTACGATCAATACAGCAGCACCTGCCATCTGCAATGGAAAACCCATGACCAACGATTCTGCCAGAGTCCTTGAAGTTTCCCAATCAGTTTAGTCAGACATTTTTTTTTGCACTTCAAAGGCATGCAGCTTTTTTAAAAACAAAAATTGAAGCAAAAAGCAAGGAGGGTCCAGTTACTTTTGTGTTTGGTTAGCTGAGCACAATCAGGAATTTGAATGTGGCATGAAAGAAATAGATGGCATTCTCCCCCCCCCCCCCACAAACAACAAAGGCGGTGTCACAAAACAATGCCTGTTTGCTTTGCTTTGAGGAAACCATGAAGGAGGACTCCGGAGAGAAGGGGTAGTCTGGATGCTTTTTTCAGAGTTATTGAGTGCCAAGTAAAAGCAGAAGTCTGTACATAGTTGGATGATTTCCAAGCACTGGGATCCCAGTGTTGTCTGAAACTTTTCTCACTACTATGGCTTCCCTGGGTCCTAGAACAATTCCTGGACTTTGCTGCTTGTAACACTAGAGTGTATAAGCACAAAGCCTGAGATCTCCAAGAAGCCTGATGATTTGCATAGCAAGAAAGCCATAAACATGGAAGTATTCTGCCTCACTGTACCCAGCCACTGACTAGCATCTCCTGTGCTTAAACTCACTTCTTATCAAGATTCTTTCCTTGTTCAAGGTTGAGTTGGCTTTCTTTGAATCCTCTTCTCAACTGTGGATTTTCTGCTAAGTTCAGCTGTAATAAGAATTGTGATGGGCCAATTTGTCCCAAATCTCTTTCTTTGATTTTTGATCAAATTCCTCACCCTGGAGATCTTATCTTCCTGGACTACTTTTAGCAAATAACTTCTTAGGTAAGGATAGAAAGAGAGCTGGGTGTGGCGGTTCACATCTATAATCCTATCCTGCCACTCTGGAGGCTGAAGCAAGAGGATCATGAAGGACCTGATTTTGAGAATCGATCAACAACAAATCTAAGAAAACATAACAACAGCAATGACAAACCTTCAATATAAAGAAGGAAATAGATGGCTTTGTTAAGCATAGCATAGGATTTTTGTGTTCCATAATACTCTGTTCTGGTATTTACTAGCTATGAGACAGCTGCATAGATAGGCTACACAACACTCCTGTGTTCTCCTTTCTCAGATGTAAAGAATGTAGCCTATTTCATATAACAAATCCAAGAGTTTGAACCACCAGGCACTTGTTTTTTTTTTTTTTTAGGTGGGCTACCATAACTTTTTTTTTAATTGTAATTAGTAAAAGGGTTACATGATATTTGCCAGATAGAAGGTGCATTAATTCACATACATTGATACCCTTTTACATGTCTTGATACCCGTTTCCCTCCCCCCCACACCCCCCACCCGTCTTGGTTTTCCCCCCTTCCCTATCAAATTTCAAATATCCAAATACAAATAAATTCAATATATCAGATAACAAAGTGAGATACTATACCAATATGAGATAACCAAGGGACAGCAAAGGAGATGAGAGACAACATAGTACATTAAGGACAACAATCATTCATTATATGGCTTTTGTTTCACTAACCTGGAGGTCCTTTCAATTAGCTTCACATTATATGTCCTTATGTATCAAGATTTTGCTCTATTGCAAATCTCTGTTAGTAGAGCCCAAGGTTTCTACTGATTATGACGAATGAGGGAAACCATTGAGCTTAAGTTCCTTTGAGTCTGGCTTACTTCACTTAATATGATTTTTTCTAAGTCTTTCCATTTCCTAACAAATGGGGCGATGTCATTCTTTCTGACAGCAGCATAGAATTCCATTGTGTACAAATACCACAACTTGTTGATCCACTCATCAACTGAGGGACATCTAGGTTGGTTCCATATCTTTGCTATGGTGAATAGTGCTGCAATGAACATTGTTGTGCTAGTGGATTTAGTATGTCCTTGATTCTGGATGGTTGGGTAAATGCCAAGTAGTGGAATTGCTGGGTCATAGGGGAGTTCTATGTTTAGCCTTTTGAGGCACTGCCACACTGCTTTCCATAGTGATTGTAGGCACTTGTTATTTGATCAACAAATACTATCATTGTGATGGCCGTAATAGTAAAGGGGTATCTGACCATCTAGGGGCAGCTAGGAAGGGTTAGTTCCATGTGGACGTTTGCATGTTCCTAAGCTTTCCCATTCTGTTACAGACTTAATTTTTTCCTTTCAAGATTTGTAAGTTGAGGCTGGGAGTTTGGCCTAGTGGTAGAGTGCTTGCCTAGCTTGTACAAAGATCCGAATTCAATTCCTTGGTACTCCATACATAGAAAAAGCTAGAAGTGGTGCTGTGGCTCAAGTGATAAAGCTCTAGCCTTGAGGAAAGTCCAAGGAATTCAAGCCCCAGGACTGGCCAAAAACAAACTAACTAAAAAAACATTCGTAAGTTGAATCCCCTATGTTTCTGGAAGGTGGGCCTTTAAGGAAGTACAGTCCTCCTTCAATATCCTCTGAGGGGTGGCTTCTGGATCCCTATGAATACCAAACCTGTGGATGTTCAAGTCCTTTAGATAAAATGGAATAAAATCTGCATCTACATAACCCTCCCATATATTTTAAATTATAATATCAATTATAACATGAAGTCTATGAAAATGCTTGTAATATTGTATGGTCAGGGACTCATGATAAGGAAAATAGCTTGTGCATGCTCAGGACAAGTTCACTTTTTTTTTCTTGAGTATTTTTGATCCATGGTTTGTCGAATCAACAATGTGGAACCCACAGATACTGTGGTCTATCTATAATTAAGGTTCCGGGGGGGTCATACAAGTGTGAGTCTAATCCATTATGTCTATTGTCATAATAAGGCAAAGAGACATCAGACAGGTCTCCCTGTTTCAGAAGAAAAGCTATGCAAGGATTCAGTGAGAAGTAACTGCAACATAGAAAGGACATCTTCATCAGAGGATTTTATAACACCTAGATCCCATTAATACACATTTTAAGGCCCAATGTGGGCAGAGTTCTCCTTCACAATGGAATCCAATCCTCTTCCTTCTACTTTGACATCAAAATTTCTCCACCATCATTGCATTTATTCTACACTGAGTCTCAGTTCTATTAATTTCATGTAGACTTTTATACCCTTTATTGGGTTGTGATTACCTATTCATCAGACTGTTTTCCAAATGCAAATTGGTAATCAGTATTTTACATTTGTAATTTTATGCAACCATTGGGCTAATTCACTTGATAAACAAGACCTGAAATGATGAGAAAAATTACAGACAACTGACACAGACTGGGAAATCTTCATGGAGGAGCTATCTCATATTAAGGAAGGACCTTTCATATTTGGTGTCAAAGAGAAGGTGGAAGGTTGTGGGGGTGGGTGGGTGTGAGCCTATGATTGCTTGTAATTAAGCTTTCTAAAGAATAAAAATTTCACAATACAATAGCTGGGTTCCAGCTACTTATTACCTAACCATCATTAATATTCACTGGTTTAAAACAGCTGCTTATTTATTTTGCCCATGAGTCTGAAGTCTCAGCAGAGGTTGGCAGGAACACCATGTTTCTGTTCTGTCTAATGTCTGCTGGGTCAACTTGACTGGCAGGATAATCTTCCAACGGAATGCAGAGCTTAGCCAGTCTGTGAAGCAGGGGGCTCAAGTCCTTGCCAAGAAAATCTCAGAAAACATTTCTCCCTATAGATATCTTGGGCTTCCCTACAATATGGTAGCTGGGTTTTAAGAGGGAGAAGTCAAGAATAATCAAGAAAGTACAAGTTGTGCATTGTTACTATTTGGACCTGAATAAAGTTACAGCCTTACTTTTTATTTATTTATATTTTTTGTCAGACGGGGCTTGAACTCAGGACCAGGGGTCTGTTCCTAAGCTTTTTGCTCAAGGTTAGCATTCTACCTCTTTGAGCTCCACTTTGGCTCCACTTTGGGTTTTGAGGAGTTAATTAAAGATAGAATTCTCACAGGGACTTTTCTGCCTGGCTGGCTTCAAACTGTGATCCTCAGTTCTCAGCCTCCTGAGTAGCTAGAATTATAGGCATGAACCATTAGCACCTGGTTTATAGTTTCACTTTTATATTAATGTTTTCAAATTGTCACAGAGCCCTACACTCTATCTCTTGATGGGAGGCATGTCAAATAATTTCTTGTGCTAGGTTTTTTTTTCAATTGTATTTTATTGTCGGGGTGATGAAAAGAGGGGTTACAGTTACATTCACCAGGTACATTACTTCTTGAACATTGATACACATTCTGATGTTTTCTCCCAATTCCCTTCTCCACACCCTCCCAATCATCTTGTTTTCCCCTCCCTTCCCTATTTCAATGTCAAATAAATGAATAAATGTGTATGTAATATGCCAGGTAACAAAAGTCAGATAGAGTGACAAAATGAGATAAATCGTAAGGAGAGAAACCAAACCAAACAAAAAGAGAGAGAGAGAGAGAGAGAGAGAGAGAGAGAGAGAGAGAGAGAGAGAGAGAGAGAGAGAGAGAGAGAGAGAGAGAGAGAGAGAGAGAAAGAGAGAGAGAGAGAGAGAGAAAGAGAGAGAGAACGAAATAACCACACACACAGTAGGTTGAGAACAACCAGCACAATAATCAAGCTTCTGTTTCCATATTCTGGCGTTCATTTCGCTTAGTTACTTTATTACAGATGCAATATAACATACATTGTGCATAATTTCTCTAATAAACATCTTCTGGTGCTAGGTTTTAAATCTGGCATAGCAGATAGTATACTAGTTAAAAATGAATTACCGATGTCTGTGTATCTTCTACCTGCAGATATTCCAGATTAATTGGGCTAGTAGGAGACTTAGTAACCTGTATTTAAAAATTCCGGGAGGCATTTGTAAGGAAATGGAAAGACTTAGAAAAAAATCATATTAAGTGGAGTAAGCCAGACTCAAAGGAACATAGGCCCAATAGTCTCCCTCATTTGTCATAATCAGTAGAAACCTTGGGCTCTCCTAGCAGAGATTTACAATAGAACAAAATCTAGAGACATTAGGCCAAATAGTATGACACTAAATGTAAGGACCTCCAGGATAAAGAAACAAAAGCCATGTAATGAGTGATTGTTGTCCTTAATGTACTATGTTTTTTTTTTGTGTGTGTGACTATGTTTTTGTTTTTTTTTCCTTTTTTGTTTTTCATTGTAATTAGTAAAAGGGTTACATGATATTTGCCAGATAGAAGGTGCATTAATTCACATACATTGATACCCTTTCACATGTCTTGGTACCCATTTCCCTCCCCCCCCACACCCCCCTCCCGTCTCGGTTTTCCCCCCTTCCCTATCAAATTTCAAATATCCAAATACAAATAAATTCAATATATCAGATAACAAAGTGAGATACTATATCAATATGAGATAACCAAGGGATAGCAAAGGAGATGAGAGACAACATAGTTTAATGTACTATGTTATCTCTCATCTCTTTTGCCATCCCTTGGTTATCTCACATTGTTACAATATTTCTCCTTGTTATCTGATATATTTTATAATGTGCTTAATTGGTTATTTGAAATTGTATAGGGAAGGGGAGAAATCAAGATAAGCGGGGGGGAGGGTGGGAGGGAAATGGGGACCATGTCATGAGAAAGGGTATCAATGTTTGTGAAGTAATGCACCTTCTATCTGGTGAATCTAATGTAACCCTTCTATTAATCACAATAAAAAATTATTTTAAAAAAATTCCAGGAGGTTCTTACGGGCAAATAAATCTATGGTCTAAAGTTCTTATGTCATAGGATGGATGAAAATGAACCACGAGGGCCAGGAGTTTGGCCTAGTGGTAGCATGCTTGCGTAGCATGCACGAAGGCCAGGGTTCGATTCCTTGGTACCACATACATAGAAAAAGCTGGAACTGGTGCTGAAGCTCAAGTGGTAGAGCTTTAGCCTTGAGAAAGTCCAAGGACAGTGCTCAGGCCCTGAGCTCAATCCCAGGACTGGCAAAAAACATGAACCATAAGCCTAGGGCTGTGAATGAAGCTCTACCTGGAATCCTGCTGGAAAAAATTACAGTGAGGAATTGGGTTGACTCAGGGATTTTTTTTAGTACTATTGCCTACAAGATAAATTGCTTCCAGATGAGAACTGAGGAAAAACTTTCAAGTAAATGGACTTGCTGTCAGCACACACACTTTTTTTCATATTACATTTTACCTGTAGTTTGTAAATATTACAAAAAATCAATAATGCTGCCATATTGCCATAATCTAATTTGTCTTCTCTGATTGTGTGAAACATGAGTAGGCGTTTGGCATTGTAGACCTCAGAGACCGATGTTAAACATTTATAGTGCACTTAATCATCTGTCAGAAATGTACAAAGGCATAATGTCTCATTAATAATGATTAAATCATGGAGTCACACACAAGGAGATGTTCCCCTCTTTATTGACATAATGGTCAGTAACCACTAAAACATGGGTCATTTGAAATGCACGGCCAGCACATTTGATAAGTAGAAATCTGCACGAGGAAATTAAGAAGTGCTACTCAGAGATAGGCTTGGAAAAAAAATACATACATATGAATCACTGTAGTGTTCAACTAGGGCAAATAGATATGGTTCCCTGATCAGAGGCAGGTTAAAATTCAGTCAGATAATTGCTGGGAGTGAAGGGATGCAAAAGGAAATAATTTTATTTGCTTTTGGAGGTTAGATCACTCATTTCCAAATGCCTGGCTTTTGGCTTCTATTCAGAAGTGTTTGCAATTATTTGTGAATAAAGGAGATACATATTTTGAGTTGAAATAAGTCAGAATAGAAGGCATCATTTGAATTTTTCAGGACTTGGGCTTTATTTTTGATAAGAATATAAAAACTTATGAGAATCTTTGGTAGTATGAATGCAATTTTAGCAACCTTTAATACAGGAATTGAATTTTATCTATTGCAGGTTGGACCCTGTCCTCAATAATCAGCCTTGAGGTTTTTGAAGTTTTAGCTTTAAAAAAAATCTTACAGAGCCAGGTGTAAATGGATCATGCAGTACTCATCGCTACTTAGGAGGCTGAGATCTGAGGATAGAGGTTCAAAGCCAGACTGGGCAGGAAAGTCCCTGAAAATCTTATCTCCAATTAGTGAGAAAGCTCAGGGACAGTGCCCAGGCCCTGAATTCAAGCCCTTGTACTGGTACATACAATCATTTACAGGCTATATTTGTCTTTACAGCAGCTGATATAGTATCAACTCTTCTTTTTTTTTTCATTATCTTCTTTCAGAGTGTCAAATTTGCCTAGTCATACAGGTGACAATCCTATCACCCAATCAAGTAAAGTAGTGGTGCCAGGTTGTTTAGTGCTGTTGAAGAAGTTATTTGCAGTTAGTCTTGGGAAAAACTCACATTCTGTGCCCCTAAAATTCCTCTATTCAAACTTTTGAAGTATTTATATCTTGCTCATTATTATTTGTGGGCTCGTCTTTGGTAAAAGCATTAGATACATAATTAACCTTTCGTCCCCATCCTTGTACTTCTGGACTGATAATCCATCAGTAGTCTCTTCATCCTTTCTGCTAATCAGTTGTATTTCTGTGTTGTTGCTGACTACAGCCTTGCCAGTAGATCTTTGAACTATCATTGCAAGTGGAAGAATTTGTTAGTTGTTACTGCTAAGGGAAATTGTCAGAACATATTGTTGGAGCTTGACACTGTGATGTGAATCTTGATGGTTAACTGGGAATGAATGAGGTACTTCGGAGTGTGTCTGCCAAGTGTTTCTGGGAAAGATTAAACGGAGTCATGACAGCTCTGATAGTATGCAACAATATCCCATAGATTAGGTGCCTGGGTGGAGGAAAAGGGGGAAACGGGGATGGTTTGCAGGGCACAGGTATCCTTACTTACTCTCTGAAATATGGCTGTCATATGAGCTCATTGGATCCATTATACCCTCTCCACCATGTTGGGTGGAAATACTGCAGATCACACAATCCAAACTATTTCCACAAACAAAACAAATTCAAGCAAAATGAACTTTTTTTTGTTGGTCATGGGCCTTGACCTCTGGGCCTGCGTGCTGTCCCTGAGCTCTTCAGCTCAAGGCTACTGCTCTACCCCTTGAACCACAGAACCACTTCCACTTTTCTGGTTGTTAATTGGAGAAAAGAGTCTCACAGACATTAGTGCCTGGGCTGGCTTTGAAAAGTGATCCTCAGATCTCACCCTCCTGAGTAGCTAGGAGTTATTTTTTTTTAAACTGGGTATTCTATGCCAGTGGGGGGAAAAGCAACTAATCCAACTAATCCACTTGTGAACGTTTTAAGGAAGCAGTTAACATCCAAAATGCCCTTTAAAATTTGGTGAAGACTGATTTTCATAATATTTCCCCCACAAATGAATGCCTCTACCATGTGCATAAATGCTTTGTAAGATTTCTAAGGATGCATCCAATATTTCAAAATCTAAACAGAAGTAGAATGGAAACTAGAAGCAAAAATTCTGGATGGATGTATAAAAAGGAGCCAGACTAAAAATGCGGAGTATACATACAGTCTCATACTTCTATAATAGATGAGTCTCAAGTTGCCCTGTACATATTCTAGAAACTAAATGAAAAGGGATTTTTGATTGGTGGGTCCCTTAAGGAGATGTGTGATTTATTTTGAAGTGTGAACAGCATTCATTTGGGGACTCTCCTTATTGAGTGCACTGTGTAGAGGAATAATAACTTTGACCTTTCCTGTCCTAGACCCCTGGAGTTCCATTGTGTCTTTTCATATAGACAGATAATGTCACCTGTGTCAGTGCAAACTGTCTATGGGAGCACAGTAGAGAAAGAAGAGTTCAAAAGCAAGTATTCATTCTAAAATTTCTACTGGCCTATCCTAATCAGGAGTGGGCATTAGGGTATTCAGATGAAAAAATAAGTCTTTATGCATCTGAAACATTTCTCTCTCCTTTAAATCTAAGTTTTTGATAAATGCTAGAAGGCAGCAGTATGTTTAATATTATACTTCCAGGCAGATGTTGAATGTGTGTATATTTTACATCTTCAATTAAGTGTAGAGCCAGAGGCTCTAACAGAGTAGGTGGCTGGAGTAAGGCTGACACAGTCACTGAGAGTTGAGGGAGGCTTTTCTTGGCTGGTTATCATTTCCCCTGGCCTGGGAAGTGAGTGGAAAGAGGACAGAGGACAGAGAATTGAATTTTTTTTTACTACCTCTGAGCATTTTAGAAGTTGCTGTTGGAGGGACATAAAGAGAAAAGAAGATAGGTGGATGAATGGTAATTGCCAAGATGAAGTACTGTCAAAGGAGGAGGCAAGAAGGAAGTAGAATGAATGATCTGTGGACATTCCAGTATACATCTAGATGGAGCTTTCTGACAAAGCAATTGATTCATTCATTCGTTTATGCACGCATGACCTACTCCTCTAGCACCAACCTATAGTAGCCACTGTGCCTAGAGCTGAGTCTTCCAAGAGAAAAGACAAATGATTTAGTCCTCCATGCTTTCATTTTTCTTTCCACAGGTGGATTGGTGTTCCTTTTGCTTTTCCTAGATGTTTTGGAGTTTACAATTTGTTCTCCAGCCTCCTTGGCAGCAATAACCTTCAAAGAGCAGGGGCTAGCAGCCTTCTTATGCGGTCCTGTAAATATTTCACTTGTGTGCTCTTGCACTGCCAGAAGTCCTGATGTTAAAGCATTGTTTCCATTGTCTCTGTTTTGAATTGAGTAATAAAACACTGGTTAGCAACCCAAATACACGAGAGTTTTTCAAAATTGTTCACTAGAATAATAGTCGGGAAGACTTAGTTTCAGGCTGAATGGTTTTGAGACCTCATTACTGCATCAGAATGGCTGTTATTAAATGTCAATAATAGTAGAAGAAAGACAATCAGCAAGGAATATCTAGTAGAAAATGTTCTTGTTCAATTTTCCCTTCTTTTAAAGCAGAGGATCAAAGACTTCTTGGGTAGCTCTCATTTGAGGAGATGTATATGTATGTGAGGAATGGTGCGTTGGAACACTCATTGGCAGGCAATGTCTAGTCCAATCTGTTCGTTTTGCAGGTAAAGAATTTTGGTATTAGCAAGAAGGACATTCCTTACTAATATCACAAAGTTACCAGCAGAGCAAATACATGTAATCACTGACTTCCAACAAGGGTCTGCCTCAATAAATCCAACCTCAAGTTGAATAGAGCATTCGTTGAAATGCGTCGAACACATCTTGCCTACTGAATGCTGTAGCTTAGCAACACAGTGCGTTATAGATTGGCAGTGTTTCCCTTGTGGCTGACGGGGAGCTGCCACTCACTGTTGCTCACTGTCTGCAGAGAAAGCTTGTCTTGCTGACCTGGAGAAAGATCTCAATTCAGAATACAAAGTGCCATAATATCAAAGTGAGTGTTGGTTATTTTTGCATCATTGTAGAGCTGCAAAAAAATTGAACTTGAGATGTAGTAATACCATGTGTATTAAGTTTTTGTTTTTCTTTCCTGAATCCACTTGGCCTGTCAATGTGTGTAGTGCTAGCTGACTTACCCACACCCACCCTCCTGGCTCCAGGATGGCTCAATGGGATTACTCCATTGTGTCTTGCCACAGGACACAGATGCTGACTGTCAAAGTTATCACTTTTGCCTTTGCCAGTGGGTGTGCCCTGGCCAGCGATATAGAAGGTAAGATTTGCCGATGCTCTTTGGAAACATTTTACCTCTCTAAATAAGAGATGGGCTCTTGTGAATAGGCCTGTTTAGTGAATACCTACTCTCCTCCCCTTGCATTTATCTTTTTTTTTCCTTCTTGCATTTTTCTTTGGACATTGTTATGGATGGCACAAGTCTTAAAGCTGTGGCAGTTTCCATGCGATCGTCTGAAGAGTCTGGCCATTTTCCAGAAATTGGCAGATTAGAGAGAATTCAGCCTTGTCTTTGTTGGCATCATTGATCTAAGTAAGCCTTGGACTGATGCAAAATTTCTTCTCAAAGGGTGCACGTATAGTGAATTTTAATAGCAAACAAGACATTACGATAGAATATGTTTGCACTGCTATGCTGGTACTGACGTTAGCATTGGGGAGAGGGATTGTGTTGCATGGTGGCACTCTGGGTACAGTGTGTGGAAGCTCCCTAGACATGGCAGGTGGCAAGCAGGGAGGATAAAACAAAAACAATAATACTTTGGAACTTCTAAATCCAATATGAGTTATATGGGTAAAGATTATGAATATAATTACTTGCCTCGCATAGTAGATGCTATTTGTCTGCATAGGTTGGGTAACACTCAGCTAAAGACTCTGTGCACCTTTATGGATCAGATAAAGAAAATGGTATTTTCTTGAAAATTATAAATATGTAAATAATACATACATTATAAATACATAAAATGAACACAGTTGATTGCATTTCAAATCTCCTTGCTTGCACTGAATTTCCCACATTTTACATATATCAACCTGTCCAGTTAGTTTTGAATGTACATGATAATCCATCTCCAGGGACTAATTGCTTTGGTTGTATCAGGGAAGATTTGATTTCATGCTTACATGTGGTTTGGTTCGCAGTCTTTCATTTTAACTGGAAATATGTCTCATTTTTTCCTTTAGTAGAATTTCTCAGCTTGCAACAAATTTGATTTGTAGCCACAAGGGAAGAAGGATGAGGCATCTTAAGACAGAAATTCCAGGGCCTTGGAATGGGTTATAGGCTCCCCTTCTATCTCTGCTTGGATGCTTTCTCAGATAATTCCCAAATGCTTGTCTTAGCTTAGGTCCATAAATGTGTCTGAGTAAACATTACATGTCATGGAGATACTGATGCCTCCAAAAAAGCAGTCACAACTTAACGACAACAGAGAGAAGTCTACAACACAGCCATTTCACTGAGCACACCACTGTGGTAAAAAAGAATCTGTAGTACCAGATGGACTCTCAGAGAAAGATCTCTTGGATATGTTGTTGAGCGAAAACAATGAACTTCCCAACAGAATCTGACACCACGCATGGAAAGGTTATCCTGTTAAGCAGGACTATACAGTGCTCTGCTACATGTATATGAATAGCAATGCAAAGACAAATTCTGGAAGGAGAGAGAGGCTGGAGGGTAGAAATGGCTATCTCTGTAGTAGACAGCACGACAGATGATGGTACAGTGGACTTGGGTCTCATCTACACAAGTTGAGAGACTTTTTTGTTCCATGTTTTTTTTTTAATATTCTGATGTTTATTTTTATTTTATTTATTATTTTGCCAGTCCTGGGCTTGAGCTCAGGGCCTGAGGACTGTCCTTGGATTTTCTCAAGGCTACAGCTCTACCACTTCAGCCTCAGCCCCACTTCTGGCTTTTTTCTATATATATGGTACCGAGGAATCAAACCCGGGTCTTTGTGCATGCTAGGCAAGCACTCTACCACTAGGCCAAACTTCCGGCCCTTCCATGTGTTTTATAAGGAGGTCAGCTCAAATGATTACCAAATTATCTTAAAAAGGAAAGAGAAACTAGGTAGAAATAATTGTCTCAAGAGGTGGTTCTGAACCACAGAGGAAAACCAGAGCAAACTCTTCCCTCACCGCTATGTTGTTAGGTGAGTCACTTATCATTCTGGGTTCAGTAATGAGAGTTATATTCAAATTTTACAAAAAGTCCTTGGCTCAGGAAATAAAGGACAACTTTCGTCTAGACCTTGTATTTGGGATGCGGACTCTCTGGTCCCAGTTTCAGAACTGGCCTGGCTTCTTTACAGTCAGATCCTCACTTGGAGTCTCTTATTGAACCTTAAAAAAAAACAACAAACCAAACAACATCATGTTTTTGATTGACACATTCATGTTATGTGAAGACAGATTGCCAGGAATAAAGTAAACACTGCATAATTTTACTTACTCTCCAGCGGACTCTAAGGAAGTTGACTTTAGAGAAGGTGAAGTAGTGTTATGGTTACTAGAGGCAGGCGTGAGTAGAGGCAAGGGAGGGATACACAGATGGAGTTTCTTGAAACTTCTGTTGAAAGGATCCCCTCTTCATGTCTCTCTAACTACTTATACAGAATTCTTCCAGCATAGCTAATTATCTCCCTGGTAAAAGCCTTAAACAAAGGAAAAAAACTTCATTGGCATCAGATTTTTGTCTCCGATGAACCCAAAGAGGTGTGTTTTCAGTTCCTGGAACATTCTGAGGCTTAATTTTCCTCCGGTGGTTCTCCCCCTGTAGCTGTTTATTTTTTTGTATGACAGCGGACATTTATGAATCAATAGGATTTTTCCTGACAGTCAGCTGTGACGAGATAGAGGTGATGACTACAGAAGCCTGCAAAGCAGGTGAGGAGCCATCTTGGCTTCTGTAATGGGAGTCCTATTGCTTCCTAGGTGAGGAGCAGAGCCTCTGATGTGGGTCCATTTGTTGGTGCATGGAGACTATATGTGGAACAAGTAAGGATAGGTGTACACACATACACACACACACATACACAAAATTTCTAGGATGATGGAAAATTGACCTTTCAGTGCCTTTACTTTCTGTTGTCTACAGAGTGATTTTGTTGTGTACTTGTTGGTTAAAAAAAATGTCAAGGCTCCAGTTTCTTATTTCCCTTATTTCTAACTAATAATATGTAAATTAGGTTTCATATGACAGATTTTCCAGACACATCTTGGTGAAAAATAAAAACTTTGCTGGGCACTGGTGGCACAGCCTGGGATCTTAGCTAGTCAGGAGGCTGAGATGTAAGAACTGCTGTTTGAAGCCAGCTCAGGCAAGAATGTCTACATGACTTTTATCTCCAATTAACCACCAAAAACTTGGAAGTGCATCTGTAACTCAAATGGTAGAGCACTAGCCTTGAACACAAAAGCTTAAGGATAGTGTCTTGGTCCCGAGTTCAACTCCATGCACACATCTCCCACTTCTCCCACACCCCCCAAAAAAAGTGTCTGTGTGTACTTCTGGAATTCTTGGTTCTACCCGAAAATGGTCCTGCTGAAGGCTGGGAGACTGGAGAATCTGACCTGTTCGCTAAAGGAACTTCTCTCTTCCCTCATTCTTTCATACTGTTGCTGGAACCTTTGACTACAAGTGGGTCTCCTATCCTCCTAGGGGTAGAGCAGTAAGATGCAAAATTGTCTATGCAGAATAGTTGATCAAATCAATAATTCTCGCATAGATTGTTGGGTAACGTCAGTCCCTACTATTCTCTATTATTCATATAAATTGAGAGTAAATATTTGAGTTACTCTCAAGTAAATAAAGTTGATTACGCATGTGCAAACAGATGTTTTTAGATAGTACTCCATTTTCATGCACATTGCAAAGGAACTAGCAACATCAAACAAATTAGGATTTTGATTGTGACTGATCCTTTCTAATACCTGTTGGAATAAATTACTATTTTCCTCAATCACACTAACAAGTCGGAGAATTTAGGAAAAGGGAGGAGAAGACATTAAGAAAGATAGAAAACACATGACACTTGATTTCTGAATCTGGCTTGCTTTGATTTACATGTGGTCTCTAGTTTTGTCTATTCACCCGTAAATAGCATGATTTAATTTTTCTTTATGGTTGAAGGATACTTCATTGTTCATGAACGTGCATACCACATTTTCTTCATCTATCAGTTGTAGGGTATCTGGGCTATTCCCATGGCTTAGCTATTGTGAATTAGTGCCTCTGATTCACCTTGATTTTCATTCCTTTGGATATTTGCCCAAGGATGAATACCACTGGATCATGTGGTAGTTCTACTTTTATTTTTGTAGAACTTCCAACCTTATTTTCATAGTGGTTGTACTAGTTTACATTTCCACCAACAATGTACACATGTGAACCCCCCACCATCAAATCATCATATCATTTGTCATTTAGGTTCTTGATGATGGTCATGCTGTGTCAGCTCCAAAGATACAGGTGTTCCATGGAGTCCACTGGTCTGTGAAAGCCTGAGTTACTTGATTGGCTTGTGTGTGGGGGCAGCCTCCTGATACTACCTCTTCTATAGTAGTCTGAAGTTTGTATTAACTCAAAGAAAATTGTGTTCAGCTATGAACAATCAGTAGCCTACGAATTCTCCAGCAAGCTCCTTATGTGGAAATAAACATCAAATGGAATTATATACTTAACAAAACTTACTTCATTTACATCCTTTTCTATTTCCTTTTCTTACTTTTTTCATTTTTTTTCCAGTCCTTGGCTTGAGCTCAGGGCCTAGGTACTGTCCTTGGACATTCTCAAGGCTAGAGCTCTACCACTTGAGCTACAGGCACCAATTCCAGCTTTTTTCTATGTATGTGGGTACCAAGGAATTGAACCTAGGTCTTTGTGCATGCTAGGCAAACACTCTACCACTAGGCCAAACTCCCAGCCCACTTTTTTCATTTTTTAATATATTTTATTGTAATTAATAGAAGGGTTACATTATATTCACCAGATAGAAGGTGCATTATTTCATATACATCGATACCCTTTCTCATGTCTTGGCCCCCTTCCCCCCACCCCCACCCCTCGTCTTGTTTACCCCCGTTCCCTATCCTATTTCACATAACCAAATAAACATATATACAATATTTCAAATAACAAGGTAAAATACTGTAACCATATGAGATAACCAAGGGACAGCAATAGAGATGAGAGATGACATAGTACATTAAGGCCAACAATCACTCATTATATTACATTTGTTTTTTAAGTGTCACCTCTTTCCTCATTCCCAGTTTTCTCCACTCAACTCCCTCATACACAAGTTGTATAGTTCATTTTCAACATAGTATTTAGTGAGTGTCACTGCTGTATTTTTCATCCTTTGTTCCATCGTTAAAAAGAAACTTTTGCATGCTGGGAGTTTGGCCTAGTGGTAGAGTGCTTCCTAGCATGCACGGAAGACCACGTTCGATTCCTTGGCACCATATATAGAGAAAAAGCTGGAAGTGGTGCTGTGGCTCAAGTGGTAGAGCTCTAGCCTTGAGAAAGCCCAAGGACAATGCTCAGTTCCTGAGTTCAAGGCACAGGACTGGCAAAAAAGAAACTTTTGCAATTCTATTAGCAATTACATCTTTTACACAATAATTCCATTTGGGAATAAAAATGAGAAATTATTAGGAATTTAAAGAGATTGAGGTTATAGATTTAAGGACATTGAACGCTAACTTGGTCTTCTTTTAAGATAACATTTCCTTTTCTTACTTTTCTATTCTTATTTTTTTCTCCTTTTGTTTTTCTCTCACTCTCCTTTATTTACTGTTCCCTTAAGTAGATCAGTCTTTTTCATTCTAGGCCCATTTTTTTTGTTTTCTAATTAGGTCTCCATCTGTGTGTTTCTCAATTAACCAGTTGTAAATAGTCCATTTGCTTCTGGGCTTTACTGTCACTTGGACTTAGCTCTAGTTGACAACTTTTTCTTACTTCCTCTTTCTCTTCCTCTTCCTTCTTTCACAAATAAAATCAGAGTTAGTAGAGACAGTGAGTAAGGGAATGCATCTTTGGATCAGATAGACTGCTGAAGTGGTCCTGTAGCTTACTGATTTACTCTCCACTTTAAGCCCCTATCCTTTTCCTTTTCTTTTTTTCTTTATTCCTTAAGAAAAAATTATGTAGTGGGGCAAGGAGCATAGCCTAGTGATAGCATGCTCACCTAGCATGCATGAAGTCCTAGGTTTAGTCCTAGGTACCACATACACAGAAAAAGCTGGAAGTGGCACTGTGGCTCAAGTGGCAGAGTGCTATCCTCAAGCCAATAGTGTTCAAGGACAGTGCTCAGACAACCCTGAGATCAAGCCCCAGGACTGGCCAAACAAAAACAACAACAAAAAACACTTAGTGAACAAAGTAATTGCTCTTTTCCACTGCCTTATTTTTCCCCCTAATTCTACCAGGGAAGATAAGAACGCTAAACACAAAAGCAGTGATGGTTAGTAACATGATGCCTTTCCTAGAAAACAAAATATTCCTTGTTGATATTATTTAAAAATAATCCATGAAAGTAGAGAAGGTCTGGCTTGTTCCACATAGAGACCTGGCAATATTTCCATCCATTAGAATCATTTCGTCTGTCTCTATGGGCGCTGCCGTATGGGATTTATATTTTGTTTCTTCTAAACGCTACTGAAACATTACTTCCCAGCTGGTGACTGGTGGCTCATGAGTGTAACCTCAGCCTTAGGAGGCTGAGATCTGAGGATTGTGGTGTGAAGGCAACCCAGGCAAGAAAGTATAAGACTCTTCTCCCCAATTAACCACAAAAAAGTAGAGTTGTGGCTCAACTGTTAGAACATTAGCCCTGAGCAAAAAATACTCAGGGACAATATCAAGACCCTGAATTCATGTCCCAGGGCTAGCATAAAAGATATTAAAATTCTCATGCAGAAGAATGTATAATGTATATTTATGTGCATCTCGCAGTAAGTCCTTGGAACTAGACAGTTAAAAGGATTAATCCATACACCCAGAGCTACCTGCTCATCACTTCCAGATTGGGGTGGGTCAGCTGTGAGAATAACCTAGTCCACAAGAGTTCCAGAAAGGATAGTTGAGCTGAGGAAGCAATAAAGTCTGAGTTACAGATTATCAGGGTCAGTACAACCAATGTTACAGCACTGAGAAGCAAGCAACATGTGAAGCCTGATAACAGGAGGAGTATGCTGAGCAACAAGGTTGGCACATTGTAGAACAATGGGGCAGAGAGGTTTGGAGTGAAGTACACACAGAGTGTGTGCTGTTCTTGTTGTAAAAGGGCCCTGGTGAGCTATGTAGAGTGTGATCTGTGTAGATGATGGCTCAAATCATGAAAACCCCATTTCATCAGGGCAGATTGTCACCATGAGATATTTACCAGAACATTTCCCTGATAGGTCTCAGTCCAGTGACAGTGCAAGTATCTTTTGTCTCCTCTCTTCTTGCTAGTTTTCCTGTGTTCCATCCCATCTCCCGCTCTGCAAAAGCCTGTGCATTTGAATGTACGTTGGCTTTGCAACTTACCCTCCTTCAAACATTCAAATAATCTCTTTTTTTTTTTTTTATCATCCCAGTCCACAGAACTGGGTTCCTTAACCCTCTGCCAAAGATCACTCAGGAAATGACGCCAACTGCATGGCTTTAGAGCTGTGTTGATGCTACTTTAGGAGCAATTGTCGGACTACAATACCTCTAGTATTTTCTTTATCCTTGAGCCATGCAGGCAGCTTGTCTTTGGCTTCAGTGCAAAGTTGGCATTTGCATGTGACTTCTATGTGGTTGTTTCCTTCTCATCCTAAGATCCTAGATATTCTAAACGATTAAGAGAAAGAAGGCTTCAGTAATTTCTCATAGGCACACTGGAGCCTTATGGTCTGAATTCTCCATAAATATATCTCATGGAAAACTGTGAGGTGCATAATTCAAATCTGGAAATGGATCCCATGGGGTAGCCTTGTACAATGAGTGTGTTTCTGGAGAAAGTTAGAGAAGTTAGCATCCACAACATTTTCTACCACATTTTAGTTTGCATCTTGGTTCCTTGTTGTTTGCTCCCTGCTTTCAGTCTCTGTGCACAGTTGCAAGCTAGACTTTCACATTGTGCAGGCTTTGTATGCACAAAGGTATACTTCATAGCAAAGTACCTTTCTACAGGTGGCTTCTGACTCACGATGACTCAACTTAGTGTTTCACTTTACAATGTATTAAAATGAGATGCGTTTAGTAGAAATTCTACTTCAAATCTTGAACTTTTGAGTTTTGATTTTTTTCCCTCATGCTACTAACATGTGCATGATACTTTGTAATGATATGGGGCAATGGCAAAAGCCTTAAGTCCCTGTCAGCCACTTCAAAATAGTGTGCACTCTGCTGCTGAGCTAGACTGTCTTACAGAATAAGTCTACCAGGGATATGTTTGACTTACAGTATTTTCAATCTGCAAAGAATGTATTAGGTTGTGACCCCATCTTAAGTCAAGGAGATCTGCAGTGAATACTCTATAAAATGGTACATAGCAGCAAGCATCTTGTTTTAACAGACATGGAAACTCTGCTAACAGTGGGTAGAGTTATATCCTAAGAAGGGATGCGGTTTCCACACTCACAAATGGTTCTAAATGAATTGCCCTTAGAAAGATTAGGATTTTTCTTGGATCACTGTATGAAGATGGGCAACTCGTGTGTGGGGAGGAGGATGATCAGGGAGGAGATGGAAAGAGGAGTGGCTGTGGATGGGAAGCAGCATTGGCTGGACCGCCTTCTCTTCTAGAAATTGAGGATGACAGGTAGGTGTTGGTGGTTTAGGCTTGTAATCCTAACTATCTAGGGTCTAAGATTTGAGAACTGGTTCGAAGTCAGCATTGGCAAGAAAATCTAGAAGACTCTTATCTATAATAAACTACAGAAAAATTCTGAGGTGGTGCTGTGGCTCCAAGTGGTAGAGTACTCCCCTTGAATATAAAGAGGCTCAGGGACAGCTCTCAGGCTGAGTTCAAGCCCCTGGATTGGCAACACAGAAAGAGAGAGGGAGAGAGAGACACACACAGAGAGAGAGAGAGAGAAATTGAAGATGGCTTTTCTCTGGTCAAGAAGGGGCGAGAAGTAGTAGTACTTGGGTATGAACTTTGGCTCTTGAGCTTTCACTTGGCTGGTTTTTGCTCAAGACTGGCACTCTACTATTTAAGCCATATATTCATTTTTGAGTTTTTACTGGGTAATTGGAGATGAGTCTCCTGGGTTTTTCTGCCTAGGCTGGCTGTGAATAGTGATCCTCAAATCTCAGCCTCTTGGGTAGCTATGAAAACAAATGTGAATACACTGGGTCTTGGCTGAACTTCGTGCCTTGTACAAAACTCTTGCCAACTTTGGTTCTGATTATCTCAGCAGCAACCAAAGGATGGGCAGAAATAAAATCTTCAAATTTCCTTGTCAGACCAAGTTATATCCTTTTCCTAGGACTTGCATAGTCTGTTACTAGTATCTAACCCAGTTATATGGTATAAAAACAGAGCAATATGTTTCTCAAATCCAATTCCAGCTATAAAACCATATTTGCTATATACCTGAGAACATAATGAGTTATTTAACTTGGAATCACAATATTTCCAGATCAGGCTTCTAGTTCCATTGTTAGGAATGAATGTGACTTGTGTAAAGTCTGTCCTCAATATTTTTTTTGTTTTCTTGAAAAATACCTCCCCCTGTTCATCTTCCTCCACATTTTTAGCCCAAGAAGCCAACATTCCACACCTGGTGTATAGTGGGTAATCCAGATCTTTCATTTTGCAGGAGGATCCTTATGTTCTCCCTATTTCAGACTTGACCCCACTCAAGCATGCATATCCCTTCTCAACCTATCCCATGATAACCAACAAAATAGATGATGATGCAGTCATGACTTACAGTGAATTACCAGGTTTTCCTGTCAATGACAGGAAAGTCTGTGGCAGAATTGGCATTGGCTGTGCACTTATACCTTTCAGCTGTGGGAGACCATCCACTAGCACTTAATTTTTTGTCAGGGCTTTAAGGGGCTTGAAAGACTTTAGAGAATTGTCAAGATAGTCTCTGATTGGTGAGCATTCAATTAGAGTCTGGCTTTCCAAATGTTCTTGAATTCTAAAATCTTTAATTGGTTTATTAACCATTTTTTTCTGTGATCAGTGAATTTACATCATGGGCAGACTTGGAAAGACCTTGACACCTTTCAGGGCTATCTATGACACATTTCGAGTCCAGAGGGCAGAATGGGTAGCTGAATAAGACAGATACTAAGCAGGACATTTTTTTCCTTTGTAAAGAGACTGTATGTTCTTACTTCCAAAGATACAGTTCTGCCAGAATTAGTTTCTCACTAGTGGGATTTTGTCTTATCTTCTGTTCTCTCTAAACAGCAACAAAACCAAAAGGGAAAACAGAAGCTATTTATTGATACACTAAGTATGGATACTATAAATTAAGTGCAATGACTTTCATCTTTATTAGAAAAACTGAGTAGTAGAGTTGAGACCAGAGGTCTCAAGCTAGTCGGCTACTAAAAGTCCAAATTGAGACCTAGGCTTGTTTAGTTCTGAATATTGTCATCTCTCAACGGTATCATGTTTTCATTGTTTACTTCAGTAAGAGGTTCCATCGAGACTTCTAGATCATAGCTCCTGTTTGGGCTGAATTTTAGTAGTTCCTAAGCACTTCTAGTTTGACATGAAGAAACCATGTATTCTTCAATTTTGAGCAGCTACGGCACTTTGAGGTCTGGTAAGGGACCATCACAACACCATTGTCATCAAGTGAATTTTCTGTCATCAAAATCATATATCTTGGGGCTGGGAGTTTGGCCTAGTGGTAGAGTGCTTGCCTAGCATGCATGAAGAACTGGGTTTGATTCCTCACTACCACATACATAGAAAAGTCAGAAGTGGTGCCGTGGCTCAAGTAGTAGAGCTCTAGCCTTGAGAAAGCCTAAGGACAGTGGTCAGGCCCTAAGCTAAAAGCCCAGACTGGAAAAAATATCATATATCTTTAGGCTGGGGTAAATGTTTTAAAACTTTCAAAAGGAGAAAAAACCCCAGCAGCAGTAGATGAGTACCTGTGTTCCAGATCTTTACTCTTTCAATTTATAATAGAATGCTTTCCTTCTTGATAATCCCCCTTTCCAGACAGAATCACCCCGGCCCTGTTCAAGTACACAATTTTAGGAGATTAAGAACCAGATTAAGAACCTCACATTCAGAGTCTCAGGGTTCAGGCCACTAAGGATATGTCCTTTATAGCCTCATCCCAAGGGCCATGGATAAAAGACACAAGGATGTATTTTCCAGATTTTCTGGCATCCACTTTGCTACTGGGGTGATTCTCTCTGGAAATGGGTATTATCATTAATACTTGAGCATCACCCAAGGATACTGGTTTTAATTACAGCTCAGTAAGGGGCCCCTATGGCTACAACAGGGGAACTAGAATCAGGTGTTCAGCCAGTGGAGGGGTTTTAGTTACAGGGCAATTAGAAGTTTCCACTACCCCCACCCAGATGCCTAATGAATGCAAATAGGCAACAGGAGACCAATAAACAGATGTCTTTGTTGTTTGCGAATTTTATTATGGAGGAGAAAAAAGGTTATTGTGTAAATCAGAACAGAAAGACCATACAAGTTATGTACTGCTTTTAAACAACACCAATCAATTAATATTCTTTTCTCAGTGTTTTGTTCTGTCCTTAAAATGAAACCCTCACTTCCTTTCTACAGAGTTTTTCTGTTCTATTTGGAAGGAATAAAAGATATTCCTTCTCATAGTGATGGTAGAAAGGTTCAGAGCTAGAGACCTTCTAGTCTCCTTTGACACTTACCTAGAAAACTAAACTTTCCTCATGTCTTTTAAAGTGTTCAGGTTAATTTTGTATTTTAGTTTGAGAAAAGTAGGCTGTTTTAATCTTCTCCCAGAGTTAGGGGAAATTTTGAGTCCCTTTAGTCTCTCCACAGGCAGGTGGCTAACATTCTTTTTTTTGAAATTTAATTAATTAAAAAGTTAATTTAATTTTTTGAATGATTGCTGTCCTTAAGGTGCTATGTTATCTCTCATCTCTTTTGCTGTTCCTTTGTTATCCCATATTGTCACAATATCTCACTTTGTTATCTGATATATTGGATACATTTGTATTTGATTACTTGAAATTGGACAGGGAAGGGGGGAAAACCAAGAGAGGGGGTAGGAGGGAGGGTAATGGGGACCAAGACATGTGGAAGGGTATCAATGTATGTGAATTAATGCACCTGCTATCTGGCAAATATCATGTAACCCTTTTATTAAACACAATAAAATATATAAAAAAGTTAATTTAATTTTTATATTTATCATTGGCATTATTTTATTTCTTTGTTTTTATTATCTTTAAGGAGTGGTACAAGAGGGGTTTCAATTTAACATGTCAGTTTATGAGTACAATCTTGATCAATGTCATCCTTTCCATCATTCTCCCCATTTGAATTTTATAACTGTTTATTTAAGATGACCAGATGCCCCTCAGTAGGTGAATGGATCAAGAACAAGTGTAATAAGTACACAATGAAGTTCTGTGCTTCCATCAGAAAGAATGATATTGTCCCATTCATAAGGAAATGGAAAGACTTCGAAAAAAGTCATATTAAGTGAAGTAAGCCATACCTGAAGAATCATAGGTTACATGATTTCCTTTATTCATAATAAAGTATATGCCTACAATAGTTCTAGCAGAGGATCACAGTAGCTCAATAGCTATGTACAAATGGTGCTAACTGAAATGAACTCCATGATATAGAAATAAGAGGGGTGTGTGTGTGTGTGTGTGTGTGTGTGTGTGTGTGTGTGTGTCTGTCTGTCTGTCTGTCTGTCTGTATACTATTTGCAGTTATTTCTTTTTTCTCTTTCCCCCCCATTGGTTTATTCCCTGTGGTCACTGGTTTTAATTTTTGGCATGCTTTGTCTTGAATATAGGTTTGTCTGATTTGGGGAAGGGAATAGGACAAGGGTGAACCAATGCAACAGCAATCAATACTCACTAGGCTATATTGGAAATGAACTTTACAACTTGGAGGGGGGAGGGGAGTCGAGGAAGAGGGAAAATGGGAGAAAACAAGGGAAGGAGTAACACTGTTCCAAAAGAAATGCATTCATTGCAGTACTATTTACCATAGCAAAGATATGGAACCAACCCAGATGTCCCTCAGTTGAGTGGATCAACAAGATGTGGTATTTGTACACATTGGAATTCTATGCTGCTGTCAGAAAGAATGACATTGCCCCATTTGTTAGGAAATGGAAAGACTTAGAAAAACTCAGATTAAGTGAAATAAGCCAGACTCAAAGAAACATAGGCTCAATGGTTTCTCTCATTTGTCATAATCAGTAGAAACCTTGGGCTCTACTAGCAGAGATCTGCAATAGAGCAAAACCTAGATACATAAGGCTATATAGTATGATACTAAATGAAAGGACCTCTAGGATATAGAAACAAAAGCCATATAATGAGTGATTGTTGTCCTTAATGTACTATGTTATCTCTCATCTCTTTTGCTGTCCCTTGGTTATCTCATATTGTTACAGTATCTCACTTTATTATCTGATACATTTGTATTTGGTTATTTGAAATTGGATAGGGAAGGGGGGAAACAAGATGAGGAGTGGGGGTGGGGAGGAGGGAAATGGGGACCAAGACATGAGAAAGGGTATCAATGTATGTGAATTAATGCACCTTCTATCTGGCAAATATAATGTAACCCTTCTATTAATTACAATAAAAATATATGGAAAAAAGGAAAAAAAAGAGTATCTGGCATGAAACAAAAAAAGAAATGTATTCATTACTTTACTCATGTAACTGTAACCTCTCTGTATATCACCCTTAAAATAAGAAATAAATCAAAACATAAGAAGGCAGAGCCAAACTGTTTTTTCTTATTTGCAATAGGAAAAGAAACTAGTGGGAGGCAGCATACTAAAGAGAAAGAGCTTGGAAGTCAGATGAGGATGGACCAAAGGATATACCAATTAAGCACATATTTGTTTAATTGAGAATAGTTTGGCCATTGTTGACTAAATCTATGATAAGTGGATATAAGACTCATCTCAGGATTTTCATGAGATTCAAAAGAGACTACTTGCATATGTAAAGTTCCCTATGCCCAGTGATAAATTCTGAATGTGAATCCCTTTCTTTCCTCTTTCTTCTGTACAGAATGAATTCTGTGGAAAAGTGGAGTCTAGAGGTAGGTTATAATTTTATAGAGGACTTCTAATTGAAAACAAATGAAAATGGAATTACTGATTTCACTGTTTCTCACTACAAATCATTTTTCCTTTGGAGTGGATTTCAAAACTCCTGTTAGTTAATAGAGAGAGGTACCTTTTTGTTCAGTAAAGCATGATTTAAAAACCATTGCTCTGGGCCCTGGATTGTCAGGAAGCAGAGGGGCTACTTGACCACAGCCTTCCTGTGGGTTAGTATTTAACTTCATGACTGGCAAGCAGAGCTGCCCTTGGGAGTAGACAGAGCCGACATAAAATCCTCATCAGCAAACCAAATATTGCTTACACCTCTGGGGAGCCTTCCTTACTAGCCTACTTAGAATCCATGCTTTCCACATGTCACAAGACTACTTATTAATGAGCAACAGGAATAAGTATTCTTCAGAAGAAATGTGTGATGGGGATAAATTCACCATGAAATTTTAAATCTTCTTCATGAATCTTGCTCACAAATCCCTGCTGAACTTAAAATGATTAAGATAATAAAGAAGTTTTGTCATTTCATTGACCTACTATTGGCCCTCATCATGAATTTAAAATTTTAGTGTGTGGTTACTGATATTTTAACTTCCCATATTCCTTACTTTCTCTAGCACCTGCTCCTTTTTTGCAATGACTATCCATTATACATTATATGCAATTCTGGCTGTTTCAAAGGAACTTTCTCATGGCCTGAAAGATTATTGCGCTACAATAGGAAAAGCATGTAGCTTTTCAGCACAAATGTGACAACAGTGTCTCAATACTCATTTTTAGTCAAGTACTGTGAAGAAACAAATCCTATCTAGGTAATAGGATCTTTCACATAAGTCAATCAGTGCATTCTGTCTTTATGGCCATGGTGATTCATTTAGGCAGAGGCCAAACCCTTGTTGATGAGGACACAAGGGACTCTGCGTATTGTTTTTATAATCTTGATTAGACATATGTCAATGGAAATATGAACTGTTGGGCCCAATTCTCTTGTTTCTATATCCTGGAGGTGCTTTTGTTAAGCCTCATCCTATATGGTCTTATGTATCTAGGTTTTGCCCTATTGTAATCCTCTGCTAGGAGAGTCCAAGGTTTACACTAATTATGACAAATGAGGGAAACCATTGAGCCTATGTTCCTTTGAGTCTGGCTTACTTCACTTAGTATGATTTTTTCAAAGTCTTTCCATTCCCTTACAAATGGGGCGATGACGTTTTTTCTGATGGCAGCATAGAAATCCATTGTGTATAAATACCACATCTTGTTGATCTAATCATCAACTGAGGGGCATCTGGGTTGGTTCTATATCTTCACTATGGTAAATAGTGCTGCAATGAACATCGTTGTGGTAGTGGATTTAGTATGTCCTTGTTTCTGGACGATTGGATAAATGTGTTGGGCACAATTCTGAGAGTTTTAGGATGAAGCTATCAAAAAGGGCTCTGTAAAACCAAAATTCAGTTAATTTTATCTATAGAGTTTTGGGTTTATAGAAGCAAATAACCTTTTGCAAATTCTACTTAAACTTATTGGGTCAAGTTTTCTGCTATCAACTTAGCAGGAATCCTGCCTTATTATTTATAAGCTCATTCTTTTTGGTTAACTGGACTCATATAAGTTAATACTTAGAAGGAAAAAATATATATCACCTAGTTCATGGATTAGTAACATTTTTATTTCCTCACCGGGGCAGATGGTAAATGTTTCAGGCTTTGAAGGCCAGATGGCCATTCTTGAAACTATTCAACAGTGGTATTACAGCTAGATAGCAGCTATAGACAATATGTAAATAAATCCTCATGGCTGTGTTCTAATAAAATTTTATTTATAGAGCAGATGGAGGACTCATTGTTGGCTATTGTTTACCAACCCCTGATCTAGTTGAATTTGTCTCATTTTATCAGAAGGAACCCTAGGTCTATAGAAGACAAGAGGCCTGACATCAGTGGATCATTTAGTTTCTGGTCAAGCTGATAGAAGGCCCTTAGCTCATTACTGTCCTAGCACTCCATATTGCATGTTTGGTATAGAAGATTATGTGTGAATGCAAAAAGCCTGCTTTACATTCTTAAAGTTTCTACTCAGATAAAATCTGAGTAACACCCTGTTGATTTGAGTGAGGTGCTAGCCATTTGGAGATTGTTGGATGTTCATCATTGATCACTATAGAGATTTATAGGAAAAGGTGGCCAGATTAAACTCTAAGTATTGTCTTTTCTTTTCCTTTTTGTAATTAATAGAAGGATTACATTATATTCAGCAGATAGAATGTGCATTACTTCGCAAACATTGATACCCTTTCTCATGATATGGTCTCCATTTCCCTCCCCCCGCTCATCTTGATTTTCCCCCTTCCCTATCCATTTTCAAATAACCAATTAAGCACATATAAAATATATCAAATAATAAGGTGAAATATTGTAACAATATGAGATAACCAAGGCATAGCAAAAGAGATGAGAGATAACATAGTACATTAAGGACAACAATCACTCATTATTTGGCTTTTGTTTCCTTATCCTGGAGGTCCTTACATTTAGTGTCATACTATTTGGCCTTATGTCTCTAGATTTTGTTCTGTTGTAAATCTCTGCCACGAGAGCCCAAGGTTCCTACTGATTATGACAAATGAGGGAGACTATTGGGCCTATGTTCCGTTGAGACTCTAAGCATTTTCTAAAGTGAAATTATTTTGATGTGGTACAAATAATTGAATATCATCAGTTTTCATTGCTGAATGACAGAATAAGGGACATTTCCCACCTAACTTATCAATTCCAAAAGTTTATACATTTTCCCCTGTCTTTATTTTGTTCTAGTTCAGTTTAATTCCTTAAGTCGTTTTGTATATCATATATTTTTTGTGTAAAATTTTAAATTAAAAAATTTTTAATTTATTTTGTCAGTGGTGGGACTTGAACTCTGGGCCTGGGCGCTGTCCTTGAGCTCTTCAATTCAAGGCTACTGCCTTACCCCTTGAGCCACAGCACCACTTCAGCTTTTCCAGTGGTTAATTGGAGATGAGTCTCTCCATCTTTAGTGCCCAGGCTGGCTTTGAACTGCAGTCCTCAGATCCTAGCCTCCTGAGTAGTTAGGATTACAGGTGTGAGCCACCACACTTGGCAAAATTTTTATTTTTGACCTTATTAATTCTTTCCTCTGCTTACCATATACAGGGACTATAAGAAGTTATTGGTATGTTATTTTGTACTGTTTTCTTTATTGCCCTGCCTTTGAATACTTTCTTATTTTTCAAACCCAAATTGGAAATGTTAACTATTATTTATTTAATTTAATTCCCCTTTAACAGTGTTCTCATGGTAGAAGTAGGTTTGTAAAAGCTGCCTGACAACTTGCTGGCTCTGAACTCACATAGTTATTGAATATGAAGTGATGACTCAGTCCAGGCCAAGATTTTTTTTTCTTTTGGAGAAAAGCAAGATGTCTAGCACCACAGCATTAGAATGATTGCTGCTCTTCACACTGGAATGACAGCTTTATGATGAATTCCAAACGAAAAGAACCCCTAAGTCTACCATAGCATTTAGGGAAGCTGACATTCAGACAAAAATACATATTTGAGGAAAGATTCAATTATGTAGTGAAGAGAGAAAGAGAGAAAGCCGTGATATTGTGCAGTCACTCCTCCGATCAAGAAACAAATAGGGGAAGTTTGCTTCTAAACATTTTGCAGGCATATGACATAGGTATTGGTAATTTTGAACAGGTTTAAACAAGTTCTCAAAATGGCTCATGTTTCCTCACAGATAATCAAAAGCAAGAAGCTGGCTGTGACAATGAAAATATGGATTGGTCAACTTGGGACCACAAAAAGTTCCCCAGGCCCTGGAACAATATGGTGAACACTAGAACTTTTCCTTTGGCTACATTGAGTTTTGTTAAACATTGGGAAAGTTATTACAGAGTGACTCCTATGTGTCAATATTCTTGCTAGTTTCCTTGGGAAGAAAGAAGATGGTTTCAGAGCACATTCTTTGTTGTGGTCCATTAAATATTTACGTGTATACTAAATTATATGTTTTCACCATAGTGTTGGACCAGCCACTCAATAAATTCTTTTCTAGACTTTTAATACCAGTTATCAATGAGGATCTCCAGGTATTATATCTGGCTACATTCAGGTGGTTGTTGCCTGATTTTTTATAGTGATGGTTTTGGTTCCTTGAGTGAAGATAAGTTTCCTGCAGGATTCTATCTGAACGAGACTTATTTCTTCTGGGGCCTGCTATCCATTATACTAGCACACAGACCACTATCTGGACATATGTTTTCAATGGACAAATTCCTATTAACAATCTTTACTGCTGACGAGTTATGTCTCATAGCTTTGGAAGACCAGAAAACAATTCTTACAGTACCAGCCATTTATCCTCCAAATAACACCACTGAGTACTTTACTTTCCAAAAAGACACGCTTTCTTCCAGCTGGTTTTGAAAAGTGAGACCCACTTTTGTCATGAATTTAACCAGGGGGTTCAAGAATCCAGCTTAAGAATTGCTTCAGAAGGCTAACCTCAAAGGAAGTGCAATCTTGGTTCTGTTTACTCCATCTCAGCTGCTATTGCCCCTACAGAGCGTGCAGACATTCCCAATACCCCCCAACCAACACCTTGATACCATACCCTAGGTCACTTTATTTGTAGAGCCTACTTTTTGCTGAGGTCCAGTATAAAGTCAATGGTTACTGTGCTCCAGATACTTTAATATACTCGTGAAGGTTATATTAAATTTAATAGGCAAGTGAGGACACAGAGGTTCAGGGATTGAATTTACTTTGTTCAGTTGTCTTATAAGGATTGCTTTGCTTATTCTCTACTCCCAAGAATGCCATACTTCATGCTTTCTTCTTTAAATGCACATGCACAAACACAGATACAAATAGACACATATAGACACATATAGACACAGACACAGACCCACACAGACACACAGACACACACAGTTATACTCAAAATGTTTTATACAACTGTCCAATTACTTTGGAGTTTATTTCCTTTCCTACACCCATGGTACTTTGGTGCTAATGCTAAGATATATATGTTGAGATATATATTAGTTACTGATCTAATCCCCCTGACTCTTGCCAGACAAGCTTGAATACCAGAATCCTGAGTATTGAAATCCTAAAATGATCCAAATTCCTAACATCTACAATCCTTAAAGGTTACAATCTTGAAGCACTAATTCTTGAATAGAAATTCTTTAAAAACATTGACTTAGGAAGTGGCACTGTGGCTCAAGGGATAAGGTGTCCTTGAGCTGAAGAGCTCAGGGACAATGTCCAGTCCAAGGGATAGGGTGGTAGCCTAGAGCTGAAAAGCTCAGGAACAATGCCCAGGCCCAGAGTTCAAGTCCCACAACTGACAAAATAAAATAAAATAAAAACATTGAATTACATTTTGAGAAAGGGACTTATTTGAGTAACATAAAAACATGATAGGATGATTCACTGACATTTTTACATAGTAAAATAGATAACAATAACATATTTTGGCTTAGAAAACACTCAGGTATACTAACAATTATCACATGGATATAACAGTTAAGAGTAAATTAATTGTATTCATAAAGAAGTAGTCTCCAAAGCCAATTTTACAAGGCCTGTATCTTCATGGCTACTTATTGTGTGCACCCAGCTTTGTAACTGTGGTCATCTGAAAAGTGGAGAATATACATTTTATGATGAAAGGATAGAATAGAAACGGTGATGGGTTTCATGAAGTGTAAGATGACCCAAAGGATAGAGGTCTCAAGGAATTTTCTTTCACAGAGGTGTACGTAAAAAGACAAACTCTTCATTTGTTGAGGAAGTGGTTGTGTTTTTATGGTACACACAATACTTAGACACAGAGTAAGTTTCTCTCAATTTTATTTTTTTGCAAGTCATGGGGCTTGAAGTCAGGCCCTGCGCACTGTCCTTGGACACTTTTTGCTCAAGGCTAGCGCTCTGTCACTTGAGTCACAGTGCCACTTCTGGCCTTTTCTGTATGTGTAGCACCAAGAAATTGAACCCAGGGCTTTGTGTATGCTAGGCAAGCACTCTACCTCTGCCATACTCTCAGCCCCTCCCAGTCCCTCTAAATTTTGACAAGACCATTATGAGCTATTTTGTACTTAGAGATGTTTGAAATGGAAAGGGCTCCATACTCTATGCCAGACACAAAGAATACCCTTTCTAGAATCACATGTGAGTTCTCTAATGCTATCAGTTGGTCTAAGACAGAAAATGTTTGGGAATAATGAAAATGTAATGAAGTAGTGAAATATTTTGAGCACTTATTATATATGCCAGGTTCTAAACAATAAGCACCATTTTATTTAACCCTTGGCAATTTTATGAGGAATCATCTATATTTCACAAGATGAAATAGGGCAGAGCTGCAATTTGGCCCTTGACTTCTTTGTTTTTAATGATAATTAATTGGACTTTCATATTTGACTTCCATAAGGAAAGTGAAAAAATAATATTTTTCTTTAGCACTAGTAAAGATAATAAGCTTTATTGTGACATTTTTCACACATGAATGTCATAATCACACTTTTATATCGAGATGGTACCATCACCCTATGGAAGGCATTTTCAAGACAAATGTCAGCTGACATCAAACCACTCTGGTTCTCAGTGCTGAGAAAGACTTTACGTTTTACTTTGAACATACAGAAAACCATGAGGTAGGTCTCTTGGAAACTAGTCCAGTTGTCACATCCCTAACTTGTGCCTCATGGGTAATAGCATGCTTCCAAATTGGCCCTTGTCTTCTGACTGCAGAGCTCCCGTAAGGGAACCTTGGCTCCTGAGTTATTTAGACAGGATGTCAGTCCTGCATTCCTGGACTAGCTCAGTCAGGAGCTTTCAGCATCCCTCTACATACTTGTACCTACTTCATTTTCCCTATTTCTTCATGATGTGATGCCTACTAGAAATAGACTCTTTTAAGTTAGTGGGGTCTACATTTGAAGAACTTTGAATCAGCAGTGGGACACAGGGAGGAGGCTACTGTTTGTCTAATTGGAAATATTTTTATTCTTCCAGATAATTAATTATGGCAGCTTATAAGTATTTGCTAGTGCTCATGATTCTTACACAATGGGGTGTAATCAAGTGTGTACATGCCTCTTAGCCTTTTGGCTCAAGACTGGCATTCTATCATTGAAACCATACTTCCATTCCTGGCCTTTTTATTGTTAATTGGAGTAAGAGTCTCATGGACTCTTGTTTATTGGGGCTAGCTTTGAACTGCTGAGTGGCTAGAATTATAGGCAGAATCCACTAGCACCTGGCCTACTGCTATTTTTTTTTTGATGAAACAATATATTTAATAGTGTGTAGGTATGAGGGATAAAGAGAAAAGTAACAAGATACACAGAGTTTAAGATTTATTGGCTTAGGTGAGTACCTCATATAGTTCAGAAAAAAAGGCTAGATCCTTTCTGTGGGTTATGCATTGTCCTTTTGCTAGTCTAGCTACAAATAATACTGTTAGTGATGATAATATTAGTAGCATGGAGTGTTAATTTTGGTAGCAGAAAAGTATGTCAGTCAATTTTGTATCTCTGTGAAGAACAAACTGAGAGAATCAACTTGAAAGAAGGAAAGGTTTATTTTATTTATTTATTTTTTTGGGGGGGTCCGGGAGGTCTGCAGGCCAGGTAAAGACTACAGCCCCGTTTATTTCCAAACTCAAGGCTTATATCCCTTCTTGAAAACAGGGAACTTCCAGGTGTTACATCCAGATGGTAAATCAGGGAACTGTTGGGGGTTAGATTCATATGGTAAATCTCAGATCAATTGAACAGAACAAGGCCAAAAAACAATAAGACAATAAAGCCATTATCTGATGCAAATCAAACTACAGTTTGATTCCACTCTGGCTCCCAACATATCCCCCGTTTCTATTTTAAAAGAAACACAAGTGCAATTTCTATTCTTTCCACTATCTCTAATTATCTCTAATTATCCTGTCTCACTTTCCAAAAATGACTGGTCCTTTCATCTAAAGGGGATTGATGGGCGGAGATTCAGCTTCTGTGACTTCTTCAAGCTGACTCAGGGGCGTTGTCTCTGTACTTGACCAGGAACCTTAAAAAGCCTAGCCTGTTTTACCAAGGGGTTGCAAGGATTAGATATCAAGAACAATAATTTGCTCCAAACTAGAGATCATATTTAACATTTAACAACTGCACAAACCATCTTTGGCTACAATAGTGTGGCTTACTTAGCACCCATTTGCAAAGGCATTTTCTTGATTGTCTGGGGAACTTAATCTCTGCAAAACCATTTGACTCCAAAACTTTTGGGCCTGTGACAAGACAGCATTTCATGACAGGATCTTGTAGAGGAAAATCACTGACCTCTTGGTCAGGAAGCAAAAGGAAGGAAAAGGAAGACACCCAGTTTCATAATTCCCTTCACATGTATGTTCTCAGTGACTTAAAGACCTTCTATTGGGCCCCCATTTCTTAAGGATTCCATGACTTTCCAGTAGTACCACATTAGGGACCAAGCTCTTGGGCCACCCAATATCCAAACTATAGTAAAGAGAAAATGAGAAATTTCACGAAGTATGGTTTGGTTTAGCTTCTCAGTGCAACTCACTTGTCGCGGTGAATGGGTCTCAAGCTATTTCTGCATCCCCTGGTGGTCTTGTGAAGCACTGATTGCCTGTCCCCAGTCATAGCCTCTGATTTTGGAGGTCTAAGTAGGGCCCAAAGCATATTCAAGCTTCTGGCTACTTCAGGTGCTATGTTCACTGGGCTGCACTTTGAGAACGACTGATGTATGTTAAGGTTTGGATGGTGCAGATCAGCACCTGAGCACATGCCGGCTGACTTCAAAGGTGCCACTGTGGTGTTCAGGATGAGTCTGTTGCAACATGCTCTGAGTGGTTGGTAAATGTCAATCAGAAAGGTACTAGGTGGCTTGATGAAAGACTAGAGTGAATAGAATCATCTTGTGCTTTTCCAAAAGTTGTAAACTGGATCTAATTACAAATTTGCAAGCTATTTCTCAGCAAGTCCTTAGATCCTCGTAGGTACTTTGTTATCCCAAGGAAAACATCCCCAAAGGATGGGATCATTACATAGCTTTTGGGCTTGTTTTGAACAATGTTATTATTATCCTAGCTCAGTACAAAATATCTAATTCAAATAAATGCTAACCTAAGAACAACAAAGACTATACTCTGGCTGAGTGATGTCCTAAGATCAACAAACATTATTTCCACAATGGGTGATAGAAATCCATCTTAAAGGTCTAACATGATAATTTTCCATGAATATATGGACTCAACTTAGTTCAAGTACAATGAACTGGCCTCTCACATTTCATGTGGCCCAGGGCATCATAAATAATGTGCCAACTGTGATCTGCAGGTGAGTTATCCATCCAGGCTGTTGTATTTTTTCCCCTGCCATGAGATTTGAATTCAGGACTTCATGCTTGCTAGGCAGCCACTCCACCACTTGAGTTAGGCCTACTCTATTTTTACTTTATTTTTTTACTTTATATTTATGTTATGCCTGGCCTGAACCATGATCTTTCTATTAATCTGTGTAGCTGGAATGACAGATACATGCCATCATGTTGAACTGTGTGTGTGTGTGTGTGTGTGTGTGTGTGTGTGTGTGTGTGTGTGTTTGCTAGTATTAGGGCTTAAACTCAGTGTTTGGGTACTGTACCTCAGCTTCTCTTTCAGGGCTGGTGCTCTACTACTTGAACCACAGTTCCATTTCTTGCTTTTTGCTTGTTAATTGGAGGTAAAAGTCTTGTAGACATTTCTATCTGAGTTGACTTGGAACTGAAATTCTCAGTCTCCTGAGTAGTTGGATTACAGGTATTAGCTGCTAATAACTGGCTTCAACTTTTTATTGATTGAGATGGGTCTTGTAAACTTTTTTGCCTTGACTGACCTTGACTTGTAATCTTTTCAAGTAGCTATGCTTGTAGGTGTGAGCCACTGTGCCCAGCCCAGATATTTAGATTCTGAAGAGTGCTTTGAACAGCTGTGGATTAACGTGAAGACATTTGATGTAGTTTAAAGTATGCCACTCTGACATACTGTTTTGAGTTAGAGGCACTTGAAAAATAGCAGGTGTAGAAAGATTGCTGTGACCTTAATTCTGTTCTAACCTTGTCATCAATAAAAGGAAGTGAGAGCTGAGGGCCTGGCTCTGGTGGTACTACTTGCCTAGCAAGCATAAGGCCTTGAGTTTAAACTGCAATAATGCCAAAAATTAAAAGAAAAAAAACAAGAAGTTGAAACCAAATAAACAAACTTTGCTATATTGAACCTTATTCTTTTAGCCATTTCTCCAGCAATAATATCCTAGCCCTATGCTTTGTCAACTTTTCGCAGTTTACTGCTCTTTAATTTAGTATATATATATATATATATATATATATATATTTACCCCATCTTTGTCTTTGGTTCTTCATGTATTATTTTATGTATGGAGTTAATTTGTATGCTTTTTCTTTCTTTGAGATGGGTTCTTAATATGTATCCCAGGCTGGCCTTGAAGTCATGATCTTCCTTCCTTAGCCTCTTGATTTCTGGGATTGAGGCACATCCTGTTATGCATATCCTGATATGTATGCTTTTTTCCTATGGATCTGACATATCCAACTTTATTTCAGCTCCTAGCTAAAAGTCCTAAGTCTAAGAATTTTACCTCACCTACAACACTGAGCCATAATGAACACATTTGCAAGCTTGTCAGTAGGTCTCAGCTGGGGAGTATTTTATTTGCCTTTAGGGGACAATGACAATTTCTGGAGATACTGTTGTCTATTATAACTGATCCTAACATCTACTGGGTAAGATCCCGTTGCTGCCAAATCATTGGGAATTCTGAGCAGCTGCAACAACAAACTATCCAGTTCTGATAGTTCATTTGTGTCCAGAGCGAGGAAACCCCATTCAGGGGTACATAGGTTAAGAAGCTGAGAGGACTTCAATTCTTTGGGCCTGTTAGAAATCACAAGTCACTGCAGCCTGAAACGTCCCTGTTTTGAACAAAAGGTTCCAAAAGACCCAGCTGGTGAGTCAGGAGCCTCTGGTACTGTCAGGCCAGCCATGTACACAGACGTGGGTAGATGAGGGCCTCTTTGGGCTCTTTGTGAGGTGAAGTAGAGGCTCTCATGTATCGGTATGGGACCCAGTGCTAGCAAGCATCACCCTACTCACTTCAGAGTCGGAGGGCGTTGTGCTGAGCTGTGTCAAGTTATTAAACAGCGCTTTGAAGGAAGAATGGTGATTCTTTTCCCTCCAAAGACTGTTCAGTCAATTTATTCTGCTTGGATGTGGAATGACCTGGTGCTGGACGATGCGTGGAAATCCATGCCCGTTCCTCATTATCTTTAGTGGGAGCTTCAAAGCTGCTCCCAGATTCACTATCCTATTTGGTCTGACTTGTATAACACCTGTCAGTAGGCTGTTTTCCTGCAATGTCATTAATATTTGAATAATGCGATTTAAAGGTCAAACTGTGCCTACAGCAATATTAAAACGCAGCATTTCTTTGGATGGTGAAAGAATAGGAGTAGAGGAGATAGTGGAAAGGAAATATATTTTCAGTGCATTAATATGTTTTATAAATTAAGACACCAGGCTTGCTTTTCAGGATAGGATTTTATGTTGCCTCTTAAATTACTGCTAAGAAGATTGAAGATCCACCACAGATTAGCCTGAGTGAATGGATAGGGAGATGAAGGTTAGGGGCTTCATTTAGGATCTCCCCATTTCTGTCATGCCCACTTCACCAGCTTCTTCTTTTCTCTTCTCAGTACTCTATATTCCATCTTGATGTTCAAGTTTCCCTCCCTCGGAAATGCTTCCTTGAGTTCTCTCTTCCTTTTTGCTGTGTACCTCATTCTGAGTAGAGGCAACTGGATTCTACTATTGATGCTTTAGGAACGAGCTCTGCTATAGTCTGAGTGTGTCTCCTTGCGTGAAATCTTAATCCTGAAGGTGTTGGTGTTAGGTGGTAGTGCTTTTAGGGTGTGATTAGGACATAAAGCCAGAGCCCTTATGAATGGGATCATAAAAGAGAGAGTTGCTGGCTCACACCTGTAATCCTAGCTACTCCTGAGGCTGGATTTGAGGATCTGAAGATCTGAGGATCCAGCCTGGGCAAGAAAGTCCATGAGTTTCTTCTCTCCAATTAACCACTAAAGAAAGTAGAGCTGTACATCCATAGTAGAGTGCTAACCTTGAGCAAAAAAGCTCAGAGACAGCTTCTAGGCCTCAAGTTCAAGCCACAGGACTGGCAAAAAATTGAAGAAAAGAAGAGAGCGATTCTTTGGTCTTCTATCATGAGGATAGAATAAGGAGGCATCTTTTTTCAGATTTCTTTTTTTTAAATTGTAATGCATAGAGGAGTTGCAATTATATTCGCCAGATAGTACATTACTTCTCACACATTGATACCCCTTCTCATGGTTTTGCCTCCATTTCCCTCCTCCAACCCCTCCTAATCATCCTATTTTCCCCCCCTTCCCTTTCCTATTTCAAATAAACAAACATATATACAATATGCCAGGTAACAAAGTCAGATACTCTAACAATATGAGATTAACCAAAGGGCAACCAAAGAGAAGAGAAATAACATAGTATATTAAGAACAACAATTACACAAGATAAAGTCTATTCTGGAGATCCTTTAGGAGGCATCATTTTTGAGGAAAGGGCTCTTTCCATGCCCCTAACCTGCTGGCACCTTGATCCTGGCCTTCTCAACCTCTAGAACTTTCCAGCCTTCCAATGAGAAAGGAATTGCCACTATTTTTGGACCACCAAGTATATGATATTTTGTTACAGAAATGTGACAGCTCACTAACAGATATATTATCCTATATGATGTTACATAAAATATGATTAATATGGAAATGGTAGTCAATATTTTCATTTTTGGTCACTCAGCAACCACCCACTTTCCCTTCCTTCTATCAGGCATTGGCAGGATCCCTGATGTAGACTTAAATCTGTCTTTCCCAATTGAGGATACTTAGTGACATCATCATAAGCATGTTCTTCTTGACATTTGGAGTGCTAATGTTTTTAGACTTTGTAATGAGGTCTTGTTTGTAGGCTTTGGACCAATTATGGACTAATTATGGCCCATTGATTCTTTGAGCTTTGTGATGCTATTCTTCAAAGAACTTTTCTTTTGCTTAGTAAAGCAAAATTATGGCTTTCTGGAGCTTTAACTATTTTCTGAGAGTTTCGTCTGAAGACTGATGCCAAAGTTTGATAATATCTGACATTTTACAAAGTGCAACTAGTTTTGTGGGATTCAGTCCTTCTGCTACCAATTGCCTTTGGAAAAATGTCTCGGTTTCCTCTTGCCACTGTAACAAATCATAGATTTTGTGGCTTAAAACAACGAATTCATTTTCTTATTTAAGAGGCTGAGAAATAAGGTTTAGTGGGTAAAAATTGTGATGGATACAGGACTACAAGTTTTCTAGAATCCCTAAAAATAGTCATCTCCTTGTTTCCAGCTTCTGAGAGGTAGAATTCCTTGGCTTTTGCCTTCTTCCTACCTTCAAGGTCATAAATCATATATGTATGTATCATACTTGGTTCTATGACACTGACTTACCTGACTTACACTTAATACTCAGGAAGCAGATGGCTGTTTGAGACTATCTCAGGCAAAAGAAGTTAACAAAGCTTCATCTCAATAAGCAAGGTGTGGTGGTATGTGCATGTCACCATAGCTACTAGAACGTATAGGAAGAAGATTGAAGTTTTAGGCCTGTCTCTGGCAGAAACATGAATTCTTATCTGAAAAAGAGCTAAAGCAAAGGAGTGGCTTAAGTAGTAAAGCACACACTTACCCACATACAAGGTCCTAAATTCAAACCCAGTACTGAAAAAAAAAGGCTCTTGTGATTTATTATAGTCCATCTTTACAATCCTGGATAATCTCTTAATGCCAAAATAGTTCTTTTCATTTGCAATATCTCTTTTGCTATTTGACATGGTGTGTTTGTGAGTTCTTAGAATTAAGAGGTGAGCATTCTTGGGAAGGGCTCTTATTCTACCTGCCATAGCAGGGAGGGTTTTTGTTTTTTTTTTTAACAGCTCAGATTTATTTCCTATATATTTTTCCTTTCTTTTCTTTTTTTTTTTTTGCCAGTCGTGGGCTTGAGGTCAAGGCCTGAGCACTGTCGTTGGACTTTCTCAAGGTTAGAGCTCTACCACTTGAGCCTCAGCACCATTTCTGGCTTTTTTCTATGTATGTGGTACTGTTCCATCCAAAATGTGAACACTTCTCTTCCTTGAAAACAGTCTAACTTTGTAGCAATCATAAGTTTCTACGTTTTTGTGGGGTTCACCCTCCAAGTCCATCTACATTATTCTAAGCCTTGCCCATATAAATAATTTGGTTTATTGCTGTTTTTGCTGGCCATAAGGTTTGAACTCAGGGTCCAGCTGCTGTCCCTGAGCTTGAAGCTCAAGGCTAGTGTCCTAGCACTTGAACTTCAGCCCTTCTTCTGGCTTTTTGGTAAGTTATTGCAGATAAAGTCTCTTAGACTTCTCTACCTGGGCTGGCTTTGAACTGTGATTCTCAGATCTCAATGTCCTGAGTAGCTATGAATAAGCCACTGATACCTGGCTTTGAATTGCTCTTAATCAGTTCCACTCTGTCCCATTCTTTATCTTAAAATTTTACCTGTTGACTTCATTCACCTGGAGCTTCCAACAGTCTGTTTCTGTGTTTCCTGATAATTGGCAGCTGGACTCAAGACTTGATCAGGTTCAACTTAGGTCTCACTGCGAGAACTCAGATAGTGGTATGTTCTTTCATCAACAATCATGTCTGTTGATGCTTTCCCTTGAGATCAGTGTTATCATTGCTCAAGTTCCAGATTTAATAATGTGTGTGTGTGGGGGGGGTAGTTGCATGATATTGATATCCTACTAAAATCATTTAAACTATTAGCATGTGGGTTATGAACATTGCAGAATTATGTTTATACTATATTTCTTGCCAACTTGTGTGAGAAGGAATTCTAGAAAATCCCTCTCTCATAAGTAAATAAAACAGATTTTTTCCAAAAGTATAGTGACTAATAAGAATATGAAAAGAGTTCAGCATCTTTAGCCATCAGGGAAATACAAGTCAGAACCAACTCTCACCTCAATCAGAATGATCATATCAGTAAAGCAAATAAAAGCCTGGCACGGTGGCTCCCACCTGTTACCCCAGCTATTCTGGTTGCTGAGATCTGATGATCAAGGTTCAAAGCCAGCCTGGGCACAAAAGGACCTGAGACTCTTATCTCCAATTAAACTCTAGAAAATGGTAAGTGAGGCTTGGCTCATGGGTAGGGCACTAGCCTTGAGTTGAAGAGCTCAGAGACTATGCCCAGGCCCAGAGGTAGGGTGGTAGCCTTGAGTTGAAGAGCTCAGGGACAGCGCCCACACTGAGTTTAAGCCCCAAATACTAGTAAAGATAGGGAGGGGGGACGGTTAAAAACTTCTATATACATGATACAATGTAAATTAATGCAAATACCGTGGAAATTGGTGTGAAGTATCCTCAAAAAATGAAAAAGTAGGGTCATATGACCTAGCAATTCTATTAATATGTGCCTGAAGGAATCTGAGCACAAAATAAGAGATACCTGCACAGCTATATTTGTCATGACTATTTACCGTAGCCAAGCTATGAGAACAGCCTATGTGTCCATCAACAGGTGAACGGATAAAGAAAATGTGGTATGTATACATAATGAGTTGTTATCATCCAGAAAGGAGAATGAATTTATGCTATCTATAGGGAAAGAGATGAAACTGGAGATCACCATGGTAAGTAAAATAAGCCAGAGTCAGAAAAGCAAGTATCAAATATTTACTATGTGAAGTCTAGAAAAACAGGATATGATAGAAGAAGGGGAAATCACAGGAAAGAGCAAGAGAACTAGGGGTTATCTTTATCTAAAGATATAGGCTGGATGGCTGTGTTCATTGCAGCATTATTTACCATAGCTAAGATGTGAAACCAACCAAGATGCCCCTCAGTGGATGCATGGATCAAGAAAATGTGGTACTTCAATCAGAAAGAATGGCATCGCCCCATTCATAAGGAAGTGGAAAGACTTGGAAAAAATTATATTAAGTGAAATAAGCCAGACCCAGAGGAACAAAGGCTCCATGGTTTCCCTCATTTCCTCATGGTTTTCCCTCATATAAGTAGTATATATCTAGGATGGTCCTAGCCAAGGATGACTGTAGCTCAATAGGTATGTACATTGGGCCATATAAAATGAAGATAATTGAAATGAACTTCAAGATATGGAAACAAGAGATTTTTTTAAAAATATATTTTTATTGTAATTAATAGAAGAGTTACATTATATTTGCCATATAGAAGGTGCATCACTTCACAAACATTGCTACCCTTTCTCATGTTTTTGTTCCAATTTCCCTCCCCTCACCCCCTCCCCTCATCTTGTTTTCCCCCTTCCCTATTCTATTTCAAATAAATATATATATACAATATATCAGATAGCAAAGTAAGATACTATAACAATATGAGATAACCAAAGGACAATAAAAGAGATGAGAAATAACACAGTATATTAAGAACAACAAGACAGAGTCTGGGAGGCTTTCTGGTTACTGGCTTCTTGGCCATGTGGATGGTGATGAATTTCCTGAACTATATGCACAGGAAGAGAAGCTGATGGCACCTGAAGACCAGGGTTCAATTTGACCATGGGCTTCAGCTGCCTAAGTTTCATGCAAATGGAGATGCTCCATAGGTAGTTTATCCTTATGGGTCTTCCTTGGGAGAAAAATCAGGCCTAGTATTAGCTAAGAGCAATCTCTTCTCTATTCTTTTATGATTATTTTTTCTGGGACTGTTCTTTTCTTTCCTCCATGTATGCATCTTCTTCTACCCAATTAAGGCTGTTTTTTAGAGTGACTATGCCAGTCATGACTCAAACTTTCTTGAATGATGTTCTTCACCTAATACATTATTTTTTTGGCCAGCTCTGGGCTTGAAGTCAGGACCTGAGCACTGTCCTTGGGTTTTCTCAAGGCTAGAGTTCTACTGCTTGAGACACAACACCAGTTCTGTTTTTTTTTTTTTCTATGTATGTGGTGCTGAGGAATTGAACCCAGGTTTTCATGCATGCTATGCAAGCATTCTACCACTAGGTCCAACTACATTCTTGATGGCTACTGCTTGGCTCTGCTGAAACAGAGACTGCCCCCAGACTTCCTGAAAGCAAGCAGTACTCACTTCCATCCTTTCCAATGAATGCATTGGCCCAGTGAAACATAATGAAAAGACAGATTGCATATTTCCTCTTTTGATTACAGGAAAAATAATTAATTATGCAGCTGTTTATTTTTATCACTTTATCAGCTGATTTCCTGACTGAAATTCTGAAACTGTTTCCTTTCAAAGAATCATTGGCAAATTTCTCCTCTCCTCCTCTCACCATATATACCCACTGTTTCTCATCTAATGGAAGGAATTAACACTATCCTGTCCCTGCTATATGAGATTCTAAAAATTTGTAGATACATGACGTTGGAGGAAACCCAGTTGTAGAGAAGAAAGTGAAAGTCCTTTCCATGTGTCTATGGGAGAATGGTAGAGCAAGCATTGCAGTAAAAATTGCCTCAAATTCTTCAGCTCTGGCATATTGACAAAGAAGAAAAAAGACTTTTAATGGGGTGAGTGGATCTTTGTCAATTCAAAAGCATCTTTAAAAAAAAGTTCACATTTCCTGCTACCATGGAAACTGTGTCTTTTGAGTGGATTGTAAATACAGATAGGGCCCTTTGGCTTCGGGTTTAGATTATATGTGCTCTATTTGCAATATGAAAAATGTGCCAAGATGTCTGGTTTGTTTATCTCATTCTCATTTTTGTTTCTGATTGGGAAAAAATTGTCATTATTGGGTACACTTAATGTTAGCCTCCCTGGGTTAAGAGATAAGAATTGTGAAACTTAAAGGTGTCATGTTCCTAAGAGCACATGAATCACGTCCAGAAAAGTAATTAGAAAGTCAAATCTGCCTTTCTTGCTCTCTTTGCTTGGCAGAGTGTCTTACAGCTCTCTGGCAACACCAAGTCCATCTCTGCTTGCATCTCTTCTGCAGTTCACTTTGTGAGAAGAATCAAGTATTTATCTGAGTAAAGAGGCTCCCTTCATGTGAGTGTTTTCCCTTCGCCTGTCCTTGCTTTTTGACTGACAGCTCTAGTGGAACACCACCTCTGAGAGAATTTCAGTCAACAGGGAGCTGGGTGGAAGTTCTGTTAAAATCAGGTGATCCCATTTCCTCGCAAAGCATTCTAGGAGTTTTAGAACTTGAAAGCTTTCTCCGATAACCTAGAGGAATGCGCAGCCGGTTTTGCAATGTTTAAAATGTGCCTCCAGAAAAAAAAACAAACAACAAACTTCAAGTCAGGAAAAGCGTTACCTTCAAAGTTCTACCTATGTATCCTATTTCTTTGCCCATTTATTGCTGACATTTTTGTAGTTACCACCCCCTCTTGCCAATTCTAATGATACTGAAATTCTCTGGTTATATTTTTGTCTCATCCACCAAATTTTCTGCCTCTAAGGGTAGTGATATTTATTTAGAATGTAAGTGTCCAGTTCAAAATCCCCAGTGAATGTCTTTCAAACTGAGTTGAAATGCTGTGACTACTGCTTGGAATGAACTTCTCTAGGGCAGGTATATTTGGAGATAGTATCTACTAAGCACATGTGCTTATTACTAGTAATAAGGGTTTAATTTGATGAGGTACATTGTGTTATTGTTCCATTTTTTCCAACAATGAAACTGAGTCAGAAGGCTGAAGAACTTCGGTTTGTACTCTTCGAACATTGGGGATGGAAACCCACATCCTCTCATTACTGAGCATGTAGCCAGTACCAGGATATTATTCTGTCTCACAAGTGCAAGTGTGTTGTCTTCTTTAGAAAAAGATGAAAAAGTATTGGTTGAGTGAAGAAATTTCATAGACACTTGGTAGCTCAAAGTCATTAAGTAGATTTAGTAGGCAAACTATCAGTAGTCAACAGCTAATTTCTTGAGGTTTTGCTGGGGAAACGGTTGTGGCAATCCTGAGAGACATTCATTCACAGATACTCAAGTTCTCATCCTTCTGAAATGTAAAAGAATTCATTTCCAAAATGCTTTCAATAGTTTGTGACTGTGTGACTTTGCCAATGAAGTATGATCAGAAGGAATCTGCGTCACTTCTAGGTGAAGACTCAGAGGGCTGTGTGTTCCACATCATGTTCTGTATCCCCGATGGTCATAGTCCGGCACATAGGTGCCAGAAAGGTGCAGTTCTTAGTCTGGGTCCCTGAGCATCTTCGGCCACAGTGCCCTCTGTTCACTAGCCCTGTGTACATCAGGCACATGCTGACCTTTTGTGGCATAAGGAGGAAATACTGAAGCAGGTTCACTGTACACTGGTTACTAACTTTCTGTGTCTGTTGAGACAGAACCTCCTCATCCTCCAACCCATACACATACACAATCAGTTGGCAGTAAGTAGGTGACCCTGAGGGACAGCAGAAGTCTAAGAATCATGGCAAGCCAGTGGTTCAGGGCTTGATAAGGCTGCCAGGGTCAATGGTATTTCATCTGCTCATACCCCACCAATGCTGCAGCTGAGGAACATGGGTAATAGCCCACATTAGGTTTTATAAAAGGCTCACAGAACTCCTTGTGCTAAAGCACAGTTGGCCATCCTCTCACTAAGGAAGACTTAAGGCAGAGCCAAAGGTGTTCCAGCCTCCCCTTTCCCCAATCTCAGGATGTGGGATTCCTGGCAGTACATTCTCATTTATTCTTCAGTTCTATAAGCAGGAAAGGGGTGAGAGATGGGTCAGTCTAAGGCCACCTGCTTCTGGACAGATACAAATGTCAGATGACGACTCCTTTCTCACTTTCAATCATGTGGAAATCACTGGTGGTTGTGAGGGGGGCAAGGCACAAGAGGCATTTAAAGATCCTTGGTGACACAGAAATTACTACATCATTTCGCCCATTATTATCTTTTAGGGGCTACGGATGAAGTCTTAACAAAGAAAATCTTGGTGGTAGAGACTATACACACATAATTCCTTTCAAGAATGTTACTAGTCTGGTCGCTTTTCTGAGTTTGGGTGTGTTGTAGGTCATGTTATGGAGGACCAGATGGAGAGATAGGGATTTGTGCACAAGAGCTTTATGAAACCCAGGCTTTAAGGGGAGTCTGGCCAGAGTGAAGAGCAGGATGAAGAGGGGAGGATGTCAAGCCTGGAGTGTGGCTATTGCCTCTACATCTTCCTCATCCTGTAGGAATTCCAAGCAGTGGAGTGTACATTGGTATTTTCCTATCTGGAGTCAGGGGCATTAGCCCCTCCCTCACAGGCAGTCTTTAAGAGTTGCCTAAAAGGAGGGTGAGTGAGATATAAACTTTTAGGAACTCACTAGTGGGGCAAGATCTCCTTCTAGGCTAAGAACATGAGAGTGAGTGAGTTTGGGGAGGGATGGTATGTATGTAGAGAAATAGTTAATTTAGTGGCACTTTTTTAGCCTGGCCTATTTTTAACTCTCTTTGCTCAAACATCTGTCAGGCAGAAATGAAAGATTGGCTTCTCCATTTCTGTGTGACAATGAGAGACAAGGCTGACACCGAGGCACACAATGACTTCCTGTCACTGGGAGGGCAGTCATGATGAAAGATGCAGTTAGCACTTAGTGACTTTTAAGTTTGGTGTCAGAGAAGTGCCCACTTGCTTTTGGATACCCTGGAACGAGAGCTGGACTATCTAAGTTGACATGGACTCTGGTTAATAAAATCAGACAAGCAGAAATCCAAATGAATAACAAAGACCAATTAAGGCCTGAATTCTTATTTTTCTAAAGCATTTATTAAAATTAAAATGCCAAACAAGAATGGCTGGAAACAAGTGGCAAGATATCAAAAATAAGTGATTACAGGTTTCCTGGAAGAAGGCAGAACATTTCTTTATAAATTTTTAACAATGACCACAAATGGGGTTATTGAGTATTTATCTTAGATGGGAAGTGGAGAAAATAACCTTTCAAGGTCACACAGATATTATTATAATGCCACAAAATTAAGATTCTACCCGTGTATTTAACAGACTGTTTGAAAATCATGCCAATCAACCCAGGAACATAAGGATAGAAGATACAGATTCTGACAAATGTATGGACCGCAGGCATCATTATATCAGTTTGACTTCTGTTTTATACATCTGTCACAAGGAGAAAAGAAAGCCTGTGATTATCTTCATCTAAGGCTGGTAAATAAATGTGTAGAAGTAGAGGAAAAGACAGACATTGTATTTACCAAGAGCTCACAAACCATCAGAAGCTGTAAGTACACGTATGAGAATGCATTCCTGAGTGCTTGAGAAGGTTATGAATGTTTCACTTGTAAGTGCAAATAATATGAGATTTAAAAACAAATATCAAACACATGTCTATTTGGAAATGTTTTAAACTTTGGTCTTTATCAATGACTCCAGATATTCTCACTGCAAAAAAAAGTTCAGATATTTTACTTCCAAAACATTATTTTTTCCCTTCCAGTATACAATTCTACTACCCCATTACTCCTTTTACAGTTGTACAAACAAATATTACCTCAAACCTTCAGAATTGTGCTCTATTGTCTTAAAAGTTATTTGGGTCAGTTACCAGTGGCTCATAGCTACTCAGGAAGCTGATATCTGAGGATTATGGTTCAAAGCCAGTCTGAGTGGAAAAGTCCCTGAGACTCCAACTAATCATAGAAAAAGCTGGAAGTGGGGCTATGTGGCTCAAGTAGTAGAGTGCTAACCTTGATCAAAAAAGCTAAGGGACAGCACCTAGTCCCTGAGTTCAAGCCCCAAGACACATACACACACACACACACACACACATACACACACACACACACACACACACACACACTCTGGACTTCTCAGTTTGGACTGTGGGCTTCAACATGTTTGTTTTTATGGTGTGTATGCATTTGTATGTGCTGGTCCTGGGGCTTGGCCTCAGGGCCTCACATTTCAAGCTCTACCACTTGAACCTCAGCACCACTTACGCCTTTTTTCTACATATGTGGTACTGAGGAATCAAACCTGCATCTTTGTGCATGCTAGGCAAGCATTCTACCACTAGGCCAAACTCCTGGCCTCTACTTCTATTACTTTTTAAGAATGGGGTGAGGGCTACAGATGTGGCTTAGTGGTAGAGTGCTTGCCTAGTATGCATGAAGCCATGGGTTTGATTCTTCAGTAATGCATAAATAGAAAAAGCTGCAAGTGGCACTGTGGCTCAAGTGATAGAATGAACAAAAGCTCAGGAACAGTGCTCAGGCCCTGAGTCAAAAACAAAATCCAAAAATAAAAAAGAAGGGAGTGAATGGTAGAAATCACTTTTACATTTTATATTGTTTTTATTCAGGATATGGATGCACAACTGACTGTTTTCTCTCTTTTAAAATTTCTTTTCTTAAAAATTATCTTTAAGCAGGCATGGTGGCTCAAACCTATAATCCTAGCTACTCAGGGGGCTGAGATCTGAGGATCATGGTTCAAAGTCAGCCCAGGCACTAAAGTCCATGAGACTCTTATCTCCAACTAATCACTAGAAAACTGCAGAAGTGGTGCTGTGGCTCAAGAGGTAGGGCAGTAGCCTTGAGCTGAAGAGCTCAGGGACAGCGCACAGGTCCAGAGTTCAAGTCCCATGACCAACAAAAGAAATTATCTTTAAGTCAGATGTTTCAACATGTCCATTTGTGACTACAATGCATCTTTATCAATGTTATCCCTTCTATCATTCTCCATCATCTTTCCCAATACCACCCATCCCCTTATTTTAGCTGGTTCCCCTTTCATATATGTATGTTGTCTTTTATGACTGTATTCACTTACCTTTTCCCTCTCCATTCATTCACCTGATGGTTTTTCCCCTTTAATATCTTGCTGCTTGTTGAATCTTGCTAGATAAACTCCCAGGTCATTGCTATAATGACGGTTTTCTTTTGCTACTCAATGCCCAAAGCCCTGTTTAGCAGGAGCTGGAGGAGGAGTTGCAGGGACGAGAGTGTCAAAGCTGAGAGACCTGGGTAGATGGTGGAATGAAAGTCTATTCACATATTCCTCCTCACAAAATGGGGTTTGATCTCCAACTTTTCTTTCTCCCAAGTGTAGGCAATTGGGTAAGTTGATTTTAAAGACTAGAATAAGGTACAAATGACAGTGTATGACTTCAGAGGCAAGTTCATAAAAGGTAGGCAATGTGACATCATTCTTTCCCATCCCACCCTCCATCACTCAGAGGCAACCTAACTCATACTCATGAGGACATTCAAGCAGTTCCGTGGAAGGAGTTCCCGTGTCTCCTCAGACAATGGAGGTACTACTTACATTCTGATGACAGTCTCATGAAAGACATGGAGCAAGAGTCACTCAAGAGCTAAGCTGCTCTTTAGTTCCTGGCCCACAAAAAAACGTGAGATAATAATTATTGCTTATAAACTAATTGTTGTTGCTATGTGTCCCTAGTAGAGGGAATGAAAATCTACTGGGCTGGCTGCTCTCCCATTTGTTTACCCAGACTCTTCTGCCTTACTTTTATCATAGTGCGCTGATATCAATGGACTGCCTTGATTGGACTCTCTGGTTTTCTAGTTTCTGTTGGACTGACTGGACAGCAGGTAACACCAACAGGAAAAAGAAATACCACTTTTTCCCCTAGCTCCTCTTGGTGGTCAATAAAGCATGAATAGCTGTTTTCATTCCCTAAAGCCTGAGGTAGTATTGGCAGCCTTCTCTTCATTGTTACCTTTAATTTCTTTGAGATGTCTAGGAATGGTTAATGACTCCCGCTGTTGCAAGCCTTTGGACTACTTTACTATGGCTTCATGGTTTCTTTAAACTTTATTCACTTCCCCCTCTACCCCTAAACAATACATAGATCTCCACTTTTGCTTTCATACCCTCAGACACAACTGTATACATTTGGTGGATTTTTTTGTGTGTGTGTGTATGCATACCTGAGTGGAGAGAATTGGTTTAGTTTTGCGGGTTGTAGATGACTGCTATTGTCACATTTTTCTCTACTTTCTTCTTATTTTTGCATGGGAAACTTCCTTTTGAGTTAAATTTTTTTTTTGCTGAACCTCCTAGTATAAAACATGTAAAGTTATTAAGCGAGATCTGCTGAGGCCGGGACAGGAAGGAGTATGATTGTCTCAGCACATACTCTTTTTCTCTTCTAAAAGTGGCTCATGTAGCACTTTGGCACAGCCATAGCCTATGTGGAACTTCGATGGAATCCCCACTTCAGCACAGTGTAAATGCTGGGGAAAAGAAAGCATCTGTTTCCTCATATGCCTCTGATGATGTAATGTCTTCCTCCTCTGCCTGTGTTCTTGCTACCAGCCATCTCTGATCTCAAATTCCTGGCATTTACACTTCAGTGCAACCTACTTTTTGATAGCAATAGCTGTGAGAAATTTTGTCAAGCACTGTGATGGATTCCATAGCCAGTCTTCTAACATGGTTATTTTTATTCCTGTTTTATGGACAAAGAAATATAAGTTCAAAAAGGCTAAATGGCTTCTTAAAGGAATCTGTTAATGCACAGTCTTAGGCTCAGACTTACGTTGCCTGCTCATGAAAGCCCATAACTTTAACCACCACCACTGGCATCCCGGTCTCCTTTCAGTCTGAACTCATTGTCTGAACCTCAGTTTAAAAAAGGGAGCGGGGCCTGTTCTCTTTCCCAAGGTGACATCTTCCATACATGTGCCCACTCAATACACATTATGGTTTCAAACCATCTTTTTGGCATTTTCTTTAATGTGCCACTTTCTCTTTGTATTTCTGACAATAGGCAGTTCTCCTGCATCGACCATTTATCACTTTTGATTTCTCTAAAGCTGAATTGTGCAGTTTTATATATTGTGTTTAATAAATAATTGAAAATTACTCTTTTGCTTCCTACCTATTCTTCTGGCTCTGTTGAACTTGTTTTAATTTAAAAATGCCACTATGTACACTTTTCATAGATGTGTATTAATGTTGCTACTGGAAAGTCTATATATTGATCAAGAATATATTATTGGGGGGGGAAGGGGGAGAGGATTCACTCTGTTTCATTTGGCTAGGCTGTAATCTTGTACCAGTGAGGCAACTTCAGATGTAAATTTCCATTTCAAGATTTTAGCTGGGCTATGATATGTGTCGAGTCTTCAGTTATAAGTGTGATGGTAGAGAGGGTAATATCATGTGAAAGAGAATTTTTATCAGTCCTGTTTCCTAGAGAAAGAGGCCATGTGATGCCTGCTGTGTCACCTGGTGAAGTATCAGGTTTTGATCAGTAAGCAAAGGCAGGACGGAAGGGAAAGCATGGCCCAGAGCTTTTACTGCCACCTCTGTGGAAAGGCAGGGCAGAGCAGGTGAAAGAGCTCAGAGCCTGGTAGTCTGAATCAATCCTGCCTGCTTCACAGCCAGGGCAGGGGCTGTCCCTAGCTGTCTGGATCCTGATGCTGGGATGATGGGGGCAGAGAACTATCACCTTGTGGAGAGCCAGGTGAAGAGGATCCTTGTTTGTTTAGTTAATATATGCAAACAACATGATCCTTGCTGAGCCCTTTGTGATCTCTATGATGGTGTGTTGTTTGTCTCTCCCCCGGGGGGCAGGAGGAGCAGGCTGGCTCTGGCCAGTGAGGTTGCAAGACGTGAAAACAGTGTAGGATACAGCACAGCAGCAGCAGCAGCCGCCACAGCAGCAGGACTGTCGTTAGTCACACAGCCCATTTTCATTACCTCACTGCTCCAGTTCTCTTCTACTGCAGCTGTTCTTTCTCATAAATTGGGACTTAAACCCTCTGATTCTCTTTACATATACTCAGCCTGACTCTCTCCCTCCTCCCCCCTCCCCATCTGTCTGTCTGTCTGTCTTTAGAACTGAATCAGTATAGTCAGTGTATACTGACCACATTCACTCAGGACTTTCTTTGGTGTACTATCAGGGATAGACCAATGGGCTAGGCAGGGTTACAGTTTTTCTCACCGTCTCTGCTTCTGTAAAGTGGGGGTAGGGCCTTCGTTTTCTTCTTTCATCTCAGCCTTTGTAACCAGATCCTGCAAAAGACCCTCTTCCTGAGACAGGAGGGGAAATAGTCTCATAACCAGAGCATTCTCTTTGAGGACAAAGCAGGGAAGGTGGAATGTGTCCGACTGGGTTTGGCAGGGAAGGAAGTGACTGGGGCAGATTTCCAAATTCTCTGTCAGCCAGTTTAGTACTCAGTACTAAGTCAGGGTCAGCATCCCTAATCTGAGAATCTAAAATTCAAAGCATTACCAAACACCAACTTAATGTTAGCAAGAATACCACCACAGAGGTAATATCCACATTTGTCTTCATGTGACAAAAAGCAGTAAGAACACAGGCTAAACACTGATGACATAATCAGTTACTTTCAGACTGTGTGAGAGTCCCATATTAAACAAATGAGATTTATGTTTAGACTTGTGTCTCATCCCCAAATATCTCATTGTGTGCATGCAAAAACAGAATTTGGAAAAAGTCAGAAATTTGGATCGTCTTTAGTCCCATGTATTCTGAATAAGAATGATCAACTTGTTTATTCTCTGCGGCCATTCATTATAGATTTCCATGATATTATATGACTGCTATTTCCTCATTCAAGCCATTCATAGCAGGAGAACAAATTTTGGTGAATTTTCCTCCTTATTCCACCTCTATATTCATCCTCATGCCATCTTCTTTGCTTTCTATGTCTTCTCTCCTTCGTCTTTCCTTTTGTTTAATCCTGTAGGACCCGCTTTTTTTTTCTTTTCTAAAAAATTGTGATTAATAGAAGGGCTACATTATATTCACCAGATAGGTGCGTAACTTCACAAACATTGATACCCTTTCTCATGACATGGTCCCCATTTCCCTCCCATCCTCCCCCGCTTATCTTGATTTCCCCCTTCCCTATCCAATTTCAAATAACCAATTAAGCACATATAAAATATATCAGGACCTGCTTTTATATTCCTAGTTTTATTCTCTAATTTCACTGGCCTGCATTGGGCTCTGCTGTTGGGTTTAGTTAGGGTCAGCCTAATGTACCTCATAGCTAAGCTTCACTGTTGCATATGCATTAGCTACTGTTACATATGGATGTGAAAAAACACACCCACACTAGCTAAGACTGGGTTTGCATAGCTCATTTCCTTCCTCAGACCTCTCAGTGATGTACTGATCTTCCTCATGTAGAAAGCTGTTTTCTGAATGTTTTGTTACCCCCCAATTCAATCCCTTGACCTCTTTCATCTCCCTCTTCTACACACAACTCCATCCATTCTGTAAGCTTTAGTTTACTTACTCAGCTCCCCGTAATCTCTTTAACCCTCAAGGTAGAGACTTGAAATACTTGGTATACAGCAGGTGCTTAAGAGTTCTGAGAATGAATGGGAAAAAAGTCTGGCTGGCTTTTTACAGCTTACAGTCTCTCCATATAGACTTTGCTGCACGTATTTTATCTTGGAGGCTGATGTTTCCCAGCAGAGTGGGACAGAGTGTGCCATGAATTATGGATTCCATCTGATCCTTGTGGAGACAATCTGAATATTTTCCCTGTGGGCACCTAAGTGAACCAAATTAGCGTCCTGCTTGTCAGCATCCTCCCCCTCTTTGTGCCATAGATGAAAGTGGAAGAAGTGAAAACTGGAACTCTCTTGACCTTTTCAAGTCTTCAAATAATGATTTTCTAGACAGATAAGACTAAATTGGTATTGGATCTCAGCTTGGGAGCGGGGAAATGGCTGCTTAGGCGCCCATGTGTATCTTGTTCAATGCTTAATTTTCTTCTTTCCTGCTCGATGGAGGAAATTAAAACTCTGATGGTCAGATTAGGTGGTTCTAAGCCTCTCTGCCCCTTGCCTGCTGCAGTAGATGTGAGAGTTAGGCTTATCTATTGGGTCAGGGGAGGAGGTCGATAATTTGAACACTTGAAGAAATAACTGAAGTAATAAGATCCTTAAGCTAGAGGGTGTGTGTGTGTGTGTGTGTGTGTGTGTGTGTGTGTGTGTGTGTGTGTGTGTGTTTGTGTTTAAGAGGCTGCCATGGATAGGATGGGATACATAAAACCAAACAAACGAACCAGAGGGCAAAGGGTCACACTTACCTGGACTGGAGCAGAGGATGCCAGTAGGACCCTTCCTTGGCAGGGTTCATTTCCTGCCAGAGCTGTCCAGGTCATTCCTTTGAACTCAGGTATCCACAGGAGGGCTGCCTGGAAATCAGGAGGAGTGCTGGTGGCTGATATCCATGTGCCTTTCACCCAGATGCTTGGCTGTACTGGAGCTGGAACCCCGGGTCAGGTAAATCTTGGGTGGCAAGGTGCAGAGGTCAAAGGCTTGGGTTTGCAACATCATTATTACATAGGGATAGTACCTAAGGGGATTGGTTATCCAGGAGATGGAGGTAGATGGATCCTAGACTGAACACTAGTAAAGTTAATGTAAGACCTTATTTGAGAAAGCAAGCTAAAAGCAAAAGGGACAGGAATGTGGCTCAAGTGGAGGAGTGCCTGGCTACCGGTCTGAAGCCCCAATACCATAACAAACAGGAGCATACATAATGGAGGGACCTAGTCTGAGTTCCCACAATAAACAAAACCAAAGATTGAAAGGAGAGGTTCTCAAAACACATGTGGCCCACTACTTAATGGCTTCTTGGTGACTGAGACCATGTAGCAAAGTCCAATTCAGAGTATTGTTACAAAGCATGATCAGTTAATCTCCATTTATTGGGTGCATCAGTGTTTGGGAGGAATGGAAACTGAAAAGCTAGATAGAAAATTCAAGTCCTGTGACTTCATTTCAATTTAGAGATAAAATTTGCTCCTCACGATGCTCTTGCCCTCTGTGTTAGTCACCTTCCTCAGGGGTCGGCTTTTCATCTTGAGTCAGAGAAGGATGAAGTGTTAGGGAAATCTAGGCATCTACTCATTTCCATGACTTATTGAAGATCTTGCTTTATTTTTTTCTTTTCATTTTGAGACTAAGGGATATTGAGCATTGTCACATCTTAGCCTCATAATTGTGACCTTCCCCCCCACCCCCGCAAGAACTGGTGGAACAGGATTGGTCTTACACAGTAACACAACACTTTAGAGCTGAGATTTTTGGATAAAACCTAAGTAAGACAATACAAAAATTATGAGAGTACTAAGATATGTCATGCTATTAATCTCTTACCCTTTTCTTCTGTCTCTCCATCTTTCTCTTTGTGGAAGGAAGGAGTCATCCTAGATGTTACAGTTAGTTTCACAAATGACCTGCTCAGTCAATATTATTTATTTATCCTTTTATTTATTTTTTTGTTGATACTAGAGTTTAAATTGCTTGGCTATTTTGTGCATGGCTGGTGCTTGACTACTTGAGTCATGTTTCTACTTCAAACCTTTCGGTGGTTAACTGAAGATAAGAGCCTCTCAGATTTGTCTGGGCTGGCTCCCCATGTAATCCTCAGATCTCAGTCTTCTGAGTAGATAGGATTATTAATATGAGCTTCTGGTGCTTGACTTAAATATCTCTCCTTAGTGAATCGTATTATGTTCAGAGCAGCATTTACCACTGTTCATTTTTTAATAAAAGAAAGTTATCATTGCTTTCTATGCAGTTTATGTGCATTTAAATGAGTATTTTGAGGATCAGTATTGAAAAATGCAAGCCCACCTGTTCTAAAAGTAAATCCATTGTAGTTTGCAGAGCTTCCATAATTGTAGATTAAAGTAGTAGATTTAGTGAAAGTTGTAGTAAAATAATTTCACAAAAACTTTAATGGTGATTCCTGTGTACCCAACCTCAAAACACATACACAATTTAGAAACTGTGTATGCTGTAAGAGGTCACTTTATAGCAGTGATGATTTTTTAAATCTGGTGAGTAATTTTTGCCTTTCTGCTGAAGGGGCATTTGGATTTGTGGAGACACTTCTGTCTGCCACGACTGAGGAGGGCAGTGTGATGAAACTGGCAGCCCGTGGATACTTGCCAATGGATCAAGCCGCTACAAATGTTAATAATGCTGCCTCTCAGAAGCCTTGCTTTGTGAAAATCATGAGTGAAACTACCAGATTAGTAAAAATGTCTCTGTGAGAGCTTTATCCAGATTCCTAAGATGCCATGCCTTCAAAGGGTGTGAGGATGATATGTTTTGAAAAAGTATTTATTTTGCCAGTCCTGGGGCTTGTACTCAAGGCCTGAGCACTGTCCTTGGGCTTTCTCAAGGCTTGTGCTCTACCACTTGAGCCACAGCACCCTTTCTAGCTTGTTCTGTGTATGTAGTACTGAGGAATTGAATCTGGATCTTTGTGCATGCTAGGCAAACACTTTACCACTAGGGCAAACTCCTGGCCCCAAAGCATGCTGTTTTATGTGACTTAAAATGGCTTTGGTGATATCAGACATTCAGCTGTCAGTAATGAAGAAGAGTTCCAAGAAGGCTGTGTCATAAAATGTGTGAAAGAAAATAACTCCCAATATTTGTAGATCAATATGTTATTGCATACAGGATGTGATTTTAAATATTTGTTTAGAAAGCTCACTTAACATTTTACTTGATTTTCTTTAAGCCTTGATATACTGAAATAACAGAAAATAACACAAGCGTAAGTATTTTGTTGTGTTTTCCTGTGTGTATGTGGTTTTTTTTTTTTTTGTGTGTGTGTGTGTGTGTGTGTGTGTGTGTATGTGTGTGTCTGTGTAAGGGGATGCTAGGAATGGTGCTAAGAATAAAACCCAGGAGCTCCTTCGCACGTGGCAAGTACTCTGCCACTGTTTGTACCCCAGTCCCAGAAACACTGAACTTTTTTTTGCCAGTCCTGGGCCTTGAACTCAAGGCCTGGGCACTGTCCTTGGGCTTTTTCAAGGCTAGAGCTCTACCACTTGAGCCACAGCACCATTTCTGGCTTTTTTCTATGTATATGGTAGCGAGGAATCTAACCCTGGTCTTTGTGAATGCTAGGCAAGCACTCTACCACTAGGCTAAACTCTCGTCCCTGACCTTTTCTTTCTTATTAGGAAAATTGCCATATTTATCTGAAGATATATGGGAATTCAAATTCATGATTCCTAATCTCTATGCCAGAGATTAGGAATCTCCTAATGTCTATTTATAGTCATGACATAAATTTCATTGGTCATCATATAAAATTTCTTCAATCTTGCAAATCTGGGAATCATTTCCAAAGGATATGTCCATGCTAATTTACTTCCAAAATTACATATATAATAATATATATAATAAAATTAGGTGCCTTCAATGCATTCTATTGTAAAATGTGGCTGACAAATTGCCTATATTTCTGTAAACATTGTGACACAGTAAATCTATCTATTCCCTTCCATTAAAAGGAAGTAGTCTCTGGTACTCCTCTCTTGTTAAGCAGTCTCTTTCCTCCATGTTATGTTTTTAAAAATGTTGGTCTTGAAGTTTGAACTAAAGACCTGGGTGCTGTCCCTAAGCTTTTGTGCTAAAGCCTAGCAGTGCTCTTTCAATTGAGCCAAAGGTCTATTTCTGTTTTTTTTTTTTTTTTTGTTAATTGGCGATAAGAGTCTCATGGACTTTCCTATTCAGGCTGGCTTCAAACTGGGATCTCCAGCTTCTTGAGTAATTGGTATTATAGGTGATATCCACCAGTGCCCAGCTGTGTTTTTGACTTCTAAACTTAATTTTTAGAGTCTATGTGTAGAATTTTGTTCTGCAAAATCTCAGCATCTAAATCTGACTCAAGCAGCTTTTCTTCTTAGAGTGAGCCCTGGAGCCCAAAGTCCACCTGCTTGTCCTTCCTCTGTCAAGACAGGGCAAATCTGGGAACATTTTTGGGAAACTGATCTTCTGCAGAATAGGCAACAGTCATGAATAAATTTCCCCCTGGACCCCATAGTTTATGAGCTGATAATTACATTGTGTCAGATTAGGAGCTGGGGAATAAAGAATGAACTAGACAGACACAGATAGATTCCTTTCCCTTAGTCAGCTCTGGGTCTGATACACACATCAGTCTACCATGAATAGAAACGCTGTCAGTGCTGTGCATCTACTATTTCACCTCTATCTGTGTCTATAAATTTAGACAGACTTGGATGAAAATATGGAATAAAGGTGTCATTGTACCAAACATGAACAGCATTATAGTGCTATAGGTCACTATTCCCGAAACAATATTCCCAGAAACTTTCAACAGAACATTTATATTGTACTCTATAAAGAATATAGAGATGATTTAAAGTGTGTGGGAGGGTATGTATAGGTTACATCGGCTATTTTTTTGTAAGGGACTTTAACCTTTGTGGATTTTGGTATCCACATAGGTGTTGGAACCCATCTCCATGGATTCTGATGGCTGGGCTTGCTTAGTGCTGAAAAGGAAAATCACATGGTGCTTTGGGAGGTAGAATCGGTTCAACTGAACTACAGGATAGGGAAATAAGAGGTTCATCTTTGTGGTTGTTGTTTTTAATATGCGATGTGAAATTACTTCTTTTGTCTTTTCCCCCCTTATCATTTATCCTCTATTGTTACTATATCTGACTTTGGTACCTGGTATATTATATATACATTTGTTTATTTGAAATATGGAAGGGAAGGGGAAAATAAGATGATTGGGAGGGAAGTAAAGTGGGAGAAAAGCATGAGAAGGAGTATCAGTATTCAAGAAATAATTTACCCACTACCTGATGAACTTAATTGTAACTCCTCTATACATCACTCTGACAACAAAATAAAAAAAAACAAAAAAGAGGGCTAGAGGGTCAAGCTGTATGTGGGGAGTCATTAGCTTGATAGGCAGGGAGATAAGGATTAGATCATGCCACCTGTTATGTGCATTAAAAATCACAAATTAAGGTAGGCAAGGTGGGACACTCTTTCAATCCCAGCACCAGACTGGCTCAAGCAGGAGCATCATGAGATCAGCGACAGCCTGGACTATGTGGTGTGTTAAACAATGTTAATTTAATTTAATTTTTGTTTATTTTATTTTTTATTGCAATATATAGAGGGGTTACAGTTATATTCACCAGATAGGAAGTGCATTACTTCTCACACATTGATACCCCTTCTCATGTTTTTGTCCCCATTTCCCTTCTCCACTCCCACCCCTAATCTTGTTACCCCCTTCCCTTTCCTATTTCAAATAAATAAATAAATGCATATACAATATAACAGATTTAATTTTATTTTTTAAATTGACATTTCATGATTTGGAGGAATAGCTGTTTTGAGTAGGAGAATGATGTGATAGACCTATCTGATATGTGAAGAATGGCTTGGAGTGAGAGGTGAGTGGATGTGGGTAGAGGGAGCAGTGAGAAGCTACCTCTGTAGTCCGGGCAGGTGTCACAACAGTGGGGTCACAGATGGACTAAGGAGGTAGAAATAAGAACAAAGACAAGAAATGCATGTAAGATCTCACACTAGGAGGAGGTCAGGTGGAATTGAGGGTGACAGGGAATTACCACGTCTCTAGCTCAAACAGGTATGTTGGGGATAGAGGTATTTGTAGGCTTAGGAGGAGGCTTGTCAATGGAAAGTTTTCACACCAGGGTATTCCAAATATTACTTCAACTCACAGTAAGTGTATGTGTGTGTGTGCTGGTCCTGGGGCTTGAACTCAGGCCCTGGACACTATCTCTGAACATTTTTGCTCTGATTAGTATTCCACTATTTGAACCTCAGCTTCATTTCCATCATCTGATGTAACTAATTACAAATAACATTCTTACAGACTTTCCTTCCAGGCTTGCCTTGGAACCTTGTTCTTCAGAACTCAGACTCCTAAGTAGTAGGATTTACATGCATGAACTGCTGGCATCTGGCAAGAAGTGTTTTTAGCTTATGCGCAAGCATATCTGTACATAGAACAGAAAAATTATAAATTGCTTATCTATAGCATCTCTAGTACATTTTTGTGTGATCTGTCCTCCCACCTCCTTCCTGTATGTCCCCATTTTCTAAATCCATTTACAATATTTTTGTATCCACTTTAAGACTAATGAGTTGAAGAATGTAAAGGACTTTTTGATGAAAACTTTAAAACCCTGAAAAAGGAAATTAAAGCAAAACTGAGGAAATGGAAAAACCTCCCATGATCTTGGATTGGAAGAAATAACATCGCGAAAATGGCAATCCTGCCAAGGGCTATCTACAAATTCAATGTAATACCTGTCAATATCCCAATGTCATTTTTTAAAGAAATAAAAGAGCGAATCCAAAATTTCATATGGAATAATAAAATACCCCACATAGCAAAAACAATTCTTAGCAGAAAAAACAGCGCAGGAGGAATTTTAATACCAAACTTTAGATCTATTACAGAGCTGTAGTGACCAAAACAGCTTGGGATTGGCACAAGAACAGGCCTAAGAATCAATGGAATAGAACTGAAGACCCAGAAATCGACCCACAGACCCACGGCCACCTAATCTTTGATAAGGGAGCAAAAAAAAATAGAACGGAAGAAAGACAGCCTCTTCAACAAGTGGTGCTGGCTGAACTGGTTAAGCACCTGCAGAAAACTAAGGTTGGATCCTTCTTGTCACCCTGTACTAAGATTAACTCCAAATGGATCAAAGATCTGGAGGTAAAAGCAGATACACTGAAAATTTTACAAGAAGGAATAGGAGATACACTCAGTCACCTTGGCAAAGGTCGAAACTTAATATGGACCAAGAATCACAACAAATCAGAGAAAGGCTGGATAAGTGGGACTGCATTAAACTGCAGTTTCTGAATGGCAAAGAACATAACTAGCAAATTAACTAGAAAGCCTACAGAGTGGGAGAAGATCTTCAATAACCATACAACAAACAAAGGCCTCATATCTAAAATATATCAACAGCTCAAAAAATTGAATCAATCCAAAACTAATCTCCAAAGTAACAACCATCCCATTAAAAGATGGGCCAAAGACTTAAAGAGAGTCTTCTATGAAGAACAAATAAGAATGGCCTATAGACACATGAAGAAATGCTCTACATTTCTGGCCATCAAAGAAATGCAAATCAAAACAACTCTAAGATTCCACCTCACTCCAGTAGGAATGGCCATTATCAAGAAATCTAACAATAGATGCTGGAGGGGATGTGGCCAGGAGGGATCACTACTACACTGTTGGTGGGAGTGTAAACTCATTCAATCACTATGGAAAGCAGAATGGCAATTCCTCAAAAGACTAAACATAGAACTCTCCTATGACCCAGAAAATCCACTACTTGGCATTTACCCAAATGTCCAGAAACAAGGACATACTAAATCCACTATCACAATGATGTTCATTGCAGCACTATTTACCCTAGCAAAGATATGGAACCAACCCAGATGCCCCTCAGTTGATGAGTGGATCAACAAGATGTGGTATTTATACACAATTCTATGCTTCTGTCAGAAAGAATGACATTGCCCCATTTGTTAGGAAGTGGAAAGACTTAGAAAAAAATCTTATTAATGCAGTCCCACTTATCCAGACGTTCTGATTTGTTGTTTTTTTCTGGGTCCTTATTAAAGTTTCGCCCTGTGTCAAGGAGACCTAGTGTATCTCCTATTCCTTCTTGTAAAGTTTTCAGTGTATCTCTTTTTTCCTCCAGGTTTTTGATCCATTTGGAGTTAAACCTGGTTCAGTGCGACAAAGAAGGATTCAGCTTTAGTTGTCTGCAGGTGCTTAACCAGTTCATCCAGCACCACTTGAAGAGGCTGTCTTTCTTCCATTTTTTTGGCTCCCTTATCAAAGATTAGGTGGCTGTGGGATTAGGTGGCTAAGGTTTGGTATTGAAATTCCTCCTGCGCTGTTTTTTTCTGCTAAGAATTGTTTTTGCTATATGGGGTCTTTTATTATTCCATATGAAATTTTGGATTCGCTCTTCTGTTTAAAAAATGACATTGGGATATTGATGGGTATTGTGTTGAATTTGTAAATAGCCCTTGAATTTGTAGATTGCCATTTTCGCGATATAATTTCTTCCAGTCCAGGAGCATGGGAGGTTTTTCCATTTCCTCAGGTCTGCTTTAATTTCCTTTTTCAGGGTTTTAAAGTTTTCATCAAAAAGGTCCTTTACATTTTTAGTTAATTCCTAGGTACTTTATTTTCTTCAAGGCTATTGCAAAAGGAGTTGCTTTCCTGATTGTTGCCTTGTTCCTCTCATTATTGGTTTATAGGAAGGTGGTTGATATTTTATTAAAGAATTTATTAACATTGATTTTTACATCATATTTCAAATGATGTGATTAACAAGTATTCAAGATGGGAATCTATATAATCACAGGCACTTAGTTTTTAGAACATAATCAAATTTAGGCTAAGGATTTGTATATTACAAATATGTATTAATCAATGTAATAAAATATTATGTCTATAGAATCATAATTTTTTTTTGCCAGTGCTGGGCTTAAGCTCAGAGCCTAAGCACTGTCCTTGGATTTTTCTCAAGGCTAGAACTCTACCACTTGAGCTTCAGCACCACTTCTGGATTTTTCTAAGTATGTGGTACCAAGGAATTGAACCCAGGTCTTCGTGCATGCTAGGCAAGCACTCTATCACTAGACCAAACTCTCGGGCCAATAGAGTCGTAAGTTTTTATGTCTATGTAGTTGTGTTTATATTTCCAGTACCATGTCCATAGCATTGGGTATGCAACTTGTGAGTCCTCGCTCTTGTACTGTTTGGATCTAATAGCCACATATTAACGATACATGTGCCTTTTGTTCCTTTGGTCTTGACTTGTCTCACTCAACATGATTCACTCTAGATTCATCCACTTCTCTGCAAATGCCATTATTTTATCTTGTCTGAGGCTATGCAGAATTCCATTGTATGTATTTACCACATTTTCTATATCCATTCATCTTCAGTAGGGCATCTGGATGTTTTCATTGCCTGACTATTGTGAATAGTGCAGAGATAAGCATAGCTGAGCAGGTGTTCTTATCATATCTTGGATTATGATGTTCAGGATAGATACCCAGAAGTGGTATGGCAGGATTGTAGGGAAGGTCAATTTTCAGTTCTTTGAGAAACCTCTACACTGCTTTCCAGAGTGCCTGAAATAGTTTACAATCCCACCAGCAATATAGTAGGGATCCTTTCTCTCCACAATCCCACCAGGATCTGTCATTGTCTAAGTTCACAATCTTGGCCATTCTTTTTGTTGTAAGGTAGTAGCTTAGGGCTGTTTTTATTTGCATTTTCTTTATGACCATGGACGATGAACATTTTCTCATATGCTTTTCTGCCATTTTAATCTCTTCTTCTGATAAGTCTCTCTGTAGTTCCCTTGCCCATTTAGTAAATGGTTTGTTGGGTTTCGAGGGTGGGATTAGTTTCTGTAGATATTGGCTATTAATTCCCTGTAGATATCGGATATTAAGCATTTGTCAGATGTATTGTTATAAATATCTTTTTCCAGTTGGTTGGCTGTCTCTCTACTTTTGTGGCTATGCTTTTATCTGTACAGAAACTTTATTTTTAGGTAGTCCCATTTATTGAGTCTCTCTCAAATCTGTTGTGACCCTGGGATTCTGTTCAGGAATCTTTTTGCCTGTGCCTATGAGTTCCATTGTCTCTCTTAGTCTATCATGTAGCAGTTTCACGGTTTCCGGTCTGACATTGGGGTCTTTGATCCACTTTGAGTTAGTGATTGTGCATGGCTAAAGGCTAGAATCAATTTTTAGTTTTCTGCATGTGGCTGCCCAGTTTTGCCAGCACCAGTAATTGAATAGACTGTATTTGTTCCACTGTATATCTTTGGCTCCTTTGTCAAATACAAGTTGACTATCAGTATGTTCTTCTATTTCTGGATCTTCTATTCTGTTCCACTGATCTTCTGGTCTGCTTTTTGTGCCAATAGCATGCAGTTTTTTTTTAAATTATTATTATGGCTGTATAGTAGAGTTTGAAGTCTTGTATTGCAATACCACCAGCATTGCTTTTTTTTTTTCCAGCATTGCTTTTTTTGCCTAGAATTGTTTTGGCTATTCTAGGTCTTTTCTTGTTCCATATGAACCGTTGGATTGTATCTTTTATTTCAGTAAAGAACATCTTTGGCATTTTGATGGGGATTGCATTAAATTTGTATATCAATTTTGTCAGTATAGCCATTTTCCCTGTGTTGGTTCTCCCTAACCATGAGCAATGGATATCTTTCCATTTCCTAGTGTCACCTTTAATTTCTTTTGTTAGGCTTTTATAGTTTTCAGTAAATAATTCCTTTACATCTTTGTAATTAATAGAAAGGTTACATTATATTCGCCAGATAGAAGGTGCATTAATTCACATACATTGATACCCTTTCTCATGTCTTGGTACCCATTTCCCTCCCCCCCACACCCTCACCCCTCATCTTATTTTCTCCCCTTCCCTATGCAATTTCAAATAACCAAATACACATATATTAAATATATCAGATAAAAAATGAAATATGAGATAACCAAGGGACAGCAAAAGAGATGAGAGATAACATAGTACATTAAGGACAACAATCACTCATTATGTGGCTTTTGTTTCTATATCCTGGAGGTCCTTTCATTTAGCATCATACTATATGACCTTATATGTACCTAGGTTTTGTTTTATTGCAAATCTTTTCTAGGAAGGCCCAAGGTTTCTACTGATTATGACAAATGAGGGAAACCATTGAGCCTATGTTCCTTTGAGTCTGGCTTACTTCACTTAATGAATTTTTCTAAGTCTTTCCATTTTCTAACAAATGGGGTGATGTCGTTCTTTCTGACAGCAGTGTAGAATTCCACTGTGTACAAATACATCTTGTTGATCCACTCATCAACTGAGGGGCATCTGGGTTGTTTCCATATCTTTGCTATGGTAAATAGTGCTGCAATGAACATCGTTGTGCTCGTGGACTTAGTATGTCCTTGTTTCTGGACAATTGGGTAAATGCCAAGTAGTGGAATTGCTGGGTCATAGGGGAGCTCTGTTTACTCTTTTGAGGAACTGCCATACTGTTTTCCATAGTGGTTGAATGAGTTTGCACTCCCACCAACAGTGTAGTAGTGATCCCTCCTGGAGGTAATTGCTTCTTGTTGGGGGTTCTAGCTGTTCTGGTATTTGTTCTTATTTAATATTTTTTGTAATGCTGATTTAATGCGCATGTATTCCTATAGCTTCTCTTTGGAATGAAAGATTCTTATTTCATCGTCAAATGTAAAAGCTAGTTTTGCTGGATAAATCAGTCTGGGTTGGCAGTTGCTGGTCTTCAGGGTATGAATGATGTTTTTCCAAGCTTTTCTTGCATTAGGGTTTGCATGGAGAGGTCTGCAATTATTCTAATTTTTTTCCATTGTAGTATAGGTCTTTCTTTGTTTTTGCAGCATTTAAGATCAGCTCCTTGGTATCTGGGTCTAGTGTTTTTACTATGGTGTGTCTAGACGATTTCCTTCTAGGATCTTGCCTATCTGGAGTCCTGAAACCTTCAGTGATGTATTTTCCCTTTTGAGGTTGGGGAATTTCTCAGCTATGATTTTGGTGAATAAGGGTTGCATTCCTTTATTAAGGAACTCTGCCCCTTCTTCGATCTCTGTTATACAAAGATTAGATTTCTTGGCTGCATTTGCCAGGTCCTGGAATTCTCTCTGCTAAATTCTGATTTTTCCATGCTGATGATTCTCTGTTCCAGGTCTTGTGTTTTATCTTCCATTCCCGATGTCCTATTCTCCATCTTAATCTGCTGTTTAATGCATTCATTTTTGCTTGAATTGTGGACACTGGGCTGATCATGTCTGCTGAGAGGGTATTAATCTTTCCTTCCACTTCTCTTTTGAATTCGAGGAGCTCCTTAGCTCCTTTGTAATTTCCTGATTTTGTTTTTGGAATTCCGCTTTAATATCATTAGTCATGTCCCAAATCATTTCCTTGAATAGAGTCATGTTTTGTGTCTCTTCAAGTGTCATTTCTTGGGATGGTTACATCTCTCTCATCGCTTCACTCTTGTTTCCTTTTGGGCTTTGTGCGGGACTTTAATTATATATATATATATATATATATATATATATATCGTAATTCATCTTTGTGATTTCCAAGGCATCGAGGACTGTTGTTTTAGGTTCTCTCTGTTGTCAGTAGATGTCAGTCTTTACTTGGCTTGGGACTGGTGGTTCTGGAAATCTGTGTATACCTGTGGTTCTCAGCCAAATCAGTTCCACTGCTGACTAGGTCAGACTTTGCAGCTTTTGCAGGTGTTCCACCTGTTCCCCGAGGTTCTGTGCTGCTGCATGGCTAGCTCTCAGGCAGATGGTTAGTTTTCCTTCCCTGTTTCCGGGGGCAGGTCCCAGCCGAGGACCTGGGATTTGGGAGTTTTTGAGTGCTCACAGCTAAACAGCACAGTGGTTGATTTTTGAGAGTTAATTTTATAACCTGCTACCTTGCCAATGTTTCAGATCAGCTCAAGCAGCTTGAGAGTGGAGTCTATAGGGTTCTTTAAATACGGAATCATGTCATCTTCAAAGAGGGAAATTTTTACTTCCTCTTTTCCTATTTGGATCCCTTTTATGCTTCTTTCTTGCCTTATTGCTCTGGCTAGAAATTCTAATACTATGTTAAAGAGGAGTGGAGAGAGTGGGCATCCTTGTCTCCTTACTGATTTTAGAGGAAAAGGCTTTAGCTTTTCACCATTAAGTATAATGCTATTTGTGGGTTTGTCATACACATCCTTTATTATACTGAGTAATGTTCCATGGATTCCTAATTTCTCCAGAGCTTTTAGCATAAAGGGGTGTTGGATCTTGTCAAATGCCTTTTCTGCATGTATTGAGACAATCATGTAATTCTTGTCCTTGCTCCTGTTGATGTGTTCAATTTTATTAATTTATTTGCGTATGTTGAACCAGTTTTGCATCCCTGTGATGATTCTCTATGGCAAAGGACATAACTAGCAAATTAACTAGAAAGCCTACAGAGTGGGAGAAGATCTTCAATAACCATACAACAGACAAAGGCCTCATAGCTAAAATATATCAACAGCTCAAAAAATTGAATCACTCCCAGACTAATCTCCAAAGAAACAACCATCCCATTAAAAGATGGGCCAAAGACTTAAAGAGAGTCTTCTCTGAAGAACAAATAAGAATGGCCTATAGACACATGAAGAAATGCTCTACATCTTTGGCCATCAAAGAAATGCAAATCAAAACAACTCTAAGATTCCACCTCACTCCAGTTAGAATGGCCAAGATCAAGAAATCTAATAACAGATGCTGGAGGGGATGTGGCCAGGAGGGATCACTACTACACTGTTGGTGGGAGTGCAAACTCCCACTATGGAAAGCAGAATGGCAATTCCTCAAAAGACTAAACATAGAACTCTCCTATGACCCAGAAAATCCACTACTTGGCATTTACCCAAATGTCCAGAAACAAGGACATACTAAATCCACTATCACAATGATGTTCATTGCAGCATTTTTACCATAGCAGATATGTAACCCACCCAGATGCCCTTCAGTTGATGAGTGGATCAGAAAGATGTGGTATTTATACACAATGGAATTCTATGCTTCTGTCAGAAAGAATGACATTGTTCCATTTGTAAGGAAATGGAAAGGCTTAGAAAAAATCCTGTTAAGTGAAGTAAACCAGACTCAAAGAAACACATGCTCAGTGGTTGCCCTCATTTGTCATAATCTGTAGAATCCTTGGGCTGTCCTAGCAGAGATTTACAATAGAGCAACACCTGGGATACATAAGGCCATATATTACGACACTAAATGAAAGGACCTCTAGGATATAGAAACAAAAGCCATATAATGCGTGATTGTTGTCCTTAATGTCCTATGTTATCTCTCATCTCTTTTGTTGTCACTTGGTTATGTCATATTGTTACAGTATTTTACCTTGGTATCTTATATATTGTATATATGTTTATCTGGTTGTTTGAAATCGGATAGGGAAGGGGGAAAACAAGATGAGGGGTGGGGATGGGAGGAGGGAAATGGGGACCAAGACAATAAAAATTATTTGAAAAAAAGACTAGTAAGTTGACATGTGTAGTGTGTAAATCTCTGACACTAAGCACATATGTATCAAAGGTCTTAGAATTTGCAGTCACAAAGACAGGTCTGAATTCTACTCTGCCATCTAATAGCTGCATAGTCTCTGGCAAGGTTTTTAACCCAGCAGAGCATCAGTGCTCATAGTTGAAAAATGAAAATACATACCTGATTTATCCTAGAGATCAAAAAAGAAAATGACTGCTGATAAACAGTCCTAGCGATATTACTTGATTTGGCTGCTGTGACAAATTATTGCATATTGAAAGCAACATAATTAAGGCAACATAGATTTTTTGCACAATTTTGGTGGTCAGGAGTCCAAAGTCCATTTTCATGAAGCTGGATTCAAGGTAGCAGAAGGTTATGTCCTCCTGAATGTCTTTTCCAGCTACTAGAGGCCATCTGCCTTCCCCCAACTTCAAAGCTAGCTGTGAAACATCTTCATACTTGAGTGTTTGACATTTGTTGCTTTCTTCATATTTAAGGGACTTTGTGCTTATCTAAATAATTTAGGACCATCTTAATATTTTTTTCACTTCTTAAGAAATTTTCAAATTTAAATGTTCCTGCAACCTTAATGACTTTGTCATTTAACATAATATATATATATATATATATATATATATATATATACACACAAAGTCTGGGGTTAGAATGTGGACGTCTTATTCTTCACATCACAATAGCCCAGTGGCTGGTATTACACGGATGCCCAATAAAGAGTTGATGGCTTTGTAACACCAAGGTTCTCTTCCATGCAACTATAAATAAGAACAAATTACCTTTAAGTATATATTGAATTCAATCTTAAGCTAGCTTTTTTTTTTGTGGGTCATGGGGCTTGGACTAGTCCTGGGTGTTGTCCCTGAGCTCCTCAGCTCAAAGCTATTGCCCTACCCTTGAGCCAAGCCCTGCTTTTCATTTTCTAGAGGTTTATTGGAGATAAGATTCTCAGGTTCTTTTATGCTGGGCTGGCTTTGAACTTCGATTCTCAGATCTCAACCTCCTGAGTAGCTAAGATTACAGGTGTGAGCCACCACACTGCTCTTATTTTTATGTTTTGGGAACTGACATTTAAACATAAATTTGTGACTTCAAGTTAGACTAGCTTAAAGGCTTTGTTTCAAGGGAACATTTTGTTGGTCTTTGTTCAAGGTCAGTCTTTAAGTCAACAATAAATAGGTTGTTTAGCAAAGTGGACTCTTGGATATTGTGGTGAATTTCTCTTAAAGGCTTTTCTCTATTCTGAAGTTGATCAGAGATCCATACATCCATTTAACATAAAAAGAGAGGTGAGGTGAAAGAATCAAGGTAGAAAAAGTGATAGAGATGAAGAATAAATGCATTTAAATTTTGAAAGTGTATTTGCATGTAGTATGTGACCAATAAATATTTGTTGAATGATCAAAAAGAAAAATGAATAATCAAAGAGAAAGCCAGCTGTGATTTTGGGAATGACACAAGCAGAGGCTGGGATTTGATTCCATGAAAAAAATACAATTATAATAAGACCAAATCTCAGCAAGTGCTAGCATTATTATTATTGCAATATTAGTTGCAGTTGGATTTATGACTCATTTTATGTTGGAAAATTGATTCCTCTATGATGATATCAAAGAGCTAAATCCCATGTGCTTAGTCAGAGTCCAAGTGTGTCATCAAGGTGATACCTAGTTCCGGAGCATCTGTCTCAATGAATTTGGAGGGAGAGGAGTCCCAAAGGACTCCTGGAGCAGCTGATGCAACAGGGAGGTGGGTGGATAGAAGGGTAGAAGTAGAGACCCTGAAAGGTGAGCATATAATAGCTCCAGTTTTAAAGTGACCAAACAAGACATGGCACCTCAGTAGCCTCCTGCATAAGAGGCAGGAGACATCCTCACTCATTCCATTGTCAGACAGACCCTCCTGGCATTGAGCATGAGAAACTTCGTGACCATAGGAATGATGAATTGGCTTTTTCAGACACCATTTGTCCTATCTCACTTATAAAGAGTCCATTCTTTCCAGATATTTTGCCTTTAGATGAATGGTTGACTCGCAGAGTTGTCAGCCTATGTCTGACATCGTATTGATTCAGGGTATGGGCTGGCCTGGAACATGAGATTGAAATGATGAACAGGAGCTTTGTACAACACATTTTTCTAATGCAGTGCCTCCTCTACAACACATCTTCAGTCATTTTTTTTGTTAAAAAATTAGAGAAGAAATTTCTTCTCAACAGAATTTTGATCTAATTTTCTCCACTTGTGATCGATAATTCCACGAAAATGAACTTTAAGATTTTACAGGGATGTGAGCACAGGCTTCAGAATTAGATCATAAAAGTCTACATTTGGGCATTTATGATGTAGGTGACCTTAAATAGGCTCACTCTTTCTAAAACAATGCCAACAGATTTCATTGTTCTATTTTCATACATGAAAAATCTTCTTGGGCCATATTTATTCTTTTTCATCCTCCTTAACCTTTCTAATAACATCTACTCTCCCAGTAGAATCTGTTTATCGTTTTTTTTTTTGCCAATCTTGGGCTTGGGCTCAGGGCCTGAGCACTGTCCTTGGGCTTTCTCAAGGCTAGAGCTCTACCACTTGAGCCTCAGCACCACTTCCGGCTTTTTTCTATGTATGTGGTACCGAGGAATTGAACCCGGGTCTTCGTGCATGCTAGGCAAGCACTCTACCACTAGGCCAAACTCCCAGCCCGAATCTGTTTATCTTTCCTTGCCCCCATCTCCTATTGACCAACAGCTTTCACTGAGATTTTTCATGCCATTTTCATATATGTTGCAATGTATTTCACAATTATCTCTTCTCTTTTCCTTTCTATTTCACAATTATCTCTTCTCTTTTCCTTTCTATTTCTATATGGTACTTTAGTTAGGTTCATGTCCTATGCAGTCCTTTAGTTAGGTTCATGTCTTGTGCATATATATACATACATATATATGCATATATATGCATATCTATGAATATGTATGTTCTTTAGATCTAGCCTCTACAACATGGGTGAAAAACACCTTGTTTTTTTAAACAGGTTTTATCTAGCTCAATATGATAAAAAGGAAGGTTTCTTAGTGTGTTACTTTTTTTGGTCTTTTGTTTATACAGATTAAGTCTATCCTGAATTTTGGATAATGTGTGTGTGTGTGTGTGTGTGTGTGTGTGTGTGTGTGTGTGTGCTGGTTGTGGGGCATGGATTCAAGGACTGGGTACTATCCTTGACCCTTTTCTTTCTCTCAAGGCTAGTGTTCTAACACTTGAGTTACAGCTCTACCTCCACCTTTTGTTCTTTGGTAATTCTCTGGAGATGTATCTCATTGGCTTTCCTGCCTGGGCTGGTTTCCAACTGTGATTCTCAGACTTCAGCCTCCTGAGCAGCTAGGGCTATATGTATGAGTTACTGGCACCTGGCCAGGGGATTTTTTTGTGTAAAATCTTTTTTATTGTAATTAATAGAAGGGTTATAGTAATATTCACCAGATAGGTGAATTACTTCTCATACCTTGATACCTCCTCTCATGTTTTCATTCTCATTTCCCCTCCCTCACCCCTCACCTTATCTTGTTTTTCCCCTTTCCCTTTCCTATTTAAAATAAACATATATACAATATACCGGATAACAAGGTCAGATACTGTAACAATATGAGATTAACCAAGGGACAACACAAGAGAAGTGAAATAACATAGTAAATTAAGAATAACAAATCACTGGTGAATGTAATGTAACCCTTCTATTAATTACAATAAAAATATATGAAAAAAGAACAACAATCACACATTATATGGCTCTTGTCTCCATATCCTAGAGATCCTTTCATTTAGCCTCATCCTATATGGCCGTATGTACCTAGGTTTTGAGCTATTGTAATCCTCTGCTAGAAGAGTCCAGGATTTTTTTGAGCCAACTTTCTAGAAACAGTTTTTGTGGAGGTCTTTGAGAGACTGATAGTGGAGTGGTATGACGTAGGCTGACAGAAGGTGAAAGTGCCTGAACTTATCTCACCTCTTCATCTATCCCTCATACCTTCTTCCCATTTCGACTCAGATCTTTCTTCTAGGAAGTCTCCTTTGTGATGTCCCATATCCACCATCCTCAACTCCCATCTTCTGTAGTATTCCTTCAACAGAGGTGATTTCTGAGAGCTCAGACAGGAGCATACTGATCTAGGCATTTCAGGAGTACTCAGCCAGAAGCATTCATTCAAACTCCCAGTGAACATAGTTTATATGTGAGATGTTCATTGTCAACTGACAAAGCAGGTGAGAGGTAAAAAATTTCGGACCCTTTTTCTACTTTAACAGTTCCCCACGGGCCCTGACTCTTGAGATCACTCTGCTGTCCTGTGAACTCAGTAGCCTTGGCTTTGCCATGGACACCAATGGCTACACCAGCTCCAAGGCTCAAGGCACTCCCAGCATGGCTGCAGAAGACAGGATGATGTCACAGAACTTTGTTGGAGAGACTTCTCGCCTCATAAAGGTCTCCTTGGAATTCCCCTTAAGAATCTTTAGTCAGAGCAGTGCCCACATCATAACCAGCCTCTGGCTAAAAGGAATGGCTGCTCCTTGACCCAGATTGATTGTAACTCCTATCCTAGAACATGAGGTTCTTATTTTCTTCTTGGTAATAAGGAAATTGCTCCAAGTTTAGTAGGAAGATGAAGGGGAACCATGCTGTAAGGTGAACATTATTTGCCATGTCTCTCACTTACTGCTTTTCCAGTTTTGCCCTGACTGCTTTCTCCCAGATTACCCATTACTGATTCTTATAGTCTTTATTTTCATACAGATGATTCTCTCTTTCTCTTTCTCTCTCTCTCTTTCTTTCTCTCTCTCTCTCTCTCTCCCTCCTCCCCCTACCCCCTTTCTCTGGTCCTCAGGACCAGGGCACTGTCCCTGAGCTTTATTGCTCAAGGCTAGTACTCTACCACATAAGCCACAGCTCCACTTCGGCATTTTCTGTTTTGATAATTGGAGATGAGAGTCTCACTGACTTTCTTACTGGCTTCAAACTGTGAACCTCGGGTCTTGGCCTCCTGAGTAGCTAGGATTATAGACCTGAGTCACAGGTGCTTAGCCAATCCTCTCTTGACGAGTTTTTATGAAGAAACAGATCCATAACACACATTTTCTTGTTTTGTTTGTATGTTCTCTCTCCTACAATACAACATAGCATCTTTAAGGATGAAGACTATCTTATTCACTTTTGTCTGTAGTATTTAGCACAGATCCTTGAATGGGATTTATTCAGAGTAGATTTACTGAATGAAACAAGTGCCTGAATCCTGAATTTAATAAGAATAACAATAACATCAACAACAATAATAGTATGTAGATGTTAAGGATGAGGTTCTGGTTTCATAAGGAACTGACTGGAGCTTCTGTTTGCTCAAGGCAAGTCCTCTACTATTGGAGCTGCAGTGCGTCTTCTGGCTTTTATCGAGTAGTTTATTGGAGATAAGGGTCTGTTCAACAAGAAATGTACTTATGTCCTTATTATGTAACTGTAACTCCTCTGTACATCACTTGAAAATAAAAGTAAATTTAAAAAAAGAATATAGCATGAAACCTCAAAAAAAAGTCTCATAGACTTTTCTGCCTGGCCTAGCTTTGAATTGTGATCCTTAGCTCACCTGAGTAGCTACAATTACCAGCATGAACCATTGGTCCCTGGCTGTGTGCTATAGCCATTCATATCTTAAGTCAAAGGAAATTTGATTTCCTTTTCCCTTTTCATTATTTTTTAATTTTTCTTTTTATATTATTATCTTTGTTGTTTACAAAGATGTTGCATTTATCAAAGCAGTTTGGGAATACAATATATACTGATCAACATACCTCACCCTTTTTGAGTACCTTCTTCATGGGGTTTGGTTTTGCTGAACATTGGTTATAGCTTTCTAAGGAATTGCAATATTTGTGATCTTGGGCTGGGAGTTTGGCCTAGTGGTAGAGTGTTTGCCTAGCATGCACAAAGACCTGTGTTTGATTCCTTGGTACCACACACATAGAAAAAGCCAGAAGTGGTGCTTTGGCTCAATTGGTAGAGCTCTAGTCTTGCGAATGCCCAAGAACAATGCTCAGGTCCTGAGTTCAAGCCTCAGGACTGGCAAAAAAAATTGTGATCTCCTTTGAGTCAACCCTATTTCAGTTAATACATTTATAGACACTTGTATGCCACTCAACATATTTACTTAGGAGTTTGTAAGTTAAGCTTCCCCATAGAGTTGAAAGCATGGATCCTTTGATTGTCTGGGTCTGACTTCACTTAATGTAGTTTTTCTACGTTTTACCATTTCTTTACAAATGATACAATATCATTTTTTCTCATAGATGAGTAAAATTTCATTGTGTATACATAGAACTCTAAAATTTTTCCCTTTTAATTGAGCTACAAATCATTAGATAACAGTAAGACTACCAATCTCAGACCCAAACTTCTGTTTCCACATGTCAAGTTCAGACATGAACTCCTAAACACTAAATAGGGAGATATGGTGGTCCTAGGGCTTGAACTCAGGGGATGAAAATTGTCTCAGAAGCTGTTTTTGTATTTATTTATTTATTTATTTATTTATTTATTTATTTACTCAAGGCTAGCTGTCTACCACATGAGCCACAGCTCCACTTCTGGATTTTGGATGCTTAATTGGAGATAAGAGTCTCACAGATTTTCTTACCCAGATTGGCTTTGAACTGTGATCTCAATCTTCCAAGTAGCTAGAATCATAGGCATGAACCACCTGCTCCCTGCTTTGATCTCCTTTCATAATGACATTGTCAGTCAGTTGTGTTCTTTCTGGAGTTCAAGGTAAATGCAGAGTGCTGAGATAATGGCTTAGATCAGAGATATAAAATGAAGGTCGAGACACTAAGCTTTTGTCCAGCTTTTAGTTAATTACTGGGCCCAAATAAGGAGGCGGCAGTGCTTCGAGGCAAAGGCATCTTTTATGCAACTTTATCTCACCAACCACAGTATGACAAAATGAGAGGCTCGAATTGAAGGACTGTCCATGATGATTAAAGGCCCATTTTCATCCATAACACTTTCAATTACGTTTTGAGTGTGACAGTGATACAAATACTCAGTATATTCTGTGATAGAAGACAACTACACTTTTTGGTTTTCCACATTTCCTGGCTTCCTTGCAGTTTAGCAGGGCCAACATAGCCAGTTCTGGCCAGGCCAGTGGAAAAACAACATCACTATTAGCCTCCTCTGTGATGAAGAGGAGCCACCGAGAGAAACAGCTGGCTGTAAGCAGCCGGGTACAGCTGGAGAAAATCCTTTTCAAGCTCCAGCAGGAGCAGTGGTGTCTTCTTGAGTAGTTGGCAAATGAAGAATGAGATCACTTTCCCATTAAACATAGTTCATAGTTTGGCCACAACATTATAACAGCTTTCTTATATAACAGCTTCACTCTAAAATAAAGGAATTTTAAATATCAATATTTTAAGAGGAATAGAAATTTAAAAATTCTAAATAAGAAAGAATTTTTAAAAAGCAGGTTTAAAAGGATGGGCAAGGAAGAAAAGGGTTTTCTCCACCACATTATCTTCCAAAGATACCATTTCCCAGGCATCTCGTAATTGTACTGTTGATTACATTAACACCAAAACACTCAATGACACAGGATACAAACCTGAAATGTATAGTAGAGACACCTTTTCTTGAACTATGTCACAGATTATGAGACTGAGAGAAACCCATTAATTCTCCTAATTGATATAAATGGTTTGCAACCACAGGCTGCTGGGCTTTATGCACACTTAAAACATACTTTAAAAAAATCAATTAATTGTAATGCAAGATTGCTTGACAGAACTCAGAAAAATTTAGCACTAAGTTTCCTAAATGTCTTTTATTGCTGGAAGCAATAACAACAGCAAAACTAGAGATTTTACTCTGTAAATGTTTCGCGAAGAAAGAAGTAATTACATTTTTATCAACTGCACTTCCTGCCTTTTAAAAATGGTTGTGTTTTATCCACCTCTAAAATGTTTTGTCTTATCTACTGTTTAAGGGGCCAAAGTGGTAAATAGAACAATGATAAGCTGGATAATTACAGACACTATAGATGCTGGAAGATTTTCATGGTTGAAGTCAATTGGCAATGTTACTCTCCAAGGCCATGGCACTGGGTTAAGTTTCTTTAATGACGATTTTTTTTCTGGGGATCATTTGTATGTCTTTCTTCTTTTCAGTGTAACCTAGTGGGGAGGGGAGCAGTGTTGGCTACAGGTAAATGATGCAGAGGTTTTGGCTCTGACAGCCACAGCTCATCTTCTAATTCCTCCTTGATAATTGTGCAACTTCAAGGGCAAGTCACAAAACTTATCAAGCCTTAGATGTCTTCAACTTAATGATATTGTTTTCTTTTCTGTCAATAGTTAATTGTAAATAACATGTATAAAGACTGATCAATATATATGTATATATACACATTGTATATACATATACATTGTATATACATACCTACACATGCATACACACACACACATACACACACACACACATATATATATATATATATATATATATATTTGTTGGTCATGGGCCTGGGCACTGTCCCTGAGCTTTTTGGCTCAAGGCTAGTGCTCTACCACGTGAGCCACAGGCATGAGCGCCCAGCCACTAAGAATATTAATATAAATAAGTAGAGATATTTTAGAATGATGATACACTGATCTTAAACAGATGAAAGAAGGGATATTATTGAAATGATAAATGAAAATGATAAAATGAGTTTATCATGAAAACATACAATTTAAAGAATTATTATTATAACAATATGGGCATATGTTACTGTCACAGGCATACATTTTGATTTTATTGCTATGATGTTTTCCCTTTAGAATTTAGGAAAGAAGGAATATTGCTTAAATGATCTATAATTATGCCTTCTACAAAAACATGTGTACAAAGGCAGGTGCTGGTGGCTCATGCCTGAAATCCTAGCTAGTCAGGAGGCTGAGATCTGAGGCCTCAAATTCAAAGTCACACAGATAGGAAAGTCCTTGAGGTTCTTACCTCTGATTAACCTCCAGAAAACCTGAAGTAGTGCTATGGATCAAATTGGGAGGCAAGCCTTACAATTGACTAAAAAAAAATTCCCCAAACCCAAAACAAACAAAGCAAAACCCAAAATACCAAAAAGGAAAAAAAAAGCCTGGATACAAAGCACTTAGCACATGGAGACAGTCAACAGAATTTTGCATCATTTTTATTTCCTTTCTGTAGTTCGCTTGATTTAAGCAGAAGACATCACTGGCCATGGCTTTTCTGTTGGGCCCCTTCCCATAGGACTGTTTGTGCTTGAGCTGTGTTGAGTTCCATGGAAACAGCAAGGAAGGATTTGCTTTGCCTGAACATGAACGAATCGCAACATATAGACTAAGTGAACTTAGAGACCCATTTACACATCTCATTTTCATGTCAAGATTAAAGGATATTGCTCCTCATAGAGGAGTTGGGTGTTTCAGACTAGTAAAAATATTTCAGAACTGTAGGAATATCCAACTGCAGTTTATTATCCACTGAGCACATTGATCCCAGGTTTATATCTGAGGCCATTCCTTGCAGAATTGGACTGTACTTACAATTTTGAATTGGCTGTGGTGAGGTGCAGGCTGAGAGATCTAAGCATCTTCAGGCACAGTGGTTTGTATGAGGGGTGGGAGGAGGCAGGAGACATGGAAGGAAGCTGTTGGTTGTTTGCTGTTTTATTTTTTCTAACTACCATTTTACTAAAGTTGTGCAGGAATTGTAGGAGAGCACAGGAGAGATGAAGTTCAACAAAGGAGTGAAAACACACATGCCTAGTGACACATAAGGCTTTTCTGTCATGCTTGCTTTTGCTGATCCAAATGTTCTCAAGTTTACAGATATTAGACCTTTCTCTTTTCTGTGTCCTTCCATAACTGGAATGCCATCTGGATTTTCCCTTTGGGTGTTGTTTCACAGACAATGACAGTGATAAATAATAAACAGAAGCTATCCATTTTCCTCTGGTCAGCAGCTTGCTAACAGCCTCAAAGGCATATGTGTACACTTCAATATGGGGAATTACCTTTTTCCTTGTTCATTTATAGCTTTTAGCTTTCTTCTGCTTTCTTTGTGTTAATCCTTCATCCATACATTGTCAGAGTCCCTGGGATTGGGCTCTTCTTTTTGTTGGCTCCCTTATTATAAAAGTAACAGGCTGATATTAGAAAGTTGGAATTTTGGAAAATTGGAAAGCAAGTAAAATAATGCAGCATTCTCAAGCTTTTCACAGAGAGATAGTATTCATGTGTTATAATTTATCTGAACTTTTCCTGGTGTGTGTATACATTCTCGCCCTCTACTTTCATTGTTAGGTTCACCTGCTGAGTTTTGTTTGAGATTGTGATTTTCATTTTTAACATTTCCATTTGGTTCTCCCTCATTTCTTCTGTTTCTTTTCAGAAACCTTGCATTTATTTGCTGAAGCTTCCCCCCTTTTTAATTAAAGAATTTATTAACATTGATTTTTACATCATATTTCAAATGACATGTTTAACAACAGGTATTTAAGAAGGGAATCTCTATGTACAATCACTGGCACTTAGATTTTAGAACATACTTAAAATTAGGCTACTTGTTTCTGTGTGTTTTTTTTAAAGTGTTATTATTAAGCAGTTGTACAAAGAGGTTACAATTCCATGAGAGGCTTCCCTGGTATGAAGATTTTTTTCCTTAGAGACTTAGACATATTTGGTATTATACTATGTGATGCTTTATCTTAGACTTTTTCTTTTGCTGATAGAGCATTGTGGCTCAGGGAAAATGGAAACCATGATCTCATTTCTGCTTGGTAGGGAAGGAATCATATCCTTATTTAACTTTTGGCTATTGTATAGGAATTTCTGGATCTCCAGGAAGTTTTGGTGATTCTGCCTTGTGTGGGGAATGTCATTGCTTAATAGGTTAATTTCCATGGAAGGAATCCAGGATTACTGGCAGTCTCCAACAACACTTCAGGCAAGCAGGACTTTGCTGCTGCCAGGCATGAGGACAGCCCAAATCCTGTTACCACTTTTCTGACACCATCAGTAGGTGAGGTCAGACACTCACTGGACTTTTGCTGCTGCATATAGGGCCATTTTTTTCTATTTTCAGTAATTTAAGTAATTTGTTGTCTAAAAATCTATCACTTTTCAGAAAGACTGGCCTTTTTATGAATGAAAATAGGCTTTGGGGGTGGCCTAATTTTTCTTTTTGGTTTGCTCTGCCCGCATTGATATTTCCCATTTGTCAGCTTCTTTAGTAGTGTCTGAAACCAAAGAGAAAACCCAGACACTCCCCACCACCTGAGGTCCTGAGACCCTTAGTCTGTCTGCCTTCTTCCTTCTATCTATCTCTGAGTTTAATATTAACCATTTAGGGTTTTAGTTTAATATTATCCTTCCATCTTATTTTAATAAAATCTCCAACATAACTAAGGTAAAGTTTGTTTAGTTTGAAGATTTCATTCCATTTTACTTCATTGCTTTGAGACTTGGTGTAAGTAAGTGGTCAGGGGATGTGACATTTTAGGTGTCCTCACTTCTTTGGGTATAACACCTAAGGTTAGAACACTACCCTAGGCACAAGAAGAGAACCATGAAAAGGAGGATGATAACAAAATAGCAAAGCAAAATTTACAGTCTACCCTGAGTGGTGAAGCAGGGAGTGGATGAGGAATTTGTGGTATGGGAGTTACTGGGTTTGGAATGGAGGTATGAAGTGGTATGACATAAGGGCCCTTCCTTTGTGCCATCCCCAAATGTTTTGGTGAAGATTCAGTGACTGCCTAGATATGAGAGTGATATGCTTATTCTTTTTTTTAATTTTAAAGCATGTAACATGAGTCTAATCTGAAGTTTTCTTTGTTTTTCATATATTTTTATTGTAATTAATAGAAGGGTTGCATTACATTCACCAGATAGAAGGTGCATTACTTCACAAACATTGATACCCTTTCTCATGTCTTGGTACCCATTTCCCTCCCCCCACCCCCCACCCTCATCTTGTTTTCCCCCCTTTCCTATCTGATTTCAAATAACCAAATAAGCATATATACAATACAATCAGATAACAATGTAAAATACTGTAACAATATGAGATAACCAAGGGACAGCAAAAGAGATAAGAGACAACATAGTACATTAAGGACAACAATCACTCATTATATGGCTTTTGTTTCTATATCTTGGAGGTCCTTTCATTTAGCATCATACTATATGGCCTTATGTATCTAAGTTTTGTTCTATTGTAAATCTCTGCTAGGAGAGCCCAAGGTTTCTACTGATTATGACAAATGAGGGAAACCATTGAGCCTATGTTCGAGTCTGGCTTACTTCACTTAATATGATCTTTTCTAAGTCTTTCCATTTCCTTACAAACGGGGTGATGTCATTTTTTTCTGACAGCAGCATAGAATTCCGTTGTGTATAAATACCACATCTTGTTGATCCACTCATGAACTGAGGGGCATCTGGGTTGGTTCCACATCTTTGCTATGGTAAATTGTGTTGCAATGAACATTGTTGTTTTAGCAGATATAGTGTGTCTTTGTTTCTGGACTATTGGGTAAATACCAAGTAGTGGAATTGCTGGGTCATAGGGGAGTTCTATGTTTAGTGTTTTGAGGAACTGCCATACTTCATTCCCACCAACAGTGTAGTAGTGATCCCTCCTGGCCACATCCCCTCCAGCATCTGTTGTTATTAGATTTCTTGATCATGGCCATTCTAACTGGAGTGAGGTGGAATCTCAGAGTTGTTTTGATTTGATATGCTTGTTCTTTTGAGAAGGTAACTGCATTTATTTTTCTGTGCCTAGTATAGCTTATCTCATTATTAGTCTTTAGGCTCTCCAGGCAGATATAGGAACTTGATTGAGGATGTGAGCTTCTAAGGAGGATAGAAAGCTAACTAAAAGCTATATTTTTATGATCACTAATTAGTTGTATAAAGGAGATGTCATTCAACAATGCCATGTGTTTTACTCAATAACATCCTTTTCAATGTTCTTCACCACCACTCCTAACTCCCACCCTTCCCTCAATTTTCTTAATTTTGTAGAACAAGCATTGAATTTTATGACTACATCTCCCCCCACACACATTTGTGTACTCTTGGATACCACCCTGAAGTGTTACCTATATACTTATAATGTAACTTTAGCATCTGCATATGAGACAAAACCTATATCTTTTGTCTCTCTGGGCCTCACTTCACTTACCATGATTTTTTTTGGATAATCATTCCATTTCCTTATAAGTGATAGCATTCTTTTAATCAGAGACCCAGGATATGAGCCATCTAGAATTTCAGAGATTGGAATCTTATAGATGAAGCTTTTCCTCATTGTTTCTCATGTCCTCCTAGCTGCCTGTGCTACAGTGGAACAAAACTTCTCACTTCATGGCCAGGAAGAAAAAAGAGAGAGGAGGGACTAGGGTCTTAGAGTCTCCTTTGAGAACTCACCTCCAAAAACTGGGAGACCTCTCTCTTAGTCTTTCTCTTGATGTTTCCATCACTTTTCAACACTGTGAAGGAGACTAAACCTTGACCATATGACCTTTGTACATTGTTTTTAGTGAATAAAATTGAGAAAAGAATGGTTTGCACTACTGTCTAAGTCTACCTACTTCCTTAAAAGAAATAAGATCATAGCTGAGTGTGGGATGTTTGTCATCCCACTTACTAGGGAAGCATAAACAGAAGAATTGTAGTTCAGATCAGCCTGGGGAAAAAGCCCAGGCTTTTATTTTTCAAACAAGAAATATAAAAAGAGCTGGGGGATATGGCTCACATGGTAGATCGCCTACTTGGCTAGTGTGAGGACCTGAGTTCAAAACCTAGTACTGCTGCCTCCCACCTCCCAAAAAGTGGCTGGCTATGATGTCCAGGGTAGATGCCCAGGAATGGTATGGCCGGATTGTAGAGAAGGTCTATTTTCAGTTCTTTTTTTAAATTTATTTTTTATTTTTTGCCAGTCCTGGGCTTGAGCTCAGGTCCTGAGCCCTGTCCTTGGACTTTCTCAAGGCTAGAGCTCTACCACTTCAGCCTCAGCACCACTTCTGGCTTTTTTCTATGTATGTGGTACCAAGGAATCAAACCCGGGTCTTTGTGCATGCTAGGCAAGCACTCTACCTCTAGGCCAAACTCCCGGCCCTATTTTCAGTTCCTTAAGAAAACTCCAATCTGCTTTCCAGAGTGGCTGAACTAGTTTACAGTCCCACCAGCAGTGCAGTAAGGTTCCTCTTTTTCCACAACTCTGCCAGCATTTGTTGTTGTCTGAGTTTAGAATATTAACGATTCTAATTGGAGTAAAACATCTGCTCAGCTATGTTCATCTCTGCAGTATTCACAATAGCCAAGAGATGGAAACAACACAGATGCCCTACTGCAGATGAAAGGACACAAAAATGTGATATATATATATATATATATATACACAATGGAATTGTACATAGCCAACAGACAGGATAAAATAATGTCATTCGCTAGGAAGTAGATGAAGCAAGAGCAAATCATGTTGAGTGAGATAAGTCAAGACCAAAGGAACAAATTACACATGGTCTCCATGATAGGTGGATATTAGATCCAAAGTGTACAAGAGCAATGGTTATGGACATGGTCTTGGGGATATAAACATAACTACACAGACATAAAAATCTATGATGGGCTATATGCTCTATAGACATAATGTTTTATTACATACATTAATATGTACCTATGACATATAAACCCTTAGCTTAATTTTAATTACTCTAAATAATTATTAAATATAATTATTAAATAATAATTCTAAAATCTAAGTGCCAATGATTGTATATAGATTCCCTTCTTGAATACTTGTTTGTTAAACATGCCATTTGAAATATGATATAAAAATGTTAATTGTTTAATAAAAAATGGATGGGAAAGGTCTTATCAGTTTTCTTATAGATCTTTACAAAGTCAGTGTTGAGTATTTTAATCTCCCAACTCTAATAATTATATGGTTTTCTAAGTCCTATGACACATACTATTAGTCATTTAAAAAGTCACCATTAGTGAAAGTCCTGGTAATGAGGAAGTAGATGACATTGGCTAACATGAGGTCTGTTCATCTATGACTGAGTAGAGTTACTAGGCTTTCTCTTGTGGCTATGGGATGCATAATCCAGTTGTAAATTTTCTGCCACTCTGGAATGAACTCAGCCTTTCTTAGAGAATCCCCTGTTTGTTATTTAAGTTGACACAGTATCAGGAGTGCTGCCTTGGCTTCCAACTGGGGACAAGAAAGTTCTCTTTAGCGACTCATGATTGCTCTGTTGAGGATATGTGTGCGTGTGCTCACATGTGTGTGTGGTATGTATGTTTACATCATGGGGTTTGAACTCAGGGCCTGGACACTCTCCCTAGGCTTTTTAGTTTGGTAGTTAATGGGAGAGAGACACTTTTCTACCTGGGCTTGCTATGGACCATAATCTTTAGGAAGCTGAGAGCTAAGATTAGAGAAGTGAGCCAACAGTGCTAGGCTCTACTGTTGAGGGACTGTGAGTTCTTCATGCCTGTATAGTAAGAGCTGCAGTAGTTCTATAGGAAAGTGCTGCAGATTCTTTATGATGGAATTCTACAAAGCTAGACCATCCAGGGACTCTGGGAGACTGGGTTTGGAATTTCTATGGCACAAGCAGCTGCTGCATAGTATTGCTCCACAATCACGACTGGAACCTCAGGAAAATCATAAGCCTTAGAGTGGTAATTGTGAGTGATTTCTCCTCTTTTCTTTCCTCCTATGTATTCATTAATTGAATTATCTCTTCCAATGTCTATTCACTCATTAAAATACATTATTTTCGAGGGAACATGACTGAAAACCATCCTTTTCTCTGACAGGATGATTGCGAATAAGGAAGACATTGGTTGTTGCATTTGGGAAAGAAACACACGATGATCTTAGAGGGCAGAGTTCAGGGTAGACAGTTGGAGGGATTTTCTAAGGGAGGTGAGAATGGAGTGGAGTCTCAATGTCATAAAAGAGTTTTCCAGGGAGCAAGGGTGGGGGGAGAAGAATTGATCTCTGCAGAGCAAGGAGCAGCCAGGATAGAGGGACCACAGAATGGCACATGGGACGTAGACTGAGATTTGAGACTGAAAAGGCTGAGGGGAGCAGGTGATGAAGATTCTTATTGTCAACTCACTGAGCCTAGTTTGCTGTCTGGAGACAATGGGCAACCGTGCAAAGATTCTATGCAGTCTAGTGACACAATGTCCCACGATCGTTCTGCCACATAGAAGAGGAATAGTTCGGGAAAGAAGGTCCTTTGTCTTAGATGTGATACTGGTCATGCCCGTCTTCAAAGAATTTATTATGTTTATTGTAGTAAGGTATTAATGATTTTATATAAGCTCAAGAACAATGTTTTTGTTCTTTCAAACAGTAATTGAAAAAATAAAAGATGACTTCAATTTTTTATTAAATAATTTATTAACATTGATTTTTACATCATATTTCAAATGACAGGTTTAACAAACAAGTGTTCAAGAAGGGAATCTCTATGTACAATCACTGGGACTTAGTTTTTAGAACTTAATCCAAATCAGGCTAAGGGTTGTATGCCATGTAAACATATTAATTTATGAAATAAAACATTATGTCTATAGTCATAGGTTTTTATGTCTATATAGTTATGTTTATATTTCCATTACCATGTCCATAGCATTGGGTGTGCAAATATTGAGTCCTCGCTCTTGTACTCTTTGGATTTAATAGCCACATATTAAGGATACCATGTGCCTTTTGTTCCTTAGGTCTTGACTTGTCTCACTCAACAGGATTCACTCTTGATTCATCTATTTCCCTGCGAATGCCATTATTTTATCTTGTCTGTTGGCTATGTAGAATTCCATTGTATATATATACCACATATTCTGTATCCATTCATCTGCAGTAGGGCATCTGGATTGTTTCCATCGCCTGGCTATTGTGAATAGTGCAGAGATGAACATAGCATAGCAGGTGTCCTTATCATGTCTTGGGTTATGATGTTCAGGATAGATGCCCAGAAGTGGTATGGTGGGATTGTAGGGAAAGTCAATTTTCAATTCTTTAAGAAACCTCCACACTGCTTTCCAGAGTGGCTGAACTAGTTTACATTCCCACCAGCAGTGCAGTAGGGTTCCTTTTTCTCCACAACCCCGCCAGCTCCTGTCATTGTCTGAGATCAAAATCTTGGCCATTCTTGTTGGGGTAAGGTGTTATCTTAGGGTTGTTTTTATCTGCATTTTCTTTATGACCATAGATGATGAGCATTTTCTCATATGCTTTTCTTCCATTTTAAACTCTTCTTCTGATAAGTCTCTCTTTAGTTCCCTTGCCCATTTAGTGAATGGTTTATTGGGTTTGGGGGGGATTAGTTTCTTGAGTTCCCTGTAGATACTGGATATTAATCGTTTGTCACATGTATTATTGGTAAATATCTTTTCCCTGTTGGTTGGCTGGCTGTATACTTTTGCGACTGTGCTTTTATCTGTACAGAAACTTTTTATTTTTAGGTAGTCACATTTATCGAGTCTCTTTCCAATCTGTTGTGACCCTGGGATTCTGTTCAGGAATCTTTTGCCTGTGCCTATGAGTTCCAGTGTCTCTCCTACTTTATCATGTAGCAGTTTCATGGTTTCCGGTCTGACGTTGAGGTCTTTGATCCACTTTGAGTTAATGCTTGTGCATGGTGAAAGGCTGGGGTCAATTTTTAGTTTTCTGCATGTGGCTGCCCAGTTTTGCCAGCACCAATAATGGAATAGACTGTGTTTGTTCCACTGCATATCTTTGGCTCCTTTGCCAAATACAAGTTGACTATAGGTATGTGGTTCTATTTCTGGATCTTCTATTCTGTTCCACTGATCTTCTGGTCTGTTTTTGTGCCAATACCAATCGGTTTTTGTTATTATGGCTCTATAGTAGAGTTTGAAGTCTGGTATTGCAATACCACCAGCATTGCTTTTTTTGCCTAGAATGGTTTTGGCTATTCTAGGTCTTTTCTTGCTTCATATGAACCTTTGGATTGTATCTTTTATTTCAGTAAAGAAAGTCTTTGGGATTTTGATGGGGATTGCATTAGATTTATATATCAATTTTGGCAGTATAGCCATTTTCACTATGTTGGTTCTCCCTAGCCATGAGCATGGGATGTTTTTCCATTTCCTAGTGTCCTCTTTAATTTCTTTTGTTAGGCTTTTATAGTTTTCATTGAATAACTCCTTTACATCTGTGGTTAAGTTAATTCCCAAGTATTTTATTCTTTCGGGGGTTATTGTGAATGGGATCATTTTCTTGATTTGGCCTTCTGTTTGTGTATTGTTGGTGTACAAGAAGGCTACTGACTTCTGAAGCTTAATTTTTTATTCTGCCACTTTGCTAAAGTAGTTTATTAATTCTAGGAGTTTGTGAGTGGAGTTTGTTGGGTCACTCAAGTAGAGGATCATGTCATCTGTGAATAGGGATAGTTTAATTTCTTCTTTCCCTATGTGGATCCCTTTGATGTCCTTTTCTTGCCTTATTGCTCTGGCTAAGGGTTCCAGCGGTATATTGAAGAGAAATGGAGAGAGTGGGCATCCTTGTCTAGTTCCTGATTTTAAGGTAAATGGTTCCAGTCTTTCACCATTTAGTATAATATTGGCTGTAGGTTTTTCATATTTGGCTTTAACATTTTGAGGAATGTACTTCTTATTCCTATTTTTTCTAGTGCTTTCAACATGAATGGATGTTGTATTTTGTCAAATGCCTTCTCCGCGTCCAGAGAAATTATCATATGATTCTTATCCTTAGCTCTATTGATGTGATGTATTACATTGATTGATTTGCAAATGTTAAACCAGCCTTGCATCTGTGGGATGAAGCCTACTTGATCATAGTGTATGATTTTTTAATTTGTTTTTGGATTCTGTTGGCTAATATTTTATTGAGGAGTTTTGTGTCTGTGTTCATTAGAGAGATAGGTCTGTAATTTTCTTTTTTCGTTGGGTCCTGGTTTGGGAATGAGAGTAATATTAGCTTCATAAAATGAGTTTGGTATTGCTCCTTCTGTTTCTATTTCTCAGAAGTTTCAAGAGTATAGGAGCTATTTCATCTTTAAACGTCTTGTAGAATTCCACAGTGAATCCATCTGGACATGGGCTCTTTTTGGTTGCTATTTTCCTGATTTCTTCCACAATTTCATTGTAAGAGATTGGTTTGTTCAATTTGTTTACCTCTTCATTGTTCAGTGTGGGTAGCCTATATTTATTTAAGAAATCATCCATTTCTACTAGATTTTCTTGTTTCTTTGAATATAGGCCCCGGTAGTACTTATTCATTATGGACTGGATTTCTTGGAAATCAGTTGTGATTGTTCCTGTGGGGTCTCTAATCTTGTTTATTTGAGTCTCCCCTTTCCTTTTTTTGATTAATCTTGCCAGGGGTCTGTCTTTTTTGTTGACTCTTTCAAAGAACCAAAGTTTTGATTTATCAATTTTTTGTATGGTACATCTTATTTCAATCTCTGATATTTCTGATTTTATTTTTGTTATTTCTGTCCTTCTATTTGTTTTAGAATTAACTTTTTCTTGCTCCTCTAGGTGTTTCAGGGTTTTTTTTAGGTTATTTACATGCTCTTCTTCTGTCTTTTTAATATGTGCTCCCAGTGAGATATATTTGCCTCTTAGAACTACCTTTGCTGTGTCCCATAAGTTCCTTTGTGATGTCTGTTGGTTATCATTACATTCCAGGAAGTTTTTAATTTCATTTCTGATCTGATCTGTTACCCAGGAGTTATTCAGAAGTGTGTTGTTCAGTTTCCAAGCAATTGAATATTTTTTTGACTTTGACTGGACTATTCAAAATTAGTCTGACTCCACTGTGGTCTGATAGAATGCATGGGATTATATTAGTCTTCTTGTATCTGCTTAAGTTTTCTTTCTTTTCTTTTCTTCTTTTTTTTGCTCTATTGTAAATCTCTGCTAGGAGAGCCCAAGGTTTCTACTGGTTATGACAAATGAGGGAAACCTTTGTTACCCATTTCTTTACCCTCTGCCTAATTACCACTAGGAAAGGGGACTGAAATTCAGTTACAGTTGTTGACGATTTTGTATTTGATTGGCTGATTTCGTGGTAGTAGAACTCACTTTAAGAACAAATTTCTAACGCAATTAGAAATTGCTCAGGGCCTGAGCTCAAGGCTAGAACTCTACCACTTAAGCCACAGCACCACTTACTTCTGGCTTTTTTTTTTTCTATGCATGTGGCACCGAGGAATTGAACCTGAGACTTCGTACATGCTAGGCAAGCGCTCCCAGCCTCTGCTTAAGTTTTCTGTATGCACTACTATATGATCTATTTTGGAGTGTGTTCCATGTGCTGCTGAGAAAAATGTAAAAAGTTTCGCCTTTGGGTGGAAGACTCTGTGTATATCTGTTAAGCCCACCTGGGCTATGGTGTTGTTTAAGTCGATGGTGTGTTTCCTTAGCTTTTGTTGAGTTGACCTGTCATTTGTTGAGAGTGGTGTATTGAGGTCTCCCATTATGATTGTGTTTGAGTCTATCTTGTTCTGTCATTCTAAGAGAGTTTGTTTGACTAATTTGGGTGCTCTAGTATTGGGGGAGTAAATGTTTATAACTGTAATATTGTGGGTATGGATTGTACCCTTCACTAATATGTAATAGCAGTCTCTATCTTTATGTAATGATTTTACTGAGAAGTTAATTTTGTAGGAGATTAAGATTGCTACTCCTGCTTTTTTGCATGGTGCATTGGAGTGGAAAATTTGTTTCCATCCTTTCACTTAGAATTTGTTTCTTTCTTTGGCAGTGAGGTGGGTCTCTTGGAGGCAACATATGGATGGGTAGTGTTTCTTAATCCAGTCTGCTGCTCTGTGTCTTTTGATTGGATTGTTCAGCCCATTCACATTTAGTGAAATTATGGAGAAGTGGTCAGTGTCCATTGTCATTATTTATTTTTACTTCTAAGTTTCTTTCTCTCTCGCTTTTTCCCCCCTTTTGTGTTTAGTGCTTATAGGTATTTGCTTCTTGATCGGGGTTCTTGATGTTCTACAATTTGTTCTCGATTAATTAATACTTTTTGTAAAGCTGGTTTAGTGTGCTCGTATTCAAAAAGCTTCACTTTGGAGTGAAATATTCTTGTTTCTCCCTCAAATGTAAATGCTAGTTTTGTTGGATATATCAGTCTGGCTTGGCAGTTGTTGGTCTTCAGGACATCAATGATGTTTTTCCAAGCTTTTCTTGCATTTAGAGTTTGCGTGGAGAGATCTGCTGTAATTCGAATTTTTTTCCCATTGTACTATAGCTGGCCTCCATCCCCCAATGCTCAGATCTTAGCCTTCTGAGCAGCTAGGATTTTAGGCATAAGGCACACTGGTGCTTGGCTTCTTTTAAACGAATATATTTTATTGGTATTATAAGGTGATGTACAGAGAAGTTACAGTTATATGACAGGTAATGAGTACTTTTTGTAATTGTAAAGGTGATGTATAGAGAGGTTCCAGTTACATAAGTCCGATAATTTAGATAAATACCATTTTATATGATCATAGGCACATAGCTACTAAGCATTCTTGATCTTTTCCTAGAAATATCCTCCTTTAGCTGCTTTGGATAAATGATAGAATCTGCTGGCAAGGGGTAGAAGATGAAGGCCACTTCCCCTTCATTTCATTTCAGTGGCCTCTGATACCATTCAAAATGTAAATCAAACCTCAAAACACTCAGTGACTCAGAAGTACAGAAATACCTAAACCGAACAAATGGTGATTGAAATGAACCTAGGGGTTGTAGGGAGGAGTGAATGGTGAGAGGTAGATTTTCTGTCCCCAGAAAACAATATTACTTTCCTCAAGAGGAAGAAAATATAACTTCTCTGATTTCCTATGTCCTGAGGCTGAGTTTAATTAAAGGCAAGAAAGGGCAGAGAGATGTTATAAATAAAACAAAACCTTGATCTGTTGGACACTGCCCTAGAGAATCTAAGGAGCTCAGGGCTTGTAATCATCATTACAAGAGAGATGAGATATGTCAGGGATGGAAGATGTCATGTGGACAATATAATGAAGCGCCATATGGGGGAGATAGTAAAATCCAAACCTTTTATAATATCAGAGGAAAGATGCAGGAAGCATGCTTGAACACAGGTTTTCTGCAGTTTGACAAAAAGGGTCTTTATCATCCCTGGGGATGGGAGATGGAACAGGTGGTGCCTATAGGATGACCTCCTTGGCTAAGAGCCACTTACGAGATTCATCAGGGAAGAAAGAGGAAACTTGGAATGATGGATAATTTGTATAATTAGGGCCACATTTCAAATGATTCTGAGGCTAAGAATATCTGTGTATATAAGAATATTTGTAGTGAATATGAAGTCAAGTTGTGAAATACAGAACGGTTAACTTAAATTTACCTCTTTTGGTTGGGTTATTTTGAGCAAGGCATAGCTTCTCTATTAATGAGCAGTAAAGGAGGGATAGACTATAACTGATATGAATTTATATAGATATATACATACTTGAACAGCACCTGACATGTATAGTACTATGTATAGCAGATATGAATTTATATATATATACTATATATAGTAATGCTTTATGCTATATGCATGTAGCATTTCATTAAAATCTATCTGTCTATCTATCTATCTATCTATCTATCCATCTATAGTATTATCTTGAGCTCCCAATCTTGAGCTTTGAGATGACTGAAAGTTAAAAAAGTCATTGGGCCAGGCATCAGTGGCTGCTGCCTGTAATCTCATGGTACATTGACCTGTGTTTCAAAGCCAGCCTGAATAAGGATGGAAGTAGAGCAATGGCTCAAGTACTACAGTGCTAGCTTTGAGCAAAATAGCTCAGGGATAGTACCCAGGTCACAAGTTCATGTTTCAGAACTAGCACACACACACACACACACACACACACACACACACACACACACACACACACACACACACACACAGTCACTGAATGGCTTTGAAACATGTCTAGAGCCAAGGCAGTGAGAAATAGATACCAAGGGGCCGGGAGTTTGGCCTAGTGGCTAGCGGAAGAGTGCTTGCCTAGCATGCCTGAAGACTTGAGTTCTATTCCATGGTACCACATACATTAAAAATGCCAGAAGTGGTGCTATGGCTTAAGTGGTAGAGAGCTAGCCTTAAGCTGAAGAGCTCAGGGACAGCGTCCAGGCCCAGAGTTCAAGCCCCGTGACCAACTAAAACAAACAAACAAAAGCAAAAAAAAAAAAAGAGAAAAGAAAGAAAAGAAAAGATCATCTGTATGGGGCTGAGCCCTTGGCCAGTGTTGGATGGGGTAAGAATCGAATTAGAAATGAATAACTTGATCAAAATTGTGGTCCTAGAATAAATAAAGATGGTGAACAGCAATGTTGTTATCTCAGCCCTTCTCTTTCTATTTGTTTTCCTCCAGTCTACACTGATGAGAACAAATTGTTACCAAATGTTATCTAATTGGTGAGTAAAAACACAGTTAAGTGAATTCAGAGAATATTTCAGTGAGACTGACAGAATTTTGCAATGGCAAAAGTGATCAGTCCTGACATCAGATAGTAAGTAATGCAAGTGGGAGAAATGTCTGTTTGATTCCCCAATTTTGGATGTGATCTTTATGATCCCTGGGGACTAGGAGAATAGACAGGATTGTGTCAGGAGGATCTGTTTTTAGGAGAAGGTAAAAATAAAGATGATGGGGAATGGCTGAGGCTTATAATGGCATGGGAGGTGAAGGGGTCATGGAGGGGTTTAAGTTACCTCCAGTGCCCAGTTCTTCTCTTCCCTTCAGCAGACCAAAGAAAACAGAATGTGAATTTTTTCATTATTAGTAGTTAATTACCAGTTATGCATTTAATTTGTTTGGGATATTGTGACAAAAAAGTGTGGAACGGAGTAGTGTTGTCTTTGTGAAGGTATGTATATTTCTGTGTGTGTGTGTGTGTGTGTGTGTGTGTGTGTGTGTGTGTGTGTGTGTATCCACACATGCAAATAAAAATAAAACAAAGAGGGTCTGGACTGTCAAATGCTACTAAAGTTCTTAGAAATTTTCCTTGTGGGTTTCCATGGAAACATGAGAGGCCAGCTCTGAAACAAATGGCAGGAACTGGAGAAAAGGGTAGAGATAGTCACATTCAACATCTTTTTTATAATCTGGCTATTCTAGCACCTTTATGAGAACCAGCAGGCAAAAACTGCTCAAATACTCAGGAATGTTAGAAATTTTAATAAAAAGGAAAGAATTGGTCATTCTGCCTCTGTTTTATACTCAGCCTTTACACAAAACTGGGTCTATTTCTATGACTCCTTGATTTCTTACTTCAGCTTGTGTACCAACTAGTTCTTGTTAAATATTTATGGACAAGATTAAAGACTTTATAAAACTTAGCAGCTGGCAGCTGTCCTCGCCTAAAGGATAAAACAGAGTTTTCATTTTAATTGGATAACTATGTGACCAAAATATCTAACCCCCAGGGGAAATACAAGAATTAAAATATGTAAAGCAATTTTTAAAAGAGAAAGTGGCCTTTTACACTTTGTAGTTTAGATTTCCTTTGGTAGTTTCATGTGAAGGTGAAATGACAGTGTTGTATTTGACAGTTTTCTGAAGTTGGGGATGTACTTCCATGTTTCATAATGTTTCCTTCTGCACACGTATGTGTAAACACACACTGTGTTGACACACCACAGCTCATAGTAGCTCACTGCTACAATCATATTTCACTTCTAGGAAGCTTTCACATAGTCGTCTTATGACCACATTATAATAAACAAACAATTATAAGGGATGTGGAAGTCTATTTAACTATTTGACATTGAACGTAACCAAGTAAGCTGAAAAGAATGCATTTTTGAATTTTGAGCCAGTAATTGTCTGATACTTGTTATAGTCTTTGTATTAAGTCTGTCAGGCTGATCTAAGTATGCAACTGATCCTAGACAAGTCAACATTTTTTTTTCCTCTTTGAGTATGATCCTCATCTGTCACACACAAGAGTTGTACAGGATAATTCTTGAAATCCTAGTAAGGTCTAAATGTCTAAGTAAGTATTAGCAAATAAGTACAACAAGCAACATTTTTGATTGGCTGATTTTATATAGTCTTGAAAATTAACAGTAATTTTTATAATAATGATTTTTCTGTATGTGAAATACATGAGATTTAAATATCAGTGTCTGTAAAGTTTTATTACAACATGGGTGAACTCATTAGCTTCTGTCCTGTACATGACTATTTTCATACTACACTGATACTGTTGAGGATGTGACAGATACTGTGTAGCCTGAAAACCTGAAATATGTAGCATGATAATGTTCTGTAATATACATTACAGACAATGTTTTCTATCCCCTATGTAAATGATTCCAAATCAACTTAAAAGAACTCGTCAGATCACTTTTTTATGTTTGAATGGTAAACTTCCTAATACTAATGCTGTTTTTAGACAAAGTGTCAAATTTTTGCTCTCTAACAGAAGGTAAAATATAGTTTTCTTTTTCTTAATTAATATATACAAGTAAGAGGAATTTCAATGTGATGATTCCATATACATGTACAATATATTTTGAATGAGTTAATCACCTCTATTCTATTCTTTCCTCTCCACATTTTTCTGTTTTAGCAACATAATGCAATCTAAGACACTTTTGGATATGGTCTCTTAGTGAGGGAAAAACTCTTTTACTGGCTGGAAGCTGATTATTTCTAGAACTAAGACTTCTTTATCTCCTAATTTGGCTAGCTTTATTAGTATTTTTTCCTTTCCCCAAGCTTTTTAACTCAAGGCTAATACACTTCAGTCATAGTTCTACTTTGTGATGAATATTGGAAATAAGAGTCTCATAGACTTTCCTGCCTGGGCTCGTGTTCAACCATGATCATCAGATCTCAGCCTCTGGAATGGCTAGGATTATTGGTGTGAGCTAATAGTTACAGATTTTTTCCTTTCTTTGAGGTGGAGTCTCCCTAGATAGACCACAGTGGACTTGACCTAATGATACCCGTCTGTTAGGATCCCTAGGATTAAAGATATGTGCAAGATATCCAGCTATGTTAGGCATTTCATACAGAATTTCATTTATTCCTTTGATCATCTTATCTCCCAGGAGATAAAACTGTGGAATATGGAGAGGTCAGAGTTGATAATAGAGAAAGGTAAGTTTTAGTTAAGGTTTTTCTGTCTTCAAAGATCATCCTTTTACAAAATCAGAGTTTTACAAAGAAAACTCTCTCCCACATATGGAAGGTAACTCAAAAGAAACCAAAAGCAATGACAAAAGGCTTGTAAATTTGGGGTCTTGGCAAGATCCACGAAAACATATTAGCCTATTTGTGTATATTTTATTAGTGCTAATGCTGGAAGAATACTTCCTGAATTTCTTTCAAACCCTGGTCTCAGTAATGATAGATATTCTTCATAAAATTTTGATTTTTAATTCTTTTAATCTGCTGATTCTGTGTAGAATAACCTCTGCTGTGACTGTGTTGTTGATAGGATTGGCCAAAATAAAAAAAAAAAAGAGCTGGATGCCAGCATGCAGCTAGGAGCCAGAAATCTGGATGTCTCTGTTGACTGAACAATGTGTGAGGAAGATTCTTATCCCCACTACAGCATATCTTTCTTTAGGCCCCAGTTTGTATTTCCGTAGCCTCAACATTCTGCCATAGTCTTCTAGAATATCAGCTTTTGGGGATCAGGAATGGCATTTTAGACCTTCATATCCCAATATTGCTTAAGAAATGAACGGAATGGGATAGGGAAGGGGGGAAAACCAAGATGGATGGGGGCTGTGGGGAGGAGGGCAATGGGTACCAAGACATGTGAAAGGGTATCAATGTATGTGAATTAATGCACCTTCTATCTGGCAAATATCATGTAACACTTTTACTAATTACAATAAAAAAGTGAATTAAAAAAAAGAAATGAACGGAATGGGAAATTATACCACTCTAGCAATTTATCTCAACATGTATTTTCCGAGTGTCTACTTAGGTCAAAGCCTACAAGAAAAAAATGCACAAATGCATGGATATTTGTGCTTATCTTCACAGCAAAAAGAGCAGGTTTGAGCTAAGATACAACACCTAGCCGTCATGTTTTATTGCTTTTCTTTTTTAAAGGGATTATTTATTTCACTGTGGAGAAATTCCTGTAGGTTTCCTTGGATGAGTTTTATTACTTTATATCCCAGGAGGCTCTGGCCTTCCTTGAAGAACTGATAGAAGTCACTATCATTGCCCAGTAACTCCAAGTTTCTAAATCATGTATTGAGGTACTTTGTGCTCTCTAGGGAGTTTTAAGGACATAGGGTAATGTAAGAAGGAACATATGTGCTAGAACTGATAGATTTGTGATTTTAGTTTCAACTCTTTCACTTGTAATCTGGGCAATTTATAAAACAAGTAGTACTGGCATTTACCTCATTGCCAAATAGGAAAATGTACATATTATATTTACACAAGAGTAATCATACTGATAACACCTAGATAAAGACAAATCTATCAGATTTCTTTTGGTGACAAGAGTATCTGTCAACTTAGCAGCTGACATTTTCAGTTACTCTGCTTGTGGCTGATGTAGACATTTGGGAGGGGAACAATACAAGCAAATCTGAGAAATCCTTTTCCCCTCTGAAGAGAATAGGTGAAGCCTGCTCTGGATTACTCTGGGGTTAGTACAACAGCAGTTCTTACCCTGTGCCTAGCTTTGACCCATGTTGGTTTGCAAAGCAAGAGCTTTATGCATTTGAGTGTAAGTGCCTAAGGAGAATGACTTTACATCTTATTTATGCAAATAAATGACTTCCATCTGTCAGCAAATCATGAGGCACAAATTGATAAATAATTTATTTGTGCCAATAAATAATTACATCAGCAAATATATCAAAGCACTAGGTAAGAACTTATCAGACACACTGGACGCAGTTATTTAGTTAGCACTTAACCTGAATCATATGGAAGGAGAGACAGCTAGGCAACTGGGACACATTGGTGCCTATCAGTGTAACATCAGATTATCTGGTGTCTACATCAAGATCAACACAAAATAAACTTCCAACTCTGTTCCTGTGACTTCATCTCAGCTTGCTTTCTTGCTTGATGAGACCCACTTGACTTGCTGTCTGCCTGGATTCAGAAAGTTCCAGAATCAGTTCTGCACCTAGACTCAACTTACCTGAAACCAGATTTGCAGGTCAGTCAGCACTGCTGTTAGGAACCACTTTGCATCTTGATCCAACTGGACCTCTGCGGCTGTATGACAGCTCTATGAGTTTCTTTCCAGTATCGTATCTGATATTTGCCATAACTCTCCTTGCATCTGGATCTACTTTTGTTTTGCCTTTAGCCAGGCCCTTTTGAGCCCGACATCCACTTTAACCCTTTCCTTGCCATCCTATAACCTGTATATTATTGTGTAGTGTATAATCTGAGTGATAAAATTGTAATAATAATTATTAAGTTGGAACAAAAATGCTGTGTTGTCAACAGCCTAGGCTCTACTAATGCCAACAAAATTGATTTAACTAGTGAGTTTGCTGTTCACTAAATTCTGACATTGTGGAAAGATACAAACATGTTTTTGGCCTGACAATGTTGGTGAGGCCACAAGGTTTCTATTAAAGAAGAACTTTAATGAATAAATGGACTACTAGCAAAAATAATTGGAAATATACAACTTTTTTCTCTAGACAAATTAAGCCATGTGGTGATTTAGAAAAAGTTTAGCGTCTTGATTATCAGAAACTTAAGACTCTGCTGACCCAAGACCTGGCTTACATCCCAGTGTAATCTTATACTGTTCTTGGTGTTGGATGGAGGGACTTATACTGACTCTTACACTCACTTAGGTGATCCATGCAGATCAAGGGATGAAGATTGGATACTCTGAAAGGCATATTGTCTACACTGTAAAATCTCATCTCATGGTGAATTGATTAGTAAAAAAGTATATAAATTAGTGGAATAAAGAGAAACAAATATCAGATCATACATCCACGATTATTCATTCTTAAAATGTGTTATAGAGTTATAGTGTACTAAGAAATTATTTGAATATCTAAAAAATCTAGATGGGTTAAAAAATAGTTAACTCTTCAAAAGATAAGGGACATACTTAAGGAAAGAAAAAGGTAATAGTGACAGTCCCAGAGGTCATTAAACTAGATTAAAAGGATCCTGATTACGTGATCCTATTAATACATAGAGTACCATTAGAAGATGTAGCTGTAATATTGTTAAAAGGCCTGATGATTAAGGAGGACAGAGAAAGGAAGCAACTAGAACTTAAAAGTATTCAGAAGGTAATGTCAATGTAATAAGCACCCTTTGGAGCCTCAAAACCCCAATCCTGAGAACCCAGGAGATTTTAGTGGTCCTTAGGGGAAAATTTTATTTATTTACTTATTATTTTTTTTGCTAGGTCTGGAGCTGGAACTCAGGGCCTGGGCACTGTCCTTGGGCTTTACCAAGGCTATTGCTCTACCACTTGAGCCACAGCACCACTTCTGGTACTGAGGAATTGAACCTGGGGCTTCATGCATGCTAGGCAAGCACTCTACTACTAGGCCACACTCCCAGCCTAGAGGAGACTCTTATGCAGTTATGACCAATTATAATTAGACAAACACTGACAGGTTACCATCGTGGACAAGGAAGGCCTCAGGCTCTAACCAAAGACAGGAAATACAGAGGCAGACACTGTAAAAATGGGGAGTTTTACATAATGAAGATACGTTATTGGCAATACTACAAAGAAAGCTGGTGTCCATTTGTAGGACTCCCACAAGGATATTAAAATAGTTTAGTAATTCTCGTGCCAGTTACTTTTAATATAGATACTCAGGAGGCTGAGATTTAAGGATCACAGTTCAAAGCCATCCTGGGCAAGAAAGTCTGTAGATTCTTATCTCCAATTAACAAGCAAAAGCCGGAAGTAGAGCTGAGGCTCAAGTGGTAGAACACTAGCCTTGAGCAAAAAAGCTCGGTGATAGTGCCTATGCCTGAGTTCAAGCTCCAGAAAAGGTAAAAAAATTTAGTCCAGTAACAACCCATTCAATACCATCCTCCCAAATTAATTGGCCAAATTATAACTACTCATTCATATTATATATAGACTATATAATAATGATTAATAATGATAGGGAAAAATTAAGAGCAGAAAAGATGCAAAAGTTACACAATTAATGAGGAAAAGGCAGTAAGACTGGATACCACTTGAAAAATTTAGCTACATGACATCAGAGGACAGCCAGTTTAGGACAACAGGGACTCCTAAATAAGAAGCAGGTAAGATTGTTTAGTTTCTGGAGACAACACATATTCTATTTAAATATTATATTAAAAATAAATATGAAATCATAGGACTTCATCTGGGCAGCAGCATAGGAGCAGGCTTTAAGAACATTACAAATCTTTGTCTCTGTCTTTCTTTTTTTATTTATTTATTAAATTTTATTTTTTTTATTGTAATTAGTAAAAGAGTTACATGATATTTGCCAGATAGAAGGTGCATTAATTCACATACATTGATACCCTTTCACATGTCTTGGTACCCGTTTCCCTCCCCCCCCACACCCCCATGTCTCTGTCTTTCAAAAGCAGGGTTACCCAACTCCTAATTCTCAAGTTTAGAAATCATGATGATGCTAGATTATGACATTTGGTCATTATGGAGCAAGGAACCAATGTAGCACATATTTGAAAAATATATACTCTGAGAAATATATACTTTTTGAAACACATATTTGGCTAATTTATGAGGCTTTAAGAGATACAGAATCTCTGACTGGTATGAGACGTATTAACCTGAAATGTAGGGTACCTTTGTTCCACTGGATACAGTTGAGTCCACATATCCAGAGGGATCAAGAACTGTCCTACTCAGAAATGATACATACAGAGCAGGAATGCTGATTCCAAAGGCCAACCAGGACTTCTCATAGAGAAGATGTAGGAGTTGGAAGATAGACTTATTCTGAATTATTTCTGAAGACAGGACATATCAACCTAGTATCGGAATACAGGGTCATGTTTGGACAAATATATCTCTATAATGCCTGGTATACAGATGATAATCCTTTGTAGCCCAAAGAAAGGCAAAATGGAAAGAAGCAGCCCTGAGACCTTGGTGGCAGTGTGATCTTCACTGAGCACTGTACTTCGTTGTCTGCATAACATATAGTACTGGTATCAGTGGTACTTATCCTCACCCAATCCAAAATTATACAGAATGATTTATGGGCTCTCACAAAAGGCGTAGCCCTGTCATCACACAATGGGCCCCAAATGATTTTTACAATTAATGGTGAAGATCTAGGGTCACATTAGTACTGCAAAGAATTATCATAAATCTTACAAGAATAGTAGCATCATATCAGAGGGCCATTCAGAAATAACCAAATTTAGCAACCAAAATGGATGTACTAACATGGCGCCTAAGGATGGAGGACAGAATTTTTAATTATAATAGACGATAACATATGCTTTCACTCATAACCCTCAGACAAGATGATGCATGGGGAATTCCCAAGGTGTCAAACATTAAAATAAAAAAAAGATGAGAGGAGAAATGGGCAATAAAGAAATAGTCATACACTAAAATTACACCTAGGAGATTTTAATTGTACATACACTCAAAGGACACAGGGATGCCTATGGACTGTGTACCTGTATGACAGAGAAGACCGAGAGTAACCTGGAATGAAATAAAAAAGGGGCAATGCACGGATGTGAGGAATGTAAAACTTCACTGATAAAATTTTAATTAAGAATAGCTAACAAATGCATACAGGCAAGATACTTGTAAATTTTTTTATACAGACAGATTTTTATAGATCTAATATTTAGCATCAATATCTACAAGAATTGGAAGAATCAGGGAGTCTGCTTAACAGCATGGGAAGTCTGACACCTACACAATGAATGGGTGAGACAAATTTTTATTTGCCATAGAGCCTTATCAGCCATACATGTAAGAAGATTCAATGGTTTATTAAAAAGAGAATTACAAATACTAAAAGACATCCTGACTTTTCAATTCAAACCATCTAGATATGTTATCTCAATCAGAAGCCGAAAAGAATTAAGGAAATTCTATGCCCAGGGTTAAATGTGCCAATTAAAAATCTAGAAAGAAGAAAAACAGCACCAAGGCATAGGTGACTCACACTGGTAATCTTGGGTACTTAGATGTGTGAGATCTGAGGATCCTATAGTCAGTGCAGGAAAGTTTGTGATCATGGCTCTTTTTTTCCAATTAACCAGGAAAAAAAAGTGGGGTTATGACTGAACTGGTAGAACATTAGCCTTGAGCAAAAAAAGTTCAGGGGAGAATGCCCAGGTCCTGAGTTCAAGCCCCAGAACTAACACACACACACACACACACACACACACACACACACACGGGTGCGGAAATTAAAAAAAAAAAACCCAAACATCAAACCCCTCTCCCAGAAAATCCTTTCATAAGGCAAATGTCAAAACTAAGAATAAAATGGTCTCCTTACAGGAAATTGTGGCACCACGAGATGAGATGGGAATACGATTGGACTATAGAACATACAAGAAAATTACAGCTACAAAAAGTTTTTAGTCTCAGCCCAAGTAACTAGAAATCCTAATAGGTTAACCAAAGTGGCCATACTGACATTCACTGTTATCTTTACTACTGCATCTGTAACAGCAGCATCAATGCCACAACTTGAGGAATTGAACCCAGAGCTTAATGCATGCTACCCAAGCATTCTACCACTATCCCACTCTCCTGGCCGCTTATAAACTTATGAATCAATATGTTGAGTGATATGCAAGTGTATAGAAATGTATTAACTGAAATGTGGTAGATTGAAGGGAAAGCTCACTATTTCCTTAGAAAGGCAAAAGTCAAAGTATAGCAAAATAAAACAACGGGAAGACAATACTCCAAAGGGGTAGTGTGAGGTCAAGGGGAAAAGAGGTGGACAAATGTAGAGAAAAGGGGAGATGGAGACAGGAATCCAGTGTATATCTTACAACACTAAGAAAAACAAAGAAAGGTGTATAGGGGAGGAATGGAAGAGAATGTTAAAAGGGATCACATTGATCAAGATATATTGTATTTGTAAACTGCTTTGTTAAATGGTAACTCCTTGGCATAACTACTTAAAGATACTAAAACACAACAACCAAAAGTAAAATTTCTGGAACAGTTAAATAAGAAAAGAAAATGTATGGTCTCACTGGATCAATGGGCAGATTATGACAAAAATATGGTGTGAATAACTTTTTTTTTTGCCAGTCCTGGGGACTGAACTCAGGGTCTGAGCACTGTCCTTGGGCTTTCCTCAAGGTTAAAGTGCTCTACCACTTGAGCCACAGCATCGCTTCTGGCGTTTTCTTTGTATGTGGTACCGAGAAATCAAACCTGGGTCTTTGTGTATGCTAGGCAAGCACTCTACCACCAGGCCAAATAACTTTCAAAAGTGAATCATACATGGAGTTATATACAAGGAAAAGGTGGATGGTCAGCAGCAGCGTATTGTATGCATAAAGCAGCCATATTAACTTACATCAAGAATATAAAGAATTTTGCATGGGTAATATGCTATAAATCCCACACTATGATACAATTTTGCAATCATGCCTCGGTATCAGATGTTCAGTTTGTTACAATATGTAAAGATTATAAAATGTTATCAATGTTATATAGAACAGAAAAATCTTACCTAGCCTCATATATTCAGGAATTGTCACACAGGAACCTGTCTGATTAATATTATCGGAGAATCCAAGAAATCCCATGAATTGACAAGACTCATGTAGATGCTTACTGAAACAAACCAAACAGGGAGAAACTCAAAACAGCCTTTGATGCCTCCTATAAACTACTAGAAAAATTTAGCTGAGCTCATCAGACATGTAGCTCTAGTATTAAGTGCAAATGAATGCATTGATATAAGGATACTGAAAGCATGCATACAATATATACATTCTTTCAACTAATAGGAAAATATCTCCAAATACATCATGTATAGAGTCATAGCCCAGCTAAAACTTTTTTTTTTTTTTTTTTTTTTTTTTGCCAGTCCTGGGCTTGAGCTCAGGGCCTGAGCACTGTTCTTGGGCTTTTCTCAAGGCTAGCACTCTGCCACTTGAGCCATAGTGCCACTTCCAGCCTTTTTCTATGTATGTGATACCGAGGAATCAAACCTGGGTCTTCGTGCATGCTAAGCAGGCACTATACCACTAGGCCAAACTCCCGGCCCCCAGCTAAAACTTTTTGAGCTGGGTCAAGACTAGCTTATGTCACATGACCAGTATAGTTTGCTCTAATCTAAAAGAAATATTGTTCATATTGCTCAAAATAATATTTGGATTCTTTTAGCTTTAACTTCTCACTGCCAGCCTTTGTAACAACTCATGGAAACAGCCACATAACTATTCTAACTATGGAGCATGGAGCTTCTGCTCTGGAAGACAACACATTAAAGCTTACTCTGGATTACTCTAGGATGGCTAGAATGCATTTCATAGACTGTGCCTTGCTTTGACCCACTCTACTTTGTACAGCAATGCTTTTCACCTATGGTACTGAATCTTGAGTTTAAGTGCCAAAATAGAATGATTCTACTTGTTTATGCAAGTAAACCACCACCATCTGTCAGTAAAGAATGAGGTGAAAACTGACACGTAATCTGTCTAGTAAACAATTGCATCAACAAACATATCAAAATAGATTAGAAATACCAGGCCCAACCTTGTTGAACACACTTGACTTAGTGATCTAATCAACTCCTTTAACTGAATCATATAAAAGGAGAGACACCTAGGGCTGGGACATAGTTGGGATAGCACACACCAACCCAACATCAGATCATCTACTGTGATTATTAAAGATGAACTCATAACTTTCAGCTCAATTCCGTGCTTGATGTGACTCATTCTAACAGCTACCTGTTTGGACCCACTAAGTTTAGAGAATCTGCTCTGCTAAGAATTTAACTCTGCCTGAAATCAGATCTGACTTCAACCAGAATTGTGCCAAGAGTGACTTTGCGTTTTGATACCATAGGCTTCAACAGCTCTAACGCTCAGTTAATTACTAGTGTTTTTATCTGACCAGTGTAGTGGTTCTTTTTGCTCTCTGTTCTTTCTTGGGCAAAGCCTCTTTGAATCCTGCAGCTGCTTTAATCCTTTCTGAGCCAAGCAATATTTTCTTTATTTCTGTGAAGGGTAATGTGTGATCAGCGAGTTAGTAATTAAGATTAGAATAAAAGAACTGTGTTCTCAACAGTCCAGACTATCAAGTGACTTCAGTAGTACTTGAAAAATCAATGGCACAAAATTGATGCAGCTTGTGAATTCGTTATCCAATAATTCCTGACATTGTGGAAAGGCACAAGCATGTCTATCTGTTTCTGACCATGCTCACTCATCCCACTATCTTTCTACTCTCTCACTCTTCCTTGGTATCTTCTGCTTTTGCCTCTGTCTCATGAATAGTGTGATTTGGTAGTTTCTTCAGCAATGGTTTTATTGTTCAGGCATGTATTTCTTCTGGAGAGTTTAACATAGCAGTGCTACATGGAGGGGCCTTATGCTAAAGAACTTTGTCAAAACCACAAGCTATATCCAGATGCGTGTCATAGTCCTGTTCCCTGCTCAATGTGCTGTAATAGCTAAGGCTGGTCTAGGGGGTGGCTGTTCTCTCCCTCTGGACTGAAAAGCATAGAATCTTAACATAAATCATGCTGTGTATTGTTACTGTGGCAGACACTTCCCGGCATGTTCTGAGGTATTTTTCTATTTAACTCTCACAATCATATCTTTGTCAGAAATTTTGATATAGATATGGAAAAGTTACCTAATCTGAAGCCATGTGATGCCAGAAACAGGCTGAGATGACTTATGATCATCAAGAATCTTTTTCAAAATTTTTAGCAAAAACAAAAAAACTCAAAAAAATTCACAAAAGGACCAACTGCTTTCAATGAGATAATGGAATGAAAGAGTAACCTTCAGATCCCTAGCTTGATTTTCTTAAGGGGAAAAAAATTCCAACTGAAAAAAGCTCATACTTGGAGTTATTTAAAAATGAATTTGATAGCTATAATTGTCTTTTAGAATAAACCCCCTTTCTGCCTTTGTAATCTGAAAACCTATACTTCTGAGTGTGAGGGTGGAGGAGGTATAGACGAGCAGTAAAAATAAGTGGATTTTCTCTGATGTCTAATCCACTAATTATTTTGAGTAAAATTGGATCATGCATGTAATTTACTTTTTAGTATTTGCATTAAAAATGCTATTGGCAGAGTGGCAAGAAGACAAAGGGAGAAGGACATTGCAAATCATTTATGTAAATAGAGTGAGTGGTGGTTTTGTGGGGAGAGGCAATGAAGGTGCTGTGTTTAGACTGCTCAATTTTGCTAATGTGGCCATGGCTAGCTGATTAAAATAGCATCAGACATTACAAAGAATAGTTATGTGAAAAATATTTGAATTAAAGTCCTTTGACCACTCTCGTTTCTATATAGGACAAGGAATTCTTTTCCCTGGCTTTAGAGCATGTTGTTCCCCAAATTAATACTACTGACAGACAATTCAGGCAAGTGGTAAACATATTACATTGTGTGGTGTTACCACATTTTCTTTATCTATTTATCTGTTAGATAACTAGTGTTGATTGGACTTTGGCTATTATAAGAGATGTATATAAGTTTTGTGTATATAAGTTTGTGTAGACATGTATTTTCTGTTGGCTACAGAGTAAATAATATGGTAATAATATATTTATTGTTTTGAGTAATAACTGGGCTGTGTTTCCAAAGAAGCTTTCTTCACATAGGACTTTTGCAAAAGCTGTTTTCTTTGCTTCCTTTCTCTTTCTTTATCAGTCTTCAACTTTTAATTTAAAAGTCATTTCCTCAGAAAGATTTAGTTAACTGTTAGGCTTTTAGGTCTCTTAGTTATAGGCTTTCATCACAAATATTGTTTCCTGTGTCTATATATTTAATAGTTTCTTGTGTAAACATTTTGTCAATTTGTTCTTTGTTTGTAAAATAGGGACATTGATATCTGATCTACAAACAATAACATAAGCATTCAAGTATTTTGCAGCTTAAACAGTTAAGCTATCTAGAGCATAGTAGGGCTATATACATGGCAATGATTATTTTTACAGTCTTTGTATGGAACAGAAAACAAAGCAATCAGCACACATTCAGTTCACATCAGCATGAAACAAACATAACTGGCCTTTCCCAAAGTTTTCTATTGATAATCGACACTTGCTTTATATGTTGTGTTGCCTAGGAATTTTTACTAGCAAACAAACAACTCACAGAAGCATAAGAAAATATGATGGCTAGAGGATGTAAATTGGGAAAATTTGGCAATTTATTTGAATTGGAAGCTGGTTAACATTTTAGTTTTAAAAAGAAGGGCCCATCTAGGTTAAGAAAAATAAGGAATGGTTCTGGCATACGTTATGAACCATAATGATAGTGATTTAGAGAGAGTTATTTTGCATGTTCATTTGTTCCAGACATTTCTGAAGAACTGATCACTACATATGCTTTAGCTTTTTTATTGAGCCAAGGAACGTTACCCTCCCAGGACCAAAGCGATCATTCCAACTGAAAACAGGGCTGTCAGATCTGTTTCTCAGCATCCAGAGGTGAGAGTTGGCCAGTGCTGCAACTGTGGTGTAAACCTGTGCTCCAGGCTCTATTTACCATTATTGCTAGAGATTAAAGCTGAGATATCTGCAGCTGGAGGGCTAGTGGAGGATGCAGGGGTTGTCACAATGCTTTGGAATCTGGAGAGAAGGATCTGGGATGGTGTAGTCCATAGATGAAGGAAGATGCATTCCATGTGGGGATGTCACACACTAGCACACACAATGCTTGTATACACAGTCTTTACAGGACGTCATTTCAATGTCTTTATTTTACCTCTTCTTACTTCTTTCTCTCTTTTAATCCCCCATCTCCATGCTGGTCATTTGAGGTGTCAAAAGTACCTGCTGCACTTGTTTCTGTTGATAAATAGTCCCTCCTGCTCCTTCTCTAGCTCTCTTCTTTTTTGCCTTAGGGTAGGACTAATCCCAAATCACACTGAAGGTCATCTCCAGCTGAGAATGCATCCTTATTAGCTGGAAACCCTATCGAGCCCCCCCACCACCCGCATTCCTCTTCTGAGAGCATGATCCTCATAATTACTGGAACAAGAATCCCTATCTCCAGCCCTAGGGAAGCAAACCTTAAATAGTGCCTCTGCTTCTGTCTTCCCCTTCAATTAAGAAATAGCCCTCCTTAAAATTCTGCTCTCTATTGGCTGAAAAAAATGGGTCATATTAATAATTAATCACAAATAAATCCTCTGAGTATATTTGTAGGATAATGTGTTACTCTTCCCTGATAACATAATGCCTTAAGTTCACCAAGCATTTATTTTCCTTTCAGGACTTGCTTAAGTAGAAATCCTAATGGAAAAATGCCAAAGCAATTTTATGAGTATGGCTCATGGTGCCTGCAGGGAGGAGAGGAAAGAGAAACCTTTGTGTCTCGGATCATCTGACCAATATTTGTCTCCTCCCAACTACCTCTGCCTACATTTAGTTTCCATTGTTAGGTATTAAGAAGGTAGAAACTTAATCTGACTATGTGGTCTGTGGGTGAGGCCTTGGAGAACCCGTACATTAGGTAACCTTTAGATTAGGTCATCAACGTAGAGCTTCCATAATCGAGTCCTGGTAGCTGTATAAGAAGTTGGAAAGAGGAGGGGAAGAGGGAAAGGAAGAGAAGAGGAGTCAGCTAGAGTGGAAGAAGACGTAGGAGAAAGAGAAGAAGGAAGAAGAGGAGGAGGAAGACACACTAGAGAAACATCAGAGGTACACTTTCTGTCTTTGCCTCTAGTCTCCACCAGCAGCTAGATGCCATCACCAGATATGAGTCCTCGGCCGTGGAATGGAACTCTGTGCCAAAATAAACCTCTTTTCTTTATAACTTAGGGAGCCTGTGGTATGGAGTTATTAGACACAAAATAGGAACTAAGATAATATCTGTTCTGGAAATAAATGGTTTGCTAAATCATCCTTTTCTTACCCAGAGGTCAATCTCTCCTTTCTTGCTCTCTTTTTGATGAGAACGTCTGTCGTATTGGCCCTATTGCACTAATTTTCCTGGTTGTCTTCTCTAATCGACTGGGAGTGTCTTGAGCGTGGAGGGGTTATACGATTATGTCTAGATCCTTGATGCCTATCAGAGTACCTGGCATCTAGGAAGATTTGTGTGATGAGTCATCAACTCATTGATGGATGCTCACTTGTTCCTTATTTCTCCTCAGTGTTCATATCTAAATCTATATAGATAGATATATCATATATGCCATAAGCAAACACTTATGGCAGGATATCATTGTAATATTTCTACTTCCAATATCAGTTGGTTATCTTTTCTTTCAAACCCTAGCAGAGGGAAGGAAAATGCAGAGGGGAATGATAGGAAATAGAAAGATTGCTTCTGAAATAGGCATTTTGGAAGGAAATGGGGAGTGGGCAGGAAAGATGAGTATAGAGAGGACCAGGCTACGTTTCCCTGGTGGATCCTTTGACAGAGGCAAGACCAGGGAGGAGGAGGGGTCCTCCCACTAGAACTCAGGAGTGTCTGGAAATGAGGCTAACCTAGAAACAACAAATCTTGATTACACTCACCCACAGGGCCAGAGGGTGTGACGGGATATGATTGTGTCTTCCTAGGGTTGTGGGCTAAGGAATAACCAGTCAGAACCAGTCCAATGTAATATTTATGATGAATCTGCAAGATAAATGACTTCAACATAGCCAGAATTGTTCGACTCCTTTGACACTAGGGTAGATATCTCAACAGCAGAATGGGAATGAAGTTGAGTTAGACGGAAAAAGTAAGTGTTATTTAGAGTGCAGAGAGAAACTTGATACATCTAAAGAGCAGAACTGATAACCCTGGAAAATGAAACAACTCAACAGTAAACACGTGCTAAATGAAGATCTGAATTCTGGGACATTGGAGGACCCAGTGAAGTCAGAGTTTAGCCCCAGGGTACTCACTGATTTTCAAGGAGGATATGAGAAAAAGAAATTGGCAGGTGAGCTCCTCACCCGGGCCTTTCACCCCGGCCCCTTCCTCCCCATCCACACACCACCCCAGATCATTTTAGAGGCACAACAGGAGAGACCTATTTTAGAAAGGCTGCCAGAACACTGACAAAAAGCTTTCCCCGGGCGCTGTCGCGGTGGGGTTATTGAAACTGCTGTCGCCGTGAAAACAGAAAACCGTGCCAAGTCCTCACTTGCCTCGAGTCAGAAAGGCAGCCTGGAAAACTTCGCTTGATAAATCTAATCATTAGTGTTTTCCCTGGATACTCTTGGGCAGATTCAAGTCTGCTTGGAGAAATGGATATCAATATGTTCAGGTAAGCACCTTATATAGAAATGAATGCACATGAAATGAGACTCCACAAGCAGTCACACATTTACAGAGATCACCATGTGTTGAACAGTTTCTATACCTGACCGTCTACACGTGATCCTTCCTTCCTTCCTTCCTTCCTTCCTTCCTTCCTTCCTTCCTTCCTTCCTTCCTTCCTTCCTTCCTCCCTCCCTCCCTCCCTCCCTCCCTCCCTCCCTCCCTCCCTCCCTCCCTCCCTCCCTCCCTCCCTCCTTCCTTCCTTCCTTCCTTCCTTCCTTCCTTCCTTCCTTCCTTCCTTCCTTCCTTCCTCCCCCCACTCTGTCTTGTTTTCTTTCTTTACCAGTCCTGGGGCTTGAACTCAGGGTCTGGGCACTGTCCTTGAGCTTTCTCAAGGCTAACACTCTATCACTGGAGCCACAGCACCACTTCTGGCTTTTTCTGTATTTGTGGTATTGAGGAATCAAACCCAGGGCTTTGTGCATGCTAGGCAAGCACCAAGCACTCTACTAACTAGGCTACACTCCTGGCCCCTCTACATGTGATTATGTTTCATCTTTTTCTCTCTTCCATGACAATGGAGAGAAATATATGAATATATAATTTTTTATTATGGAATTTTTTATTGAAAGGTGATGGGCAGGAGGATTACTGTTACATAAATAAGGTGAAATAAGTACATTTGTTTTTTCCATATATTTTTATTGTAATTAATAGAAGGGTTACATTATATTCACCAGATAGAGGGTGCATTACTTCACAAACATTGATACCTTTTCTCGTGTCTTGGGAGTACATTTGTTTTTACACACTGTTAGACTATTTCCTTATTTTGCATATATAATTTGCAATCCTTGGCACTGAACTCTGTGCCTGGTATATGTTAGAAAATTGCTTGACTATTCTGCTATTCCCTAAGCAGGAGAATGATACATTTATCTTTACATAAGAGGAAACTGAGGCAGACAATTTAAAAAAAAATCTTGTCAGGGGTCACAGAACCGGGATAGGTAGGGGTAGGATGTAGCTACCACAATTGTGATTATTCAGCACAGACACTTCCATTCATAGATATAGTGAATAAACTTATTTGAATAATCCCTTTCCCCTCTCCTAACACTTTGCAGCTCACTAAAAAGATTATTTAACGTTACTTGCAAGAGCTGTTAATTGCTGATTATGGAAAGAGGAGGACAGAGCCCCACAGGCAGTGTGTGTCTTTGAATACACATAAATTTACACACTCATATGTGTTCTTGAAGAGAACAAAGATGATTTACCATCCTAGCTTCACAGAGGAGGAAATAGCAGCTCATTTAGGAAAATGACTTGAAGATCAATGATTAATCATGTTTTGTTCTATCTGATGGAGCTTCCTTTTGAGGCTTATCCTAAAGAAGCAACTAAATGTGCTAAGAAGCTGCCCAGCTTCCTTTCTGCTTCTTTTCATTTCCTTTTTTTTTTCAGCTTCAGTTTTTATTTAATTATCCTTAAATAGTTGTACAGAGCAGTTACCGGTTAGCAAAGCAGTTTACGTGCACAATGCATCTTGATGAATGTCACCCCTTCCAACATTCTCCCCTATCCCTCCCAACCCATCCCTTCATTATTCTTAAGTTTGTAGTACATTGAATTATTGACTACATTGCATTTTCCTCCTCTTATCCTCTTTTCTACATTTTTCCTCTTAACCCCACCCCACTCCTTTTAAGTACTTACTTCCTGGTCTTTATTTTGTTCCACTTTGACTTTGTCTTTCTAAGAAATTACACTAGCTGAGTTCTTCCTTGAATCCTACTGTATTTCGGTTAGATTCTTTTCAGAAAAATGGCCTGCCTATTTCTTATCAGCTCTCAACTTTGGGATTTGACTGTAGTGTGACTTCTCAGAAGACTACACATCTGTGCCTTCAAATGAGGACATGGATATGTTTTCTTCCAAGCCAAATTGCAATGGATTTGGGATTATTGTTTAGAGAGATCCATCTTTGTTGATTGTCTTGATCTTTCCTAACCATCTCAAAGCCATAGTCTTCTGTGTGAGAATGTTCAGAAAGCCTTTTTTATATCTAAGTTCACAGGACACTCTTACCAACAAGGGTACAGATTTTCTATGGGAGATAGGACACAGACTGGTTTTGTGCCAGATCTTACGGTACAGATGGGACTCAGTTGCTGCTTCCAGAGAAATACTTAGCTACCACTTTTTTCATAGGCATGAAACTAAGGAGTAATAATGAATATTTTCAGTCTATAAAAGCATTAAAATTTCTCTCTCTTCCTCTCTCTCTCTCCCCCTCTCCCATATGCTCCTTTCACTCACATTTATTATTTTGTGTTCATGCTTTTGGTTTTGTGTCTTGAAATATTGTCACACTATGTTTCCTAGACTGGTCTTTAATTCTTGGGCTCAAACTACCTACCTGCCTCAACCTCCTGAGTAAAGTAGCTTAGACTATATAGTGTACCTGTTCACATTTTCTTTCTAAGAAATGAGACATAAAAATTCTTTTTTAAAAATCTCTTCCAGTTCCAACTCTGTTTTACAGGGAAATACTATGATAAAGTTTGTTACTATATGTTCTATTATATATCCATATCCATATATATATAACATAAACTTAAATGATAGCCATACATGACAGCATTCAGGAGGCTGATAGAAGCCAGCCAGGAGAAAAAGTTATTGAGATCTTATTTCAACAAATAAGTTGATTGTGGTGGCAAATCTATGTCCCGTGAAATCCTATGTGAAACAGAAAATAAAAACCGAAAGGCCTGGAGTATGGCTTGAGTAGTGCAAGCATGAAACTCTGAGTTCAAATACAATTACTACCAAAATAAAAACCAAACCATTAACTCATAATGTAATTTATGTTGTAGATAATTATAGAAAATATTTCTATACTATATAAATGTTGCTTTTTATTCGTTATTATAAATTTTCCTCTTTTTTCTACCCCTCCCTCTCTCCTTCCTCCTCTTTCCTCTTTGGTATCCCTCTTCCCTCTTTTTCTCTCTTATTTCTCTCTTTCCTTCCCTCCTCTTCCCTCCCTCCCTTCCTCCCTGTCTCTTTCTTTTTCTCTTTCTCTCTCCCTTCCTTCCTATTTGCCCCCTCTCTCTTTCTCTCTCTCATATATAGAGCCTTGCTATGTAGCCTAGACTGTCCTGGAACTCATGATCTTTATGTCTCTACCTCTCAATGATGGGATTATAGGCATTTGTCATCACATTGGGCAATTTGACTTCTTTGATGCATGTTATTTTCTTTTATTTAATTGATCTATTATGGAGTCTTCCATCACAGAAATACATTATAGTTAATTTATGGCCATTCTTGGTTTGCACAGTATATTTTGGAAATTTTCATAACTATAAACAGTGCTGTCACAATTTCTTATAGATGTTTCTGTGTGTACTTGGGCGTGACTTGGGATAGAAATTTGAAAGTGTTTTTGCTACACGGGGTCTTTTATTATTCCATATGAAATTTTGGATTGCTTCTTCTATTTCTTTAAAGAATGACATTGGGATATTGATGGGTATTGCGTTGAATTTGTAGATAGCCCTTGGCAAGATTGCCATTTTCACGATGTTGATTCTTCCAATCCAGGAGCATGGGAGGTTTGTTATCTGATATATTGGATATATTTGTATTTGGTTATTTGAAATTAGATAGGGAAGGGGGGAAAACAAGATGAGGAATGAGGGTGCGGGGGAGGGAAATGGAGACCAAGACATGAGAGAAGGTATCAATGTATGTGAATTAATGCACCTTCTATCTGGTGAATATAATGTAACCCTTCTATTAATTACAATAAAAATATATGAGAAAAAAGAAATTTGAAAGTGGACGCTTCCATCTTATCAGGTATTGTCAGATTGGATTGGAAACTTTCCTAGCTGTGCATCCTTGTTGAAAAGGAGTCTTGTTGCCCTCAACTTCATAACCAACTGACTGGATAGGAACTGATATTTCATTGAAGCACTTCCTGACATTTAATAAAATTGACACTTTTTATGTTTTTTGCCTCTCTGTTTCCTACTTTGTGAAACATCTTTTCATAGTCTTTGTCTATTTTTTCCTTTGGGTTATTTAGCCTTTCCTTGTTAATTTGTAAGTTTTTATGTTCAGATTTTCAATCCCTTATTGTTTGTGAGCATTAAAAAATACTTCTCCTGGGGTTTGACTGGTCTTTGAGCCAGCTAATAATGCCTTTTGTTCTGGAAATATCTTAAATTATACTATAATTAACCCTGCCAGCCATTATTGCTTTGTCCAGTGGGAGGAAAAATTCTGTCTTTTGTTTATTTATTTATTTACTTATTTTCTGCCAGTATTGAGACTTGAACTTGGGGCTTGTCTCAGCTTTTTTTGCTCAAGCCCAGCACTCATCTTCACTTGTGGCTTTTTTTTCTTCTTTGGGGATGAGTCTCATGGAGTGCTTTGTAGTGGCTGGCTTCAAACCATCACTCTCAGGTCTCAGCTTCTTGTGTAGCCAGGATTACAGGTATGAATCACTAACATCTAGTTTAGGCTTCTTCTTTTAATTTCAAAATTCCTTTTTTTTTAAGTTGCTTTCAGTATTCTCAATTATAGCAATGAATGGTTAGTTAGGACAGTAGGCTCATATCTAACAACTCTAAATTATTTTCTAACATTATACATGGTATAATGCTCTAACTTTTGTGTTCTGCATGTGGAAAGCCTGAGTTTGGGTTATTCACTTTGGGCCATTGAGCTCATCCAGGAGAATGGTTCTCTAGTACATACCTACCTGTCAGAATTGTAGAGATTACATTCTTTTTTTTTTGTTTGCTAGTCCTGGGTCTTGAACTCAGGGCCTGAGCACTGTCCTTGGGCTTTTTCTCAAGGTTAGTGCTCTACCACTTGAGCTACAGCACCACTTCCAGCTTTTTCTATGTATGTGGTACCGAGGAATCAAACCTGGGTCTTCTTGCATGCTATGCAAGCAATCTACCACTAAACAAAACTCCCAGCCCCAAGTTTACATTCTTTTATACAAATTGTGCCTTATCTATCATTTTTCAACTTTGTTATGGTATAAAGGCAAATCTATCCAATTATTTATTTTTCACTGTAAGTGTGGTATTCAATTATGTAAATAACATGATCAAAATTTAAATAGTTTAGTATTAGATACTTTAGTTTAACTGTAGGCTAATGTAAGCTTTCTGTGCATGTTTTAGATATGTTAGGCTAAGTTAGGATGTTAAGTGGATTGTAATATATTTATATATATATAGTGAACTAAATATTTTTACATGGTATTATCATGTTGAAGTGGGTTTATTGGGATGTTTTCCTATTGTAAGTTGAAGAAGTATTTATATAAAACCCTTAAAACAGTCTTTGGCATGTAGTAAGAAGCAGATTTATTTATGAGTTATTACTGCTATTGTTTGCCTCCCGCAGGAATGGATTTCTAAGGCTCCCTAGAAACCTCTTTTCTGCATTCACTATAAACCTCCCTCTATATAGATTGAAGTTTCCTTGGTCTGCTTGGCCAGATGCCACCTGCAGGCATATTTTCTGGGAGGTCAAGGAATTAGAATGCTGATGGTAATATTACTCCCTTTAGTGACCCAGTTTGCTGCTATCAGACATCTGCTCTCATGTAAATTTCAGAAAAGAAAAATAGAGACTTAAGAGTCTTAGCAGTCAAGTGCTGTTTGAGTTCAGTGAGAGTTACCATTCTTCTAAATCTCCAGAATGAAATGGATACATTAACACAGGTGAACTGCAAGGACTTCATAATATATCTCCTGTGGCGTTTTCTCAACTACCTCTTTCCTTTCTGGTTTAGTCTCTTCTTATTCTTTTTTTTTTTGAGGAGGGGGTTGGGCTGGTCCTGGGTCTTGAACTCAGATCCTGGATGCTGTTTCTGAATTTTTGTGCTTAAAGTTAGTGCTCTACCACTTGAACCACAGCTTCATTTCCCATGTTTCATGTGAGATGAAACTCTCACAAGCTTTCTTGTCTAGGCTGGCTTTGAACCATGATTCTTAGATTTCAGTCTCTTGAGTATCTGGATTTATGGGTCTGAGCCACCTACACCTGGCTCTCTCCTCATTCTTGTGTTTCTCACACAGTGCCAATCAAAGCATATCTTCCCTCCTACTCAGAAAGGTATGCATAATACCCAAAGTAGACTTTTCCCTCTGACTTTAGGAATTTGTTTATGGGTGGCCCTGTGACACAAGACAGGCCAATCACAGACCATCTCTAGAATTTTATTTGAATTCAGTCAACTGAAGAAAAGTTTCCTCTTGCAATGACTGTGAAATATTCATAATACCATTGTACATGTCCTAGATTTGATGGGTTTCCAACTTCTATATCCAGCCTTATGGGGAAGCCCAACACAGAAGAGAGCTTCTCAAATAGCAGGATGATCTGTGTACAAGTATTATTGAATCCCAGTGTTTTGTTGTTTGTTTTTGTTTTGGCCATTGGGCTTGAACTGTGGGACTAGGTACTGTCCCTGAGCTCTTGAGCTCAGGGCTAGCACTCTACCTCTTGAGCCATAGCACCACTTCCGGTTTTCTGGTAGTTAATTAGAGATGAGTCCTATGAGCTTTAGTGCCCAGGAGGGCTTTGAGCCATGATCCTCAGATCTCAGTCTCCTGAGTAGCTAGGATTACAGGTGTGAGCCACCAGTTCCCAGCTCCCAGCCTTTTTTGAACCTTTTAAGGCAGTGCTTAGAGGGTAGCAGTTGGAAGAAGTGGGTGTTTTATAAGTAACTTAGTTTCTGGGGAAGAAAAAGACCCCAGCAGGATTTGATGAGCACATGTTGGCCCCTTCTTCCCCATTCTCTTCAGATGTTCTGATTAGAGCCTTGCCACTCGTGGTCTTGAAGAATAGTTTCCAGTTAGACAGCAGAGAAATCTGGAATAAGGGAGGAAGAATTTTAATTTAACTGCATGTTTATGTTCTGGAGACAAAAGAATGATTATAGTAATGCTTGTCATTGCTGGAGTATACTGACTTCATTTTACCATCCTTAGCATACTGGTTAATATTTTAGTTGGTATTTTGTACTCTACAACTATTTGTGGAGGGCTGTCCTCTATATAGAAGGTACTTGGTAGCATCTCTGACCTCCACCCAAAGGATAACAGGTACATTTCTTCAAAAGTTGTGCAAATCAATATTACCAAATGAAGGTTAGGTGGGGGGAGGCAAAGTTATCAATGGTTGAGAATCATAATGTAGTCTCTCTCTCTCTTTCTGTCATCTGTCTCTCTCTCTCTCTGTCTCTCTGTGTCTCTCTCTCTCTCTCTCTCTGATTATTTTGTTAGGCCATTTATTATAGGCTTTAAAAAACTCAATATAACCAAATATAAATTAATATAATATGCCACCTATATGAGAGCATATTACATAGCCTTAATGGATTTTAATCAAGTATAAAATTATACCTGGTGTATTGTTAAGTATTGAAAAAGTTTTATTGCATGATCTCAAACTTTAGTTTAGTAAAATGATGTTGGCTGGGTTTAGTAATGAATTTGAATCCGAGAAGACCAGATCCAGATCCTTATTGTGGTTATTTCTAAGTAATAGGCTAGTCAGTGGTTTAAAGTTTCTTTCATTTTGTTGACATACTCAATTTTTATTAAACAAATCATGTGAGTCTATAACATATATATTACACATGTTTTTCTCTATAACATCTTTCTATATGTTTTATCTATATGTATATATACATATAACATACCTAATAACTGAGCAGCTCCTGTTCTCACTGAGAAGGGGAGAGGGGTAGTTAACCTTTAAGGAACCATCTTTTTTTTTCCTGGCATCACAGAGCACAACCCCAGTTCATCTTCATAGAGCAAGGCAATGTATGAAGGGCTGCAGGGAGCTGCCAGGGCTTCATTCAGTCCTGCTCCCAGGATCTACTTGGCCTTAGCTAAATTACTTAATCTCTGCAAGTTTATGCTTCTCCCCCGTGAACTGGAACTAACCTTTGCTGGTGCCTGCAAGGATCAACAGGGATGATTTATGGTGTATATTATCATGATTATTCTACAGTTTGCCCATGAGTGGGGACATGCTCTTTCTTTTTTTCTTCAACATACCAGTTCCCATGACTGCATGTTCCTACCCCTCCTTTCCCGCTTTCCTTAACAAGAGACAAGTAGACCACAAGAAAAGGATGGTGTGCCTTTAAGGGAAAAGTTGACCATGAGTAATGCAGGAAGCCTGGTGTTTCTAAGTAGCTAGGTTTTCTTTTTCTTTGACAAGGCTGCTGACAGACCCTTTAGCAAGACAGAGGCTAATTACTTGCCAGGAGTAAAAGAAAATGTGTCATTTGGCTGTTTTGGCACTTCCCAGTGCAATAAATCACAGCCACAGAACCCCAGCTTCATTTGATTTAATAAAGATTTTAGAAAAGAAAGAAGTGTTCTCTGCTTTTATCAAGAAAGACTGGTCATTTCTGTCAGATTCATCCAGGGCTCTGAACTGGAGGAGACTCACTCAGGCTGCCACACTGGCTGCTTCTATCTGCATGGTGCGTTCTTGCCCTATGCCCACCACTGCTAGCTCCTCCCTCGTCCCCCCCCCCCCGCCCTTGCCCCTTTCTTCCTTCCATGGGGACCCTGATTCCTTGAGTTTATTCATAGCTTCTGATGGCTCAAAGGTGGCTTTGTTTACCTAGACCATTTCTTTAGCTATGCCGCCCTGGCTCCCCACTCTTAAACTGTCTTCTGCTATAACTTTCAGTTGTCTTGTGGATTCCTGTATAAATGGGGTGAAGAATTCTCCCTCCTACCTCTTGTCCTCCCACTTTCCTCTCCTTATATCATATCTAAGTTTCTGTCTTCCCTCTTGGGTCTTTCCACCAGGTGAGCATCTTCAAATAATTTAAATGTGACAGTAAAATAGAATGGCATAAGTTAAAATTCAGAGGGTAATTTTTTTTAATGAAAAACAGGGGTCTTGGCTCAGAAAAGCTATGCAAACAGGACTTTTCTTTTCACCTTAGCTGTGTTAAAAGGTCTGCCTATTTTTTTAAATCACCATTTCACAATGATTCCAAATTAAATGTCTAAAATGAAATTCCTGGCAACCTCTAAGAAAAGAGAAGTAATTTGGACAAATGTTTAATTTTCTTGGCTTTTGCCCCCTCCCTCCTTCCATTTTCTCTTTCTTCTTCTCTTCCTTCCTCCCTCCTTCTGTCTTTTCCTCCCTTCCTCCCTCTTTCCCTTTCTTGTTCTTAGACATTATGGAATATGATAGATATAATCTATTCAAAAGTTGTTGAATGTTTCACACATCTTCATTTTTGTGACTCTCAATGGCTTAGATTGGGGGTGTCATTGCCTATATGGTAACATTGCCTTTGTTTGGAAGCAAATTTATATCTCTTTTGCATACATTTGCATTTTACTACAGAAAGGTCCTTTCTTTCACTAAGTGGCATTTCTTCATATCCCTGGTTTGTTGAATATAATTATTAAATAAAAACTGTGTATATTTAAGGTGTAATCAAGCAAATTAGTATACCTATCAACTTACAGACCTACTATTTTCCCACTCTCCACTTTTCTTCTTCTCTCTCTCCCATTCTTCCCTCCCTCCTTTCCTTTCTGTTTGTTGTGAGAGCACTGAGATCTACCTCCTTGGTAAAGTGCAAATGTATGGTCCAGTTTTGTTAACATGGAGAACACATTGTGCATTAGTTGTCTAGAACTCAATCATCCCATATAACTGAAACTTTGGACACTACCCCCAGTCACTGTCATTCTACTTTGCTTCTTTGAGAGTGATTTACATTCTGAGTATAACCAAATCATGTGGTTTTATTTTACTTATTTCTTTACTTTTCTTTTCTTTTCTTTTTTTGGTACTGGGAACTAATCCCTAGTCTTGTACATGTTAGATGAGAACTCTATCACTAAGCTACTTTTTTTTTTTGCCAGCGCTGGGACTTGAACTCAGGGCCTGAGAACTGTTCTTGGGCTTTCTCAAGGCTGGAGCTCTACTGTTTGAGTTGGAATACCACTTTTGGCTTTTTCCATGTATGTGGTACTGAGGAATCGAATTCAGGTCTTTGTGCGTGCTGGGCAAGCACTCTACCACTAGGCCAAACTCCTGGCCCTGCCAACTTTTTTTATGCCTTATTTTCAGATAGGGTATTGCTCAGTTGCCTAGGCTGGCTTGCCTTTGAACTCTCAGTCCTCAAGTTACAGCCTTCAGACTTCTGGAATTAACAGACATGTGATCGTGCCTTAGCTTTCTCAAGTGCTCAGTTTACTCTAACTGGCCAGATATAAAATAACTTTCATAATTCATTCTAGAGATGTTCATGTTCAGTAATAGCTTTACTTTTTGCTCTTTCTAGAAACTATTTCAGCAGGAAATTTTTAGAACTGGAGGCTGGTATCCCCTCTATAAGACATTTTAATTAAAAGGGACCTAGGAGAGCCCCAGAAGGAAATAGTAGTTTTAAGAGAGCTCTTGAGGTGATCCTAAACTATCACTATTATAAAAAGTGTTTGCCTACATATGAAGAATTCGATCCCAAAGGAATTGAGTCATCCACAGCTTCCACAGATTTGCTGCAGTAGATATTAGAGCAAGTGACTCTCTTTTAACTGCACCTTGGTGTGGAGTCTAAAGAAACAGGGCAGGAAGTTGGCCAGGGAAACAAAGAAGCCACCAAGGACTGAACACTGTCAGCAAGCCTAGACCCTTCAGCGTCTTTGCAAGCAGAGATTGAATCAGGACTTGCTAGCTGTAGCTGGTGGTGCATGAGTTCTTATCCACATACAGGACTTGTTTGTTCTCCACAACGTTTGTTGATTTAAAACTATGTTGATTATACACTATGACAATCTGTGTAAAAATATAGATTTTCATCTTTAAAAATATATATCAAAGGAACTGGCTTTCTGCGCATATTTCTAGCTTGCTACTTGTGCCAAAGCTGGGTGTTAGTCACTTTGTTTGGAGGGCATGCAGTCATGTATGTGTGTGCTGCAGCCTCTACTTGGTCTGCTCCCTTCTAGGTATCTGGAATTTCAGGTGTTTTCACTGTGATTGGGCTCACATGATGATAGCCACTATCAGGTACCTTCAGTGTGCCCCGTATTTTCTGTCTAATTCTGTATTATTTTCTATTTCTAAGACTTGAAGTTTAAAACAGAAATGGTTTCTTTACAGCCCTTCAAAGTGGTGAAATACTAGACATGGCATTCAAACTCAGATTGGTCTTGTTTTGAGTTTCACTTTGTATCTTTTCATTCTTCAGAAGAGACACAGAATGCTGTTGGTACAGCTTCAGATGCCTGATTGCTTGGCAAGAACCCAAGCTTAAGTGCCTCTGAATCGAATACACCTTTGGCTCCAGGACATCTTTATCTGCCTCATGACTTCCTGTAGCAGCTGACATGGGAGAACTCCATGGCTCTGTGAAAAATTAACTCTGCCTTGATGGCTTGCACAGGTGCTTCCTCATCTTTGCCAAAGAGATTATTTCCTGACTACAAATTGCATATCTAGAAGCAAATTGTATTTCCTTCTTTCCATCCTTCCTTCCTTCCTTCTTTGGACGTGGGTTGAATTAGGGCCTCATGCTTTCCTCACTCTGCTTTCTTACTGACACTCTACTTTTGAGTCAGACCTTCAGTGTGGCATTTTGCTGATTAATTGGAGATAGAGTCTCATTGGCTTTTCTGCTTGGACTGATCTTGACTCTTGATTAAGATTATAGACATTAGGAATAGTGCCTGGCACAGCTATTTTCTTTAAGGGGCTATTTGCTATATGTAGAGTATGACTAAAGATATTTTTATATGCATAGTTTAATCCACACAGCTTTACATGATTTTACAGACAAAACAATCTGAGAGGTTGGGGAAAGTGCCAAAGACCTATATACCTATGTACTAGGTACGTAGTCATTACTATTAAATATGTCTGTTTATTATTATTTAAAACAATTGAAAATGTAAGAGAAGAAAATAACTCTAACACATGGCAATGGAGAACAATTTTGATATACTTTCCTCTAGTTTTATTTGCAAGTGCTTATGTGTAATACATAAAGCATGTGTTTTAAAAATATTTAGCAACTGAGGGGCTGGGAGTTTGGCCTAATAGCAGAGTGCTTGCCTAGCATGCACAAAAATCAGGGTTGGATTCCTTAGTACCACATGCATAGAAAAAAGATAGAAATGGTGCTGTGTCTTAAGTGGTAGAGATCTAGCCTTGAGAAAATTCAAGAGCAGTAATCAGACCCTGAGTTCAAGTCCCACGACTGTCAAAAAAATATTTAGCTACTGAGAATCACATACTGGCAATGTTACCCTAAGAACTTATTAAAAGGCAATTTACTCCAGAATATGGAAACAAGATATTTATCTTTGTGGTTTTTTACTTTCAATGTACTATGTGAAGTTATTTCTTTACTCCTTTGTTTTTCTTTCCCCCCTTATGGTTTATCCCCTGTTGTTACTGTATCTGACTTTGGTACCTGGTGTATTGTAAATACATTTGTTTATTTGAATCAGGAAAGAGAAGGGGAAAAACCAGATGATGAGATAAAGGACAAAGGATAATCAATGTAACAGTGATATTCACAAGGCAATATGTTGGAAATGAACTTTACAACTTGGGAGGAAGGCGGAGGAGGGAAAGTGGGAGAAAAATATGGAAAGCAGTAACACTGTTTAGGAAATAATTTACTCACTATCTTATGAATGTAACTGTAGTCACCATAGCAATAAAATAAAATTAAAATGTACTTTAGTGAATTAGAGATAAATAATAAACATTTCACTAAATATTTGTGGTCCTAGTCAATGAAGTTTCAATGATATCAAACAATAAACCTTTGTGTGTGTGAGAGAGAGAAGGGTAAGAGAAATAGAAAAATTATATTACATTTATTAGTTTAATGTATTCACTGATTTATATTTAATTATACATTTCTTAAAATAATGATAAACCCATAGGAGATACTTAGCCAAAGGACAGACTGCAGTCAGTCCTTCTTTATGTGAAATAGGTTACACCTCATCTCAGTGTTGTGGCAAGGTGTAGGATACCTAAGTAAGAGATGGCATCTCAGCTTGTACAAGCTTCCAAAGACCACAATAATTGTTTTCTGAGTGCTGTACTCTGACCTCCATCTTGTCCAGGAGAAATCCCATACTGGATACATTTTCCTTTATGCCAAGAGAAACCATGAGTTATGGACCCATGAGCATAAAGGCTTTCTCTTTTTCTTGTCCCCCTGAATCACTTAGAATTCTAGGCTTGCGCTTCTAAGAGAAAGTTACAGACCTTTGCTGTATCCAGTGGGAAATATATTTTTTACCCATGGCAGAAAATCTGTTTAATCATTTTCACATAATAGGCCATATGCTGGTGCGAGGCTGGAAGGTGACATGATAAAGGCAGAGAAAATCACTTGCCACTAGTTCAGGTGATGAATGTATCAGGCAAGTCTCCGCCTGGGGAAAGAATATAGATTTAAGTGTGCTTGAGTAGGAAGAAATCTTCCCCCACCCTGAGTGTTATGAAGTTATTACAGAGGTTGTATGGGGGCAGGCACACTTCTTGCTTAATGAAACATTGAAAAGGGCAAAGTTTCTGCCCTAGTTTCCTCTAAAGATGAATAGAGAAAGAACCAAAGTTATCTTTCCCTGGCCAGATCAGTTAAAAAAATCATGAACCTATAAAAAAATCTCTTTGGTATATGGAAATTTCATGTGCTCATCTAGGCAGCAATACTTTCTACACTTTTGCTCCTGCCTCATCGCACACTAAACTTATGAGGCTCCTCATTAAAAATGCATGTGAAAAAGAGTAATTATTGATTTCCATAGCTAATCTTGCAGGGCAACTTCCTGTGTGATTCTGCATATGTATTATTTCATTTTCTCAGCAATCCATGAGGCAGAATTCCATGATGGAGATGGTGTGGGAAGGTGAAAGAACTTACAGAATGATGCAGCTGGTTAGGATCTGCTTGATTTCTACTTCAAATACATTTCTCTTTGTTTGCTTGGGGTCTAGGGAAACATTGATGTTTTTTTTTCCATAATACCAAGATGTGTATTTTTATTTTTCTAACTACAAAGAAAGTAAAGGTAGTAGTGGAAAGTTTTAGAAAGCTATATTCACCCTTATAAGAACCTATGTTCTGATAAGGAAACAAAAGCCATATAATGAATGACTGTTATTCTTAATGTACTATGTTATCGCTCATCTCTTTTGCCATCCCTTGGTTATCTCATATTGTTACAATATTTCACCTTGTTATGTGATATATTTTATATGTGCTTAATTGGTTATTTGAAATTGGATAGGGAAGGGGGAAATCAAGATAAGCGGGTGAGAGTGGGAGGGAAATGGGGACCATGTCATGAGAAAGAGTATGTTTGTGAATATAATGTAACCCTTCTATTAATCACAATAAAAAATCTTTAATAAAATAAAAAAGAATCTATTGATAAAAAAAGAACCTCTGTTCTAAGACCCCATATAGCACAAACAATTCTTAGCAGAAAGAACAGCGCAGGAGGAATTTCAATACCAAACTTTAGACTCTATTACAGAGCTACAGTGACCAAAACAGCTTGGTATTGGCACAGGAACAGGCCTGAAGACCAATGGAATAGAACTGAGGACCCAGATATTAACCCACAGACCTATGGCCACCTAATCTTTGATAAGGGAGCAAAAAAATAGAACGGAAGAAAGACAGCCTCTTCAACAAGTGGTGCTGGCAGAACTGGCTAAGCACCTGCAGAAAACTAAAGTTGGATCCTTCTTTGTCACCTTGCACCAGGATTAACTCCAAATGGATTGAAGACCTCGAGGTAAAAGCAGATACAGTGAAAACTTTACAAGAAGGGATAGGAGATACACTAGGTCTCCTTGGCACAGGTCAAAACTTTCTTAATAAAGACCAAGAACCACAACAAATCAGAGAAAGGCTGGATAAGTGGGACTGCATTAAACTGCAGAGCTTCTGTATGGAAAAGGACATAGCTAGCAAATTAACTAGAAAGCCTACAGAGTGGGAGTAGATCTTCAATAACCATACAACAGACAAAGGCCTCATATCTAAAATATATCAACAGCTCAAAAATTGAATGACTCCAAAACTAATCTCCAAAGTAACAACCATCCCATTAAAAGATGGGCTAAAGACTTAAAGAGAGTCTTCTCTGAAGAATAAAATAGAATGGCCTATAGACACATGAAGAAATGCTCCACATTTCTGGCCATAAAAGAAATGCAAATCAAAACAACTCTAAGATTCCAACTCACTCCAATTAGAATGGCCAGGATCAAGAAATCTAATAACAACAGATGCTGGAGGGGATGTGGTCAGGAGGAATCACTACTACACTGTTGGTAGTGCAAACTCGTTTAACCACTATGGAAAACAGTATGGCTATTCCTCAAAAGACTAAACATAGAGCTCCCCTATGACCCAGCAATTCTACTACTTGGCATTTACCCAATAGTCCAGAAACAAGGACATACTAAATCCACTAGCACAACCATGTTCATTGCAGCACTAGTTACCATAGCAAAAATATGGAACCAACCCATATGCCCCTCAGTTGATGAGTTGATAAACAAGATGTTGTATTTATACACAATGGAATTGTATACTGCCATGAAAAAAAACATCACCCCATTTGTAAGGAAATGGAAAGACTTAGAAAAAATCATATTAAGTGATGTAAGCCAGACTCAAAGTAACATAGGCTCAATGGTTTCGCTCATTTGTCATAATCAGTAGAAACCTTGGGCTCTCCTAGCAGAGATTTACAATAGAACAAAACCTAGATACATAAGGCCATATAAAATGATGCTAAATGAAATGATCTCCAGGATATAGAAACAAAAGCCATATAATGAATGATTATTGTCCCTAATGTACTATGTTATCTCTCATCTCTTTTGCTGTCCCTTGGTTATCACATATTGTTATAGTATTTCACCTTGTTATCTGATATATTATATATACGTGTATTTGGTTATTTGAAATCGGATAGGGAAGGGGGGAAAACAAGCTGAAGGGTGGGAGGAAGGAAATGGGGGACCAAGACATGAGAAAGGGTATCAATATATGTGAAGAAATGCTCCTTCTCTCTGGTAAGTATAATGTAAACCTTCTATTAATTACAATAAAAATATATGGAAAAAAAGAACCTCTGTTTTTCAATCTTCATACTTTGTAGGTGTTCTTCTTCCCTCCTTATACAATATGGCCCTTATTTCCCTAATGATTCGACCTCTGACAGAACCTATCCTGGTAGTTTCTCTGAACTCTATACTTAAGAATTTAGTTGAGGATTTAGTTATCTGCATTATTTTTCCACTAGATGTCTGGTACTACTTGAAACACAACATATCACAAACTGGATATGTGGTTCTCACTTTTAACTTGATTTCCTTCACATACTTCCCACCTTAGTAAATGGTAACTCTCTGAGGTACCAAGGCCAAGAAGGAACCCTGGAGTTTTCTTTTTGCCCCTATCTGGAATGTACAGTTAAATTTAGTTAAGGAAATATGCCCAGAATCCAACTACCTCTCATTACCTCTCAGATTAATGTCCTTTAGTTTCTTCCAATGCAAATGATATCCAAATACTAGTGATGAACTCTCCGTATCTTCATCACATGGTTCTACTCCACCTTTTCCACTGAACTCCAACCAGTCTGGTCACTTTGGTGTTTGGCCAGTACATAGTACCTTTTGACACCTGATACCATGATAATTTCCTTATCTGTTCATCTTCGCTGCCAATAAAAGAAGCTTCCTGCAATTATATTTGTTTGTTTCCTGTTACCCCTCTACCTCTGACAACAGAGCTCCACAGCCCAGGACAGATTCTTAGAAAATACTTGTATGAATGAGTAAATAACCATCTTGGCAGCGACATTATGAAAGCAGGAGGGTTTATGTCCTCTACTGAAAAATGGACTCTAAGTCTGCTCTATCTTTACTAGAATATTTGTCCAAGTCTTATAGCTCTTGCTCTCAGCCAAACAGGGCATCAGAGCCAGTCTATTTCAATAGAGCTGTTGGGCTTTTACTGTGCATTTTACCTTGACTGATGGTTTGGTTCAAGTTATGCTTTATGGGAAATTCATTCCCTCCTAGAGTTGCTTTTGCCAAGAAAACAAAGACAATAATTTTTTGTTGGCATGATTTTCTCATTCAATCTTCTCTGTCTTCACGGAATCAATTGTCCACACACAATTGGTCCAGATCTCATCATGGTCAAATCAAAGGCTGCATTTGTAATCTGACAACACCTCTGCTACTGCTTCCTGTCCCTATTTTCTCAGACTCTTAGTGGTACAAGACAGATCTTTAAATCTTTAAAGTCAGCTCAGTCTGACTTAAATCTTGAAGTCTATGACTTTCAAGTTTTGATTAGGTAGCATTTGATTTCCTCATGGTATACATGGAATAACTTGGAACCTTTTTTTTTGTATTTAGATATACAAATATTTGTTTTTTTAATTGTTGTGATGATGTATAGAGGAGTTACAGTTACATTTCTCAGGCAGTAGGCAAGTTGTTTCTCACACATTAATATCCCTTCTCATGTTTTAGTCCCTGTTTCCCCCCCCCCACTCCCTCCCATTCCCTATTTCAAATAACCTGAGCACCGTCCCTGAGCTCTTCAGCTCAAGGCTACCACCCTAGCCCTTGAGCCACAGAGCCACTTCCTAATATTTTTAATTAAGAAATCAATACTCATTTCAAAATAAATGACTTTATTTTCATTCTGGTCTGTCTTAAGTAGGTTATATAATCTTATCTACTCCCTTATTCTTTCAGAATGCTATATTAAATGACCCATAATAAAATTTTAGTGACTAGAGAGCTTATGTTGTTATGGGGTCTGGATCAGCAAATAATGAGACCACTTGAGTCGTGATCGGGAATAATGGAAAAGATGTTTTATTGAGCGAGAAATGGCTGATGCATCAGGATGACACCAGATCTCAGAATGCCATGCCAGGAGGTCTCTGGGGGCTTCTTTTAACCCTGAAAACTGCAGGAATTTCCCCTCTTGCCTAATTAGAGTGTTTTGCTTATTTCTTGGAAACCTGGAAAACAAGGCAGGAAACAGGCCAGAAACCATTTGGTAGTACAGTAGGAGTTGCCTGGGGGGTGGTGTAGGGTGGGGGCTTCATGTGGGAGTAGGAACAAAACAAGATCAGCCACTATAATCACTTCAGGCCAGGCAACATGAAAGTAGGGAACACTAGATCAATATAGACCTTTTCTGGTAAACGATATAGCTTGTTACCTTCTGAAAAATACTTAGTCATATACAACCAGCATCTTACAAGTGTGGGCCATTTAGAACAAAACAGATTCAGAACAAGTACGAGTTCAAACCAAGTTTAACAAGGATGGCTACAGAGCTTTTTGGTAGGGGCTAGCTGGAAAACTTAATATTGGCAATACTAAAAATTGGAACAAATTATACAATGATTTGTTTATCCCATTTCAATGTTATGTAAGTGCTCTACCACTCTGCTATACCCCTAACCTAAAGATCACCTATTTTGACAGAGAAAGCTTATCATTATTACTTTGAAGGGAATTGTATAAAATCAGTAGATAAAAATTCTGATTAACCCAAAGCAACCTAAATAATTTTGTTTCCTTTTGCCATTTTCAGAGGAAGAACCAAATTACCTTCCTCCTCCCAACAAAAACTTTTTTCCCACTAATTTATATTTGTAGAGAGTTGCAAAATATTGTGACATTTTCTATTCTTAAGGAATGTGTCATTGAAACTTGGATAGAACTAGATAAGAAGTAGAAATAGTTTAGATAGAAATAGATTAGCCATGATTCAGAAACCAAACAGGAGCTTGTATAAGATGCAAATGTGCATGGGGATGGTCTCTCTCTTGAAGATTTTCTATCTATCTATCTATCTATCTATCTATCTATCTATCTATCTATCTATCTCTGCTATGTGTGTTTGTGTATATTATATATATGCACAATTTCTATAGAAACATCTAAAGTATTTTTTTGTGGTGAATATAGGCCTCCTCATAAGTTTAAATGTCAAACAATTTGAATGAGTGTTCAAATTTAATTGTAAGGCACTTCAAGAAATGGAAAGAAAAAATTTAGGAAAAGTCTCAATTATTTAGACTATTTGGGCTAATTAGAATCTCTCGGGCTCTGATTATATTAATTAACCGAATATTTAGTGTTGTTTCAGTGTCATATTCATTATATTTTCTCCATATAGTCAATGTTAATGTGGGTTTTTTTTGCATGTCATTTTCACATTTTTCCCATGATGTCTCCAAATTCTAGTTTCAACACTATGTTTTATTTTTCTCCTTGACTGAAGTTGAAGTGAACTTAGTTTCCACAATTTGGGAAAAGTTTGATTGGCTATTTTAACCATATTAAAACTGTTATTCATACCTAGTTCAGATTTTTCCTTACATTATTTTAAAGAAATGTATTTATGTATAATATGGGAAAATATCTAATGGACTCAGAGATATGATTGAGAGAAATCACTCAAGTCCAATCCATATGTGATATGTAAGGGAGCAATTTAAATATCCATATTATAATGTGAAAATCAGATTCCCCTGAACAATGATATTCCATAGAATGAATTAAAATGAAGACAGCAATATGAATGTCACTTCCCTAGAGTACAATAGTTCCATTCTGCTCAGTAACTTTTTTTTCCCCTAGATTGGCTCACTAGAGAACAATCATGTTTAGGGACATAGCAAACATGCCCTCATTTTAATTATATAAGGCACTTTGGAAGTAAAACAAATTATATCTCAACATCTTTCTGAATGAATTTTAATTCTAGTAATATGATACTATTATTCTTGTCCATTTCTTTGGCTTAGCTTGCTTTTGCCATGTCAGCATTTTGCTTTGTTTCTGCTTATTCCTGAGCGTTGGCTGAAATTGTCTTTGAAATGCATTGAATGTTTATTTGCAACCTGCACATTTGCACTTCTATTTTTGAGTTTTTGCTGCTATGCCAAATACTTCACTTTATTTCCATTCATCTTGTTAGTAGGCCTCTCAACAGATTTGCCTCCGAACAATGAAAATTATCTCCAATTTCTTCTAGTGGAGAAATAAACTTGAACTGCTTTATGACAGGTATATTACCTTATTTTATGAATGTGTTGTACATCCTTATTTTGGCACACCTGAAAGTCCATAGTAGCATGATTCATCTCCATTTGTACTGTTAATGGATTTTCAATTACCTATAAAACCTTCATCTGAATACTTTGTACAGTTGTATGAATGGATTCATAGACCCACAATATTCAATCACCCTTTGGCTTATAGCAACATGTTTCTTCTTTGCAAGCAGCTCGATAATGGGGAGACCAGGAGATTGTTGGTTAACCATGATTCTGGAATATGATTTTATAGATATTGTGGTGTCATACTTAAGAAAATTAGACGGCAGAGAATTCAGGGATTTAAGAGGTTGGAGTTGAGGAAAAAGCTTTATACTTATTTCAATGTTCATGAAATTAAAAAATTGGATTCTGGAGAGAAAATGAAAGGATATCAGTGATTTTGCTACTATTATCTGGTTGAAGACTTAGCGACACTTCCAAAGAAAAATTAAATGCAGATTTCTGTTCTCTAAGCCAATGTTGCTCAAAATACATGCATGAATTTCATGTTCTGTTTGTTAACAAGTCAGGACTTAGAAACTGAGAGTGTGCAGACAACTTGTAGTCATGTCATGTTGCCATGACTTCTAAATACATGACCAGTCTGTTAAAATAAATATGAGTGGATACTGTTGAGTTCATTTGGTGTTGGCCATGCATGTGGAGACCAAATGACACTAAGGTGGATTCAAAAGGAGAGCAGAGAAAGAGCCTGACAAGACAATAAAGCCAAAGGCCCTCGCCTGTAGCAGTCCTGTATCACATCACCATGACCTAGAGCAGATGCAAACTTGCAAGGGAACAATGGGATGATTGAACCCTAGAGATGTGCTCCGGAAGGGATACCCAATCAAAAAGCTAAAAATTGCGGGCTACATGGAGCCTCCAATTGCTTTTGGTGGCTGATAGGATCCATGGGGTGTATAGTGATTCAGAGCCATGTAGCTCTCTCCCTAGGTTAACCCCTATATCATGCACCTCAGGTGATACCCTCCCTCGTAGCTCCTTGTATCTAGCAAGAGCTCTATCTTCCAGATTTTTCTGTGTATGTGTTCAAAACCTGAACCCAGGGCTTTGTGCATGCTAGGCAAGACTCTACCTCTAGGCCATGCTCCGAACCCCATATCTACAAGTTTTATGGAGTCCTTTGTATGTTTTAATTCAGATTGTGTCAAATAGGTAGAACATTTGGATCTGCTCCATGAAGTCTAAATGTGTGTGTGTGTGTGTGTTCAATCTTTATTTTTAAATTTATTTTTATTGTAAAGGTGATGTACAGAGGGATTACAGATGACAGTTATATACATAAGGTGGTGAGTACATTTCTTGTTGAACATTGTTATCCCCTCCCTCTTTTTTTCTTCTACTTTCCCTCTCTCTAACAACTCAACCCCCCCCAAAACTGTAAAGTTCATTTCCAACACAGTGTTTTGTATTGCTGTTACATTTGTTCACCCTTTACCCTTTGTCTCACCATTTTGTTGCTCCCCTTCCCTTCCGCAAATCAGATAAACATATATACAAGACACAGGGTACCAAAATAAAAAACAGTGACAGCTAAGGACAAACCAAAGGGGAAAAAAAGAAAAATAAATAATTTACACAATACACTAAAAACAACAAAGAAAACCCTCTGGTTTCCATATACTGGAGTTCATTTTGATTAGCATCATTATATAAGATCATATGTACATAGCTATTGAGGTATTGTGATCCTCTGCTAGACATAAGCTAGGTATTACATATACCAATCCTAGACATATACTAATTATTACAAATGAAGGAAACTATGGAGCCTACATTTCTAGTGTTCCTTTTTGGCCACATTGCCATTAGCATCTGTTATTAGATTTCTTGATAATGACCATACTAACTGGGGTGAGGTGGAATCTCAGTGTGGTTTCCATTTGCATTTCTTTTATGTTGAGAAATATTGAACATTTGTTTATGTATTTATTGGCTGTTCTTACTTTCTCTCCAGAGAAAACTCTTCTTAAGTCTTTAGCCCTCTTATTCTGGGGGTGGGTCTTTGAGGATTGTTACTTGGGGGTTAAATTTGGGGGGTGGTATCTGCTTTTGGTTTTTGATCCATTTGGCGTTGATTCTGGTACAGGGTGATATATAAGGATTTAACTTCAGTTTCCTACATGTATACAGCCAATTCTGCCAGCACCATTTGTTGAAGAGGCTGTTTTTCTTCTATCTGATGTTTTTGGCTCCTTTATCAAATATTATGAGGTCATAGGTCTGTGAGATCATGTCTGGGTCTCCAGTTCTATTCCATTAGTCCTCAGGCTTGTTCATTTGCCAGTAGCACACTGTTTTAGTAATTAGAGCTTTTTAACAGAGTTTGAAGCTTGGTATTGATATTCCTCCAGCACTGAGGGTTTTTTTTTGCTAAGGATTGTTTTTGCTGTTTGTGATCCTCTGTTATTCCATATGAATTTTTGTATTGCTTCTTCTATTTCATTAAAGAATGTTGTTGGGATATTGATATCTTTGGGCAGTATTGCCATTTTCATGATATCAATTCTCCCAATCCAGGAGCATGAAAGGTTTTTCTACTTCCTTAAGTCTGTTTCAATTTCCCTTTTAGGTTTTTAAAATTTTCATCATAGAGTTCCTTCACCTCTCTGATTGTTAATGCCTAGGTATTAATTAATTTTTGAGGCTCCTAATGTATATTTTCACTTCAATGTATCTACGAAGTACAGGAGTGGAGATCTATGCTCAAAATTAATGAAAACTTCTACTTTGTACTAGTCTAGTCTAACTTCTGCAAATTTCATTTCGCATTTTTTCTCTTTATCTGTCTCATTTCTTTAATAAGCTATCTAGGATGAGTTGAAGTAAATACAAACTATCATTTTCATTAATATACATCAAGAAGTAAGACATTTGTTTACAATAGAATTTTATGTAAAAGCGATTTGTATTTGCAAGGATTATTTCATTCAACAGAACGTCATGTTCCCCTGTTAGGAAATCAAGATTCAGAGAAAGTGTTTGAAACAAAACATAGCAGTGCTTCTGCAGTATCTGAAAGCATTCATGAGAAGGGTATCTAAGACTGAAGGTGGCAGAGCTATTCAGTGAACTTGATTGAACTTGGCTTGGTGTATCTCATTGGCTTTTCCTCAATTACTCTGTACCAGTGTTCTGGTTCCTCTTCTAATCTCACAGCTCTCTGGATGTTAACCCGTATAGCACTCGTCTCCCCTACTGGGATGGAGTTGTTCCATGGAATCTTCCCTTTTAGATATGAAACATTGGGAGCAGCCCATGGGTCCATTCTTGTATCCCTAGAGCCAGTTAGAGAGCCTGAAAGTTACTGAGGTCTCAAAAAAGGGCAAAAACAAACAATAACAGCAACAAAACATTTCTCAGCAGAAAATGAACAACCCCTAAACCCTATTAGATTAAAAATAAAGTACTATTTATCTAGAGTAAGCTTGGCTCCAAGAAATCATGGGAGAATTGTTATAAAGTACAATTGTCAGCTCAAATTGCATATTTTCTTTTCTTTGGTTCCTCTTAGGAATAGCATATATGGGATTTACCTTTATTTCTTTCCCCCTCTTTTTCTTTGCTACAAGTCATGAGGATAAGTAACATATAATAAAAGAGACAGCTTGTAAAAAAGAATACCACATAGAATAGCTTGCTTTTCCTTCTTTTAAATGAGTTTCATAATGGTATTTTCACATGCATACAATGTACTTTAAACACGCTTACTCCTAATCACTCTGTATACTGGTCCCATATCCTCTTCTGTTTTAATATTTTTGTCTTAAAAAATCTATATTCCTCATACCAGAGAAAAGATGTTATATGTCTTTCTGTTCCTGGAATATTTCACTTAATGTGATGATCTCCTATTCTATTCATTTTCCTTTGAAGTGTGTGTGTGTGTGTGTGTGTGATTCCTTCTTGACCACTCTTTTCTGGAAACCTTGTGTGCTTACACTAGTCCTTGGCAAAATAATTCTTCCAACTTCAAGGCACAGACATTCCTTATCAAAATTTGCTGGGTACCTTTTAATCCCTTATTTTTTGCTGGGCTTAATCCTGAATACCACTGTGATCTAAGATGTTAATAGTCATCAACCAGCGAGTCTCTCTCCGCTGTATCATTGTTTGCACTTGAAATATATCCTTAGGAGTTTTAATGCAAAGAAACATGAGGTGAATGTGATGTGCCTTTGGCCAGGCTCTCTGTCAACATATAGAGCTTGTTCATTCTCTTTGATGACTGGCTGCTCACAGATGTACCCTGTCCAAAAGTCACATGGGATGCTTTGACCAAGTATACACCCATTCCTGGAGGGCAATCACATTCAATGACTAGGTCTATAAGGGGGCGTCCCCCTGTCCACCTTTGGGGAGGACTCTGAGAAACCCTCCTAATTAATTTCAGAGCTTCTTTGACTTGTGTGTGTAATGGTTTCATCACAGCTCAGCTTGTCTCTGTGCTCAACTGACTACCTTATTTCTTCAAAGGTTTTGTCACTAAGCATCCTAGCTCTCTCTTTCTCTTTGGTGCTAATTCCGGTTGGTTGGGATTTGGGGACTTAGAGCTTGATGGGTGGCAGAGACTTGGAATGTTGCAGTTCAGGCACCACTTAGAGAAGGCAATATGTAATCTAAATAAACAATTTGCAGACCTAATGCCAGGGTTACAGAAAAATAAAGTAGAATGTTACAATCTACTTATAATCATAAGGATAAAGTAGAATGTTATAATCTACTTACAGTCTCTCTTGGTGATGCTTTTGGGGAGTTTATGCTTATTATACTCTGTAAGTCTAGAAATTATTGTTTCTAGGTAGAAAATACTCTCAGCAAAAGACTCATAAAATTTTTATTAAGCTCTAATCTATGGTGCTATCCTCCTACTTTTGGCTACTCAAGTTTGTAACTATGTAGAGCATCCTGTCAGGGCACTAACAATGCTGGTTAGAAGCAATCAGGAATTCTGTCCTGCTTAGGGGAATGGCTTGCCAACCAGGGGAAATCCAGTAAAGCATTTTTTGGTAGCTCCTTGCCAATTTGCTATCACTGGATAAGTGTGAGAAGGATAGAATGACTAGGGACTCAGCTGTCTCAGTGATGTGGCCTCAGTCATCCCATCACATGAACCACCTAGCTCAGCTGTGATACTGATGGAAAAATCCAGAATGTGCAGTAGAAAGAGATGGAGATGACAAGTATCACTTATGATACTGAGAGTAGCCACAGTCACAGGAAATAGTTTATCCCACGAGACCAACTTAACTATTAGAGGAAATATTTCCAGATAGAGTGGATTCATAAGAAGAGACAATTGGATCCAGTGTATTGATATGGTGCAGCTCAGATCTATTATTCTCAGCTCAGGCCTTCTTTCTGACAAAGATTGCTTAATTGCAGAGAAGATCAGCAGTTAATGCCAGTGCAATGCTTTGTTTCAAATACTTATTCTGTTAATGGCTCTAAGCTGGAGTTACCTTTACTTTTTAAAAGCTGCCTTGCCCGAGTTTATATTTTCCTTTAGTAAGCTGTCTTCATCTGCTGTGGTTTGATACTGGAGACCTTATCACAATTGGAAATCACCCCAACACACCCACACCGCCAACATGACTCTCACTTCCTGCTACCCAACTTTGCTTCCTTCACTTTTTTAAATGCTTTTTCCCCTGAATGTGCCCCCCCTTCAGACTAACTCTTGCCTTAAAAACCATCACTTTGAAAGCATTTTTAGAGGACCCCAGCTGGAATTGAGTGGCAAGGATATTTTGAGAATAAATAGTAATTTCTTTCACACCTTACTATATATGTGGTTGGTGCTGCTTCTCCCATGTAGAAAGGTTTTCCTTAGAAAAGTGGAAAAGTTTTCAATGTGTGGCATAAAGGACTGAGTTAATGCCTTAGAAAATAGGGTCTGCTGTGATAATTAAAAAGTTTATTTTATGTCACCTGGGATGATTTTAGAACTAATATGAACTTTTTTGTTTGTATTCAGGGCCTGAGTGTTGCCACTGAACTGTTTTTACTCAAGGCTAGCACTCTACCACCTTGAGCTACAGCTACACTACTATTGTTAAATTTAGCAAAGCCAGGAGCTCATACTTTGAGTCAATTAATATGAATTCTGTTCATAGTCTATATAAAATTGGGTACAAAAGATGGCATACAGCTCAGTAGCAGAACTTTGGCATGTGTGCGAAAGGCCCTGGCATTGGGAAACAATCAAATAAAAGACCTGTGAAAACTCATGACAAAAATGAAAAGATTGACTTTTGAGCCAGATGCTCCTGTTTTAAGTCCCAACTTGCCATTTATGAATTGTGTGTTGAACAAATCTCTTTTAAGCTAGAGCTTTGTTCATTTCTAAAAATGAAATAATACCTAATTGTGGTATGTTTGTTTTGTGAGTCAGAAGCAAAGAAGATAATGTTTCTAGAATGCCTAGGCTTGATGCCCACAGAGATAACCCTCATATTGTATTAATCAGTGAGCATTCATTCAGCACAAAATATTTATTATGTGCCAGATCCTGTGCTAGATGTTTAGGGTAGATAACACGATTACTACAACTTCTGTTTTTGAAAGGTGCTTACTTATTGTCAATGTAAGAAAGTAGACTTAGTGAAAAGGTTCCTTAATCAAAGATGCTTCTCAGATTTTAATTTGCTCAATATCATGCATGGCAATGATCTTGGCTTTTGAATTAGGTAGGTGCACAAAGGATTTGCCACTTACCAACACCATTTATGAACACAGTGCATTCTGACTGATGTCACTCTTTGAAATATTCTCACCCATCCTTCTATATTTTATTTATTTATTTATTTTGTGGGTTGTGGGACTTGAACTTGGCCTGGGCACTGTCCCTGAGCTCTTCAGCTCAAGGCTACTGTCCTACCCTTGAGCCAAGCCCTACTTCCTGTTTTTCTAGAGGTTAATTGGAGATAAGAGTTTCAGGTCCTTTTGTGCCTGGGATGGCTTTGAACTTTGATCCTCAGTTCTCAGCCTCCTGAGTAGCTAGGATTACAGGTGTGAGCCGCCATGCCCGACTTCTACATTTATTTTGAATGTGTGCTGGTACTGGGGCTTGACCTCAGGCCTTGTGCTCACAAATGCTCTACCACTTGAATTAGATCTCCAGTTTGGCTTTTTGCTACTTACTAAGAAGCAGAGCCTTAAAGACTTCGGTGGAATTGGTTTTAACCTGCTGTGTCTCCATGCCTTCTGAGTAGTTAGGATTACAAATGTAAGTCGCAGGTGCTTGGCAATACTCTGGATTTTGTAATACACCTAGTTTTGTGTATGAGTGCTTAACAAATTTAATAACTGATGCTCTATCATGAGAATGCCATACTATGGCCCACGTGAGATATGCAAGGCAGGGAGGCCTTGGGTGGAGTTGGGGGTCACGTAATGCTAGTGGGTGGAGCATCAATGATAGCTCAAGCCTGCGACCTTCAGGGAAAGCTTGAATCCTTTTTTGTCTTTACTCCTGAGCGTAAATTCTCGTACAGACCACACAGCAAGGCAAGATGAGCTTGTTGTTACCCAGTTCACAGGTCCAGTAGGTTTGTTTCTCTGAAGAAGAGTTTGTATGTGTTGGAATCTATTCTGGAGTTCTTCAAAGTGGGTGGAGAGTTGCACTTGCCTTCTTCTACCTCAGTGATGTGAAGTAGGGTTGATCAATTCTCTTGATGGAGAATTGATCCTCATTCTGGTGGATCTCCACATGAGGTGTAGGATGGAGTGTGGTTGTGGTGGTGGTATGACACCTGGCCTGGCATCCTTGAGTTCCCTGAAGGGTGCCCCCCCCACGGTAGATTTTTGAGGGAGGCATAGCAGATTCAAGGATGTGATATCTAGATGAGATTTCAAGAAGAAGCCCTATCGGCAAGATTTTAGAAACTGTGGTGTGATGGAGAAGGCTATGTTTCCCAGAATTCTTCCCAGGGAGGGATGGAGAAAGCTGATGACGCTGCCTCAGGCAGTCCACTAGATCAGACAGTGGAGCAGGCAGTGCGTCCTCCTCAGCCTCCCTCCTCTTGCTTGTGCTCCAATGTGGTATGTGGCCTTTGCTCTGCACATGCCTTGTGTATATATTTCAAAACTATGGTTATGGTGAGGGTCATTGTGTGATCATTTCAAGTAAAGAAGCCAAAGCTTAGAGTGAATCAAATTTACCCTTATTTTTTAATTTTCAAGTTTGATATATAAGAGTATATGCACAACAGATACAAGTTTTGAAATCTATGTGTATTATGTGATGGCTAGATCCTAGCGAGGAACAAAAACACTCACATAATTATTGCTATGATGAAAACAATTAATATCCATTTTCTTAGCATATTTAAGGATGATAATTATGCATATTGCCAGTAGCTACCATCACCATACTGTGTTATGGGTCTCTTGAAATTGTTTTGTCCTATGCAACTGTCTTCCATTCTACTTGTATGAGATCCACTTTTCTGGATCTCATGTGTCACCGGATTATGTGGTGCTTGTCTTCTTATTCCTTGGTTGATTTCCAGGACTGTGCCTGAGATGTAATCCTCTCAGTGCTCAGCTCATTTTTCCTCCCCATCACTTAGGTGACAGGAAAACATTGGCAAGAAAGAGGCAACTGACATTAGAAAAGCTCTTAGCATAGATTTTATTTAAACAAACTTTAGAGTGGACATTTTGTTGTCATGGTTGCCCTAATCAATGAGATGGATATAGGGTCTTGGGGCTGCAGCTGTTTGTCTGATCATTTAACCTTCCGAAGCAGATTTTATTAAAGTGTTCCTTCCTGTTGCTGGAAATGAATTACAAAGCTTTCCCTTTTCTGTAGGAAATAAGAGTGCCCAGATGAGATTACACGGCTTCCTATGATATCTAAATAAGATTAGTTTGCTGAAGATCACATTAAAATCCCATTAAAGAGACAGTTCCGCTCCAGCCCTGCTTCTCCTCAGGCAAGTTCTGAGCGAGTTGATGAAAATTGCTCAGGGATGACACACAGGCTTTGAGCACCCTGTGGAGACACAGGGGGGTGGAGTGGGAATATTCCCCCAACCGAGATCATCAGATGAGCAAGGTCTGTGTGCATGGCCCATTACTTACAGATGACAGTTTCTAACTCTAAGGAGGAAAGACTTCAGGGAGCAAATGGTAATAAGATGGAAAGATCTTGGGATGGAGGCAATGGGGTCATCCCCAGAGAGAATCCAGGAAATCATTAATTCATCTTTTCATGTGACAAGGATAACAATATTAATGTTTAAGTATTTATAGCTTTCCCTCAAGCCTGCTTCTGAGAAGGGATCCTGTGCTCTAGGGACATCACTGAGCCTGGATTTTTGTTGTGCTATTCTATGTAATCAGTGGAACTTTGGAACTGGCACTGAGCAAAGTTAAGTTGCTTTTCATTAAGGAGGCATGAAAGCCACTCCACAATGCCCCAATAGGATCAACAGGTTGGTTGGACTTTTGAGATAGTGAAAGAGAAGGCTTAGGGAGAAGAAGAGGAGGGAGATGGAGAAAAGCTGTTTTTAGCAGTTCAGCCTTTGGGAGAGTCAAGCATATGATGAGATCTGATCTGCAGTGTAATTACCCTTTTGTATCTTCAAAGAGCTTCTATGAAAAACCTAAAGAATTTTTGTGATTTTGGAGGGATATAGGACTTACATTTAATTTTTTTTTTATTGTCCATGATGTAGCTAGGAGACAGCCAAACTTTTGTTTCCTAATTTTTCTGATTTCCTTCTATTAGAGATAGGAGGCAGTATGTGAGCCAGCTTGATGTTGGTTTAACAAAATACTTGAGATAGGTGATTTAAAAATGAAAGTTTTATTTTGGCTACTGGTTTTAGAAGGTTTGGTTGATAGCCAGTTGTCTGTTATTTTTGAGTCTGTGGCAAGGCAGCACATTATTGTGCAGAGTGTATGGTGAATCACAGCTGCCCACTTTATGGTAGATGGAAGTGAAGGGAGAGAAATGCAAGGTACCAAGATCTTCTTGAAGGTCATACCACCAGTGACCCCACTTCTTTTTACCTCTTACAAGTTCTACTAACTACTAACCACAATGTGCCATTTGGGAGACATTTCATACAGAAACAGCATACAGATAGAGACTATGGCCATGTTTCAGGAGGTGAACAAACAACTGGATTCAATTCAGATGCTTCAACTCAAAGTAGAGCAAAGTAGATGCCAAGAAATGGTTCCTTTATGGGACCGGGAGGGCAGCCAGTGCAGAGGAGTCAGGGCAGGGGATTGATCTACTCAATGATTGTCTAAGCTTATGCTTCGATATTTCTATTGATTTGCTGTAAAGGCATCTCTTACTATGTGTTCTTTTGTTCTCCATATCCTGGGAATCTTGATGTTCCAGTATTATATGGCTTTTGGTGGGGAGGGGGAAGAGGGAACCAGAAAGTTGTAACTTTCATCAAAAGGTAAAACAAGCAAATATAAAAAGGACAATGATTAACACTGATGTCCTTGTAACCATTTATTTTAAGCTCCTTCTTGTAACCATTTATTTTAAGCTCCTTCATGCAATCAGCATCCGGTAGTACCTTATACACTGACCAAGTATCTCTCTTTTATGGGGGGTTTAATTTAAAAGAATAAATTCTTAGTGTGACTATATTTAATAGCACACAACTTATTTTTATATTACTTGTGTGAAAAAAATCAAATTCAGTTTTTAAAAAATATCTTTTGCTACTTCAACTCCTTTTTATTAAATTTTAAATTTTGGTGCAGATCTTAGGGTTTGAACTTGAACAGCTTGGGTGCTAGGTGCTGTTTTTGAGCCTTTTTTGCCTAAGGTTAGTGCTCTGTGATTTGAGCCACAGCTCCACTTCAAGCTTTTCTGGTGCTTAACTGGAGATAAGAGTTTCATGTGCTTTTCTGTGTGAGCTGGCTTCAAGCCATGATCCTCACATCTCAGCCTCCTGAGTACCTCCAATTACAAGTATGAGGCAATCATAGATGGCCTCTTGTTATGAGCATAAAGAGGTGAAGGTAGAACGAAGTGTAATGATGTGAAAATACTAACATAATGAACAGGATGTGAAAATACTAGAATGATGAATATGATACAAAAATACTAAATGAATATGATGTGAAAATACTAATATAATGAATATGATTAGAATGAAAAACAATGGGATGAAATAGAGCTAAGTTACTTAAAGAAATATATTATCAATGCCAACTTGTATATAAGGGCATATGGCCACAAGAGATAAGACCATTGGGACAGGGCAGATGGCAGTAACAATGGAAATGGCCCACACCCAATCACAGGAGATAGAGTAAATCACCAATGACTAAGAGTCAAGACACCTGGCCATAGGAGATAGAGAAAGATACCAGCGCAGCCCTGTGCACAACCAAATCCAAAAGAGACTTTTCTGGGCCCTAACCAATCTGAATCAAGCAAGAAGGAGTTTAGGCCAAGAGAGGAGCAGCCAAGGACCAATATAAGCAAAGGATCCAAAATAAGTGACAGCATTCTGCTGGCCTTAACTGAGACTGTGGTTCAAGGATCTTTGGCCTGCAAAAGCTGCTCCTTGCCCAGTGAGGATCGAGACTCGCCATGCGGCCTTGGAGCTCACACAGCAACAGGACTGGGAGCTGTGTCCAACAACTGACAGGCAGACCCTGTTCACCTTCAGGACTAAGAAATGTCAGAGAGGTGAGTCCAGCGGGTGTGCTGGATAGACAAGATAGAATTAGGCAAGTTAGGACTAGAATATAGTAACTAGAATACAGTGATAACACTTCTAAGCTATGTTAAATCAATAAACTGTTGCATCATGTTATCTGTTTATTGGTGAATTACTTCACCTACTCACAGCACCTCTTTAGTTCTTTTTATTTTGATGAATATAGTCTGTTAAAGATTTTATTCAAACATTTCAAGACATTTATTTCCTATAGTCACAAAAACACAATTTAATAAATAAAATTCTAACAGAATTGATTATTCAAAACGACTCCTTTATAATTCTTGAAAAATTCTCACAAATACAAGTGTCCCTCCTACTCTGTCATGTAGCAGTTTCACGGTTTCTGGTCTGACATTGAGGTCTTTGATCCACTTTCAGTTAATGCTTGTGCATGGCGAAAGGCTAGAGTCAATTTTTAGTTTTCTGCATGAGGCTGCCCAGTTTTGCCAACACCAATAACTGAATAGACTGTGTTTGTTCCACTGTATATCTTTGGCTCCTTTGTCAAATACAAGTTGACTATAGGTATGTGGTTCTATTTCTGGGTCTTCTATTCTGTTCCATTGATCTTTTGGTCTGTTTTTGTGCCAATACCATGCTGTTTTTGTTATTATGGCTCTATAGTAGAGTTTGAAGTCTGGTATTATAATGCTACCTGCATTGCTCTTTTTGCCTAGAATTGTTTTGGATGCCTAGGTCTTTTCTTGTTCCATATGAACCTTTGGATTGTCTTTGGGATTTTGATGGGGATTGCATTGAATTTGTAGATCAATTTTGGCAATATAGCCATTTTCACTATGTTGGTTCTCCCTAGCCATGAGCATGGGATGTCTTTCCATTTCCTAGTGTCCTCTTTAATTTCTTTTGTTAGGCTTTTATAGTTTTCATTCAATAATTCCTTTACATCTTTGGTTAAGTTAATTCCTAAGTATTTTATTCTTTTGGGGCCATTGGGAATGGGATCATTTTCTTGATTTAGCCTTCTGTTTGTGTATTGTTGGTATACAAGAAGGCTACTGACTTCTGAAGGTTAATTTTGTATCCTGCCACTTTGCTAAAGTGGTTTATTTATTCTAGGAGTTTGGGAGTGGAGCTTATTGGGTCACTCAAGTAAAGATCATGTCATCTGTGAATAGGGATAGTTTAATTTCTTCTTTCCCTATGTGGATCTCTTTGATGTCCTTCTCTTGCTTTATTGCTCTGGCTAAGGGTTCCAGCAGTATATTGAAGAGAAATGGAGAGAATGGGCATCCCTGTCTAGTTCCTGATTTTAAGGTGAATGTTTCCAGTCTTTCACCGTTTAGTATAATACTGGCTATAGGTTTGTTATATATGGCTTTAATTATTTTACAGAATATACCTCTTATTCCTATTTTTTCTAGTGTTTTCAACATGAATGGATTTTGTATTTTGTCTAATGCCTTTTCCGTGTTCAGATAAATTATCATATGATTCCTATCCTAAGCTCTATTGATGTGATGTATTATATTGATTGATTTGAGAATGTTAAACCAGCCTTGCATCTGTGGGGTAAAGCCAACTTCGTCATAGTATATAATTTTTTAAATTTGTTTCTGGATTCTGTTGGCTAATATTTTATTGAGGAGTTTTGTGTCTGTGTTCATTAGAGAGATAGGTCTGTAGTTTTCTTTTTTTGTTGGGTCTTTCCCTGGTTTGGGGATGAGAATAATATTAGCTTCATAAAATGAGTTTGGTATTGCTACTTCTGCTTCTATTTCTCAGAGGAGTTTCAAGAGTATAGATGTTATTTCATCTTTAAATGTCTTGTAGAATTCCGCAGTGAATCCATCTGGACCTGGGCTTTTTTTGGTTGGCATTTCCCTGATTGCTTCCACAATTTCGTTGTAAGAAATTGGTCTGTTCAATTTGTTTACCTCATCGTTGTTCAGTGTGGGTAGCCTATATTTATTTAAGAAATCATCCATTTCTACTAGATTTTCTTGTTTCTTTGAATATAGTCCCTGGTAGTACTTATTCATTATGGACTGAATTTCTTGGATTCGGTTGTGATTGTTCCTGTGAGGTCTCTAATCTTGTTTATTTGAGTCTCCCCTCTCCTTTTCTTAATTAATCTTGCCAGAGGCCTGTCAATTTCATTGACTCTTTCAAAGAACCAACTTTCTTATTTATTAATTTTGTGTGTAGTGGATCTTATTTCAACTTCTGATATTTCTGATTTTAGTTTTGTTATTTCTGTCCTTCTATTTGTTTTAAAATTAACTTTTTCTTGCTCCTCTAGGTGTTTCAATTTCTTTTTTTAGGTTATTTACATGCTCTTCTTATGTCTTTTTAATATGCGCTCCTAGTGCAATAAATTTGCCCCTTAGAACTGCCTTTGCTGTGTCCCATAAGTTCCTTTGTGATGTCTCTTGATTGTCATTACATTCAAGAAAGTTTTGAATTTCTTCTTTGATTTCCTTTGTAACCAAGGAATTATTCAGAAGTGTGTTGTTCAGCTTCCAAGTATTTGAATTTTTTTTACTTTAACTGTATTGTTCAGAACTAGTGACTCCACTGTGATCAGATAGAATGCATGGGATTATATCAGTTCTCTTGTAACTGCTTAAGTTTTCTATATGAACTATTATATGGTCTATTTTGGAATGTGTTCCATGTTTTGCTGAAAAAAAAATATGTAAGGTTTTGCAGTTGGATGGAAGACTGTATATCTGTTAAGCCCAGCTGGGCTATGGTGTCATTTATGTCAATGGTGTCTTTGCTTAACTTTTGTTGAGCTGATGTGTCATTTGTTGAGAGCGGCGTATTGAGGTCTCCCACTACGATGGAGAGTTTGCTTGATGTATTTGGGTGCTCCCGTGTTGGGGGAGTAAATGTTTATGACTGTAATATTGAGGGTGTGGATTGTACCTTTTACAAATATGTAGTGGCCGTCTTTTTCTTTATGTACTGATTTTACTGAGAAGTTAACTTTTTCAGAGATTAAGATTGCTACTCCTGCTTTTTTGAATGGTGCATTGGAGTGGAAAATTCATTTCCATCCTTTCACCTGGAATTTGTTTCTGTCTTTAGCAGTGAGGTGGATCTCTTAGAGGGAACATATGGATGTTTATGTGTACTGAGAGGGTATTAATCTTTTCTTCCATTTCTCTTTTGAATTAGAGGTGCTCCTTGGTAATTTCCTGCTTATACTCCTGGAATTGTTTTTGTAACTCTTCTTTAATCTCTTTAATCATGTCCACAATCATCTCCTTGAATAGAGTCATGTTTTGTGTCTCTTCAGGTGTCATTTCTTGGGATGGTGACATCTCTCTTGTCCCTTCACTCTTGTTTCCTTTTGGGCTTTGCATGGGACATTGATTATTTATGTATGTTGTAATTCGTCATTGTGCTTTCTGAGGCATCAAGGTCTATTGTTGTAGGTTCGCTCTGTGGTCGGTAGGTGGCAGTCTTTACTTGGTTTGGGACTGGTGGTTCTGGGAATCTGTGTATATGTGTGGTTCTCAGCCAAATTAGTTCTGCCACTTACTAGGTCAGAGTTTGCAGCTTTTACAGGTGTTTGGCCCGTTCCCAAGGCTGTGTGCCACTGCACAGCTAGCTCTCAGCCCAACCAGTGGCTCTGCAGTGGGCCATAGCATGGAGTTGCGCACTTTGGTCTCAGCTAGCCTGGTGGATGGCTAGTTTTCCTGCCCTGTTTCCAGGGGTGGGGCCCAGCCGAAAGCCTGGGGTTTGGGAATTTCTGGGAGCTCTCAGCGAAACCAGCTGAACTGGATTTTCTCTATTCCAAGGGGTGGGGCCCAGCTGAAGGAGGAGTTGTGCCTTTCTGGCTCTCAGAGGGCAAGCTGGGCCCTTGCTGGTCTGCCCTTCAGTTCCCTGCTGTGTTTCAGCCACTTTGGCTGAGAGTCTTTCTGTGACTCGGTGGGGGGCCCCTTGGTGTTGTCTGCTGGAGGCTCCTCACTTAGGTTTGGGTCAGTCTGATGCTGCCTTGCAGACTCCCACATAACCCCACCCGCTGTTGGAAGGCAGGGTCTCAGCGCCCCTCAGTCTCCAGTTTCAGTGGCCTGAGAGAGGAGGCAGTTTGGCAGGTGGGAGCAGGGACACCTCTGCCCCCTTTGGTGGGGTGCTGGGTCTTAGCACCTGCCCACCTGTCAGTATCAAGTCAATTGCCTGGGGGAGGGGGTTGTTGGGAGAAGGGAAAGGATTCTGAATTCCTTGCCCCCCTGCACTTGCCAGTCTTTCTTGGGTGGGGTGCAAGGAATCTGGGTAAAATTCTGTAGCTCACCACCAGCTTTGCTTTTCCGATGAGTTTAGGGGAACTCGCTGTTCTACTTACTCGTTGGGGTTTGGCTGTGAGCAGCTCTGCAGTGTTGGAGGGTTGTTTGCTTCCCCTCTGGTCTCCTCCACCGTCTGTGCTGTCCGCACCTGGTCTGTGTGGGTTCCTGTGTCTGGATCCCACCGCTTGCTGGAGTTGCTGGAGGTCGGGGCTTCCTGGGCCCAGTGCCCTCTGCAGCGTGGTTTTCATGGCTTGGAGCTGGTGAGGGGTCGGTGAGAGGTCCTCACATTTCGATTCTTTGAGAATCTGGATTTCTTTCTGGTTTATGTACTTCTCTGTTGCTTCTTGAATTTGTAGTTGTGGGTTTCTTAAGATAGTTGGCTTGTGGGATTCCCTGATTCTCTCTTTTTGTGGGAGAGAGCTAGGCTGGGTCCCTATTGTCTTGGCACCATCTTCCAACTTATTCCCCAGCCATATTTTAAAGAGGAAATTAGGCCTTCTGAGGACAAATTCACATTCAGCTAAGTAAGCAAATAAGGAAATTGGAAAAAAATAAGCTAACTTTATGATATCTTTAATGGTGGTGTCTGCTGTAGTGCTAAGAGGAGTTATCTGAGAAATTTGGGTACAGGTAATGAAATATAAATTTAGAGATTACTTTCAGATTTCTATCATTTCCAATGTCATCAGGTCACAAATGTAAAAAGTTCACAAACTCCTGTTTAGCTTTCTAATTTTCTAGTTAACTTTTCATAGCTCCACACTATCGTTATTATTTATGTGTTTTTGCTCTGTAGAAATTTCCACTTTATTGTTTTCCCTGCCTCTCCACTCTGTGTGTGTGTGTGTGTGTGTGTGTGTGTGTGTGTGTGTTTGTCCTGTTGCTTGAACTCGAGGCTTGGCAATGTCCCTGAGCTGTTCTGCTCAAAGCACTACCATTTTGAGCCACAGCTCCACTTCTGGCATTTTTAGGTCATTAATAGAAGATGAGAGTCTCATAGACTTTCTTGCCTAGGATGGCTTCAAATCACAGTCTTGAGTAGCTAGGATTATAGGCATGGACCAGCAGCACTTGGTTCTTCTGGCATTTTCACACTTTATTATTTTTGTAAGTTCATAAGAATATAGATGGTTTAGTGTAGAAAATGAACTCTCCTTATTTCTTTTCACTTGAGCAAAACATTTGTCATGAATCATTTTTGTTGTTAGCTTTGACTTCCATCCTTCTCACAGGAGATGATATTTGTGTTTGTTTCTAAATGCAAAACAAAATTGCTTTAGTTAATTCAATGGGAAAACTGTTTTAACTTGTTTTCTTGACACTGCTATTAGAGACTTTCTATTTCCATCTAGTTGTGCTATTGTGTAGATATTATTCAGGCTCAGATCCCTGATTCTGCTTGTACTTGGGCACAGGTGTCATGTGGGATATGAATGTTATCTGCTCTCAGTTGCTAAGGACCTCTGAATAGGAAGGATAAACAGTCACTTTTACCTGGAGAAATTAAGGTTTCTAGGTTTTGTTTGTGAAGCAAAAGAGAAGGCTAATAGAGAATGAATCCATTTTCTTTGTTGTAATTCAGATGAATAGGACTTTATGGTGAGTGATATATTAGAAGCAGCTGAGATCACAGCCCTCACCTTGCCTTATCCTTTGTAGAGATTTGGCCTAGGAGATGTGTGTCTGGCTTCTTTCTTTTCAGTAACACTTCACAGCTGTCATGAGACTGATTAAGTTGTTTCATCCTCAGCACCCTCTACAGTGTTTTTCTTAAGGCAGGCTCACTTTGTTTTGAAATTTCATTCTTCCTTTGCTAAAATGGACAAACAGTGATTAATTTTCTGCTGCTTGTTTTAACTATGAAAATGAGCTTTTCCCACATGTAAATGCAATATGTGCAAACTGTTTGGGGATCCTTTGAACTTCAGAAACAGACATAAAAAAGCAAAATATTAAATGAAGAGAAATAGATGATGAGTAAATATTTGAAACAATGGGATTTCAACAGGAGTACTTTTATTGTGATTGCAAAATACCATAGCCTACTTCCTTGTAGTGAAATGGCAAACACATTTTTTAATGCATCTATAGGTGTCACTGTTGAGATACAGTATTGAAGTGAACATCACCCGGAATTGAATCTGAGGAAGGGCTGCTGGGTTGGGCTTGATATAGTACTTTTAAGTAATTTTTTGATATATATATATATACACATATCATATATATTTCATATATACTTTTCTGATACAAGTTAGTATTTGAATTTGATCTCACATAAGTCAGTCAATTAATATTACATATTTGATTATTTGAAGCAAAACCAATTTGGACAAGAAAAGTGACATATAGGTACAGAGAACAGAAAAATATATGCCTTAGTTTTTGTTTCAACATTTGTAGTTTTTAACCTTTCTTCCCTTTCTCTTCTTATGACTGGGCTCTGCCAGCTAGAGCCTCTGCTCATGGGAGGGCTGTGTGTGTAGGCACTCACTAACAGGTGGTAACTTACCCAAGCCTCAGAAACCAACATGGAACCGTATCCTATTCTCTGAAAGGATTTTTAAGTTAAAGACAAGACATATTTCAACATTATTAGGATTCTGGGCTTCTGACTCTGTAAGGATTCCCACTTTTACTCTTTTATCTTTTGGATAGATGGTAACTTGAGAATTTGAGGAAATTGCTCAGTGGGCCTAAGCCTCAGGAAATAATTAGAGTAATTTATGCTTTGGGTATATTGATATACTTCTAATTTCCATTTATTTTCTTTTAAAAAGATTTCCTTGTACTAATATTTGAGTTAGTTTAATTATTAAGCAGTTATTGCTCTTCTATTACATACATCTCATTTTTCTGGCTAGAGATATAGAAAGATGGCAGGGACTATCCTTATCTTTCAGAGCCTCAGTGTGCCATGGCAATGAGAGGAGAAGTCAGTGTTCAGTCTCTGTGGAACATAAAGAGGAGAGCTGCCACGTTTTCTTGAGTATCGGTTGTTTCAGAGATGCTTGCCTGGTCAACTTGAATAGAGCTTCTGGAGGACAAAGGGATATCACAAAGGGGCAGGTAGATACTGTGGGTACATGGGGCAGTGAGAAGTTAGATGTGGCTGAAGGATGGAGGAGAGGGATGGAGGAGACGCAACATCTCATAGGGTCCTTCCTGTAGGATGCCTCCCTATGTTTCATCTAAAGAAAATGACCCCAGCCAGTAGTTACCAAAAACATGAGTTTTGGTTCCATGAGTATAAGAGTTTTGTGAATGGATAATAGTTTTTGGGTTAGACTTGACAGGTTTCACTGGGGTTTTGACAACTTATTCATGGTTAATGAGTTCATACAGAGGACTTTATGGTTGGGTTTTCTGGGCTAATGTGAATACCTTAAGTTTAGTCACAAGTAAGAAGTTTAGTTAAATTTGTGTTAAAAGCTACAGGTGCTGAATGTTAGCCACTATATTGCAGCTTATCCAAAACAGCCAATATTTATGTAGTTCTTACTCTGTGTTAGGCATTGTTCAAACATTTCACATGTGTTATCATGTACCCCATAATCACTGCCATGTAGACAACAATATTGTCCTAATTTTATTCCTAGAGAAATGAGACTTAAGAAATAGAAGATTTATGCAAAATGGTAAGATTAGTAAGAGACTGAACTTGGATTTAAACCTTGAACTGTCTGATTAAGATGATATATATTATCTAGTAGTTGGACAATATATAACAAGGCACTTCCTTTTTTGGTGTGGATACTGGCATTCAAACTCTGGACTTGAACACTCTCCTTTGGCTTCTTCACTCAAGGTTGGCACTCTACAATTTGATCCACAGCTCCATTTCTGGCATTTTTTGCTGGTTAATTGAAGATAAGAATCGCAGATTCTGCAGCCAGGACTAGCTTCTTCAGATCACTTCAGTGCCCAGGTGATAAGCTACTTTCTGAGATAAAGGACAGCATGAACTTTTAGGATGGAGATAGATGACTAGCCAGAGGGGCACAGCAGTATTAACAGTTCCTCCTATCAACTCAGGAAGACCATAGGGTGATAAGAAATTTCTTTACTCTTGGAGGATGGCCAGAGCAGCCAGCTCTTCAAAGAAAGAGAGAGAAGGAAAGAAGGGAGTGAGAGGAAGGAAGGAAGAAAAGAAGGAAGGAAGGAGAAATGATAGAAGGAAGGAAGGTAATTCTGTTATTTTCTTTTCGTTCCTAAGTAGATACTAAACATAATCCCATATGGATGAGTCAGACTCAAGAGTCTTAACAAAATGTACATGGAAACTATAGATGTTTTTGTGTTATTTTAAGTGCATGGTGCAATGACAGTATCCTTAGGGCTGCACAGATTGACAAAGACATCACTCTTGCCCTAAGGGTTTACAATGCAAACAGTCAGATTTGAAATACTTAAAAAAAAATCAACCAGATCTGAGCATTGGAGTGTAGCACGTCAAACACCCTATTCTGTTTCTCTCCATTTTAAATTAGAGCTTATTCTCGGGGTGACTGACTCCTGACATTTCACTGATTTCATTCCATACTTTACTGAGAGGAAGAATAGTATGTGTTCCAATGTTTTATTCTCTGCAGCAGTTTTACATCAAAAGTGATGTGCACCAATTTTGTGTGAGCGCAATCAGCTACATCTATTAGCTTGTCCTGATAAACTGAAGAGGCAGATTAAGTGTGGAAGGAGTCAGAAAGAAATGCTAGAAAGTAGTCATTCACCTGTAAATTTACCACCCCAAGTGCACAGTAAGTATTTTACAAGTTCCTGACATCCTTGAGGAACTGCTTAGGATCGGCTGTTTTTATTGTTCATTGCCTCCCATGATGTGGAAGAGGTTGACTGAGATTACCCATTTTGTGGCAAGAGAGCTGGCCCAAGCCTTGTACCTTTATCATTTTATCTTATTTGTTCTTCCCATAGAAGGTAGAGTACTATTGCACAGTCATAGTCGGTGCTCAGAGAGATCAAATGACTGGCTCAAGATCACAGAGAAAGTAAAAGTGGGGTTATGATTAGACCTGTGCTGCTACAAAACTGTGTCTAACACATGCCATTTAGAATCACTTATATGGAGTAACCTTACCTCCATTGGTTAAATGATTCTAGTAGCTTCTTCTTTTGTAGAGGCAAGAATTCAAGATTCATTTCCTAGTTTTTCTGTAACTATTTGACCCACACTAGATAACTCCCGTGTTTTCATTGTGAGTTAAAACTGAAATCCAATGTGAAGATAAATCTTCATTTTTACTTCTTTTCTCAGCAGCAGCTGTGAGCATCTCCCTTCCTTAGGGCACTGCCATTTGGCTACATGCGGACCCCTCAGGAAGAAACTGCTGTCCATACATAGCAAGGAAGACTGGCAGAGAAGTCAGTAATCAGTTAGAGTGATGGCAGAAATTACTAGGCAGTCACTTGAGGTCAAGGATGGCGCAGAAACCTCTGAGTGGTACAGATACTGGAAAGCCCTAGTAACTCCCAGTAATATGGAGTTGGTACACTGACCCCCGATCTTTAATGATGCCGCAGTTTAACGATCATATCATATTGGTTGTTTTCAGATGGTAACATAGCCATTAAACCTTGTTCCTAGGGCTGGACACCAGTAATTAGGCGTAAGCAATGTGAAGTCGTGGTGCATTTGTGGATAGCTGCAAGCTCCTCTTCAATGGTCATCCTCCAAGCATATGTGAAAAGAATCAGCTCTGAGGCATGCTGCCTTCACTGCAGAAATGCTGGAAGGAGCACCAGGCTTGAGAAAGACGGCTCCATTACAGAAGTAACTGCAATATAAATTCACCACTGGCTCATTCATTAGATTTCTACAAACATCATGGTGTGCAGGGCACAGTGCTTGGCTCTCCAGCCCGAAGTCTGGGGTTATTTGGCTCCATTGTGAGGAAATGCCAGGTGGACCCAATGGATTGTATTTGTGTGAATTCATGTTCTTCTTTCTCTCAAATAATCAGTGGGGGATTAAAAAAATCCCTGTAAGAGAAAATTCAGGGCACAATTCCAAACTTCTCATTACATTAGTGCTTGGCAGATGACCAAAGAGTCCAAGAGAAAACTAAGGATCATTAGAAACACAACAAAACAATAACTATGAATCTGTAGTTGATAAACAGGGTGTAGAAAAGTAACAGCTTTTACTAGAAGGTGGTGCTCTAATTTCATAAGGAATCCACAGTGTTTATTAACTAGTTGTGTGATTTACAAATTGCCTTCATGCCTGTGGCCTTCCATTTTCTTATTGGAAGAGAGAAGCTTCTGCTAAGAAGCTGAGGTTCTGCTAAAGTTCTCTCTTTCTCTCTCTCTCTCTCTCTCTCTCTCTCTCTCTCTCTCTCTCTCTCTCTCTCTCTCTCTCTCTTTTATTTTGTCTATCAAGGGGTTTGAACTCTGGGCTTGGGCACTGTCCCTCAGATCTTCAGCTCAAGGCTAGTGCTCTACCATGTTGAGTCACGGTGCCAGTAAAATGTTTCTTTTTTTTTTGTCCTGTGGATCATGGGGCCTGAACGTTGGGCTTGAGCACTTGTCCTTCAAGTTCAAGACTAGCATAGCAACATTTCCTTTGCTAAAATACTCTTATCAAGTCGCAATGCTCACATATTTTTATGCTGATGCTCCTCTCCCCATCTTCTTCTAGTCTGTTCTCCTCAAGGCTTCCTGAGTAATCTTTTGGGGGAGGTAAATCTCATTATGTCCTTTTCCTACATCCTTCTAGGCCCCAAGTTCAAGGCCCATGACTGACAGAAAATGCTGAGGGATATACGAAAAAAGCAGCTGCAGATATACTAGATACAATGAATTCTGAAATATTTAGCTTAGCTTATGCTAAAGGAATAAGGTTTATCCCCACGAAACGGTGGGTGGACAGTATCAGCTCTCTTTGAAAAATGGCCAAAGTACCTCAGGTGTCTCAGGAGAGCCACCTGGGCCCAAAGTCACAACCCATTTTCCAGGCATCCACTAGCTTATCCAAAGGGCCTATTCAGCATGCATGTTTCAATTGCATTAACACTGAAGAGTTATCTCTGCATCCCTGGGCACAATTGGGCCCTTTTGCAAATGTATCAGTAGTTGTCATCTCACTTTTTTCAGTCTCGCTTTGCTTTCTTCCACTAGCGGAGGTTGCTAAGACCTCTGTCTCATCAACTTACGGCTTGTACCCCTCCAGAGCTACCTTCCTGTAGAACCTAACATATGACATAGATTTTAATCAGGACCTCCAATGTTTGAACAAAATAGATTCGATTTGGGGGGCTGCAGTATACTAATTGGATAAAATCATTTTCCCAGGAACTTAAATACCTATCTAATTGCATTTGTCTAGATAACCATGCAGAGTATGTAATCATACAGGATAGCTGCCATGTAAAGTCTATGTAAAGTTTTCTGATGTTTTAATTAATAACATTGATCTTGGTTTCTTTTCTTTTTCCTTTTGGTGGGTCACAGGGCTTGAACTTGGCCTGGGCTCTGTCCCTGAGCTCTTCAGCTCTTCAGCTACTGTCCTACCCTTGAGCAAAGCCCCACTTCCAGTTTTCTAAGGCGATTTGGAGATAAGAGTCTGACGTCCTTTTTGCTCAGGCTGGCTTTGAACCTTGATCCTCAGATCTCAGCCTCCTGAGTAGCTAGGATTATAGGCCTGTGCTACCTAGCCTGGCTTTGTCCTTGGTTTCTTATCATCTAGACTCCTATCCAAGGCACTACAAATCATGTGTTTACATCAGCTAGTATTTGCTGGGCCCTGACACTTAATTTGTGTGTGTGTGTGTGTGTGTGTGTGTGTGTGTATACCGGGCTTCAATTAGTGGTGCCTTCTCTGATCAGCTTTTCCCCGTTACTCTGTCATTTGACCTCAGAAGTACCACCTACTCTTCTCAGCTGTGAGACAATATTTATTGTCTTCCCTCATGGCCACTGCGCTTATTATCCCAAGCCTTCTTATACATATTTCAAGTTCACACTGCTTTCCTGAAATTTCCCCTGGGAAAACCAGCATAAATGTCCTTTGAACTTTGTAATGATTCCTTTTTATCGTTTGCTGCTCTCTTCATGTCTCTTGTATCATAATAGTTTGTATATATTTTATCTTGTCTAATATATGTATGAAGCAACTGCACAGTGAGATCAGTTAGGAAATAATTGTTAAATAATGAAGATCTGCTCCAGAGTAATAAAAGGATTCACAAAATGGCTTCCATTTATTATTATATAAACCTTATTAGTCATCTTATATTCTGAGAATAATGATGGTATTGTTTCATCATCATCACATAATAAGGAAGCAGAGGCTGAGCTATTAAGTTCTTGTCTAAAACAGATTAATCTAAGAGGATATAGACTAAGTTGGTTAATTCTAGGTCTGTATAGAAGCCAGGTGTAACTGGAGGGACCATACAGAAGGAAGCCTGGAAGCCTCATCCTGTTCTCCTGAGTGGGAGACACAGCAGAGGTCAGTCAGAGTAGGCATTGACAGGACACAAGAGCTAAATGCATACTTGACAATGTGACAGGTTTGCCCAGGTATAGAGCAGGTGGAGAAAGGCTGAGGATGACCAGCAAAGGAAATTATGTGGCTTGGATTTGGGATGGAGAGTGTCAGTTCTTTCAAGGATCTAAATCTAGAAAAGAAAAGGTCAACAAATTTTGTCTCATGATTTCCACTGCTGTGAACCAATTTATTTATGAATGGAGAGACATACAGGGCAGGGGAGATTCTAAGAAGCCTGGAAGGAAGTTACAAAGACATATGAGGTCAGCTGTTAGTGGAAAGGGAGGCACCTGACAAAGTCAACGACTTCCTTTCAGCTGTCCTTCCTTACAACAGATACACCTGTACTTCAGTGGGGGCAGAGCAGATATTCTTTTTAAACCATACAATGAAGTGTCTGTGTTTACATTAGTGTCTTTCAGCATATAAATTCCTAATTAGTAGCAAAAGAATCACCAGGGAACTCTTTGGGGATGAATGTTCTCAGGCTTTACCCCAAATTCCATGAAGGAGAAACATCGATATTGAAATCACCTGCCAAAGGCTTAAGATGCCCTCTCTGTGGTTATATAGATCAAGTTTGAGAATCACAGACTATATCTTCCTTCTCTGACTCCAATTCTCCTTTTCTATGCTTTATATATCTTTGTTTTATTCCATATATTAAAACTTCCTATAGTCCTCAAAGCTAACTTAAGCTTTTCCACCTTCAGGTGGCTTTCCCTCATCAACTCAACATACAAAGATTGCTTGTATTTATGATTTATGACCTTTCTTATCTTGATATTGTTTTGTATATGTGTGTATTGCATCTCTGGACTGTTCTTCCCAGCAGGTTTTATTTTTTATTTTTTTTGCTGCTGGTGACACTTATTTGTAGTTTTCATAGTTCCTCCTACATAAGAAGTATACAATAAATGCCTTGCAGTGACAGATGAAACAAGTGTCTAAATATTTTATTTCTAACTATCCATCATTTTACGTGCCTATGTATAACATAAAAGTAGAAGAATTCTTCTGGTAACAAAGGAGAAATATTTTTTATATTTTGTTGTATTGCTTCTTGTCCCAGAAAGGATTTAAGGAGGCTTAAAATGTAGCAAAATAATATATATTAGAAATAAGAAAGAAAAGAGAAGGCAAAACAAGGTTAGGGACATAAAGTGGATGCAGAAATGAGACCAACATAAAAATGCTACTACATAGTACAATGTTGCTATAGATCAATGGGAAATTGAGCTCTTAATGTTCTTATCAGGGATTCAGAAAACAATGGCTTTTAAGTCCTAAACAGAAGAAATAATAGATTTACCTTTCATAAAGTCACATGAACTCCAATGTCATTTCCCAGTTCCTTTCTCTGTTTGTGAATTGCCCAAAACACTGATTCAGGATGCTAAAAACTAGCCTGGGTCATTGAAAGGAGGATTCCTGGACATGATGGTTTTCATCATTGATAGAAAGGTGACCGGACAGCAGAATATCCTATCTTTTCTCTCTATTTGTGGGGGAAGCTGTGGAAACATCCGGAAGGAAGCTAGGCTTCTTTAGAACAGGAAAGGCAGAGACAGATTCCATTTCCTGCATGTTTCTGTGTCCATCAGTAAAAGCATATTAAGCTGGTGAAACCCCCTACATGATCTAGAGCTTATTTTGGATCATGGAATTTATTTGAATTAACTATGGCTTAAAATGGGAATAATTTATTATAACGATACTAAAACATTCAAAGACATGAGCAGAGGCTGTAGGAATGGAGTCAGAAAATGGAGAGGTGTTGGGGGCGGTTTATCTAGTCCCTGTTATCATTTTCCCTCTTACTGTTTTGGGGGTTTATTTTTTTTTATAGAAGAACGTTCTTTGCAACTCTTTCATCATTTACATGGTAGGAGGGAAGTGGGTAACATGGTAATCAATCGTAAACATAGATCTGAAGACTGTCATCTGTGCATACCCTGATACATCAGGTCTGTGATAGGACCCAAAGACGTGTTAACAAAAGTCTCCAGGAAATGTGATTGTCAGTCTGGATTTGTGAGTCATTCAGCTGCCTGATAAATTGATTAATAATTCACAAAACTTGATGTGAAATGTGTTATGATCGAAAAAAGAGAGCCAGAGCAACTTCCTGTACATTGAATTCTGTTCTAGGTACCTACGGCTTATTCCTCCAAGACTGTTTAGGGGATGACCCAGGAAAAAGTGGAGCAGAATCAGCACTCACATCAGAGGCCATTTGTTTGAGAGTATATATATATATATATACATATATATATATACATATATATATGTATATATATATATATGAGGCATGTGTGTTTTTGTGACGCATGTGTGTGTGTTCACATGTGTGCAGAGTATGTGTATTTGTGTGGTATGTGCATATTTGTGGTGTGTACGAATGCATGTATGTGTATGCTGAGGTGGTATACATTTGCATATATTTGTTACAGCTTGCTATACTGGCATGCATATGTATATATGGGCTATGTATGCTTATGTGCTATGTGTGTTTGTGTATGAAGGTGGTATGTGTCTATTTACTTGTATGCATATGTGTACTGGGGGTGTGCACACTTATGTAATATGTGTATACAGGTGTGGGATATGTGTGTGCTTGTGTACATATATATGTGTGGATGAAAGCAATGTGATTGCAGGCCTTGGGTTTAGAAAGATGATGTGCCTTGATAAATGTGTTGCCCCTACTGCAAACCAGTCTTGCTTGTCTTGCATGCAGTTTCTTAAAAATGTACTGTAGGTTTATCTCTAATTTACAGAACAAGTGTTTGAAACAGAGCTTTTCTTTCTTTCTTTCTTTTTTCCTGAAGACAGAGAGGCGATGGAGGTGATGGGGTTGGGAATAAGTTTATAGTTGTTATTTGGAGAATGTTTTCAAACAACAAAGCTTAGAAAAATATCTAAATGACCAGAGACATTGAGAGGAAGTTCTTGGAATCACCTTTGGTGTCCCCAACCAAATTTAGAGAGTCATCGCCCCTACCCCATCCTGCTATCCCACATGTAGTTTTGCTTTGTTCTCCTATAGGTTGCCTAGATTTGTAAGGAACGATGAGCTCTTAGCAAATCAGGCAGATGTTTTAGCCTTTGTATCAATAATGATAATGATACTGGTATTTAGCTAGTTTTAGTGGTGAAAGTGATCATTTATTGTTCTACTTCACGCATTGGACACTAGACTGGAAGGTTATCATATTTCCAACAACTCAACAGGTCTGTATACCTAGTGCCATTTGACAGGTGAACCTGAACCCCAGGGAAGCCAAGTAGCCCAGATTGGTCACAGTGTGTACAGCTGCCAGAGGAAAGATTTTTCGGTAGGCAGGCCTGTTTGGCTCTTGCGGTTATGCATTCCACAGCTTCTGCTGATCCTGGATGATGTGTTCAGGCCCCAGATGCTTCTCTCTTCTTCCTCATACCACGGCCGGATTATTTCTTTGTACCTTGGCTCACATGTTTCCTTGAATTCAGAAAGTGAAGGCAAGAACAACTACTTGTGTATTACCCTTTACAGACAGAAAGTCTTAGAACTTAATGTGTCTCTTGGAGTTAGTCAAGGAAGTAATTAACAGCAGGGCACAGAGGGCAACCTCAGCCTCTAAACTCTGGCATCGGGGAAAGTCAGCTCTCGTCATTAACACATGATTAAGTAGTTTATCATGTGAAGGCAGCGCTGATGGAGTGAATGCAGTTATTTGTATTTATTAGAGGCCTCATTCTGTTCTATTTTTCTCACAAGGCCTGGAAAGCGGAGAAGGAGCTGCCTATAAGAACAGTCACAGGAGAATGGTTTCTGACATGTTTAGGAGCAGAGAGAAGGGACCATCGGATCGGAAGGAAAGTATAATTAATAAGGAAAAACAACATAGGGACATACATTTATCTCCATTTTTGTGAGAAATAGAGATCAGGAAGAGTAAATTATTTATCTAAATTATCTAGCCAGCAAGAAGATAGTATAATTTCGGTTCATTTTGATCTTAAATTTTAGCTTTTGTCCTTTTAGCACACTGACAGAGATCAAGGCAAAAATTCAAGATCTGTGAGTTATCTGAATGCAGAATGCTGATGAGACAGAACCAGAAGATAGAAGGAACTGGGCCATAGAAAAAGATATGGCAGATTGTATTTTTCTAAAGAGGATCACTTCCCATTCACTCCATCCAACTTGTTTCAAGTATTCATTAATTTTATTGTCCCTGTGCCAAAGTACCTGGCAGAAACAAGTAAGGCACAATTTACTTTAGATCAAAGTTTCAGAGATTTCAGCCCACAGTCTCTTGCTTTTTTCTGATTCTGGGTTCATGGTGAGGCAGGAACACTTGACAGAAAATGCTTTTCTCCTCATGGAGAACGGGAAGAGTGACAGGAAGGAGCTAGGACAAGACACCTTTCAGAGGTACACCTCCAGTGACCTACCTCACCAGATAAGCCCCATCTTTCACAGCTCCACTGTGAAAGCTGTCTATCCAAAATTTGAGTCCATCAGTAGATTCAATCACTGATTAGGCTAGAGGCTTTATGATTTGTCTATGGAAATGTCTTCAAATACACCCAGAGGTTTATTTCCTAATCCTACAGGCATCTCTCTACCCAATTTAGTTGAAAAATTTGGATTAATCATATGTCTTACAAGGTAATGTTCAACTCCATCATTAAGGGGCAGGGTCATTTCCCTCTCTCTGGACACTGAAAGCTAGATTCACAGGAGAGGAACAGGGCAAGTGTCCTGAAGAACAACTAGGCATTCTGTCACCTTAAATGATTTATTCATTCATTAAGCATTCTTTAAGATTACAAGGCTCCTAGGAATCATGGGAACCTCACTTGATTGCCATGAGAGAATCATTCTATTTCTAGATGCTAGCAGAGTACGTAAGGGAAGACCTCTGAGGACAGTGTCCCTTCCTGTGTATCACAGGACTTTTCCTTTTAAAATGATCTCCTCCTTCCTACCCACTGATGTCACAACCACAAGTAGCATCATTTTTCTTCCTTTTTCCCTCTGGCAGTCTTAGGGCTTTAACTTAGGGTCTGGGTACTTTCCTTGGGCTTTCTCAAGGCTTGAATCACAGCAATACTTTTGCCTTTTTCTGTGAACTTGGTACCAAGAAATCGAACCCAAGGCTTCATGCATGCTAGGTGAGCGTTTGGCCACTAGGCCATGCTCCTGGCCCACATTTTTCTTTCTTGTACTCACATTTTCTTAAATGAATGAGTCTATGGATTAATTTATTCTTTAACATCTCTCTCTTTATATCTAAGTTGATCCTTTCCAACAATTCAGATTTTCCATTGCCTTCTTATTTCCCATCTCAGTGGTGTTTGGCAGTGGTGTCCATACTTAAATTCCTAGACACTTTCTCTGAAATAGTTCCAGCCCAAATTATCTACCGATGCAAACAGCAGTCTCCCATTATGTGCACATCTCTGTCTCTTGTTTCTGTCACTTATTTCTGATCTTCTCAAATGAAGAGAGTTCTCTAAGATTGTTAGAAGACTTCTCCTCTTCCTTCGAACTATCTTTCCCCAAATCTACTCTCAGTTTAAGTGGCACACACTAAACCACTAGTAGCACCTGTCACACATCCCATGTGCTGAACACTAAAATATACCAGGTGTCATATTAAGTGCTTTCTATTGAGCTAATAAATCCCTGTGAAATTTAAAAGTAAGCAAATTGAAGCTTACAGAAGGGTAATAATCATGGCTAATCAGAGCCTAGATTTTCCTGATTTTGAAGCCAATCCTCTTAACTCTTAATACAAAACCAGCTCTTTATTCTCCTGAGCACACATATAGCAACTGTCACTGGACATTTCATTTTTTCTCCAGTGTGTTTTTTTTTGTCATACTCAGCTTATTGGGTTCTTCTCACAAAATCAAAATGTCTCCAAACTCCTAAACCTTGCTGTTAATGTTCTGCTTTTTCTTTCTTTCTTTTTTTTTTACAAAACCCTTTATCATGTAACCCTTTTACTAATTACAATAAAAAAATGCAAAAAGAAAAAAAAGAAAATAATGGCTTCTCACAACATCTTAAAAATGACATACAGATCAAACAGAGAAGCAGTGATCAACTGGGTGGTTCTTAGGAATACTCAGTTCTTATGAATGGTGGCTACCACCTGAAGCTGTGATTTCCAGCATGGGCTACTGAGACTACAGGATACTTCACCTTGTGCTACTTTGGGAATGTACATTCAGAGGTTGAAGAGAGAGTGGAGATTGCAATCCACAAACAGGATCATTAAGCTTTTTCTCTATTCTTCTATCAACAAAGAAAAGTGGCTCATTGTTTCAAGGCCATTTATTACAGTGTTAGAATTCAGAATTGTTTAAAATCTTAAAGGTAATTAAAATTACCTACAGGGATTGTAAAAAGGAGTTGTCATTCAACAAGTAGTTTATAAATGCCATGCTTCTCCACCAAAGTCATCCCTTTCAACAGTCTCACCCATCCCTCTTGTCTCCCTCCTTCCCTCACTTTTTTGACAGGTGATGGACCATGGAATCAAGAGAATAGAGACATTACCTCCTCTGTCAGTTCTGTCACAACTCTTCTATTAAAAATCGCAAAACGGTTCTCTCTTCCTAACCCCATATTCTAGACACACTATTCCTTTGCTATTGATTTTTTTTCTGGATGCTAGTCTGGCTACACATCCCCTATTTGCCTAGAAGTCCCATTTATACCTTCTGTTCCCAGTAATTCTTGATAGCACGCACTTTCATTTTTCAAAACTATTCCAAATAGGAGGGTAATTATGTGGTGACTTTTTTCAGAGACCTTAACACCTTCTCCCTCACCATATCATTCTATTCTTCTTTCTGCATTTGTTTTTAGTCATATTTCCCTACCTTGAAGGGATGATCAAAGAAGGCAATAGTTTTGTTTTGTTGTTTGCTGTTATCCCCATCCTTAGAGTAGTGACATAACATGGTGGATAGAATAGCAAGTATGTTCTGATCTTTCTTTTCTTTCCTCCAACACTAAAACTTAAGCATGGTAGCTCAGGCTGTGAAATGCAGCAACCAGAGTTACAACAGAGATTCTGCTCAGAAGTATAAAAATGAAGAGCTGGGGCTCAGATATGTGGTTTCTGGGTCCTGTAGAATTTCTTTCCTCCATCTGAGAGACATTGAGGAGTCAGACACATTAGATCAAAATGAGCAACCTGTCCAGAAAGCTATTTCCTTCTGCTCATTCTTCTCTTCTTTTGTTTGATTTCACACACAGTGGCTCTGCTCATATTTAGCTTTGTATTTGTCATCTAAATGCATAATTACACTTCATTTCTATAAGTGAGCTCACTGTAGGGTTCTAAGTGAATTGTAATGATAAAAAGAAGGATGTCTTAAATTATCTTAAACTTACTGAATAATGTAACTTAGTAAAGCAAGATTGAGTTCCTCTACCTTCTATCCCTTTTCTTCCCCTACCTCAACTGCCTCCAAAAGGCTGTAATATGTCCTGGAGAGGAAGAATGTTTTTTTCTGTTTGTTTGAGGTTTTTGTTTTGTTTCTGTTTTTGCCAAAACATGTTCTCTACTTGTTTTCTATTCCTGAAGATCTAACTGGTGCACTGACAGATTACCAGTGGTGTCACAGGCTTGTTGTCCCCTCCTTGGGATATCATACTTTTTTATTTAGAGTCAAATCATGGAAAGAATTATTTTGTCAGAGGTATCAGGAAGGAAGTAAACAAATGTCTTATTAAACAGCCTCTGTGGAGCTTCCAGGTGCAAGATGACTCCCTGTTGAGGATGGAAATAAAATCCTTGGCATTTTGTAGAGGACCCTGGAGACCAGACTGCTCTGTTACCTGTTTGTGTTCCGAGCAGCACGACCAAATATCAGTATTAGTGACACAGGTCTGAGCCTTAGGAGGCCTGACACTTTTTTTTTTAATACTTTTTATTGTTGAGGTAATGAATAGAGGGGTTACAGTTACATTCACCAGGTAGTGAGTGCATTATTCTCACACACTGATACCCCTTCTCATGTTTTTGTTCTCATTTCCCTTCCTCCACTCCTCCCAATTGTCTTGTTTCCCCTAGTCTTTTTTGGGGGGGAGGGGTTGTTGTTGTTTCTTTCTTTTTTAAATTTTATTGTTGGGGAAATGTATAGAGGGGCGGCAGTTACATTGATCAGGTAGTGGGTGCATTATTTCTCAAACATTGATACCCCTTCTTGTGTTTTTTGTCCCCATTTCCCTCAGGCCTGGCACTCTTATAAGTCTAGCCCAGTTGATGGGACAGAAATAAGACTATTGTTATCAGTTATTATCCTGCAGGTTGTTATCCTGCTACCCCGAGGAGAGTTTCCAAGCTCCTACTGGGGCCATGGACTCCATTTCTGGGTCCTAGGAGCAATGGCAGAGCAGGATCCATGAGGAATGGAGCAGGTAGGGGTAGTGTGTTACTAGTTATCCCCAAACACTGATGGTGCTTTCAACTTCCTGCTTCCTCTAGGATGACCCTTTCTCTCTTAAATTCATTTGATTTGCTTATGGTCCAGATCCAACATAGTGGTCCCTCCTTTTCAACAATCCTTGTCTTTCAAATGTTTTGTGTCTTGATTTTGTTTTTGTCGAAGTGATATTGGAATCTAAAATGTATGGAAGTCAGCCTTACTTCACAGATGAAATACCCTATTGGAGATTACACTACTGGCCCAGTATGGTGCCAGAATACATAGCAGCTAGAGATTAGAGGCTCACAGTTCGAGTCCAGCCAGGCAAAATGTTCAAGAGACCTTACCTCAATGATTGCACTACAGGTCAGTGTGGACCCTATTCAAAAATTAAGTAGTGGAAAAAGAGATAGCAATATTGCTCAGTACAGCCTAGGATATACAGGGAATATTCACAGTTCCATGTATGTACCCTGAAGCACTTTGCCTTCATGACTACTATTTTATTTTCATCCATGTCTGTCATGTGCATGACAACTACCTGTTGCTCATATATTTATGCCAACAGAGTACCATCTATTGTATGTGAGGAAGATGCTGGATAATAAAGGCATTAGAATAGAACAGAAAGGCAAAGTTTCTTCCCTGTTAGAGTTTAATAAGACAGACTTCCCATTTAGAGCAGGATTTCTTATGGTTTTCAACCTCACAATAGTGTGAAAGTGATATACATTAAGCAGAATCTGTTCTCTGGATTTTGATGTTCTCCTGGGCCAGCAATATGCTGTAGAAGTGTCTTCCTCCTTCAGGGGAGCACTGTAAGCCCCAGCTCATTTGCAGTAAATGCAAGGGGGAGGGAAGGCTGGTTGCTGAGAGCAGGTGCATAAAGGGAATTTGACTAGCAATAGGGGGTCAGGAAAGGCTTCCCTGGGGAAAGGCTGAGATTTAAGGCAGGAAAAGGAAGGGTGGAACATTCTGGGTAGGAGGAACTAGAGCACTGAGGTTGAGGTGGGAAGAGTCAGAGCACATCAGTCTCGGCTTTTAGTTCTTTTAATTGTTAGATCAGCTGTGTTGATACTGGACCAATGAGTTTGAGGATATAATCAGATTTCATTTAGAAGATGTTGCTCTTTGTATGGAGGATTGATCACAGCAAGGTCAGGTGAATGCCAGGATTTAGGGCAGAGGTGCTCAAGGCCAGGGCTTGAGTGAAAACCATGAGAGGCACTGCCATAAGTGGGAAGTCTGTCTTATTAAACGCTAATAAGGTAGACACCTTGCCTTTCTGTTCCATTCTAGTCTTTATTGCCTAGGACCTTGTTCACATATAGCACTTTAACTTGTGATTGGCTTATTTCTAAAAGTATAGTCGTGAGGTACAACACTTTCTACTATTAAACTATTAAAATGATAAAAAAAACCAAAGTGGGCTTAGGAGAATTGTTAGGCTGTTTCTCAGTGTCAAATCTGGCTTTGAAGTTAGCTAAAATAAAATTATAGATATGGTTATGCACTTAATTTTTCTTTGAACCTGTAAAAGAAAGTTGGGGGTAAGACTAAGGCTGTGAATGTGAGATTTTTGGATTCTTGGTATATTTCTAGATCTCAATTTTTCTTTTGAACTTAATTTTGCACTTAACTTTTCTTTTGAACCTGCAAAAGAAATTTGGGGTAAGACTGAGGCTATGAATGGGAGACTTTTAGGTTCTTGATCTATTTCTATATCTTCATAGAAGCATAGGAGAAGCAAGATTGTTGCCACAATCTGCAAAGATGAGAATCTACAGCACTGAACTCAGAATTCACGTTTCTTTGTTTTTTGTTGTTGTTTTTTTTTAAATATTGAAGGCTGTGCTTATCCTATGAATTTTTAAGTAAGATTTGGCTGCCATTATTACATTCTCTTGCCTGTGCAAGTCATAGGTGAGGATTAGGAGTAGAACCAGGAGTCTTTAACATTTGGAAGAGGGCAGCAGTAATTGAAAAGACCGTGGGGAGAAGAGTTGCATAACTGGGTATGAGGAAATAATGGCCTCTCAAGCAAGAGACAGTTCTGTCTGCTGCAAAAGTCAAGTTCCAGGGAAGAAGAGCTAGGAGAGGGATGGGTCTGAGACGTCGTTAGGATAACTAGTTGTGAGGTGCTGGAATTAGAAAGTTTGGATTGAAATTTCTACTCTGTGATATGGTTCTTTATTTAGCATCTTTGCAGTTTTTGAGGGAAGAGTGGGAGTGTGTGAGAAGAGAGATGTAGAAAGTTGAGTGAGGTTTTGGAAGTACAGAGCGGTGGGGCTACTGGGATTGTGGGAAGGTGGCTCAGGGAACTTGGCTATGGCTTTTGACTGATAAGAGGGTGGGAGTGGTGGTGTCTGTGCACTATGATCTCAATGGTTTCTTTTTATTATTATTAATATTATTGTTTGCCAATTGTGGGGCTTGAACTGAGGGCATGAGCACTGTCCTTGGACTTTTCTCAAGATAGAGCTCTACCACTTGAGACACAACACCACCTCCAGCTTTTTTCTTTATTTTTTCATATATTTTTTATTGTAATTAATAGAAGGGTTACATGATATTTGCCAGACAGCACCTCCAGCTTTTTTCTATGTACGTGGTACCAAGGAATCGAACCCAGGTCTTTGTGCATGCTAGGCAGGCACTCTACCAAACTCCTGGCCCTCAAAGGTTTCTTGTATTGTTACAACATTTCACATTGTTATCTGATATATTTTATATGGGCTTAATTGGTTATTTAAAATTGTATAGGGAAGGGGGGGAATCAAGATAAGCGGGGGAGAGTGGGAGGGAAATGGGGACCATGTCATAAGAAAGGGTATCAATGTTTGTGAAGTCATGCACCTTCCATCTGGTGAATACAATGTAACCCTTCTATTAATCACAATAAAACAAAAGAAAAAAAAGAATTGTGGTCTGATGATTCGATGACTGGAGAAATTAGTGTACACTGGATTTTGGTCTGGAACCTTGTTTTAAATGTATAGGAGAGAGATGGTTATAATGATAGAGTGTCATAGTGATTGGGAAGAAAGAAATTAGACTGATTTTCTCTTTTTTTCTCCTATCCCTCCTTTTTTGGTAATTTTTAAACTAGGGCTTGAGCTCTGGGCCTCAAATTCTCACTTACGTTTTTCAGCTTTTCTCACTTACAGCTGATGTTCTACCACTGAAGCTCTTATTCAAGTCCTAGTTAATTGGAGATAGAATCTTTTGGACTTTTCAAAGGCTGGGCTGGCTCCAAACCTAGATCATCAGATGTGAAGCTCCTTGTACCCAGCTGATTTTATAGTTTTTGTTTTACAGGATTAGAAGAAATACTCAAGAAAACTGTAAACAAAGATGTAGCCTTTTCCCACCACTTAGTTGAAAAGAGGTCAATTTTGCCTGCACTTGTCACGAAATTGTTGCATCTCTTAACTCAAAAGCACAGTTAATTTCAAACTTGTGTGTGTTCTCATTCCCAGCAGAGCAACAATTCAACTTACTGCCTCACAAAATGAAGAGTAGGATTTCATTTTACAGCAAATGAGGTTTTTATTTCCAGATAAACTTTTATTGTAGATTTGAAGGTTTTCTTCTAAAAATATTATAAAACCGATGTGACTTATTATTTTTTTCTGCAGCAGTCATGAGATACGTGTCTTTAACTTTGCCACTTAAGAGATGGGGCTTTCCTTAGGAATGGGGTCTTCGTTTTTCACCTAAAAAGCCACCAAGAGAATCATTCAGAACACATAGCTTTTCTGGCAGCTCATTCCACTATACCAGGCATTAATCTGAACAATGCCCTTCACGAATGGGAACTTTGTAAGTACAGTACAGATTGACCCACTGGATGACCATTTACCAAGTTTGCTTGCTATTCAAGATCTTTGCATATTTGTGGACTAAATATTGTTAAGTATAATAACACAAATAACTGACACAATTACCAGCCACTGGAGTTTATAAATGTTTATTTTATAGGATCCTCTGAAAACTTATTTTTTCTTGGTTCTGGGAGAGTTGAGTATGAATTTCAAATGACCTGGGCTGTCTGTCACATTGCCAGTGGGTGATGTAGGTGGGGACCCCAATTTGCCTTTTCACTTGTAACTTCTTTTCTGGTACAAAGAATTCTTTTAAAACATTACAAAGCTTAATTGAGTATAATTTTAGCATTGAAATTAAATGCACTATTTTTGAAGTTACTGTAACATAAGAGTGTTAAACTAAAAAACTTAAAATGACAGATAATAGTTGTACTTGTTATGGAGTACAGTGTGATTTTGTTTGGTTCTACTGGGATTTGAACTCAAGACCTCATGCTTGTTGGGCAAGGTACTCTTCCACTTGATCTATATTCTCACCTCTTTTTCTGCTTGTTATTGTTTTGAATAGGGTCTTGCTTTCTTTTCTTTTGGCCTAGTTCACATTCCTCTTATATATGACTTTCTTAGTGGTGGGATTACACACGTCTCATGTTATGTGGCTTATTACTTAAGTTAGGATCTCAGTAACTTTTGACCTAAGCTGGTGTGGAACTATGGTTCTCCCAATCTTGACCTTCTACAGACCTGGTACTACAGAGTGAGCCACTGTGGAGCCAATGGCCCCAATGTGATTTGTTCATATAATTCTGCAGTAGAATGACTAAATTATGCTAATTAAGGTATGTACTACCCATTTATCATCTTGTTTTTTTCTCCCTTCACTTTTCTATTTCAAATAAACAAACGTATATACAATATACCAAGTACCAAATTCCCAGTGTCTCTTTTCAAGACTAGTTCCTTTGCCAGTTATGTTTGTTGTTGAAGATTTCTATTATATTTTTTGACTTTTCCTAATTGTTTCTATTTTTTATTGTTGGGATGATGTATAGAGGGGTTACAGTCAGGTAGTAGGTGTGCCATTTCTCATTGTTTCTATTTTTTAGTCAAAGTTCTCACTTCATACATTTTGGAAATGTCATATAATTTGTTAATACATATCTTCTTGGAGTACTTGAACCCTCTCTGTCTTGAGGAGAGTTATGCAAAATACTCTGTGAGTCATTTCCTAGATCTTCATTTTCTCTGGGTTCATAACTGGAACTTTATTTTTTTTGAAGCCTTTTTGGTTTTCCTGATTTTTAATCATCCACCACTTCTGGCTGTTCTAGATGTTCTTGGGTTCTGTCTGTCTGTCTGTCTGTCTGTCTGTCTGTCTCTCTCTCTCTCTCTCTCTTCTTTCTTGTTTTCTTTCTTTTTGGCCAGTCCTGGCGCTTGAACTCGGGGCCTAAGCACTGTTCTTGGGCTTTCCTCAAGGGTAGTGCTCTACCGCTTGAGCCACAGCACCACTCTGGCCTATCTATATATGTGGTATCAAGGAATCAAACCATGCTCTTCGTGCATGCTAGGTAAGTACTCTACCACTAGGTCAAACTCATAGCCCTGACTGACATACTTTCTTTACCTCATCTAGCCTGGGACTCTGGATAAACCAGCTAATAATGGCCCTGGAAAGAAAGACCTTGCTGTCAGGTTTTATGGTTGGGTGATGTCAGCATTTTCTATGCTGAGATGAGATAATATTAGCCCTAATAACCAGGCTCTATGGTCTAGAATGTGACTTCAGATTGAGCCATGAGATTGGCTCTGTGAAGGACTCTGATGGTAGATTGAGGGTTGAAGGTTACCTGTTGTGTCTGGCTGTTGTGCTTGGAATATGGACTTGATCAAAGGTGTATGCTGGGCTTCAGGCTAGATGAGGTTGTTGAGTTATTGGCTGGGGTGGGGTCAGGTGCTATAGTCTACAGATATTCAAGTGTTAGGTTTCCTTCCAGCCCTACTTAGCTTAGCAGAGCACTGAGCCTGGGTGGTATCACCACTCAGCATGTGGGGGTAGTTACTGTTAGCGCTCACCTTTAGTTATCTCTTGGCCTAGAGAAAGACTTTAACATTTGCTCATATTTTAATTTGGATATTTGAAACCAAAATGCATTCTTTACAGTGAAATATTCTATACAGTAATAAGGGCATTTGCTGTTTCATTACTTATAAATAAAAGACAGTTTTATCTTGGGCGAAGAAGTAGCTTCTGGATATTTCTTCTTGTCCCTGTGTTGGGGAAAAAAATGAAGTAGAAAATTTGGCTGCTTGTGAAAATTGTCTGAGGCAGGGAAGTTACCAAGCAGATTAAAATGGATCAATGACTTACTCATTAATATTTAGAGACAGGTTTAACATGCTTATTGGTCCAACAAGGACCTTTATTCCCTTCACATTTGGTGGGATAAAGGTGTTAACAGCTGGCTGCCTTCAGAAAAATTCTCAATTAAAGTAATTTGGTTATTTAAAAAAAAAAGACTATGAGAAGGGGCAAAATATTACACACACTCAAGCACATCACCACACAAAAAGTACATGAATATTGTTCCATACAAATCAACTTGTCATACACCACACTTCACAGCATACACAATCCTCTCACAATAAATATTCAATATACTACTCTATCAGCTCTTATGTCTAGATAGACCTAAACACGATCATACAGATGATCAGAAAAGCACCTCTTCATAAGGCACTTACATTTAAACTTATTTGCTAGTACAGTTACTCATATTCTCTCTCTCTTCCCCCTTCCCCTGTGTGTGTGTGTGTGTGTGTGTGTGTGTGTGTGTGTGTGTGTTTATGTGTGTGCATATTGATACTGGGGCTTGAACTCAGGGCTTTGTACTCTTATACTCTTGCTTAGCTTTATAGTTCAAGATTGGTACTCTCTCACTTGAACCACACCTCCAACTTTCTGCTTTTTGATAAGTTAATGTCAAATAAGAGTCTCGTGGACTTTTCTGCTTTCTAACAGTGATCTTCAGATCTCAGCTTTCAGAGCAGATAGAATTATTAGCATGCCATGCTCTATATGACATAGACATATGTAAAATGCCCACTCATTTCTACTTGTTGTATTGCTGTTTATAAGGATATGTACCCTGAACATTCTTATGTATATATCACAACCTGTTTCCCATCCAATATATTCATCAGCTAATATATCCAGAGAAAATGCCAATCTGGCCCCCTTACTCTCTTGTGATGACAAACATTTTCAATTCCTGTCTGTGCAATTGTCCCAGTCTCTGATTTATGTACCCCCTCTCCATTCAGTATTATCTAGTACTTTGTTTCTGCCTTTCTAAGTTCCCCAAATAAACATTGTTGTCATCATTGGCAGCTGTCACTCTACCACTTGAGCCATACCTTCTGCCCTATTGTTTTCTCATCTCTTTATTGTTTAATCATTTTTTTAGGATTTCATTAGTGAAAGTTAAATTGTTCTTTTCTCTCAACTCTTGGAAAATATTCCATTGTATTCTGACTTTTGTCATTGAACCATATGTGGTTACCTTGTAAAAATCTTCTGATTTTCTTTCTGGGGTTTGAACTCCTCATTTGTACTAACTTCCTGTAAGTCTGGTCCTGTAGGACTGCTTACTCTGGATACAGTACATTTGAGGTTGAAGCACCAGTATTTGTTTATTCTCTCCTTTTAGGAATCTGCCTGTCATTCTTATTTTTCATCTTATTTTTTGCATTGTACTCCTATTCAACTCTGTGAATTTTACTATTATGCTTTTAATTATGTGTAATCAAATTTTTAACGTAAACTTTGATTTATTTTTTCTCTAACAACTTGTTTAATTTCTAGAAGCAGTAACCAGCACACTTGGCCATTTTAGCAATTTCATATTTCTTTCTCTTTCCTGTAATTTTTTCCTGTTATATGCATAATTGCATTCTGGTATATACTGGATTATTTTTTAATTCAAAGTCCTTAGAGATACATGGCTGTTGTCATTTGTTGAGTCTCAGTCAGTATGGTTTTCTCTTTCTGTTTCTTTTGTCACCTTTGAGTTTCTTGGGTCTGTTTAATTTTGGTTCTTGGAGATCACATAGGCCTAAATTGCAAATGGTTTCCTCCAGAGAGTTGGTGTTGACCTCTGCTATGGGATTTCTACAATCTGGATTATCCTGGCCTCTGTTCAAGGTCTTTGCTTTCTTCAGACTTAGAGCCTCAGTCTTGTCCACTTTGTGGCTGTCCTGAGATAAATTCTCTATATTTCAATGCCAAAATATTTTTCTTAGGCTAAACCCACTTCCCATATTTTGCTGACTAGTTGCTTAGTTCCACTTTCTACTTTCATATCATTTATTGAGGTCTCTTCTTGAAGGCTTAACAATGCACAGCAGCAGTGGTTTTGAGGCATGGATCTGTTTTAAGGTAGTTGGTCTTTGGATTGTATTGTTGGTGACTCTGTCAAAAATAAAAGTCTAGTTTTAATTTTAATAGCTCATTCTGCATTTGTTGAAAATCTCCTTGAATGATATATGCTAAATGAAAAGAGTTGATAAATATTTCAAAGGGCTGAACCAGAGGAATTTTGATATTAATGCAAAACTAGACCAGGCATTCCTAAGAATATGTATGTAATGAAGATATAGATATCAATGCTGGACTGAAAACTGACTTATCTCTAGTTAAAGAAGAACAAATGATCAGCTTGTAGTGGAGATTGTCTTGTTATATTATTGTCAAGGTTTAGTATTATTTTGATCTCTTTAATGACAGCTTCTTTGAAACCCCTCATGAACTAATCTTTTCTTCATCCTCATTCAGTTTATCTACACTTTTATAACTCTATGTTAGTAAACTCCACTTACTGACTAACATAAAAACATGAAGTTACAGTCTATACTACACACTTAACTGCACTGTCTCAGTGCTTTTGGAAATTCTTATATGGTATTTGTTGAATTGATTCAGTTTGGCATTTTAATCACATTTGCACACTTCTTTATAAATTCTTAGAATGGGTCTCATTTATCTTTGTATTCTCTGTACACATTTAATGCAATCTTAAGATGCATATTGAAAATTATATGTATATGAACTAATACTAACAATATGCCTTTGAATGTTGAATGATTTTTATATCCTAATGCATTTGTAAAGGATGTTAGTATTTATGGATAAGTGGAAACAAATTTTTCATTTTCATCTAGGCATATAGACTGAATCTCTTGGTGAATAGTCATATTAAGGTATACATATGCTCACCTTTGTGCTTTGTGCCATATTTTTACTTTGTACCAATAATTATTTTCTAAAATATAAATATAAATTACATTTTAGATTTGATTTTTATGTTTGCTATGGAAGGAAAAATTCCCTTGTCCCATTATGGATTTAAGTCTTAACTTTCAGTGTGAGCATATATGGAGACAATATATATAAAGAGATATTGGAGGTAATTTAAGTTAAGCAAAGTCAGAATGGGCCCTAATTCAACTGGATTGTTGTCTTCAGGAGAAACCAGATTACTTTCTCTGTCTCTGTCTCTGAATATGTCTCTTCCCTAATAATAAGCTCTCTCTGTGTCTCTTGCTCTGTTTGCCTGCCTGCCTGCCTGCCTGCCTGTCTGTCTGTCTCTGTCCTTCTTATCCAATAGTGCTCTCTCACTGGAACTTACCCATGCTGGCACTGGGATCATGTACTTTTAGTCTCCAGAAAAGTGAGAAAATATATTTATATTGTTAAGCCATTCAGTTTATAGTATTTCGCTATGGTAATCTCAGATGACTAAGACATGTTGTTCAAACAATGCAAATATCATAGAATTTATATATTTTTATATTTCTGAAGGAAAAGCCACAGAATGGAAGAGAAGGGATGATCCCAAGTTAGATATCTACTTGAGCTATATTTGGAGAGACTAGTGATGAGGTTTATAGATGTGGACATTTTAAATTAGAAGGAAATATTAGAAGTAAGATTATGGTTATTTAATTAAACATTCAAGTACTGTTACCTACTTCTTTTGTTGCATCCATTAATTTACAAATCCATAAGGTAAGTGAAGCAAACTATAAAGTAAACGCTAAAACTTCAATGAATGCTAAAACCAGGATGCTCCATTTATCTTATAAGATAATCTATCTACCTTTCTGAATAGGTAGGAGATGCTTAGCAGTACTGACCACTTTGGGTTGAAGAGAATGCATAGAAGAGCCACCATGAAAATTATATTATTTTATTATGTATTTAATCTTTTTAGATTGGACTTGGAATCAACCTAGAATAGTGTGTGTGTGTGTGTGTGTGTGTGTGTGTGTGTGTGTGTGTGTGTCCTCATTTCATTCCCTGTTGTTGGTATGGATAAGCACCTCTTCCACCTCTACCTTTGACAGCTGGATGAATTCTGTGTGGAGCTATCTCTTAAACAATAAATTGCTTTCTTCTCTGATCTTCAGTATAATGCCATCCCTGACAAATGAAGCCCACCAACCCACACCTATCTGAAATTGAAAAAGAAAGGACATCAGATTGCCCCAGAACTCCCTTTGATAAAAAAAAAATGATAGAGATGGACCTTCTGTAAATCTGTGAGTGTGAACGATAATTCCCATGAATAGAAGCCCAATCCCTCTTACCAGATGCTCCATAGAGCAAGGTTATTCTGTTCGCTTTGATTTTCTCATGTCACAGCTCACAGAGGGATAAAGAAAAGCCATAAAATATTTATTGTTATAAACTATCAGTATTTTAAGAGTGATGAAAATATAAAGCTGTGACTTCTTAGATACTTAAGGCAAGAGGAGTTTATTTGTAACTAGAACCTGAGTTGTTCTTGATTTAACATCTAGGTCTAATTTGAAAGAGATACTTAAAATTGACTTAATATTGGGATTTCCTTCCCACATTAACTCATTATCTATTTCAGAAAGTTTGTGAGAACTACTTCTGTCATTCTGTTGCCTATGCTATGCTTGGTATTTTTATTTTTATTTTTTATTTTTTTGTCATTCATGAGGCTTGAACACTCGGCCTGGGCACTGTCCTTGAGCTCTTCAGGTCAAGGCTCATGCCCCACCCCTTATGGAGATGAATTTCACAGCCCAGCATGATGGCTCACAACTATAATCCTAGCTACTCAGGAGGCTGAGATCTGAGGATTGAGGTTCAAAGCCAGCCAGGGCACTAAAGATTGAGACTCTTATCTCCAATTAATCACTAGAAAAGAGGAATTGGGGATGTGGCTTAAGTGGTAGAATGGTAGCCTTGAGCTGAAGAGCTTAGGGACAACACCCATGCCCTGAGGTAGGATGGTAACCTTGAGCTGAAGAGCTCAGAGACAGTGGCCAGGCCCAGAGTTCAATCCCCATGACACCCACCCCCCACCCACACATTCAAGAGTCTCTCAGACTTTAGTGTCCTGGATGACTTTTTTTTTCTTTTTTGTTTTTTTTATTGTAATTAGTAAAAGGGTTACATGATATTTGCCAGATAGAAGGTGCATTAATTCACATACATTGATACCCTTTCACATGTCTTGGTACCCGTTTCCCTCCCCCCCCACACCCCCCACCCATCTTGGTTTTCCCCCCTTCCCTATCAAATTTCAAATATCCAAATACAAATAAATTCAATATATCAGATAACAAAGTGAGATACTATACCAATATGAGATAACCAAGGGACAGCAAAGGAGATGAGAGACAACATAGTACATTAAGGACAACAATCATTCATTATATGGCTTTTGTTTCAGTATCCTGGAGGTCCTTTCAATTAGCTTCACATTATATGTCCTTATATATCAAGATTTTGCTCTATTGCAGATCTCTGCTAGGAGATCCCAAGGTTTCTACTGATTATGACGAATGAGGGAAACCATTTGTCCTGGATGACTTTGAACCGTGATCCTCAGATTCAGCCTTCTGAGTAGCTCAGATTACAGGTGTGAGCCACTGTAGTCAGCTATGCTTGGTATTTTGAGAAAGGAAAAAGAGTTGTCAGCACTAACTCTGAGCTCTAATGGTTTTGTCACGGCTCTAGATAGAAGAAAGATGTAACTAAATCTGTATAATAGAAAACTGGCATGATCTCTTTATCATAGGTGGTAAATAATAATGATCAAGGTCCATTAATTCTGCAAGAAAACCCCATGATGAATTGTGTATTTCAAATTCAGTTTACAAGGAAGAAATAGCATGGGTGACCCAAGAAGGCTGTCCCAGAAACAGACAGAAATCCCCAGAAATCATTTTCAATTGACAGTGGTCAAATGGCATGGGTAGGTTTCTCCCCATCACTAAGGTTTGAACTCAGAGCCTCAGCTTGCTAGGCTATTGCTCTACAACTTGAGCCACAACCTCATCTCTGGCCATTTCTTTGCTGGTTTTTCCCCCCAGTTCTGTGTTGTTGTTTATTTTAAATACTGAACTTTTTTGCAGGTTATTTTTGAGGTAGGATCTCATATCTTTCTTCCTTTCCTATCTTTCCTTCCTGTCCACCAGTCCTCCTGATCCTTCCACTCTTAGCCTCCCAAGTAGTAGTCTGATTTATAAGCCACAGGCACTGGCTCTGAATGGCTTTTCTTAGAGTGCTCAGAATATCTTGGAGCAGCATATTTTCTCTAGAAGGAAGAGGTCCCATTGCTTTTTACAGTGACAAGGGAGATGATTGTGTGTGTGTGTGTGTGCGCGCACTTGTACTGGAACTTGAGCAGAGGGCCTGGGCACTGTCCCTGAAGTATTTTTGCAGAAGGCTAGCACCTGAACCACAGCCCTAACTCCAGCTTTTGGGTGGTTAATTGGAGGTAAGAGTTTCAAGGACTTTCCGGCCTGAACAGATTTGAACTGTGATCCTTCATTTCAGTCTCCTAGTACCTCAGATTTCCTAATGTTTAAAATACTTATAGTTATTATTAAAATTCAATTTTATGTTTATTTTGCTCCATTTTATTTTATTTTAGGAAATACCAGTTATCTGTATTTTATATCTTTTTTCTTATATATCTATGACTACTTCACTTACTATTTTGTTAATTCATCTGCTATTTTGTAACATCATGGTGTAGTATAATTTTGTTTCTAATTGACTTTAAATCTTTACAGTGCTATTATTCTTCTCAATTTTCTTCCTTATCTCTTCAGTATTTTTCCTCATTCTGCTATTTCTTTTCTTTTTCCTTTTTACTTCTTTATCATGCTGATCCTGAGGCTTGAATTCAGGACCTGGGTGATTTACCTGAGCTTCTTTTGCTCAAGTGTAACATTTTATCACTTGAGCCACAGCTCCACTTCCAGCTTTTTGGTAGTTAAGAGTCTCGTGGTTTTTCTTGTCCAAGCTGAGTTTGAACCACTATTCCTTGGATCTCAGTTTCCTGAGTAGCTAAGATTATAGGCTTGAACCTCCAGAGCCTGGCTTTCACTAGTTTTTTTTGAGACAGTTTGGTTCCTATTAGGTATTCAAGGCTGATTCTGAATTTTTAATCCTCTTGCCTGAACCTTCTGGCTACTAGAATTATAGATATATCCTATCTTTCCTAGCTAGCCCCTGGTCCTCCTTCAGAACTGGAGACTGTACTCAGACTTTCATGCTTAAGGCAAGCACTCTATATAAATTCTATTTGAACCAAACCTGCAGTATATATTTTCAGAAATACAAAATTGGCAAGTGAATGAAGAATCAAGCTAAATAAGGCAAATGATAGGAGAAAGGACAGCCAGGGGAAACTGAGGCTCTAAGGAGAGGTAACGACTATGAAGTTCCCTGTTGGCTCAAGTGCCTAGAGTCAGTGAAATTTGAGGTATGGTTGATTAATCTTTACTGCTAAAGTGTTTTGTGCTGGAATTGAATATCCAATTGTCAATATAGACAAAAAGCTTGTTTACACTTGGTGAAAGTGGTTGTGTGCCTCGAGTGGTTTTTTTTTTTTTTTTTGCTTTGTTTTAATTTTATTGTAAAGGTGATATGCAGAAGGATTACATTTACATAAATCAGGTAATGAGAACATTTTCTAACAGTGTTACCCTCTCCCTCATTTTCTCCCAGCTTTTCCCCTCTTGACCTTTGCCCCCCCACCAGCCCCCGAGTTGTAGAATTAATTTTCAACATGATGTCTAGTGAGTATCACTGCTGAATTAGTTCACCTTTTGAGCTATATGTCCCCTTACCTCAGATGTCAGATGTTCTTTATCTTTCTGGAAAAAAAAATTGTCTATTGCTTTTTTCCCTTTTGGGGGGGCATCTTTGGTTAAATTTCATGTTAAATTTTTGAAGTTTCTTATACTTACAGGTGAACTTTTATTTACTAGTATTTTACTCCACTCAAGATAATGGTTTCTTGATTACATTAAATCTTTATTTTATAAATATTGGTGATGAATTTGGTTGGTTTCTCTGAGATGTTTTTGCTCAGCTGGGAAAAAGACTCAATGAATTATGTATGTGTGTCTCCAGGCCTCGACTATTTCCTTTATCCTCATGATACAGACGTGAGATTTGAGGCACAGAAGAGACAAGTGCAAAGTCTTACAGTATTTAAGGAGCGGCTGGCCATCTGTGGTATTTGCCTGTAATCTTAGGTACTTTGGATTCTGAGATCTGGGGATCATGGTTCAGAATCAATGTACACAGCAAAGTTCATGAGACTCTTGTCTCCAATTAAACAGCAAAAAGCTGGAAGTGGAAGTGTGACTCAAGTGGCGAGTATGAGCCCTGAGGAAAAAGCTAAGGGACAAGGCACAGGCCTTGATTTCAATCCTCAACACCCACACCAAAAGAAAATTAGTAGGCAGGTAAGGAGTAGATGACCAAAGCAACTTTTTTTTTTCTTTGTGCATCATCGAGCATAAACTCAGCCTGGGCATTGTCCCTATGCACTTCAGCTCAGGGCTACCGCCCTACCCTTGAGCCAAGCCCCACTTCCTTTTGTCTGGTTAGTTGGAGATAAAAGTCTCAGGTCTTTTTGTGCTAGGCTTTGAACTTTGATCCTCAGATCTCAGCCACCTGAGTAGCTAGGATTACAGGTGTGAGCCACTGCGCCCAGCCAAAGCAACTTCTTTTACTGGAAGACACATCCTAGAATTTTTCTCATGAAAAATACTACATCCAAATGTTTATAAGGATTTTTATCTTCTAGTTAAGATTGTCCATCCAAGACAGAGATGGTTTTGCTCCCATCCTAGGTTTTAGAAGTCGTGCTGCTCATTGAAGCAAGCTGTGTATGACACAGCTTGCTAATACAGGCAATGTGTTAAAGGATTTGAGGCAACTGATGGTGCACTGTGCTGAAGCATGGGTCACTGACTTTCAAACTTCCTGTAGTAGAATTCAAGTACTTTCTTCAACTTTGTCTAATAGTGTCTAATGGCTTCTTTAGAATCGTAAATTCCTATTCCCAGCATTTCCTTTGCTACCTGCTATCAATTTCTCAAAGTAATTCCATATACTTTGGGTTATTGTCCTGTCATAAACCTAACTGGGCACTGCTAGCTCATGCCTATAATCCCAGCTACTTAGGAGGCTGAGAGCTGAGCATCACAGTTCAAAGCCGTCCTGGACAGAGAAGTACATGACAATCTTATCACCAGTAATTCAGCAAAAAGTCAAAAGTAGAGCTGTCATTTAAGTGATAGTGCCCTATCACTTCAGTGAAAAAGCTAAGGGACAATGCCTTGGGCTTAATTTCAAGTCTCCAGTGATGGCACATATAAATGTATGCACACGCGCGCACACACACACACACACACACACACACACACATACACACACACATGTCCACATGCATACACATACACAAATCCTGACTTTCAGTATCAACATTTGTTTTAGTTATCTATTGCCATGTATATGATTTTATAATAAGCATGGCACCAGATGACCGGTGATTGATGCTAGAAAATGTAGCTACCATTGCAATCAACATATGCTGACAACTTTTAGATTTAGATACTACTTTAGATGCTGACATTGAACTGTAAAATGTGAGGGTTCAACTTGTCAAGGATTAAAAAGAGCAAATGCATTGTGGGTAGAGGTGGTAAGCCCTGGTAGTTACAACTTTGCTGAAAAGAATGATGTTAATAAAATTTTTGCTCAGTATAGTCTTCCATCCCCACCCTGATCACTGCTGAGCTTTTGTTTACTGAGAGTCACAGGAGACAAATTCTGGGTTCAAGGGAAACCTTCCTGTGTATGTTTTTACACTGATTTCTTGCCTAGCTTGCCATATAGGTTCTTGTTCTTTGAATTTACCCAAGAAACACATCAACATGTGAGTGACAGGATTGTGGACGTGTTAGGATACATTTTATTTAGTAGATTAATCATTTAAAATATTTAATCATATAAAGCCTTTGTTAGCTTCTGTTAGTATTTCATGCATTATTTAACTTCTGATTATAAAATGCCAACTGTTTTATTAACTGGCAAATAACATGATGGCCAAAAATTGTTGAATGAGATAAAGTCTCATTAACATAAGACCCTCTATGGTGTGGTGTCTTCTCTGCTTTCTCCTCCCTCAGTCTCACTGCTTGCCAACCAGACTGGTTGCAGAAGTAGCAGAGTAATCTCATTTGCACACACGTTCATACTCTGCCTCTCTGAAGTAACCTCCTTATCTTCTCTTCCCTCTCTTCTCTTCCTAAAAATAGCTACCTTTATGAACTTTCATGATCTACTTCCATGTAGGAGACAGGATATGTGTCATTTGTCTTTCTGAGCTTCACTTAACCATTATTCCCTTTTGGTGATATTCCTTTCCTTTGGCCTCGTATCTCACATCCTCCTTTGAGGATAGCCCTTACATGGATCTTTCTTTAACTGCATGGTAGACCTACCTTATATTTGTGATAATTATTCAATTGGATTGCCATCGTACATGGACAAACACTGTATCTTGCTTTCCCTTGAGTTTTCTGGCCTGAAGAGAACTTAACTAGGCACACATGTGCTGGCCCCTAGGAGGAAAAGGCAATAATGAATAAGAACATATGAAAAATATAGAGTAAATTTATTTTTTTCAGTTTATGCCTATTTATCTTGGCCATCATCCTTCTCCTCTTCTTCCATCCTCCTCCTCACCTATTCAGTCAAGTATTACACATGGAAAAACAGAACCATTTCTTGGTCCTCTTTCCTTAATTCTCATGCCAATCAGACAAAATAAGCTTCAAAATATACCAGTTTCACTCTATATCTTGGGCTACAGACAGGCTTAGCTGTCTCCTGCTTGAACTCCTGGGCTGACATTCTTCTTTTTTTTTTTAGAAAATTTAATTCTGTTGCTTTCCAGTGCTGATGATTTGATTATTTTCCAATTCTCCTACTACCCCTTTTCTTTGCACTTAATTCCAAGTGCTTAACACATAACTATTAAATTGTTAATAAGCATACTCCTTAATTTGACATTATTTTATTCAGAGGATGGACTAGCTGCAAAATTTCAGAGGTGGCTGAACAATTATTAATGAATTTAATTTCCAGTGGTAAATGCATCATAATTTGAGGCTGAGTTTATGTGCTAATTATAATTACACTCAGTAGAGAGCTGTTTTTTCTGGCCAGTCTTCATCCAGTTACATCTAGTTTTCCTTTTTAAAATGTATCTCCAAGAGATTTGGATTTTCCAGGAGGTTGCGATTGTAAGAACCTGGGGTTACAGTGAATCAGTGTTCGCTGAGGATTGTGACACTAGGATGCATAGAAACAAATGGGCAGATGCCAGCAGATCTGGGTTTTAGGGGCACTTCTAGTTTTAATCTATATGTGATTTTTATGTGTGCATACTAGTTCTGAGACTTGAACTCAGGGCCTGGATGTTGTTCCTTAGCTTTTTTGTTCAAGGTTACAAGTCTACCACTTTACTATTCTGGCTTTTGCTGGTTAATTGGAGATAAGAGTCTCAAAGACTTTTCTGACCATACTGGCTTCAAACTATGATGCTCAGATCTCATCCTTTTGAGTAGCTAGGATTACAGCCATGAACCACCAGTGCCTAGCTGTGAATTGATCCGTATGTGATATTGACCAAACTAGGTTACGTTTCCTTTCCATCTGATAAAATTCAGATTGTTAAATACATTAGTTATGGGTAAATGAGGTTCACTGAAGCTCTGACACATAATAGAAGCTCAATACTCAGTGCTGATACAGCAATCTTTAGCACACAGGGTTGAGGATCTCCACATTTGGGTATGTGCTGAATATCAAACATACTGGTATCTAGGTACCATTTTCCTGACTTCTTCCTGATTATAAAATATCAATTTGTTCCCTGACTGGCAAATAACATGATAGGAAAACATTTTTTGATGAGATAAAGTTCATACACATGATAACTCTTCAATATAAGACTCCTGGCTCCAGCTCAAATAGCTTTGAAAAGTTATTTCCATCCTCTGTCTCTTCCCACCCATCCTCCAGCTCCCGAGTCATGACATGAGAAGAGAAGAGCAGTCAAATGACCAGGGTAAAGCATTGGGCCTTATCTTGCTTGAACTCTCTCTCTCTCTCTCTCTCTCTCTCTCTCTCTCTCTCTCTCTCTCTCTCTCTCTCTCTCTCTCTCTCTCTCTCTCTCTCTCTCTCTGTCTCCTTGGTTTTCTATTAGGACATGCTATGTTCCAACCTCTCATATAAAATTAGGCAGCCATATACCCATGAGCCATGACCTCATCTCTCCTTAGCTCTTGCCCTCAACACTGGGATTCTTTAGATTATCTGATGCTCTTGCTTCCCTTTTTCAAAGCCTCCTTCTGGAGAATGACACTACCCTGGATCAGGTAAGCTCTGCACAGAGTCGATCCACTTTCTCATGCTTTTCTTGTAGAAACAAGTCTAACAGTTTTTCAAGGTGTGCTATGGCTTGAGTTCATCACCAAATCAAAATTAGATAGCACAAACTCTCCACCCCCCAACAACAGATTTCCACACGAATATTGGATAGAAATGGAAGGGAAATTTCAGTTATTATTATTATTATATTGTGTGTGTGTGTGTATGTGTGTGTGTGTGTGTGTGTGTGTGTGTGTGTGTGTGTTGATACTAAGCTAAAACTTAGGGCTTCAAAGTTCTCTCCTGGCCTTTTCCATTCATAGCAGCTGTTCTACGATGTGTCTAGTTCCAGTGTTTGGCTGGTTGATTGGAGATAAGAGACTCAAGGATTTGTCTTCACAGGCTGGCTTCCAGTTGTGGTCTTCATGCTTAGCCTCCTATTGTTTTATTTAAAGAATTTTTAACATTGATTTTTATATCATATTTCAAATGAAATGTTTAATAAACAAGTATTGAAGAAGGGAATCTATATATAATCACTGGCACTTAGATTTTAGAACATAATTAAAATTCTGCTAAGGGTTCCTATGTCATAGATACATATTAATCTATGTAATAAAACATATCTATAGAGTCATAGGTTTTTATGTCTATGTAGTTGTGTTTATATTTCCAATACCATGTCATCGCTCTTGTACTGTGTGGATCTAATAGCCACATATTAAGGATACCATGGGCCTTTTGTTCCTTTGGTCTTGACTTATCTCACTCAACATGATTCACTCTAGATTCATCCACTTACCAGAGAATGCCATTTTTTTTATCTTGTCTGTTGTCAGCCCCCTACTTTTAAATAGTGAGGATTTTAGGTGTGAGTCACCAGCAGCTAGTTTGGATTGAATTTTGCAATCACTTACATCAAAAGTTATTTTCCTCTAGTCTGTGTGTTCTTTTTAATTAAAATCTTGCGTTAACATACTGAGTTCAAGGTAAGGACAAAGGTACAACACTCTTCAGATGATTCAGTGGTGGTTTAGACCCTGGAAGTTGGAATGTTGAAGCCGATACCAGACACTCAAAACCCTGCCGAGCAGGGCATGAAATATTTACCATCTCCTTTTAGGTGAGGAGGAAGAGCCCTCATGAAAGTTTCATATTTACATTTTTATCCATCAGTCTGTTTCCAGTTTGTGCTATGTTCTCAAACTTTTCAAAAAATTCATACTTTTCAAGAAGTTCACTGTGAGAGAGATTCTACAATGCAACCGTTGAATTTTTTTTCCCAGATAGAAGTGGTTGGGGAAAACTTGCATATGTTTTGGATAAGAGAAACCCTTCATTCCTAAGTCAGTAAGAACCCTGAATCTTACAGAGGTCCAAACATGCACTGGGTTTTTGATGACTGAACCTATGAATAACAACTTCTTTCTTTTAACTCAGAACACTTAGCCAGGAAGGATAAATGGCAGTGAATTCTGGCTTCATCTATCCTAGTCTCTGACTACACTGCCCTGGGCTAAATATTTTTGAGGGAGCTGACATGTTCTTTTGAGAAAGTTATATTTCACATACAGGAAGTAAATTATCCATGTTAACTCTCTCCTATTCCAGCATGGAAGTTCTCTGACTATACAGGTTTGATGTGCTCTGTGATTTATGATGCATTGGTTTACAGTCTATATCCTCTGTCATCATTTTTACAGGATAAAACTTAATTACTCCTCTTGTTTTGGGGTTGCCTGTTGGTTTCGTAGTCCTTGCTGCCTTAAAATGTTCTGGATGAAGCCAAGCACTAGTGGCTCACAACCATATTCCTAGGTACTCAGGAGGCTGACATTTGAGGATCATAGGAGCTAGCCCTGGCAGAAAAGTCTGTGAGACTTTTCTGAGGCTCTGAGTTCAAGCACCAGGACCACCAAAAAAAAAAAACAAAAGAATTTTTTGGAGGATGCCTTGATTGAACATTCATTCAAATATCTCTTAGTTACTAATCGCTAGCTGCTTAGAGATACATAGTTTTTATCTTTCAGATCTTCTTTTCTTTTCTTTGAAGAGATAAATGAATAAATAGAGGGTCATAATTTGTAGAAACATTTGTGTTTGGAATGTCAAAGAGCTTAGCCTAGATGGTACAGTTCAATAACAGTGCTATTCCCTGCCTCCCTGGAGAGCTGGTGAAGGTATGATAAGAGGGACAAGAATCAGAGACAGAAGAGAGACAGGAAATGAGAGAGGGGAGAGGGAGAGAGAGGGAGGTGAGACAGAGACAGATGGAGGCAGAGATGTAGAAAGTGAGCCGCAGACTCAGTTTCACCTACTGTAAAGCTCCATTTATAAAATTATCCTTTTACTTTATTAAATCATGAATAAGTATCCCAAGGCTATTGAAAGTAATCATCAATCAATAAAAGGACATGCAAAATAGATTGTATATTACTACATATAAGAAAGAAACGTGTTTTCTTTTGAAGGAGAAACAAGTTAGCTCTGGAGGAGTATGAGGATCACAGGGACATTTATTGGCAGAGGACTTCCTAGCAATTGCCAAAGAAATGGTGCCCACATGTCTATTTCACCTGGTAACTAAGTTCTCTATGGGAATGAATGTACCTGTTAAATCTCTATCAACAAATCATGTAACCATCTAATCAAGCTCCAATGCAAAGCATCCACAGAATATATCATCTTTTTGTTGGGTCAGTATCAATATCTAGGCTAAAGCTCCACTTATTTTTGCCAGTCTCTGGACTTGAACTCAGGGCCTGAGCATTGTCCTTGTGTTTTCTCAAAGCTAGAGCTCTACCACTTGAGCCACAGCACCACCTCTGGCTTTGTGTGTGTGTGTGTGTGTGTGTGTGTGTGTGTGTGTGTGTGCGTGTGGTACTGAGGAATTGAACACAGATCTTCATGCATGCTAGGAAAGCACTCTTATCACTAGGTCAAACTCCTAGCTGAAGCTCCATTTTTTTTAAGGAAATAAAAAGCAAACAGTTGAGCAGAAAACAGACAAGCAACATTATAACATGAGCCCATTTGTAAAGGTAACCTTGAGAGAGGAGAAAGTTCAACTAATTAACTTGATCAATATCATCCCGTTCAACATTCTCCCCTCACCTTCCCCTACTCACCCTTTCCCTCACTCTTCTTAATTTCGTAGGCTATACACTGGATTCTTACTGCATTTACCCCCACTTTTCTTCATTTGTCTTCACCTGTTCCTTGACCCCACACCATCACTTTCAAAATCTACTTCCTGGTGGCTTATTTTGTTGAACTTTGATTTTGCCATTCTAATAAGTTACAGTATTTGAGCTCTCCATTTGCATACTACCCAGAGTATTTACTTATATATTTATAAACCAAATCTGTAAATAAATTTCTATGTGAAAGATTTTCCAAGTTAATGTAGTTCCATTAGTATTTTTTCTTTTGTTCCCTATACTTTTAGAATCATATTCAAGAAATCATTGCCCAAAGAAAGTGTTTTAAAATCTGCTTTCATCTAGCTGCTTTACCAAGTAGGGGGTTATGTTTAAACCTTGAATCCACTTTGAGTGGTTTCTGTGTACAATGATGGATAATAGTCTAAGTTCATTCTTCATTTGAATAACCAGTTTCCCCAATGCTATTTATTGATGAGATGATACTTGGCACATTTTATGTTCATGGCATCCTTTTTTTTTTTTTTTTGGTGGATCATAGGGCTTGAACTCTGCCTGGGTGCTGTCCCTGAGCTCTTCAGATCAAGGCTACTGCCCTACCCTTCAGCCAATTCCCACTTCCCATTTTTTCTAGAGGTTAATTGGATATAAGAGTCTCAGATCCTTTTGTGCCTGGTCTGGCTTTGAAGCTTGATACTCAGATCTCAGCCTCCTGAGTAGCTAGGATTACAGGCGTGAGTCACCGTGCCCGACATTAATGGCATCTTTGTCAAACATTATTAAGAGACAAACACATATATTTAGTTCTGTCTAATCCATTTCCATATACCTTCTTTTCTTGTTATAGCTTTGTATTAGATTTTGCAGTCAAATAGTGTAGTGCCTCCAGCTCCTCAGGATTCTTTAGCACTGGGTTCACTGAGATCACTTGCTTTCCCTCTAGGGATTAGCTCAAGTGATTTTCCCTATGAGAAGAGTCACTGACTTCCTCCTCTCTAGGTTGCAAACCTCCTTTGCTCGAATAGTGAGCATGCTGGGGAGTCTTAGCATTGTTGCCTTGGTCTCCTGGTTGATATAATTAGCTATTTACTCTGTGGCTCTCCGTCTCTCTGCTGTACATTCCTTAAGAGTAAGGACTTAGAAACTGTATGCCATCATCGTTGCAGGCTCAGTTATGAACACTTAGCCAGGGTCTCAATGGATATGAGCACCTTGATTACACCATCAATTAATTCTTTCTTGGAGTTTTCCTTCCATGCTGATCTTTATCCTAGTATATTACCCAAAGTCTGCTTCAGTGAGAATGGAGAGTTCCAGAATAAGGCTCTGGATTTCTGTAGCCCGCCCCCCCTTTTTCTCAACTATCACCTGTAATTTCAACAGCAGCTCATTATTAGAGTGCCTCAGTAGGTTCCTTTTTAGTGCATACTCATAATGTGTATTCTGGTATCCAGTACACAGCAGTGTTCTGTGACTGATGTGACACTGCTTTGATTTGCAAAGGCAAACTCCAGATGGCAGCATTCAAACCTTTTATTAAGGGGTGAAGCAATGGGGACATGTTATTACAGACTCTTTTGCATGCTCTGTTACCCAATCCCCTATTTCCTTAGCTAGTAGATCATTAGATGTGGCAAGTCTGTTTTCTGGCTTTCCAATAGAATTTCCTGCAAATGTCACGGTACAGAGGTATTTGGAGTTTGAGATACCTTAAAAAAATTCTGGAGTGAGGAAACAATGCTTGGAATTATTTATTTCTGAGCAAGTGGTAATATGATTCTCTTTTCAAGACTTTCTACTGAAATATTTAACAGAGTGTTTCCTGGATTTATGGTAAGTAGCAGAACCTACTTACAGAGGAAATGTGGAAGGAAGGGGGCTAGTTCTGTTCCTCTGTTTCTAACTCCTAGTGACTGGCCAGCTTCTATATGACATAAATTCACTTGAATTCTGCATGACCATTCACTTTTATTGTATCAGGAAACAATACTAGCAGATTTGTGTGTTGAATTTTCATGTGCTCAGATATTAACACAGGTCCCTTCTTCTACTGCAGAGAAATGTGAGGAAGTGATATGAGAGTTACACTTTCATTGCTAACTTACGAAATAGATTCTGGAGTGGGTCAACTTTTTGAAATTCAGTACAGAAAAGTGTACAATTTTATTTATCCCTGGGTGCAACATTTATTGCTAAATGAAAAGTAAAACCAAACATATAAACATATAAACATAGAATGAAGTCTTTTAAGAAATGGCGCAAAACTTCTTGAGCCATCTATTCTATGAGCAAGACTCCTCAGATTCCATCTCTTCACATACTGCATATCAAGAACATCATTATACAACTTGAAATTGTCCTTGCAATGAATGTCCTAGCTGATTGGAGGCACAGAGGTTTCATGCATTTGTTGTTATTGTTGTTGTCTATCTGTATCCCTGGTCATGATATAATTGGCTTTGTATTAATTGGGAGGCAGGGATGGAAGCTTGGATATTTTTCTCACCACACTGAAGATAGAAGGAATTAGTCTTCAGTCGCTAGTATCTCAGCACATATTATTATAATTATTGAATAGCCTGCATAGTGTGCTTCAAAGGGAAACAATAGTTATACTGCCCCTGAAAAAGGTCAGGAAAAGAAACAGCAGGTGTAGGACTGGGAGTTTGGCCTAGTGGTAAGAGTGCTTGCCTAGCATGCAGGAAACCCTGGGTTTAATTCCATGGTACCACATACACAGAAAAAGCCAGAAGTGGTGCTGTGGCTCAAGTTTAAGCCTTGAGAAAACTCAAGGACAGTGCTCTGAGTTCAAGCCCCAGAACTGGCACAAAAAAGAAAAAGAAAAATAAGAAATAGGAGTTTCTATGAGTTCTCTTCCATATTGCCAGGTGCCCAGGTCATCCATGCACATATTACCAGGTTGGGACCATGGCTTGAGTTGATAGTGTAGCTTGTATGCTCAACAATCCTCTCCTGCCTAGTTTTAACAGTTTAAATAGGAGGTGTCAGAGAAAAATAGAACATCTAAATGTTAGGAGACATAGAAGCAAGAGGCCAACACCCAGCATTACCTGTATAAACTGTAATGAATGCACAGGCTCCATCAGTCATCATTTTAGTGAAAAGAAGCAAATACTAAGCATACATATACTTAGCATTCATCTGAACTTGGAGATGTATCTCAGTACAGATAACTCTTAGGTTACTGCATTTTCCTACTGCTTACTTTTATGACCATATATAACTTCAATGATTAAAATATTAAATATTTAGTGGAGAGATATATAGAAAGTCTTTGTCCAGGAAACATTTGGGGCTAGGATAGGAAATAAACTTCTTTCTTTTTGTGTAGCCTGGCAATGACATATTTTTTTTTTGTGGTACTGGGACTTAGATTTTGAGATTTCAGTTACTATCTGAGCCAAATTCCCAGCCCCTTTTGGTTTTAATTATTTTTTCTAATAGGGCCTCATGTTTTTCTGTTTTTGTTTTGTTTATTTGTTGTTTTTGGTATGGGGCAACCTTGGACTAGTCAACATTTAAGGGTGTTTTCTGAGTAGCTAGGACCACAGATGAATGCTTCCATATATCTTGATTGATTTTTGAGATAAGGTTACAAAATAAGAACCCCCATTTTGCTCAGGTTGGCTCAAATGACACTGCCTTCTTTGTAGCTTAGATTTTCGAATTGGTCTGCTTTTCACCAAATTTCAAACCCCTCTTCTGATACCCCATTGGTGCTGCATACCAGGTGTCTTTCCCTTCCTCTCTGTGCCCTGCAGGTAGATTGTTTTGCTTCATGTCTGTGGCTTCTGCTTCTAACCAGCAAAGTTGCGTAGTATTCATATTAATTTTCTAAATCTTGATTTGGGCAAGCCTCCTTAAGTAAAATAAAAATGATTCCTGGATATATTATACTTCTAGATGCATCTTTCATTTCATTCCAGTCAGTCTAGAGATCTGATCCTATTTGTTTTTTTAATTTAGTTGCCAGTCCTGTGGCTTGAAGTCAGGTGCTGAGTATTGTCTCACAGATATTTTTGCTTAAGTCTGGCATTCTACTCCTTGAACCACACAGCTCTAATTCAGGCTGTTAGGTGATTAACTGAAGATAAAGATCTTACTTGTCTGGGTTGACTTCTCTGATATTGTTTTTAGCTCATTCATCCCTTTGTTAATTCACATATTTAGCAAGGCTATCCTGAGTGCACACGATGCTTGCTGCTCTGAGTGGCTGTTTTATTTCTAGGAGAAGGCCCCAGATACTCTCTCTTCTCTGGCTTTTTCAAATTCTGGGCATGCACAGTTATAGCTGTTTTCAATTCCTTAGCTTGCACTTGTGGGTCTAGTACATGGTTGGGACTGCAAATACAGATGCAAGACACATACCAAAAATGATGGTAATCAAAGGCAGTATTTGAAGCCGCTGAGTCCTGTGATGTGACAGCACACAACACAGGAATGGCAGGCACACTTCCAGTGGGCTTCAGTGGCGCAGTGAGTGGCAAGGTACAGCTTGCATTGGAAAACACATCTCTGAGTTAGACAGCTGGGATGCCTTGAACGTGTATGGGAAATTATGGAACTCCAGAAGGATTTAGTGCTTTTAGAAAGAAGAAGTCAGGGAAATTTTCACAACAAGATTTGTTATCTTGAGGGAGCAAAAAAATCATGACAGATGGAGGAAAGACGAAATGTTCTGTTCAGAGAGGGTAGCCTGTGCAAAGCCAAGGAGTGTGAAAGACCATATAAGCCAATGATAAGTAAAAACAGTTTTACAGCTCTGTGAAATTATGTACACTACAAGTCAGAACTAGAGAAGAATGTGAGAAAACAGAAGATATTTGACTTTTGGATTATGAAAATTTTTTGTGATTGTTAATAAAACATAACTTGTAATAAAAGTGTAAAGAAATGATGCTGATTGAATTGGATTCTTCAAAATAATAAGTTTGCAATTGAATTTTTCTCTTTTAGTTATTGTGTTCATTATGGATAAGCCCACTGACATAATCTTAATATGGCTATAATTATTGAGGTTACATCCCTCAGGAAATTATTGTTATTCTGAACATAAGTAGATCTTTCCTCTAAATGTGGAAAATGTGAACTCATTAATTATCTGCTTTCTTACATGTCTTCCCTTTTACTCCAGCAAGCATCTAGAGAACTTTCATCAACCCAAGACTTAACTTTAGGCTAACCAAACTGAGTGCTTGAATATTCATGACTAATAACTGAGTGCTATGTAAGAGTAAATGGAAACTGGTAGGGGCTGCCACCATTATAAAAGGCATGAATCAATCTTCTCTCAGAGAAGAGGAAATTCTCCCTGATTGTGCCCTGTAATATTAAACACAGAATCATGTATTCTCCTGGATTGCATTCTACTTTTTGTGGTTCTGTCATGAGCAGCCTGGACAGTAACTACCATTGAGAAGCAAGCCATTAGAGAACAGAGATAAAAGTTTCCTAGACTATTTGCATATCAGAACTGAGTCAATAAATTTGAACATTTTTAATTTTAGTCATATGGAAGTCTGCCATTTTTTAGCTATTGTTACAAATGGGATATAAATATTCTCTTTAGTACAGTTATGGTCTGCTATGAATGAAGAGTAGGTAAGCTGTCCATCAATGGCTCACGCCTGTAATCCTAGCTACTTAGGAGGCTGAGATATTCAGATTGCCATTCAAAGCCAACCGTCCACAAAAAGTCCATGAGAGGGCCAGGAGTCTAGAAGTCTGGCCTAGGGCTAGAGTGCTTGCTCTTAGAATGCATGAAGACCTGGGTTTGATTCCTTGGTACATAGAGAAAGCCAGAAGTGGTACTGTGGCTCAAATAATAAAACTCAGCCTTGAGAAAGCCCAAGAACACTGTTCACACCCTGAGTTCAAGCCCCAGGACTGGCAAAAAAATTAAAAGAATAGGTAAGCTGGAAGTCATCCCAGATAATCAATTTGATATATTATTATCTATAGCAAGCATCATCTCCTTCTGGAAGCTCAGATTTCTTTGTGAAAAATGGAATAGAACTTGCTTGTCTAGGATGCTGGTTAACCTCAAGTATAGTGATACCTCTGTATATCCTTCCTAAATGTAAGGCTCTAGACATGATTGAGTACTGATTTGTTTTCAACTACTAATTTTGTCAGATTATCAAGTAATAATTTTTGTATTCATCAGAAAACACTGAATGCACGCGTACACACACACATCCTAAATATTATGAATATTATGACCCAGCCTTCCTCCATTCCTCTATCCCCCTTCTCTTTACCCCACTCACCCATGACAACACATATTCTAACTTACTGGTATTCATTTTAGGGAAACTACAATAGGGGTCATGTTTTTATTTCCACTTTGCCAGATTCTCAGGTACTAAAAAGATTAACAACAGTGTGTGTATGTATGTGTGTGTGTGTGTGTGTGTGTGTGTGTGTGTGTATGTGTAACATGTACGAGACTCATTTCTTCTTTGAAATAAAACACAAAATGAGAAAATACATGGACTCCAACAAGTAGTAAAGACCAAATGAGAATTCTGAGCACTTATTGAAGGGGTTGGAACATAATGGCTCAACAAAAGTCTGTTTTTATTACAATTGTTACTATTATTATTATTTTTTAATGATATTTAAACGATTGTATTATAAAAAGTAAAGATCTCTTCAATTTTAAAGTACTGAAAATAGGCTATTCTATGATCTTTTCCTGCATGTACCATCATGGCTGATCAACAGAACTAAAAGGCACTAGTGGCTTTAGTTTCATATTACTAGCCTTCCTTTTGTCTCTGTCATTTTCTAGACAATTAGTACCAATTTCATTCTCATTTACTTTGGGCCTGATTCAACCCCTGGTCATGACTGAAGCTTGGCTCTCCCTTACTTGTAATTTTGGCTCCTCTTCAGGTTGTGCTGCATTAGATTGCTATATGGATTACCTTGCTATAACCCAGGAATGCACCATTCTTCCTCACCCCATTGTTTTCTACTGCTTCCTTTAATTTCCTCATAATGTGGATAACAGAGGACTGTATCTTTTGAGTAGAACCTGTTGGATTTTGAAATAGTGAGTACATATTGCCTTATAGTAATGGCTCAAATCTATTTAATGAACCAGAACCTAGAATTTTTGGGAGAATTTGGAGCCTATTTGACACTTAGCAAATAGTTGAATGGATCAATTTTTCAACTTCAACGTCACAACCTAAGAGATAGATCCGATTATTCACACTAATAGAATGTGTAAATGGAAATGCATAATCATTAAGTGATGTGCCTAGTGCCACCTGGAAGCTGTTCAAAAGATGATTGTTCCATTGACTTTCTACTCAGTATGCAAACAAGCTTCAGGGTGTCTCTGGGAAATTGGTGCCTTCTGAAAGTCAATATGGCTGTTTTAGGGCTGGGAATGTGGCTTCATGGGAGAGTGCTTGCCTAGCATACATGAAGCCCTAGGTTTGGCTCCTCAGTACTACATAAGTTAAAGAAGCTATTAAGTGGCGCTGTGTACCCTAAAAGTGCCTGTGCTAAAAACTGAATCCAGGGCAGAGAGTTTAGCCTAGCGGTAGAATGCTTTCCGAGCATGCATGAAGACCCAGGCTCAATTCCTTGGTACCAAATACATAGAAAACAGCTGGAAATGGTGTTGTGGTTCAAGTGATTGAACTCTAGCCTTAAGAAAACCCAAGGACAGTGCTCAGGCCCTGAGTTCAAGGCACAGGACTGGCAAAAAAAACCCCTTAATCTATAAACTTCTATTTTAGTGGAATTTGTGATTGCAACCTTTTGATGATAATTGGGAGTAGATGGGTCTTAAGGTTTAGCAGTGTACATGCTGTAAGGATTGTTATGAGAAGAATAAAGAGGTGGGGGAATTGATTATACAGCTCAATGACAGAGAGCTTGCCTGGTATATACAAGGGCCTAAGTTCTATGCCCAGCACAGAGAGATAAACAAAAGGAGACTAGCACTAGCATCTTTGATCTGTCTCACTCTGGTGCCCTTAGACATGTTATGATGTAGAAAGAAAGCCCTTTGAGATGCTGGGGCCTTGTTTTTAGACTTAATCAGCATCCGGAAACATGAGACAAATGACAAATATGTGTCTGATGTTTATCCTCAGCTCAGTCTCAAGTATTTTAGCAATGGGACATGAGCTAAAAAAGTGGTTATGGTTAGAACTAAAAATGAGGCTAGCCTCCATTGCTATATGCAAGTAACATTATGTATTTTCTCAGTGCTTCTTCTCTCCAGAGCCAGAAACAAATAGGAAGAGATGAAATCTAGTATACCTTGTAGCACTCCATGCAAGAATTGAGCTCCTCAGCTGCATGGTTTTCTACCTCCTGCCTTCTGCTGATTTCTGCTAATGACTACATTTCATTCATTGGAGATTATTTTGTCACCAAATAACCAATATGCAACTTGAAGCTCCCATTCATATGGTATAAACACGAAATTAAGATTGACCACATCATCTGAAAGTCCTAGAACAAAATTATATGTGAGGCCTTCACTTGAAATATTTGAACAGCCAGCACTCACTTTGTATTTCTAATTTAGGCTGGATCTACTCCTCTTAGGTGGCTGTAATGAGAACAGCCACTAAGACTGAAGGCTGAGTGACTTTGACCCTACTCTGAGCTCTTTCTTGGACTTATCTCAAAACTGATAACACTTTAAAAATATTTCTTCTTCTCAGTGATGTATTTGTCTGGATTCTCCAGAGAAAAAGAATCAGGCCCAAAGACTTGAGCCATACCATGTCCAAGGGCATGAAGAAATCAGACTCCCAGTCCCAAAATAGGCAGAGAGAGAAAGAAATCTCCCTCATCCAGACTTGTATTCATTCTATTTAGGACTTCAGTGGATTCAGTGAGCCCCATCACACTGGATAAACTAACAGCTTTACTAATTCAAATACTAATTTCATTCAGACACAATCTCACAGCTATCATGATCTGAATCTTGACCTTGCCATTTGTATGACTACAAAGTTTCTTTTTATTTTTCTTTTTTGGCCAGTTTGGGGGCTTGAATTCAGATCATGAGCACTGCCCTTGGACTTCTTCCTCAAGGTTGGCACTCTGCCACTTGAGCCACAGTACTACTATTGGCTTTCCTATGTATGTGGTAGCAAGGAATTGATCACGGGTCTTCATGCATGGTAGGCAAGCCCTCTACCACTAGGCCAAACTCCCTGCCCTACGAAGTTTCTTAATCTTGATTTACTTCTTTATTTTAAAGACAGAAATAAAGGCAATATTTATCTGATAAGGTTATTGTGAAGACTAAATGAGTTAATATATAATTTTTTGTACTGCTTATGACAGAGCATTAACTACGTATGTTTGCTATTCTTATCATAATACGCCAGCTCTTTCTTCATTTTGGGGGTGTGGTGTATGCTAGGTAATATGCTACACGCTAGATAAAGAACGCAGACCCTCTTGGATTTTATGGTTCATTAAAGGAAATAGATATAATTAAATAAAAGATGATGGTTCAATTTATGAGTCATAGGGCAAGAAGATTGAGGGAACATAAACCTGAGGCCTCTAAGCCAATTCTATAGTAGAGGTCTAAAGAAAGATCCTGAAAAGAAAGGACATGCAAGCCTTAAAATTAAGTAAAAAGATAAGCGAATATGTGGCATGAATAGGTTCACTCTCTGCATTTACAAGGCCCAAGAAAAATGCACAAATTATACTGACTATGTTAACGTAAATTCAAATGGAAGCCAAGTCAAAGACATCCCTGAGCAGACAATCAGGTAAGCTTTAAAAGTCCCTCTAACCTTACTTGAATTGCAAACAAGTAAAATGTGGGCCATTTCTTCTAAGTGCTTATCATAGAACAAATTGAAACTGAAGCTTAGCCAAACAGAAATGGCCATGTAACTTATAATTGTACAAGTAATGAGTTTTGTATGGTAAGGGTCAAATAAGAAAGTATAATTGCAACTAAAATGCCATTGTCTTCGCCTTACTTCTGAACTCACTCTTCAAAAGCTTGGGTCTACCCCATGTTAGCTTAGGTGCCACTAGCAGGTGAGTGGATGCAGTCATTGCACTATTATTGAGAATAGAATTACTCCATGTGAAGGAAATAGATGCAATTCAAAATAATCATGGTAAGTGAAACAAGCCAGGCCTCAGAAGGACAAACATTTTATGCTTTCTTGCAAATGTGGAATCTAGGTGAAAAAATGACATAAAAACAGAGGGAGGACTACTTGCTGGGAGGTAAGGAAGCAGTGAGAGGAGGTTTGAGAAAAATATGAGAGAAAAGGTGAATGTGTTTAAATAGTATGCAAGTATGATGATGTCATAGTAAAACCCATTATGGTACACAGTTTTTAGTTTTTTAAAGACTGTCTTATCCTATTTTTCAGCAGATTGCATATCTTTTGGCTTGGTACTTCTTAGTTTATGGATCACACTTTGCTCTTTGTTCAAATGGTAAGAATGTATTTATTATTATTTTTATTGTTGGGATAATGTATAGAGGGGTTACAGTTACCTTCACCAGGTACTAGGTGCATTACTTCTCACACATCGATACCCCTTCTCATGTTTTTGTCTCCATTTCTCTCCCCCACCCCCTCCCAATCATCTTGTTTTCCCCCCTTTCCTTTCCTATTTCCAATAAACAAATAAACATATACCAGGCAACAAACTCAGATGCAGTAACAGTATGAGATTAACCAAAGGGCAACAAAAGAGAAGAGAAATGACATAGTTCATTAAGAACAACAATCACTCAAGATAAAGCTCTTGTTTCCATACCATTGAGTCCCTTTCATTTAGTCTCATCCTATATGACCTTATGTACCTAGGTTTTGAGCTATTGTAATCCTCTGCTAGGAGAGTCCTAGATATTTACTAATTATTACAGATAAGGGAACTGTCTTCCTTTGGGTCTGGCTTACTTTACTTAATATGATTTTTTCCAAGTATTTTCATTTCTTTACAAAGGGATAGATGTCATTCTTTGTGATGGCGGGACAGAATTCCATTGTGTATAAGAACCACATCTTGATCCATTCATCTACTGAAAGGCATCTGGATTGGCTCCATATCTTTGCTATGGTAAATAGTGTCACAATGAACATCAATGTGTCCTTGTTTTGAGACATTTCGATAAATGCCAAGGAGTTTAGTCTTTTTGACTAAACTCTGCTTTCCAGAGTGGTTGAGTAAGTTTACACTCCCACCAACAGTGTAGTAGTGATCCTTCCTGGCCACATCCTCACCAGCATATGTAGTTATTAGATTTCTTGATAATGGCCATTCTTAACTGGAATGAGGTGGAACCTCAAAGTTGTTTTGATTTGTATTTCTTTTATGGCCAGAGGTATTGAGCATTTCTTCATGTGTCCATAAGGCCATTCTTATTTCCTCTTTAGAGAAGTCTCTCTTCAAGTCTTTAGCCCACTTTTTAATGGGATAGTTGTTTCCTTGAAGATTTGTTTTGGAGAGATTCAGTTTTTAGTGGCAGATATATTTTAGATATGAGGTTTTTGTTGTATAGCTAGTGAAAATCTTCTCCCATTCTGTGGGCTTTCTATTTAACTTTGCTAGCTATGTCCTTTGCCATACAGTAGTTCTGCAGTTTAACACAGTCCCATTTGTCCAACCTTTCCTTAATTTGTTGGGTTTCTGGGTCTTTATTAAGAAAGTTTCAAGCTGTGCCAAGAAGCCCTATTGTATCTCCTATTCCTTCTTGAAAAGTTTTCAGGGTATCTGCTTTTACCTCGAGGTCTTTGATCCATTTGGAGTTAATCCTGGTGCAGCGTGACATAGAAGGATCCAACTTTAGTTTTCTGCAGGTACTTAACCATTTCTGCCAGCACCACTTGTTTCAGAGGCTTTCTTCTCTCCATTCTATCTTTTTTTTTTTTGGCTCCCTTACCAAATATTAGGTGGCCATAGGTCTGTGGGTTGATTTCTGGGTCTTCAGTTCTATTCTATTGTTGTTCAGGCCTGTTCTTGTGTCAGTACCAAGATGTTTTGGTTAGTATAGCTCTATAATAGAGTCTAAAGTTTGGTATTGAAATTCCTCCTGTGCTGTTCTTTCTGCTAAGAATTGTTTCAGCTGTACAGGGTCTTTTATTATTCCATCTGAAATTTTGGATTGCCTTTTCTATTTCTTTAAAGAATGACATTGCACTGAATTTGTAGGCAGGATTGCCATTTTCACTATATTAATTATTCCAATCGATGAGCATGGGCGATTTTTCCACTTCCTCAGTTCTGTTTTAATTTCTTTTTTCAGGTTTTTAAAAATTTTCATCATAAAGGTCCTTTACATTCTTAGTTAATTCCTAAGTATTTTATTTTCTCTGTGGTTATTGCAAAAGGAGTTGCTTTCCTGACTTTTTCCTCACTCTTCTCATTGTTGACATACAGGAGGTTTTTTTTTTGAGAGTAGAATCACATTTTATTTATTTATTTTTATATATTTTTATTGTAATTAATAGAAGGGTTACATTATATTTGTCAGATAGAAGATGCATTACTTCACATATATTGATACCCTTTCTCATGTCTTGGTCCCTTTTTCCCTCCCCCCCACCCCTACCCCTCATCTTGTTTTCCTCCCTTCTCTATCCAATTTCAAATAACCAAATACACATATATCCAATATATCAGATAACAGTGAAATACTGTAACAATATGAGATAACCAAGGGACAGCAAAAGAGATGAGAGATAACATAGTACATTAAGGACAACAATCACTCATTATATGGCTTTTGTTTCTATATTCTAGAGGTCCTTTCATTTAGCATCATACTCATGCAGGAGATTTTTGAGGATTAATTTTATACCTGGCTAGTTTTCCAAAGAAAATGTATTTTGTAGAAACATGCCTGCTTTGGGTTTTGTTACAAATGGAGTTTGAAGGGAAGCCCTCATGCTCAGTTGAATTTTGGTTAATCAGAGATGGAGCTTTATCTCTAGAGCCACACTGCCAAGCCTTTCTTTCTATTGCCTGTTTTGGAGATGTGGTCTGAAGGACTTTATTGAACTTAAATCTTCTGGACATGAGCATCCTGAGCAGTTGCGAATATAAACATGGGCCACTAGTCCCAGATACTTTCTGCTTCTTATTTTTTTAGCACAATACTATTTTCTCTTTTAATATTCGTCATATATCTAAATAGTTGAAAGTTATAAATCAAAGTAATAAACTATTAATTGAGTTTTCTTTCCTACACTGAGCAATACATCTTTATTATTTTTAAATTTCACTTTCATTAAATAAATTTAATAAGTGTTATAAAATAATACCAATCAAGATGACAGATCAGAAAAAGGCATATGTTGGGGCTTTTAATCCTCAGTCCCTCCTGACCTGCAGGAGGGATAGAGAGAATATGCCCGGACCAGGACGAGCCTAGAAAGGAGAGGGCCGACTGACTGCTCGCACTCAGCCCTCCTTCACTAGAGGACAATCAGACCTATCAGGGAGACCTGTCAAGGCAGGAACTCATTAATTGAGGAAGTCCATTCAGCTAATATAGGGTGCAGGAGCCTATCAGCACAATACCGACCATATAGCTCAAAGTTAGGCATGGCGTTCATACGTGACAGGTCATTTCTTCATGTGGTTATCTTACTCAGTGATGCAGATTCTTGGGCCAGCCTGACCCTGCACTCTGCTCCCACCAGGCATATACCCTTGCTTGAAGTGAAATCGGAATTCAAAAATGCCCATTAGCTATACTTTTATCTTCAGCAATTTTGTCTTGTAATATTGAATTTAAAGTACTTATTTTTATTGATTTATTGTGTGGGACAGTACATTTCTGAGTAGCTTATAAAGATTGCCCTTCAAAGACCCTGAGATTAACAACATAGGTAAAAATGAATTGGTTCACATCTTTTGCACTTTATCATTCTGAAATCTTGGGTAGAAAACAGCACCTAACTCTGACTGTCTGTCTTGAAAGATATATCTTTAGAACAAGCTAGAATGATCAGCTCCTTTGGGTTCTGTGTTCAACAGCACAGGGCTGGCTAATCCCTGCCCCTTCCTGTTGCAGACTCGCTATCTCAGCCAGCCACTCTCAGCTCCCATAGCACCAGGTGGGGTTTTGTGGGCACAGGTGTGGATTAATGGCTGCATCTATATTCCTATCCACCCATAAGGTTCTTGGCCAATTCTTGGGCCTGTGGCAAGGCTAGTTTTATGGACAGATATGGAGAGAAGAGACTTGGGAAGAGAGCTTGAAGTCACATGAACAGGAAGTTCTGGGGCTCCAGGGTCAAAGCCTCAAGTTTGTCTAGTGTGGAGAGAGCCTGATCTTCATTCTTTGGGCTTCTCAAAATAATCCTTGGGCTTCTTTGGGGAAGCCTTGTTAGAAGAAGACTAGACAGAGGGCTCTCAAAGCAGTACTTTCACACTCTGAGGTAGATCCAAATTATCTGGAGAGTTTATTAAAAAACTGATTCAGAAACAAGTGGCTGTGAGCTAAGAATTTTACATTCATAAGTTCCTACTTTATGCTGATATTGCTGATCTGTTTAAGAATCATTGTTCTAAGCTTAAGACCAGGAACAGGATCTCAGTGTTCAAATCAAAGGGAGCAGGTGTATACTGACTCTCGAAGCATTTCTGATACAGAGATAACCTAGAGACCATGCATGTACATGGAATAGTATCTTCTCAATTTCTGACCATAGGGAAGTCAACCTGGCACCAGGCCAATCTCTGCAGCATATTGACTATTATGTGTCTCCAAGAGAATATTTCCAATAAAATGATACCTGTCCATGCTGCTTGGGGTCAAATGCCAGATCCATGAGATGAGAAATCTTTTCTTGTTATCGTGGCATAGCAGCATTGATCACAAAGTTGAATTCTGCCAGAATCACCACTACATATCATGTATGCATTTTTCCCCTGTAGAATCACTGTTATCCTATGCCTGCAGCTCTGAGCTCTAGCTGGACATGGTGAACCCTCAAGCTGGTACCTCTATAATGAAACACCCAATGGATCAGGTTCCTGAGTAATAGGACTCATCTGATGAGGAAAAAAATAACATGTTTAGGTTCTTCCAGGAGCTATCTGTTTACTCTGCTTTGGCAGAAAGAATTACATTAAGCCTGAAACTTAACTGGAGAGATCAATACCAAATAGATTTATTTAGCACATGCTAGAGAAAATGGCAGAAGTGTCTGTTAATCTGATGACATTTTGTGCTGTTATTGAAAGTTCATTATTTAACGGATATCTCTGCCTGAGAAGGCTGAATTTTGAAGTAGTTGCTATTCTGACTGAAGATGAGAGGGTAGCCCATGAGTCTGAACGTTCACTTTCCTTTTTTTTCTGTGTGGTATATGTCTATATAGTGAGGCTGCACTTTAAGATTTAGATGACAGGATATTTGCCTTCTTTCTCTTGATTCCCACGTCATTGCAATGTAGCCTGAATTTCGTAGAATGATTTCAATTCTGTGTGTAGATGACCTAATGCTTCCTTGCTTCAAGTAATATATGAAAGTGTTCAAGTAATATGTGAAGGTGGCTCCTTCTAGGTAGATAGCATCGTCCCTGCTTATGGAATTCAGAACCAATAGGTGGCTCACCAAGTTACACATATCTGGAGTGATACCAAATCTCAGGCTGGAGAAGAGTGGTCAAGGTCAGCGCAAATGTTAGAAGGATCATGAGAGAAAAATGACAAAACTTCACCACCAGAGGGTAGAACAAGGAGGACTGGACAGTAAGAAAAGACTAAATTAGTAGTCTAGATACAGGATGTTGAGACTGGCCTCACGTCCTGCATTGAGCCTGAAGTCTAGGAGTAAGTGAGAATCTTACAAATTGTCCTACCTGAGCTGCCTTTGAACTGCAATCCTCAGATTGTAGCCTCCTGAGTAGCTAGGATTACAGATGTGAGTCATAGGCACCTGCACTTAATGTTTTTAATTATTGTTAGTGGGACATTGAGTTGAAAATAAACTGCCATTTTTTGTCTGTATCCAGGCATCCTAAACCTCTTAACAGGATTGTTCATACTTGTTACGTTCCTTCTTTTCTACTTGTCACCCCACTGCAAGGCATGCTCAGTTTCATTACTCCATGAAATATCTCACCAAATCTCTATAGGCTTCTGAATTGCTAAGTAGAAGTAGATTTAATCTTTCAATAGAATTGAACATTCTCACTCTTGAAACACTTGATTTTTATTATACATGAATCTTAGTTCTTTTTCTGCTTATGTGATGGGCTCTTCTTTTTCTCTTGGAAGAATTAAGATCCTTTGCTTGGATATTAAATATTGGAATATTTCAAAGTTGATTAGTAGTCATTCTTTTATTCTGTACTCTTCTCCGATCAATTTGGTTTGTGTCTAGGGCTTCAATAACTATCTATATGCAGATGGATTATAAACTTATAACATCAGTTCTGATTTCTCCTCTGAGTTACAGACATGAATGCCTATCTGCCTTCTTGATATCTCAGTTTTAAATTTTACATGGTTAGGAAGGCTCTTATGATCATTCATGGAAAATATTATTTCTCATATTCCTATTCAGTTCTGTTATTGTAGCTGATAGCCTACTTACCCATCTTTCAACATCTTATATTTCACAATTGATTTCCCCTCTTAAATATCCTGAAAGCACATCTACATTGCTTTATGTCCTGTCACAATCCTCAGCAAAGCCAACATCATCTTTCACCAGGATTTCATAGTCATTTCTCTGACTGCCTTGTATCCCATATTTCTCCCCAAATAGGAAATGGTCTTCTTAAAAGAGCAAACTGATCATGTCAGCCAGCCTGCTTAAACATGATTTACTTTTGTAATAATCATCTTAGATCACAAACCTTGGAACAATCCATATCTTGGACCACAAAACTTGCTTGATATGGTCTATGCCTTACTCTCCAGTTGGATCAATGAACTTATTCATATATGCATTCTCTATTTACTGCATAACTATTGCATTTCAGCAACTATTCCATTTGCTGTGTGTGTATTGGGAAATAAAATTTTTTGTTTTGGTGGAGATATATTCTAATAGGAATTTACATATGCAAAACACATATGCCTGTTAACAGGATTTCATGTGGTGAGGAGTGAAAATAGGCAACTGTATATCAGTGTAAGCAGACCAATAATTAGTTGGGTGGTTATTTTTAAGGAGGTTGCCAAGGAGAACCTTACTGAGAAGATGACATTTCACCCAGAAACTGAAGAAACTGAGTGAACAATACTAAACTATGAGAGAATATTATAGGCTAGAGAATAGCAAATACAGAGGCTCTGAGGCAAGAGTGCATGGGTATTCAAGGATCCATGAGGAAACTTGTATGGCTCAGAAGGGTGAACCAGAAGAGGAGCAGTAGAAGATGACAGGAGAATAGCCCCTAGCGTCCATTTGTGTAGGTCTTTAGACCATGGTAAGGCTTCTGCCAGCTTTCATGCTGCATTGGATAGTCCAATAGCAGGTTCTTAGCAGCAGTATGGGCCTGGATATTCAGTCTTTGACCAGAGCTCCCCGATAGACATACTAAGGCTCTCAGTATTCTCTCCTCTTTCCATCTTATTTGTCTGATGTTGAACTTGTGTCTGAAGCTGTTACTTGCTTTCTCTTTTTTTCCCCTTCCCTCTAAATTCCTCATCCTTCAGATACTACCTTATTATTTGCTTGTAATATCCAATTGACACTATCACTAACTACCAAGTCTTCCTAAACAAGGTTAACCTTTACTTCAAGAGCTAGTATTCAGTTGGTTATCAATTCCAGTTTTGTCAGGAAAAATATCTCTTCCGTCCTGTGATCCCATATCCCTGGGGATTCACAATCCTTGAATTTAAAAATTGGCATTTTAGAAATCTAGATGCAGCTTTATGACCAAGCATCTAAAAATTTCAATGCCTTGTATTTATTAGTCAGGGTCCAATCAGAAGATTAAAATTACACAGATACTTTGAAGAGGGAAAAACAAACAAGAAAATGATAGCTACTCAAATGTGATTATCTGAAAGGAGCAACAGATAATTTTAAAGGCTGCAGAAGCAGAAAATGAGAAAAGAGACCGTGACCTGTAGAAGTGGGAACAAGTGAATCAAAAAGGAGGTAAGTACTGAGAAGAACTCAGCTGGAGCTGATTTTGACTTCACTGTGTGTAGTGTAGCTGCCACAGAGATACAGACCCTGCTGGGAACAAGGAAACTTGCCACAGGCATGGACTGGAGTAGGTTGTAGTAATGAGCCAGAAGGGCTGAAAAACTAGTATGAGCTGGTCCACAACACCACTGTGCTGAGTGGTTAGAGAACCTTCTTTTCAAAACTATTTTTTAGGCTTTTATTCACTGTTAATCCTTAAGTAGTTGTACAAAGGGGATTTCATTTAATATGTCATTTTATGATCATAATGCATCTTAACCAATATTTCCCCTTTCATCCTCCCCATCTCTCCCACCCAACAACAGTCATAATATTCAATGTATATATATATATATATATGAATATGTGAAAATAGAGAATCTTCTAATGTAGGCTCTGTTTTCAAGTTCAGCAATAACTGCATTAAGAAGCCAATTTATCCAGATTCCAATGTCACCGTTATCTTAGGATGCATAACATAGTAGCTTTAGAGAGATAATTGGAAACACATTATTAAAGCTACCATTTGAGAAGTGTACACTGGCAGAGTTTGATTAAATGTAAGGCTGGAAATGGAGCCTGGAAGCTATTAATACCATTTTGTAGAATACTTATGCAAATAGTCATTCCTTACACAAGTAGTACAAAAACAGATTAGAAATAGAATTAATTTTGAGGTTATATTTTTTCTCTTAAATGCAACACCAATCATTTAATTTCAAAAGACAAATACAATCTGCCACATTAAAGTTAATGCTAATTTAAATTTTATTAATTTCACAATGTTGTATGCATTAAATTTGAATGTGGTATATGTTTTGCCATTGTATGTTAGCTAGAAGCGTAAAGAGTTTATACTTAGTTTTGTATCTGTATGCTTTAAGATACTACTAAAATAAAAATAGGGGCTAGATATTGGTCATTTCAATAATGTAGTTCATTAATTTCATTTCATAAACAATATCATATATTACAGAGGTTTGAGAAATACCCTTTAGTCAATATAGTTCAAATCTATTTTATTTAAAAATACAGCATCAATTTGGAACTTGGTAGAGCTACAAACTCCTGGTCCTCTAGATTCACCTGCTGAATCAGAAATTGAAGTGTGAGCCCAGGAAGTTGTGTTTTAACAAACCCTCTAGGAGACTTTGATGCATAATGGATTTGTAGAAAATTGTGTCCAGAAAAAAAGGGGACCACTTTGGCTCCATGATGACACTTTTTTTCCCCTTAATTTTTACTATAAAGGTGATTTCCAGAGGGGTTATAGTTACTACAGTATCTGGTATTCCTAGGCCATCTCCCATCCAAACAGGGTCAAGCAGGCTTGACCATGCTTAGCTTTTGAGATCAGACAAGATCTGTCATGTTCAGGGTGGTATGGCCATAGATAACACTATTAAACTACCACCAGCCCTGAATCCTACCATAGACATTCAGTGCACACAACTCTGTAGGTTATATATTTTTGACTAGATTTACTCAGACTCAAAAGGGCCTTAAGGTTCTTAGTCCGAACTTACTAATATTAAAACAAACATATAACCTTTAATCCTTGAGGCAGTTTGAGCTTTGATTTCAAAATTGTTACTTAAAGATAAAAAGACTCTGACATGCACGAAATGTAAATATCTATATCTCTCCTATTGGTCATTGCAAATTGCATATTGCTTTCTGGTAGTGTTGCTAAGACAATCCCTTGAGAGAAGCAGCATGTGTCATGTTTGTATTGCTTCATTCTGTCTTGTACATGGCTCATAAGAAGGATTTAGTCAAACTTAATTACCTTGTTTTTTGTTTGTTTTCAGTCCTAAGGCTAGAACTCAAAGCCTGGGCACTGTCCTTGTGCTTCCTCAAGGCTATTACTCTATCACTTGAGCCATAGTACTATTTACGGCTTTTTTTTCTGTGTATGTGGTACCAATGAAGTCCAACCCAGGGCTTCATACATACTAGGTGAGCACTCTGTCACTAGGCTATGCTCCTGGTCCTGAAATTGAACTATCTTATGTATTCTGTCCCTTCAACAGAATCAAATAGCACATGAGAAAAAGATAATGTATCAGAATGTGTTTACATTTCTGGTACCTACCCTAATGGAAAGAAAATATTGTAATAGGTTGGTTGATGCATAGTTACCTCCTGTCTGTCTGTCTGTCTGTCTGTCTGTCTGTCTCTCTTTCTCTCTCTCCTTGTCTCTGCCTCTGCCTCTGCCTCTATCTCTCTGTCTCTCTGTCTCTGTCTGTTCCTTTGATCAAGTTCCTCAGAAAAACAATTTAGGGAGAAAGGATTTATTTTGGCTCACAGTCTCAGTTTATCATAATATGAGAGTATAGATGAGCAGAGCAGCTAACCTCATCATAGCCAGAAAACAGAAGCATGTAGGAGATTCTCTTTTTCTTTGTATTTTATCCAGCTACTACACTTACTTGATGGTGCTACTCAAATTCAGGAAGAGTCTTGCCCCTTAGTTACATTTCTTTAAGAACTCCCTCATTCACATACCCAGACATGTTATTTACTAACCTACATATTTCTCATTCCAGTGAGGTTAACAGTCAAGATAACCTTCCATAGTTGATAATAGTAATAATTGTTTTTTGGAGCTATCATTTACTAAGCACCCATTGAACACCACTAATGATTTCTGGTAATCCAAGATATTTACTCATCTAATCTCTATCAATCATTTACCAAGAAAGAACCATTACCATTAATTTGCCAAAAGGTGAATAGCCTTTGCAGAGTTACCAACCTCCTCAAAGCTGTGGCTAGCATAACACTGTCAATTCAAACTCTGATCCATCTATCTCATTGGAAAAGGTAGTTTTGTCAATAATGTGACATTACTGCTGTGAAATGCTAGGCTACATGACTTTATTGCAAAAAAAAAACCAAATCTTGCTTTTGAAAACTTATTTTCAGAAATGTAAAATGAGTCTAATGATTTCAACTACCACACTCTCATTTATGAAGTCCACCCACAGTTCACCCACTGCTTGAGATGGTCTGAAAACTGAATCTAGGAGTGGACCCAGAGGGGCAAGCATCAGGAAGAAACAGAGACTGGATGAATTTGTTTATGTAACACAGTTTTCCAGGACCTTATGCTTTGATCTTATATTTGCACAAAAATGAGGTTTGAGAAAATCACACCAAGAGACCAATGTCACATCATTAGTAATCCAGTCATGTAGCAGTCTTTACAGCTTTCAAAGCCCAACAGTACACTTGACCCTGCAGGAGGCTGAGGAGGAATAAATGAGCATGGGAAATAGCTATGCAGATGAACACAATATGTTCATAAAAAGATGATCAAATAAAATGATATATGCTAAAACTACATCAATAAGGAAATAAGAGACCAAGGAAGAACTTGAAGGAAAAGATCACTGTGGGTTGAGGTATTTAAGAAGACTGAGGGAAGGGGTTAGTAAGGGAGAATGTTGAAAGGGGTGATGTCATCAAGATATATTGTATTCATAAACTGCTTTGTATAACTACTTAACGATAATAATAAAAAGAAATGGGAGAGTTTGATTTGGCCTTCCTAATAAAGAATATTCAAAGAAGTAGAGAGTAGACATCAAAAGACATGGTATGGACATATACATGGCCAAATTACTAGTTAAGAGAGTAGACTGGAAAATAAGCGAGTTAAAAAGAGAAGGTGAGAAGATCTGGGGTGCAGGAGTGAGGGAGTTTATCTTAGAAAAGATACAATTTCCAGAAGATTTCAGCAAAAGGTTAGACTGAGAAAACAGAGGCAAGACTGAATTTTTGATAACTTCATAGACCTGAAGTATCAGGTCTGCTGGGTAACTCAAGTTTTACCAGTGTGTGTGTGTGTGTGTGTGTGTGTGTGTGTGTGTGTGTGTGTGTGTGTGTGTGTGTTACAGTGTTGGTACTTAAAGTTAAACCTGATACTCTTCCTTGGCATTTTGCTCAAGGTTGATATCACTTGAGTCACATTTCCTTTTCCATTGTTTTATAAATATTTACGTAAATATGAGATCAAATACTGCAAATTTACTAGTATTCTCCGCTATAATCTCATTGTTTTGTAATAATGTGATGTGTTGACACACATATAATACACACACAAACACACACACACACACACACACACACACACACACACACGTATTCATTCATCCACAGAGGTCTATCAAATGCCCAGGAGTGGATTGCTGAGCCATAAGGGAGCTCTGTTTAGTCTTTTAAGGAACCTCCATGTTGCTTTTCAGAGTGTTTGAGCCAGTTTACATTCCTATTTACAGTATAATATAGTTCCTCTTTCAGTTATTTCTCAAACAAATGTTTTCTTTTTTTGATCTTCTTTTTTGTTGTTGTATTTTATTGTTGAGGTAAGGTATAGCGGGGTTACAGTTACATTGGTCAGGTAGTGGGTACATTACTCCTTGAACACTGATACTCCTTCTCAAGTTCAAACAAATGTTTTATCAAAGGATACATTCATTAATTCTGTGTAGTTGTTTGGGAACTGGATGCACCAAAGGAAAATAATGATGCTTTGAAGATATATGAACAAAACTAAACATATGAAGATATACATTGACCTATGACACATTTTTTTCCTATCAAAAATAACTGTTAACGTTGCTTCCGAAACACCCATTTCCTCAGTGTCTGGAGTTAAGCTGATATATGTCTATAGTGCTTTGTGTTTGCTGTGTTATCTACAATCACTTCCTTTAGGCCCTAGAACTTAGTTTGCCTGGGCTTTTGAAGTGTCTGATCATAAATGCAGAATGACTGTGGTTATATTGTCTGTTTACATCAGGGATGCTATTAGGTTTTATGTACCTCTCACTGGCTTCAAATAAGCATCTACTACTAGTATGATGAGGTAGTTTATATTCAAAAGGACTCCAGGTTTCAAAATTCTCTGAGCATTGATTTTACTAGAAAAATGCTCTGATTTATTTCTGAAGTTGGTTTTCAATTGCTTAAGATTCTTTGGGGAGGAAATAGGGATGATTAAAGTCATAATAAGCTGAGCTTCAGAAAGTAGTCTTGTAATTTTTACATAGTCATTGTCCTGGCTGCTGTTGCCCAGAGCATGCCAAGGCATTCATTTGTGCAGGTGGTCAGCTTGTGCATTGCAAGAAGACTTTCTCAGATATAGATCAGCCTTGTGACTTGGCAGAACACATCTCATGTACTCTTGATGAACACATCATGTGGGAAATAAAGCTGGGTCTCTCCAGGTAGAGATATGTCACGAAGGATCAGGTTGACAACCAGAAGCTTAGGCAATTATACAAGAACAAATAGATTCTGGGAAAGTGACTGGAAGTTAGGTCCGTCTGCCTTAATCTCAAGAGGTGACAGAAAGAGTAGGCAGATTAGGGCAGGGTACAGGAGACATATCTCTAGGGCAACAGTCCTGGAGGGTCCTCAGAATCTGCAGGCTTGCTGTTAATCCATTTATTTCAGTGCCCCATCTCCAATGTTTCTGGTTCAATGGAAGTGAAGCAGGGCACAAGAAATTACATTTCTAATGAGTTCTCAGGTAATGTGCCGGCTGCTGGACTCACAACCACATTTTAAGATTCACTGCTGTAGGACTTTTTAAAACATCAACAAAAAGTTACATGTGAAACAGTAATTGTTTGGGGGAGCAGTGTGTTTCCTAAGTTCAGAGACCTCAAGTTTAGCTCAAGGCTGATAATGCTTATGCAGAGTGGTTGGGATAAAGAGGTGAATTCTAAGTTTGCTACTACATCTGAAGGAAAAGAGATTATACAAGAGAAATGTTTGCATTCATGCTTACAGCAGCACCATTTATGAACAGACAAGATATGGGGCCAGTCCAGGTGCCTATCAACTGACGATTAAATGAAAACACAGCATACATATCAAATGGAATATTATTCACCCATTAAAAAGAATGAAATTGTCATGAAGTCATTAAGGAAGTTGAAGATAATTTAAGCAAAATAAGCCAAGCTCAGAAAGACAAATAATATATACTCTCACTCTTAGAATCTATACCTTAATAATAATAATAATAATAATAATAATTTATATGATTATAAAAGAGGCAAAGTGAATGAATGGGAGAAGAGAGTGTGCTGAGGATTTAAATACTATAAAAGTACTAAGTATATATGGTATTGATTATATATCACTTATTTAATATATATCACATGCATATATATGTCTACATCTGTATATGCACAAAATGGTAAGCGTATATTTGTATATGTGATATATCAATACTATTTGTATGTAGTATATATGTCCATATAGATGTATGTATATGTATATATGTATATATGTCCTTTTTCATGAAAAAGGACAATGACACTCATAAAAAAATTCCAAAGAAAGAATGAAAAAGAAGAGAAGTGGTGAAAGAAGGGTAATACAGGAAAGAGAATTCTGATCAAAATGCATTACATACATATCACAATAAACATCTCATGCAATTGATTTATGCTAATAAAACATGAGAATGGTTCCTAAGCAGAATTAGAATTCACCAAGACAAAAAGCAGAGTTTTGTCCAAGGGTGTGGATTTGGTCTGTCAAGATGTAGTGGTCAAGTGCAGGTCTGTGCCTGAACACAGCAGTACCGGCATAGGGTTAAGGATAGAGATCAGAGAGCTCCTGACCTCAGCTCAGTGCTGGTGTTCTTCGTGTGCCTGATTTCACTGTAGGTGACTATGACTGGTTCATGTCTTTACTGTGACTGTAAATTTGGGCCCTTTAACTATGGCTGGAATCAGGTTAAGACCTAGGTCAGACCCAAGGCCCACAGACGAATCCAGAATGCTCCTATCAAAGCTAGGGGAAGGTACAAATGGGTTCACAGGTGGCTTCAAGCTAGAGGGTTCTCAGGAACTGGAGCATCTCAGGTGGCAAGAGACACAGACAGGGAGCCATGGTATAAACTCAGTCACAGGATTCAAGACTCAGACAGGGGAGGGAAAGGAGGGTTTTCAGGACTCCAGATGATTGGTTCAGAATCAGAAGGATTAATGTGCTTGTTGGATTTAACCCTGAGTTACCTTCCAAGAGAGTGGACATCAGTGTTGAGTGGTTCTCCTCAAGAGGCATGATGTAGCCTGCCCTTAGTACTGCCACAAGAGAGATTGGAAAAGTTAACATCCTGCGCCTATGTTATTTAAACTCAGAGCCAATTGTTTCAGCCAAGGATCAAGCATTTTGAACTGTTATTCTCTTAACTGGAATAGATAGAGAATGGTTTATTTGCAGAGCCAAAGCACATTGATTTTTAAAACATTGAAGCCATAAGTTTCTGTATGTATAATAGAAATGTCTATCTAGACGTGAACCTATATATGTGCACACACAATACATACATGTGTATTTATCATCTCTATCTATAGATATGGATACTCATCCCATATTTGGCCTGGTTATCCTATTATGGAGTAGAGCAGAGAAGGAAAGCTGCATCACTATCCTAGCAAATAGGACACTAACAACTGAA